>NC_133725.1:16546124-17276124 GCF_048934315.1 Petromyzon marinus | reverse complement strand
GAGAGTGTATCAGCATCATTGTGGTTGTTGTAGTGGTTATGTTGGTTGTTATGGTTGTGGTTATGGTTATAGTTGTGGTGGTAGTGTTTATACTTGTGGTTATGTAGCTGGTGGTTATGATTATATTTGTGGTTATGGTGATTATGGTCGCAGTGATTGTGGTTATATTTGGTGTGGTTATAACCCACGATGTATTTCGTCGAGGATGGATGCCGCCGCGTGCAGGAGTTGGGCGAGGCGGGAGTGAGCCACCTGAAGCGCCCTCCCCGACGGTGGTGAGCCGCCGGGCGGCCGGGCAGTGAGCAGCTCGGCCGTCGTCGCTTCTCCTCCCCCTTCCGGGGCTGCCAACCCCGGTGGTGTTGAGTCGTCCTCCTCTTCCTCCGGAGCCCTGGTACGAGTTTTTCTTCGCGTCTCCATTATAGCGATTCATCTTACTATTTGGCTACTTCTGACGCCAGTTGTAGTGGGTGGAACGGAGAGCGAGACTTCTTACCGAAAGAACCAAAGAGTATGAACTTATATGGTTTATTTAACCTCTTTTTAGTGGTTTGCTATCATTCCCTTTGCACTCATCGTTTTTGTATTGTTTGTTGTTGTGACGTTATGACCCCATGCCCCCTACTGGCACATCTGTGATCAAAGAGCTTTATAACGCATCGGATTCCTCCAGCACAGAATCAATACCGATTCTTATGATACCGGAATGAACACGTTTGAATCGAATCGCGTACTTTGCTTTAATAGAATAGTTGTGGAATCGATTCTTGTGGAATCTGTTCTCGTGGAATCGAATCATCGATATTAATTACAGAGATTCACCATCGATATTAATTACAGACATTAATCAACGACGTCGCTAGGAGCATCGTGGTGCCGCACTCAGAGTGCAAGCTCGTGGTTTGTTGCTGCTTGCTGCTGCATCTTCGTCTGGGCTCGTGTCTCTTATTCAGCGCGGTTGGCTGCGTACGGTGCGAAAGAAGTTCACGTCTTCTCGCGCGGAGACACGTGCCACACGCCGGCTGATTGTAATTGAAAAACTATAAACTAAACTATTAAGATATATTTTTGTAGTGGTTGAACTTTACACGAACAACTTATGTCTTTCTTCAACCACTTCTTTATTTTCATCGTTAACACGTTCTCCACACTCCACCGTATCCTGGACACCACGGCTCGCTCGCCGTGCTTCGCCCGTCTCGCTCACCACCTTGGTTCCCAGTATCACGTCGCTTTTCTCCGCACACACACACGTCTTCAACTCTATTCCTACGCTCTCTCCACTGCTGGCTATCCTCCTCAGCTCCTCCGCTATACAGCGTCGTCGTACACAGCGAAACCCAATCTCACTTCTCTGTCTCCGCACACCTCGTCTCCAGCTCCTCTATTACTACGCTCTCTCCACTGCTAACTGCTCCGTCTTCTTCAGCTTCACTACGCTCTCTCCACTGCTAACTGCTCCGTCTTCTTCAGCTTCGCTATCACTATGCTCAGTGCACTGCTAACTGCTTCGTCTTGCTTCAGCTTCGCTATCACCATGCTCCAACTCTCTTCTAAACTCTGTTTCCGAACTCCACGTCTTCACCGCACAGCTCCCAACTCCAATCTCTTCCTCTCTCTCTTTCTCCCCCCAATTTATCCCCATTCTCATTTTCGTTAAGTAATTGGTCCACGTGCCTCCGCACGCCTCGCATCTTCAACCACCTGCCTTTTTCCAGACACCTCGACACCTCCTCGGCCGCAGCAACAGCACCAACCAATCACAGCCCTTCTGGCTTAATTGGCTCGACCGTTACCTCATCATCACAGCCTCTTCACCTGGCTGTCCTAACACGACCCCACTGTTTCCGCCGTCTCCTCAGGCTGACCCCAGATAAACCCCACACTTCTAGATTTAAAGCTTTCGTGACTGCAAGGATCCATACTGTTTGGTTCTATTCGGTAAAGTCACGTAAAAAACAACAACAAGTAAAAAAAATTCACGACGTTTCGGCCACAACACAAGTGGCCTTCATCAGGTGAAGGGACCAGACTGTCTAGAGGACAGCGCTGGAGTGAACACAGCCAAGCTCAGACTGCGACCTTTAAGCTGAGTGAGAGGAAGCAGAGCGCCTTGACAAAGGAATTACCATAAAAATTAGCATTTAATTGGCGGACTTAGCATGATGAGCATTGTACGGAGGGGGGGGGGGGGGCATGTGCAGACCTGCGAGGGGGGGAGGGGGGGGGTTTACATATTGATGGTGTGAAAAGGGAATTTAAGCAGCTGCAAAAGTTTGGGATACCACTACTTGAAAAAATATACTGTACCATTGAAAATTAGTTTAATGTTTGGTTTGATTCAGAACATCTTTCCAATGGTTGCATAATTTGAAACCATCCTCTCAGTTGAAATTGTGTGTGTTTGTAAATCTGAATTGCCTCGTGAACAAATCTCTGATAAAAACCCGTGGGTTTGCAAAGAACCTTGGTATCGGATAAAATTACATCGTAATCACCCACAGTGTTGTAACAGTGATCAGCTACGACAGAAGATTTCGTTCTGCCGTGTTTCAAATCTGATTTGTGCTCGCGAATTCGGTTAGAGACAAGTCGTTTCGTCTCCCCGATATAGCAGTCACCACAGGTGCAGGTGAATTTGTAAACTCCGGGGTACTGTAAGTCAGGAATGACATCCTTCACGAATCAAACCAAACATTAAACTAATTTTCAACGGTACAGTATATTTTTTCAAGTAGTGGTATCCCAAACTTTCGCAGCTGCTTAAATTCCCTTTTCACACCATCAATATGCAAACTCCCCCCCTCCCCCCTCGCAGGTCTGCACATGCCCCCCCCCCCTGTACATTGTTCATCATGCTAAGTCCGCCAATTAAATGCAAATTTTTATGCTAATTCCTTCGTCAAGGCGCTCTGCTTCCTCTCACACAGCTTAAAGGTCGCAGTCTGAGCTTGGCTGTGTTCACTCCATCGCTGTCCTCTAGACAG
Source organism: Petromyzon marinus (assembly GCF_048934315.1). Lineage (NCBI taxonomy): Eukaryota > Metazoa > Chordata > Hyperoartia > Petromyzontiformes > Petromyzontidae > Petromyzon > Petromyzon marinus. Next base: position 17,273,140 of record NC_133725.1, on the reverse strand, counting down.
TCTGGTCCCTTCACCTGATGACTTTACCGAATAGAACCAAACAGTATGGATCCTTGCAGTCACGAAAGCTTTAAATCTAGAATTGATAACCTCTACGGGGAGGGCTTTCACCTATCTGTTAGAGCTTTTAACAGACAACGGGACAAGAAGTCACAGCTCATCGAGACGCTGACCTTCCTCAAAAGATGCCGCGATCACAAGGTAATACCCATCGCTTTCACACTCACTTCTGCTGCTGTATCTTCTCTGAATTCTAAACAGATTCTGTTTAAGACCAGCCTATCTTTAATCTCAGAGAGGATAAGGCTACTTCAATTTGAACTCGATACTTTAGACAGGACTCTCCTACAAGCTCATTTAATGTTAACGGAAAAAATGTCACCTTCTGATTGGAATCACGTAGACAACATGACTGCTTCTTCTGCTGATTCACTGTCAGTCAAATGTAAATCTAACCTGATTTCTAAATTCAACCACCTATCAAAGAAGAACCCAGTTCCACATATAACAAAACTAGACGTCAACAAAATCATCATTAATCAGAGTAGCACCCCGATTTCGGACAATCTGAAAACAGTACTGGCTAGAGGGCTGAATTTTGCTGCCACCCCAAAACACATACCAGTAGATGATATCATCTCTCAGGTCGATGTAGCCCTCAAAGGCATAGGACACATCCAAGCAGACGTTGCGAGAGCTGCAATAGCCACTATTCTTAAGAATGCTAAGAAACCCATTAGTAACATCAGCAAAAATGAACGCTCTGAACTCGCGAATTTAAAAAACAGAAGTGATTTAGTCATCCTCTCAGCCGATAAAGGCAACGCTACTGTAAATATGGCTAAAGATTCATACAACAACAAAATCCAGAATCTGCTCAACGATGGAAGTTACTCAAAAATCAAAAATGACCCTACTAATAGCCTAGCGATAAAAAACCAACAAGATCATCACAAGTTCGACCTCCCTAATCGACCCAACTAAACGTCCCTCCCTAAAACCTTCTGCTGCAAGACCCCCTAGATTCTATGGTCTTCCCAAGATGCATAAAGAAGGCACCCCACTACGACCCATCGTATCCACGATCAACTCCCCTACCTATAGACTAGCCCGTTTTCTGTCAGATACCTTGCTGCCTTATACTGGCAAGACCGCCTCAGCAGTACTTAACTCAGCACAATTGGTCTCTATGGTCAAAGACGTTGTACTGTCCCCTGACCATATCCTTGTCAGCTTCGATGTGGTCTCTTTGTTCACCAAGGTCCCAGACCTGATACCATTGAAATAATTGAAAATTTGGTCCAATATGGACTAGACCCCGATACACCTGCACTGGTTAGGCACTGCCTCAACGATAACCTACTTTACTTGAATGGCTCCTTCTATAAACAAAATGAGGGTACCCCCATGGGATCCCCCTTGTCACCAGTGATAGCCAATATTTTCATGGAGAAATTTGAATCAGACGCCATCCAGACTTCCACCCTCAGACCTTCCCTGTGGATGAGATATGTAGACGACACTTTCCTCATTTGGCCACATGGCCTCCCGGCTTTGAACCTTTTCCTAGACCACATTAATTCCAGACCCCGCCATCAAATTCACCATGGAAGTGGAGAAAGATGGCAAGCTGCTATTCTTGGATGTTCTGTTTGAGAGGAGACCTGATGGCTCATTGGGACATTCTGTCTACAGGAAACCCACCCACACAGATTCCTACTTGAAACCTGATTCCCATCACCACCCGATGCAAAAGAATTATCTCATCAAAACGTTATACCACAGGGCTCATTGCATTTCGGACCAACACCACCTGACCAGTGAATTAAAACATGTACATCTGACCCTAAAAAGGAATGGATACTCTGATCTGTACCATCCGCCAAGCTGTTTCTCCCTCCATACAGAAACAACCACTTGATACTCCAATCAAAACCATCACACTACCATATCTAGCAGGTGTTACTAAAAAGATCTCCAAAATTCTAAGCAAACACAAGATCCTGGTCCGGTTCAATACAGTACACAAAATCCGTGACCTGATCCCTTCCGTGAAGGATGTCATTCCTGACTTACGGTACCCCGGAGTTTACAAATTGACCTGCACCTGTGGTGACTGCTATATCGGGGAGACGAAACGACATGTCTCTGACCGAATTCGCGAGCACAAATCAGATTTGAAACACGGCAGAACGAATTCTTCTGCCGTAGCTGATCACTGTTACAACACTGTGGGTGATCACGATATAATGTTCTCCGATACCAAGGTTCTTTGCAAACCCACGGGTTTTTATCAGACATTTGTTAACGAGGCAATTCAGATTTACAAATACAGACACAACTTCAACTGAGAGGATGGTTTCAAATTAAGCAACCATTGGAAAGATCTTCTGAATCAACCCAAACATTAAACTAATTTTCAATGGTACAGTATATTTTTTCAAGTAGTGGTATCCCAAACTTTCGCAGCTGCTTAAATTCCTTTTCACACCATCAATATGTAAACTCCTCCCCTCACAGGTCTTCACATGCTCCCCCCCTGTACATTATTCATCATGCTAAGTCCGCCAATTAAATGCAAATTTTTATGCTAATTCCTTTGTCAAGGTGTTCTGCGTCCTCTCACACAGCTTAAAGGTCGCAGTCTGAGCTTGGCTGTGTTCACTCCAGCGCTGTCCTCTAGACAGTCTGGTCCCTTCACCTGATGAAGGCCACTTGTGTTGTAGCCGAAACGTCGTGATTTTTTTCATTTTTTGTTGTTTTTTACGTGACTTTACCAAATAGAACCAAACAGTATAAACCCCACACTGGCCGTGTGATCAATACAATCACGCAGTTTCCCCAGCACACCTTCCTACTCCACTACATCTTTACCAGGTAAGTCCCCACTGAGCTATGTAGCTTTCTTTTTTTCAGAAGCCACCTGGCCATCACAAATGATAGCCCAAGGGTGATTGTTACATTGGGGAAACGAAACGATATATCTTGAACCGTGTCCGTGAGCACAAGGCAGATCTGAAACATGGCAGAACCAATACCTCTGCCATAGCTGACCATTGTTATAACGCTGTGGGCTCGCATGATATTGTTTTTTTTCCGAGACCAAGGTGCTCTGCAAACCTTCGGGCTACTAGCAAAGGTTTGTTCATGAAGCCATCCAGATGTATAAACACAGACATATCTTCAACCGAGAAAATTGATTCAAATTGAGCAATCATTGGAAAGATGTTATTAACCAGGTAAAACCTTAACTGCTTCATGGTGTTGCCTTCACTTTCCGCATCTCCAATTTCTTCAGCTTCCCACTCCCCTCCCCATACCCCCCCCCCTCTATCTCTCCTCCCTGGCTCCTCCCCCCTTCTCTTACCTATATAGTCTCTTGCTTACAGCAGCTCTTTTGCCCACTTCAGCAATTGTTTCTTGCTGTGGTTTGTCCCACCTGATGATGGACGCTTGTGTTGTGCCCGAAGCATCGTGATTTAATTTATTTTATATTTTATGCCTATGTGACTTTACCGAAAGAACCAAAGAGTATAGCCCAAGGGAGTTTGTGTAGGTGGGAGCGGTGGTGTAGCACAGTAGGGGGCACAGGTGGTGCATCGGCCAGTCATCTCAGTCAAGCAACCAATGGCAACCTGGGTCTGTCTGTCTGTGACCTCCTGCTGCCAGCGGGCGTTCGACGCTTCATGTGACCTTAACCTGCACGTAGCCTGGCACGAGCGCCGTGGTGACATCACCACTTCGTGGCGAATGGCGGTTGTTGTTTATGGTCGTCTCACGGTTAGCGCTACGCTGCACTACGAACCCAGCGACCCGAGTTCAATTCCCGCTCACGGCCAACACTGGTGACGATTCCGTTCCTGGGCCTCCCCTTGGTCGACTCAGCCTCAAATGAGTACCTGGTGCATTGTGTAAACATCGCCACTGGGGAGATAAAGGCGGACGGATGTGGTGCTGGCCACACACCCCCCTTCGTGTATCAAAGGTGCTGCTCGTTAACAGCACTTGCACCCGACAGTCCTGTCGAAGGCTACATGGGGGATCTTTGTCTTTGTTTGGTGGTGCAGCTGAGCAGGCGCAACTGCACAGCGAGTACCTCTACCGCAAAGCGCACGAGGCCAAGAAGATTTTCATGGAGGAGAAGGCACGGCTCAAGAGGGCGCTCGATGGTAACGGGCAGCGAGAAGGATCTAGAGATGGGCTCACGACGACAAGACGGACGAGAGACAGCGAGACAGACTAGAGACGGATCTAGAGACAATGAGACACACAAGATGGACTAAGATGGGACAAGACGGTCTGACAATACAGGCGAGAAGAAAACCGCGCTTGGAAAGTGTTTCCGAATGAATCCATGCGTGCGCATGATTTTCCTTCCTTGTTAATTCTCCTCCGCCCGACCCACACCCACTGCCCCCCCTCCCCCGTCCCCTGACGTCGTCACCGTAGAAAACCTGGTGCTGCCTATGGACCTGCGGTGGGAGGCGCTTGAACTCCAGAAGGCCGTGGAGTTCGACGACCAGAGAGGGGAGGGTGAGCTCACATCCCTCACCATCGGGTCTCCTCGCATCTCTCTCTCTCTTCCTTCCTGCGAGACTCTCGAGGCAGGGGGATAAGCGTCGCGCGTCTCCGCCCGCTAGACACGCCGAGTCGGCGCGCATCCCCGGCTCGCCGTCGGTCCTTCCTGCCAAGCGGTGGCACCGTGTTTTGCCGCAGAGGTTCGCGGTTCGAGAACGGTGGGCCCTCAACCCCCCCCCCCCCCACCGGTTTAATGGGTTTAATGCCGCAGTTGCGTTGACCATAAATACCGCACGGCGATTGCTTCCCAAGTGGACTTTGAAAAATCCCGTGGCGTGAACGCGGAAAAGAGTCCGCCGTGTGTGTGTGGTGGCTGGCGTAAATTTTGGTCGAATGTCGAATGAAGGCGGTGGTCACCACATAACGTGTGCTTCTGGAGCAGTCTTCCTTCTGCAGCGGTCTTCCTTACAATATTAGGAAGCCATTGGAGCTTTGCACTTTTAAATCATCGACTAGATTGACAAACTCATTTCTTGAGAACTGCTTTTTGTGGTTAGTTTGTCACACTTCCGATTACCACGGTTGGCTATGTGCTGTAACAAAGAGGTTTAACATACACTGACCCACTCATTCACTCACTCATCATCTTACTCAATTTACCCACTCAACCGCCATATCAATCACCTACTCTTGCAATTGGGACTCTTCCAGGTCTCATTAGTGCTCAGCTGGCTACACAAAATCAACGTGATCACTGCAGAGTGATATTCTAAAACATTCCTGGTCGCTCCTTCCATCCACCCATACACACACCTTCACTCACCCGCACGGGGAAGTATGACAAATGATCACCTACCTTCTCTGTCCCCCCTGCCCCATCTACACCCTCTTTCTATCCACACCCCCCCCCCCCCCGTGTCAGTAGGAGTGAGCAGCCACATGGATGACGAATACCGCTGAGCTGGCGTGAAGGACCCACACATCATGGTGACGACCTCTCGCGACCCCGGCTCCCTCCTCAAGCAGTTCATCAAGATGCGGGCACGGGGTCACAGGGGCTACAGGGTTTGGGGTCACATGAGGAATGTGGGTCCTCGTGTATTGCATGTGTACAAACGCGCAAAGACAGAGGTCCCCCATATAGCCTTAACAGGCTCTTGGGGCAGGTGCTGTTTGCGAGGGTTTGGGTGGCCAGCATCACGACTGGCCGCCTTTATCTCTCTAGTGATGATGTTTACACACAGCACTAGGTACTCATTTGAGGCTGAGTCGATCTAGGGGAGGCCCAGGACCAGTTCATATAATCGCCACTGGTGTTGGCTATAAACAGAAATCAACCTCGGATTACCAGGTTTGTGGGGCAGCATGCTAACTGCTAAATTATCGCACACACACACATGTTCTCTATCGGCTTTAGAATCAGTTCCTTGCACCTCACACGAGCCGTGTCGACCAATCATCGGGCTTGTGCAGTGTGAGACAACTCGCATCCGTTGAGTTAACCTGAAGAAATCTAGTTATTGGTGAAAGGTGGAGGCTGTGTGGGGAGGTGGGGGGTCGTCAGTGGTGGAGCGTTGGACACTTTGGTTTGGTGCATGCAGCTTTTGTCAACTTCATTCCTCGCGATTCAGTCCGCCTTTATCCTATGATCGATCCTTTCCATTGATCGAAAAATGTATCTACTGTAGCACTGTACGCACGGTCGGTGGTCACGGGAAAGATGTACCATTGGGGGCACCACTGTGGCGAGATGTTAACTTCCTCACGTGGTATACAGGAGATCGTAGGTTCAATCCTGACCCTGATGCCTGCTGTATATTTGGAGCTGCGTGTCTCTCTTTTTGACGAGTCACGTGGATTTCTGTCCAGGTCTTCCTGTTTTTCCCTCTGCATTTAGAATCAACGTCCGTTTAAGAGTATTTGGCTGCTATAAATTTCCACATGACGATAAGCCACTTAGTTGAGCTATGATTTGTGGCCAGGTCGCTTCTGGAAAAGAGCTGCATAGCTCAGTGGGCCTTACCTGGTAAAATAAAAATAGTAAAGTTTTTCCAATGGCGCATCCCAGTTGTGCCAACACGGGGTTTGGCGACCGCGTATACCGGTACGGCTCGGCTTCCGCAATGGAAAAAACAAACAACACAACCCGAGTCGGATGCAGTGGGGGGGCGGGGAGGTGGGGGGGGCGAAAGCAGCGTGGCCGGGACGGACGCCGGTGGGAAGAGCGGACTTGGCGTGTGACCGCTTGCTGTCATGTTACCACACCACCCTCCCACCACCACCGCAGGAGATGAAGCTGATCCTGCCGAACGCTCAGCCGATGAACCGCGGAGGCCACAAGCTGGAGGCGCTGGTGCGGGCGTGCTGCGCCAACACCGTCACCGACTTCATCATCCTGCATGAGCACCGCGGTATGCCAGGCACGCGCACGCACCGCAGTCGACAAAGCTCCCCCGTGTAGCCTTTAACAGGCTGTCAGGGCAAGTGCTGTTTGTCGAGTGACCTACGAAGGCCGGCAGAGCACACAGCGGGGTGGGTGGTGTGGTCATTACCGCATCTGGCCCCTTTTGTCTCCCCACTGTCGATGCTTGGACACACCGGAAATCGAAGTCAGGTCACCGGATTTGTAGTGTAATGAGATAGCCACTCCGCTCCCGCTCCCCGGTGTGATGCATGGTGTGACGTGTGTGATGCGGTGCAACAGACAGGGGATGGAGGTGTATTTAACTGTGTGTACGATGTGCGGTGTGTAGTATGATGCTGCAGACGGGGGATTGCGGTGTCTTAACTGTCTGTGCAGTGTTATGTGGTGTGATGCCGCAGATGGTATGGCAGTGTGTCTAACTCTCCAGTACACTGTCTGTGTGACACCTGTGGTGTGTCTAACTCTCCGGCGTGCTGTCCATGTGACACGTGGTACGATGCCACAGACGGGATAGTGATGTGCCACCTGCCGCTGGGCCCCACGGCGTACTTGACGCTGTCTATCGTGGTGATGCGGCACGACATCCGGACGTGGACACGATGTCCAAGGCATTGCCACACCTCGTGATGCACAACTTCACGTCACGACTCGGAAAGAGGGTGCGTGCGGGCACCGTGCCAGTCTCACCCACATCTTCCTCGCCAATCCCCCAAGCACAAGATCCCTCGTATAGCCTATAACCCTTTCTCATTTCCATGATGTACATATACGTCATCGAAACGGAACCGTAAGAAAAACTCAAGTATGTCTTCTGAACCCTGAAGACATACCGAGGCTCCCATAAGGCCATGCGGGAGGGCGTGTGACATTGTTTTGTTCCATACAGTGCCGGTCGTGTCACTATGGTTCTCTGCGGTGAGGGCAATGTATTTTTAAAACAGCAGAGCTACACCTCTATAAATAAAATAAACGCCGAGCCGCTCGCGCGTACCGAGATTCAGCGGTGAACGTGACACCTACCACCCGGCAATTTGCAGATGTCTCGGAATGGGAAAGAGTGAGCAGACTTTTGGGCCAGGTACTGTGTGTCCGCCTGTATATTCGGAGTTTGCATGTTCTCCTCCTGGTCACTTTGATTTTTCTCCGGGTCCTCCGGGTTTTTCCCTACACATTTAGAAACTTGAATTTCGAGTATTTGGCTGCTAAACATTTTTTTGTGAAAAAGAGCTACATAGCTCAGTGGTAAAATAAAAATAGTTTCGTTTTACTTTAGTTTTTGAGTAACGGGACAGAGTTTTTATTTAACGCCATCTCTGAAGCTGAAGGCGCGTAATGTTGTTCATTTGTTAATGCATCCGCAGTTTTAAACAGGGTGGCCGCTGGCCTCTAACTGGCAAACGTCTGCGAGGACGCTTAATGAGAGTCCAGCGCAGTCCGTGTAACTTGCCGCATCCCCTCCCGTGACTTCTGTGCCCCCCCCCCCCCTCCCAACAGGTACAACGTCTACAAGCGCGACGGCAAGGACATCGAGTTGAAGGAGGTGGGACCGTGATTCGAGATGGAGCGCAAGTCTGCCTGACACATTGTTACTCGTCTCCACTTTACACCCCTGCAGAGGCGGTGGAAATTCCACATTCCTTGTGGACTTCCCTACGAAGTGGTTGTAAATTTTATCGACCCCTGAGAGGATGATGGGCTGAATGTAAGAGTCTAGCCTCGGGCTAGGTGGCCCGCGGGTGACTTGTAGAGCGGATCGGAACTTGAGTCGGTGGGGTCGCTGCTCTGGTCGCATTCGCTGTACCGTGACCCGACTCGCATTCCCCCACCCCGGATGCGATGTGTAAATTCAAAGATGATCGGACGTAATGCTGGCCACCCACACCCACCCCTTGGTGTGCCGTGCTGGCTTTCCTACATGCTAACACACGAACAGCGCTTTTCCCACGCCGTCTGTTAAAGGCTGCATGGGGGGGATCTTTGCTTTTGTGTGTCGCGCAGTCTACGAGATTAAACTGGGCACGCTGGACAACGCAGCCACCGCCGAGGTGGAGTGGCCTTGGCGACCGTACATGAACACGGCGAAGAAGAGGAAGTTCCTGAGCGTGGAGTGAGGGAGTGGGGCGACTTCCCCCCCCCCCACGGGCCTGGGGGGAGGGGCATTGGGGGGGGGTTTGTCCCTGCAAAGCCGGAGTTGGAGTCGAACCTCGCGGCGCTCTCCGCCGAGGCTCGAGACGTTGAGGAGAGGTCGCCGCGTGGATAGGGCACTGCGTGAATCGCTGTTCCAACCCTCGTCACACACGCGCATCATACGCGTCACACACACATTGCGGATGTACATTTATCAAACACAAACATGCACATCGTCGCATGCGTCGCACACAGAAGCACACAATTGCACAAAAAGACAAAGGTACTCCGTATCGCCGTTAACAGATTGCTGGGGCAAGTGCTGTTAACGGGTAGCACCTATGATGGCCGGCATGGCACAGAAGTGGTTGTGTGGCCAGCCCCACGTCTGGCTGCCTTTGTCCTCCCCAGTTTTGCGATGTTAAACACACCACACCATGTACTCAGATGGCTGAGTTCGTAGTGCGCTAACTGCTGCACCACCGCTCCCCAAACGGTATACATACACACGTACACAAAACGAAACATTAACATTTATTTAAGTAACAAAAAAGAAAATACCAAGTCAGGCAGATGGAGAAAGTCGCGTGTCGCCGTGCACAGCACCGCTCTCGTAGCTACTCACCTAGGGTGGGAGCTCTTGGCTTCAATGCCACCCGGGATGTTTAGATGTGAAAACCTGCCATAAATAATATTTTTGGGAAGTCACAAGCGCCTTAAGTTGCATCTCATCTCGACCATTTTAATGGGCACCCCCCCCCCCCCCCCCATAGCTGTCCCCCTGTGGACAAAATAAAGTAACAAAACTAATCTATTTTTATTTAACCAGGTAAGGCCCACTCAGCTGTATAGCTCTCTTTCAGGAACGACCGGGCCACAAATGAAAGCGCTATAAAGTGGCTTGTCACGCAGAAATATATAGCAGCCAAATACTTTTAAACGCATGTTTCTAAATGTGGAGGGAAAAACCGAAGGACCCAGAGAAAAATCCACGCGGTCACGGGGAGAACATGCAAACTCCAGATGTACAGGCGTCGGGATTTAACCCACGACCTCTATACCAGGCGAGGCCCCAAGGTGAATCAGCACTTGGCCTGCGAGCGGGTATTATTAGTCTGTCAGTAGGGGGTAATGATTCCGGATTTCAGTCTCAATTGAAACTGAAATCTGGAACACTTTTGTCATGTTTTGCTCGTATAAGTGTGTTCATAAAATACAAGTTTGGTCATTGAGAGAGTTATAAATGTCCTATACGCATTTCATGTTTATTGTGTTTATTGTATTTAATGTATGAAGAAAATAAAATTTTGTATATGCTACAGTATGTTTCACACGTTATTCAGTGACACTGCATATGACGGGCAATGTTTGGGGCAATCGGCCTTCAACATGGAAAATAGATCGAGGCCAAATGACCCGTGGCCACCGCCACTTCAACCGTGGCCCCACCACTTCAACCGTGGCCCCATTGGCACGTTGATGTGTGGCTCTGCCTTCACCTGTGGTGAGAATGAGGCCAGAAAAATTACAGGAGGTCGACTCCATATGAGTCTGTCACGCTCTGGATCTCGCTAATGGGACGTCGGATGAAAATAAAACATGGAAGCGACAAGTTTCTTCTCTGGCGAGGACATTCCCACAAGATTGGCGCCTTTCCCAATTAATGGAATTTAATGCCCCAACATCACCCTGATCCAAACCAGCGGGAGCTGAAATCTTCCAGAAGGTTCAGGATTTATTGGTACAATCGTTCGGATGTTGGTGTCCGCATGGACTTGCATTTTAAACCCCTGGTCCGCTTGACGTCTTTTAAACAATACCTGTGGTCGGGTCTGCTCCCCCACTTTTCTATCCCCTGCTGTTTTTTTTTATAACCGGTGTAGTATATGTTGACGGTGTGTGATCACATCGTGATGTTACCGGGCCCTCGAATTGCCTCAAGAAATGAATAAACAACACCTGTCGCTTTGCTGTTGTGATGTCACCACGAGGCGCCGAATGACGTGGGACGGCGTCGTCGCACTCGTCGAGTGGACAAGGGCTCCGTGAAATGACGGTGCGGATTGCGCCAAGCGTATAGAGGTCGCCGATTGCGCGCCCCTGTGGCTCGACCACTCGTGGGTCCACCTCAAAGTTCCTGTGCCCATTTGAACCTCATTGCCTGCGATGATGCTGCTGCTGCCATGGAAGAACACACGTGGCGCCCTCTTGTCTCTACATGTTGTCTTTCACGTCCCATCGCAGTTTTCAGGTCACTTGATGTTTACAGCCTCCGGTAAGGAGGCAGTGAGGTTCAGCCGCTCGATTTTTCTTCCTTTAGTGCACAGTACCGTACACGGATACGGGCACAGTACGACACCGTAGCTTTATTGATTGTTCAACGAAAAAGACCATCCCTCGCCCAATCTAGTTACCTATACGGTGTAATATATCGCGAGACATTTGTTAACGTAAAAAAAATGGAACTGTAATGCTGAAAATTATACTCCATGAAACTCGGGGTTTTATGGAGTATCTGAGGGCTTCTCAACGCTTCATGCCTCGCCCCCACTGATGCCCTCTTCTCCCCACTCCAACTACTGACGATTGTATGTAGGGTGTGTAGGCATTTACTTCCGACTGTTGTATGTAGGGTGTGTAGGGTGGTGGTGGTGGGAGTAAATGAGATTTAAAACTGGGTGCTCAACTTGAACTCACCACCACTCACATCATGTATGCACTCATCCGCCATCTCGCTCACTGACCCTGTGTTTCCGTGTTGATGGTGTGAGTCCGTATTGATGCTGTGAGTCTGTTTATCGTGTGAGTCTGTTGATGCTGTGAGTCTGTGTTGATCGTGGGAGTCTGTGTTGATCATGTGAGTCTGTGTTGATGCTGTGAGTCCGTGTTGATGGCTCGGGGGCACGGTACAGAAGGGCAGTACAACTGTAGAGTAATAGTTGTTGTCCAGCAGCGGCAACTGCGGTGGACGGGGAGTACACACGCCAGTGAGCCTCACGCGGGTTTGTCAGCAGGGCGGAGGCACTGGGGCAAGGATCACAGAGACCCTGTCTGGAAGACCCTGGAACCCGCTCGTGGGTTGAAGGGAGGCGCGGCCAGGGCGGAGCCAGGCCGCGCCGAGTCGGATAAAAGTAGCGGAGAGCGAGAGCTCGTGGTTGCAGGTTCTGGGAAGTGGAGTCGTCTCGTTGGCACTGTCTTTGCCGACTTGGTCGCTGCCGTCTTCACTAGATAATTGGGCGGCCGGATAGTTGTTGGCTGTCTCGGTCGATGCCGTCAGTGTAACATGGTGAGGGTTGTGTCTAAGCTAGGCTATTTGACTTGGGAGAAGCGAGGGCGAGTCTGTGAACCTGATGGTGTTAAATAAGGAAGGTGCGGAAGGTACGGGAGAGGATGAGGAAGATCGTGGGATGGATGGGGGAGGATGAGAAGATAGTGGGAGGGACGGGGGAGGAAGGAAGTGGTAGGGATGGGAGAGAAAGAAGGAGATATCGGGGGGGACGGGAGAGGAAGAGGGAGATAGTGGGAGGGAAGGGGGCGGAAGAGGGAGATAGTGGCAGGAAAGGGGAATGAAGAGGGAGATAGTTGGAGCGACTGAGGAAGTAGAGGGAGATAGTTAGGGGTTATTTGGGAGGATTAGGCAGATCGGTTAGAGAAAGAAGGTGATAGTGGGAAGGAAGGGGAAGGAAGAGGGAGAGAGTGCGAGGGATTGGAGATGCAGAGGGAGATAGTGGGAAGGATGGGGGAAGAAAAGGGAGATAGTGCGAAGGACGGGAGAAGAGGGAGATAGTAGAGCCAAGTGGGAGGAAGAGGGAGATAGTGGAAGGTACTGGGGAGGAAGTGGGAGATGGTGGGAGGGACGAGGGAGGAAGAGGGAGATGGTGGGACGGATTGGAGAGGTAGATAGTGGGAGGGACGCGGGAAGAAGAGGGAGATAATAGCAGGGACGAGAGAGGAAGAGGGAGATAGCCACTGATGTTCGCCGTGGCCAGAAATTTAAACTCGGTTCACAAAGGTCATGGTGTAGTGGGTGTTGAGGTGGCATATCCTGGCTGGCCAGGAGAAGGCAGTACAGCAAGTGGGATAAGCACCATCTCTGTCTGCATGGGATAGAGGGTTGCCCCCTTGCACGAGTGGGTTTTCTCTAAGTACTCCTGTATCCCCTCACGTTTATGAACGCTCAGTAATTGCCCAATTGAATTATTGCTATGCACCGCGACGTTCGTTTTGCTATGTCATGTGATCAGAATTTGGCGCCACGGTGGCGAGATGTTAACTATTTTGTAGGGTATCCAGGAGGTCGTGTATTAAATGCTTACCCTGACACCTTTGTATTTGGAGTTTGTATGTTATCTCCCCGTGGTCGCGTGTATTTTTCTCCGGATCCTCCGCGTTTTCCCTCCACATTTATTAAAACATTTTTAGAGTATTTGGCTACTAATGTCCACGTAATAAGCCAATTTGTTGAGCTGTAATTGACAAGGCAATGGCCCACCCGTTGATTTGCTCCATGAGGAACTTTTAGGGGGCTCGGGACCGTGGCGCCAAGAAGACCAGCTATTGGACCATGGAGGCACCGAAGGGGGCGGTGTCTCCCCCACACGTAACGCTCGCTATCTGGTCGATAAAAACGTATCAATAGGGTCACAGAGCTTGGGCAATCGTTGGTGCCAGCTTACCAAGTGGCTTCCTTCATGATTGTCTGTGGTTCCTCGCACCTCTAAGGCCTGCTTGATCACGTTATACGTATAAATATTGTTGTTATCAAGTTCTAAGTGTAAATAATAATTGTTGTTATTACTCGCCTGTTCTAAACATACGCCTGTTGTTATCATTCGCCTGTTATCATTCGCCTGTTTTCATTTGCCTGTTATCATTCGCCTGTTTTAATTGGCCTGTTATAATTTGCCTGTTGTTTTCTACCAAGTAATAAGTATAGTTATTGTTGTTGTTATCATTCGCCTGGTGTTAGTGGTGCACGTCTCAAATCCAGCACTGGGGAAGGCAGCGAGGGTTCGTAAATCACCGCACAATGATGTTGTGAAATCCTCTTCCCGTGGGCGTCGAGGTGCATAACCTGCCTCGCCAGGAGAAGGCAGTACAGCAAGTGGACTCATCGCCATCGTCACCTGTACGGTTTAAAATGCTGCCCCTTCACACACGTGGCTTTTCTCTGGGTGCTCCGATTTCCCCCACTTGTACAAACACTCGTTATTAATTAGCCAATAATGCCTCCATACAGAGTACCGTAGAGCCTGGACAATCGTTGGTGCTGGCTCACCACGTGGCTTCCTTCCTGCATGTCTGTGGCTCCTCACGCCTCTTGAGTCGTTCTTGTGAGCGCTATATAGCTTTAAATAATAACTACAAATACTCGCCAGAAGGTGGTGACGCAAGCCTGCGATCCAGCACTGTAGAAGGCAGCAAGGGTTGGTGGATCACACAGTAAATATTGTGAAACCCCCTTCTCGTGGACATTGAGGTGCCTTCTCCTGGCTGGCCAGGAGAAAGCATCTGACTGGCCAGGAGAAGGCATTATAGCAAGTGGGATCATCGCCATCGTCACCTGTACGGTTTAAAATGCTGCCCCTTCACATACGTTTGTTTTCTCCGGGTGCTCCGGTTTCCCCCCACTTGTGTAAGCATTCGTTATTCATTGATTGAAAACATCTTACAATAAAAACCAAATTCAGGACCTTACTATGACTCAGCGTGGCTTTCCTGGAGTAAGTCTAATTATTATTATAAAGAATTACAGGGGCTGTATGATGACACGACTAGAGAGCTGGCTTGCACTGCGGGGAGCTTAATAGTCAACTTGGATTCCGCACCCCTCAATGCCCTTTTTAAGTTCAGTTTGTGCACTTAAGACTCGCACAAACAACCATACTCAGAGAACCATAGATTCCCACTCAGACCCAGAACCAGAAACCCATAGACTCCAACAGAGACCCATACATTCCTTCAGACACTCAGACTCATACGGCGACCCTATATACTGACACAGGGATCCATAGACTCAGACAGAGACCCATACACTCACAGAGGCCCACAAACTCAGAAATCCATAGACTCGCACAGAGGTCAATAGAATTTAAATCTGAATATTTATTTACAATGGATGAATCCGATGAGCTACAAAGATCTGTTTTCACAGCCGTCCAATCGGGCAGGTCAGAACATAACAAAAAAATACAAAAAATGACAGGAAAGACAAACTGTTCAAAAATAAACAAATTAAACTAAACTATTTTAATCTTATTTGAAGCTTTCGTGAATGCAGGAATCCATACTCTTTGGTTCTTTCGGTAAAGTCACGTAGGTATAAATTAAATAAAATTAAACAAATCACGACGTTTCGATCGCAACACAAGCGATATTTTCAGGTGGGACAACCACAGCAAGAAAATGCTGAAGTCGGCGGGAGAGCTGCCTTGGCAAGAGGTTATACAGGTATGAGATGGGGGAGGAGGCAAGGGGGGAGAGAGAGAGGGGAGGGTGTGGGGTAGGGAGAGGAAGGGGGGCCGCGTGAGCGCTAGGAGAAGAGGACGTGAGGCTGGGGTGGGGGGGACGTGGGCGGGGCTAGCAGTAATCGGCAGGTAATGATGGAAACAACAACACAAGTTAAGGCATTACCTGGTTGATAACATCCTTCCAGTGATTGTTTAATTTGTATCCATCTTCTCGATTGCAGTTTTGTCCTTGGCCTCGGAAAATAACAATATCATGCGAGCCCACAGCGTTATAACAATGGCCACTACAGCAGAGGTATTGGTTCTGCCATGTTTCAGATCCGCCTTGTGTTCGCGAACACGGTCCGAGACGTGTCGTTTTATTTCTCCAACGTAACTGCGGCCGAAGTTACAACTCAGTTTGTAGACTCCAGGGTATAGACAAAACTTCAACCGAGAATATGGATACAAATTAAACAATCACTGGAAGGATGCTATCAACCAGGTAATGCCTTAACTTGTGTTGTTGTTTCCATCATTACCTGCCGGTTTTACTGCTGCCCCACCCATGTCCCCCCACCAGCCTAACGTCCTCTTCCTCTAGCGCTTACGTGCCCCCCCCCCTCTTCCTACCCCACACCCCTCCCCTTTTCTCTCTGTCCCCTTGCCTCTTCCCCCCTCTCTTAACTATATAACCTCTTGCCATGGCAGCTCTCCCGCCGACTTCAGCATTTCTTGCTGTGGTTGTCCCACCTGATGAAGATCGCTTGTGTTGCGATCAAAACGTCGCGATTTGTTTTATTTTATTTCTACCTACGTGACTTTACCGAAAGAACCAAAGAGTATGGATCCCTGCAGTCACGAAAACTTCAAATCTACTTTTAACACCCATACCCTCTAAAGAACTAACCCTCAAGACACCTAACCCTTAAAACACCTATACCCCTAAAACGCTAACCCTCTAAACACATAACACTCTAAGCCCCTAACCCTCTAAACCCATAATAAATATATTTTCGGGTTAGATCGTGTAAATATAAATGTGTCGTTAAACCAGACACCACCCGACACAGCCAATTAGTAAAGTTTGTCATGACAATAAAAAGTGCCATTAAGTGTTGGAGAGAAATCCAAAACACCTTTAGTATAAATAATATTAGTTGTCAAAGTCTTGGTGTTAAACCCTCTAAACTCCCAAATCCCAAAACCCCTAACCCTCTAAACCGCTAAACCCCATTACCCTATAAACCCCTAACCCTCAAAACCCCCATACCTCTAAACCCCTAAACACATACAATTATAACCTCCTCAACTCCTAACCATCTAAACCATTCAACCTCTAACAATCGAAACCCATACATCTCTAAACACCTAACTCTCTAAACCCCCAACCCTCTAACCCCAAAATCTTCTAAACTCTAACATTCTAAACACCTAATCCTCTAAACGACCTTACCCTTAAAACCCTAACTGTCTAAAAACCTCTCCCTCGAAAACCCCACCCATAAACCCCCAAAACTCTAACTGTCTAAACCCCAAACCCTCTAAACTCCGCAACCCCTAAAACCGTAACCCTCTCGGCACCTAACCTGCTAAACCCCTCACCCTCTAAACTCCTACACCACTAATAGCCCAATCCTCTAAACACCGAACACTATAAAGCCCTTTAACCTTAAAACCCTAACCCTCTAAACCCCTAACCCTTGAATCCCCTCAAGCGCTAACACTCTCAACCCCTAAACCCTCGAAGTCTATAAACCACGAAACCCCTTATCCCCGAAACACCCCAAAACTTCTAAGCTCCTAACCCTCTAAACCACTTAACCTATAACAATTGAAACCCATAAACCCATTAAACAGCTACTTCTCTAAACCCATAACACTCTAAACCCCTTTATCCTTAAAACCCTCACCCTCTAACCCCCTAAACCTCTAAACCCCTAAACCCATAACCCTGTAAACCTCTAAACGGCTCAACTTATAATCCTCTAAATCTCTAACCCTCTAAACGCCTTTACCCATTAAATCAAATCCTTTCTAAACTCCTCACCCTTTGAAACCAGAACCCAAATACCCTGAAACCCCAAACCCCCTAACACTCTAAACCCCTTTACCATTAAAATCAGAATTCTCAAAAGCCCTAGATCTCTGCACCCCTAACCCTCTAAACACCAACCCTCTAAACACCTAACCCTTAAAATCATCAACCCCTAAAACGCTCAACCCCTAAACACCATAACCATAAAAAACCCCAAAACATCGAAGACGCTTATCCCCTAAAAAACCCCAAAACCTCTAAACCCTTAACACGTAACCTTATAAACTCCTAGCCCTCTAAACCACTAACCCTTTAACAATCGAAACCCATAAACCTTCTAAACCTCAGGACACCAAACTCCTTACAATTATAACCCTATAAACCCATAACCTTCTAAACTGTACCCCTCTAAAACCCTAACCCTCTAAGCTAATCACCCTCTAAACCGCTAAACCTCTAAAACATTTTACCCTTAAAACCCTCAGCCTCTAAACCCCTAAACCTCTAAACCACAAACCCTCTAAATACCTAACCCTCTAAAGCCCTAAACCCATCACCCTGTAAACCTCTAAACCCTTAACTTATAATCCTCTAAATCCCTAGCCCTTTAAACCGATTTACCCATAAAACCCTATCCATCTAAACTCCTCACCTTTTGAAACCATAACCCAAATACAACAAAAAATCCCAAACCCCCTAACACTCTATACCCCTTTACTGTTAAAACCATAATTCTATAAACCCCTAGATCTCTCCACCCCTAATCCTTTAAACACCTAACCCTCAAAACCCTTAACCCTTTGTGTGGAGTGTGGTGTGTGGTGGTTGTCACGGGGTAGGTGGGTGCAGGGTGTGTGTGGAGTGTGGTGGGTGGTGGGTGTCACGGAGTGGGTGGGTGCAGGGGGTGTGTGGAATGTGGTGGCTGGTGGGTGTCACGGGGTGGGTGCAGGGTGTGTGTGGAGTATGGTTGGTGTCACAGGGTGGGTGGGTGCAGGGTGTGTGTGGAGTGTGGTTGGTGTCACAGGGTGAGTGGGTGCAGGGTGTGTGGAGTGTGGTGGGTGATGGGTGTCACGGGGTGGGTGGGTGCAGGGTGTGTGTGGAGTGTGGTGGGTGGTGGGTGTTATGGGGTGGGTGGGTACAGGGTGTGTGGTGGGTGATGGGTGCCACGGGGTGGGTGGGTGCAGGGTGTGTGGTGGGTGATGGGTGTCACGGGGTGGGTGGGTGCAGGTTGTGTGTGGAATGTGGTGGATGGTGGGTGTCACGGGGTGGATGGGTGCAGGGTGTGTGTGGTGTGTGATGGGTGGTTGGTGCCACGGGGTGGGTGGGTGCAGGGTGTGTGTGTGGAGTGTGGTGGGTGGCGGGTGTCACGGGGTGGGTGGGTGCAGGGTGTGTGTGTGGAGTGTGGTGGAAGGTGGGTGTCACGGGGTGGGTGGGTGCAGGGTGTGTGTGGAGTGTGGTGGGTGTCACGGGGTGGGTGGGTGCAGGGTGTGTGTGGTAGGTGTGGTGATAGTGGTCGTGGATCAGACCGATCAACGACCACCACCATCTCTACTGTGCGGTGGACCGGCCACCACACAGCAGCACGCGTCGGAGGAGTGAGCGGATGACTCTCCCCATGCGGGCCAGGCCCCCTGGCTTCCTCTTCTCCTGCATCACCATCACTTGATCCTCTTTCCTTGTTTTCTCCTCCACCACCATCTCTTCCACAACGATCTCCTCCACCAGGGTGTCCTCCTCCTGCACCACCAGCTCCTCCACCAGTGTCTCCTCCTCCTGCACCACCAGCTCCTCCACCAGAGTCTCCTCCTCTGGCAAAACCAGCTCCTCCACTAAGGTCTCCTCCTCCTGCAAAACCAGCTCCTCCACCAAGGTCTCCTCCTCCTGCAAAACCAGCTCCTCCACCAAGGTCTCCTCCTCCTGCACCACCAGTTCCTCCACCCGAGTCTCCTCCTCCTGCACCACCAGCTCCTCCACCAAGGCCTCCTCCTCCTGCAAAACCAGCTCCTCAACCAAGGTCTGCTCCTCCTGCACCACCAGCTCTTCCACCAGAGTCTCCTCCTCTTGCAGCACCAGCTCCTCCACCAGGGTCTCTTCCTCCTGCAACACCAGCTCCTCCACCAGGGTTTCCTCTTCCTCCACAACCTTCAGCCTCCCTTCAGAGGCCCAGGCGAGCGAAGAGAATGGGGGCAGCGCCGGCTCCGCTCTGTGAAGAGATGCGCACGACATTGTTCCAACTTACTGCTACAGCAGAGATCGCAGCCATCCCCTCCCCCACCATCGGGGGGGGGGGGGAGGGGGGGAGCTGGCGATGTCACAGTGGATGAAGGGTTACCTACATGGCAAAGATATGGCCACTTCATTATTTGTCCTCACCCAGAAAGCAATTATAAAAATACATCCGTATATAACCGAATGTACAGGTGAGATTTGAACTCTCCGTGTGTTAGTTTGTGGGCGGCAGGGCTGGAACTCACAGCCAAAGAGGGACCTGGGTTTGATGCCCATACTTGGGCCACTTTCTCCATGTGGGAGTTGTGACTTGCCCTGGGCCCCACACCTCTCTATGGACTGCCTAGAAATTTGGTCAGCAGAATGTGGGTTACCGTCGTTCAGCAGCTCCAAAGCACTGGACACGGCCAGGAGTAGCAGTGGTGGTGGCATTGCTGGTGGTGCTGGTGGCCGCGGTCCGGAGCCAGCTGTGATCCAGTGCCTGCACTGGCGTCATACGAGAATCCGGAACCCATCTGTTGAGAGACGCGTGGGAGACACACGCGCCACACGTAGTGAGAGAAGCGTGGTGAGAGCATTGAAGTTGCTTCCCTTCTCCTACAAGGTCAGGAATGCACGGCAGCAGCGGAAGCAGCAGGAACAGTGGCAATCCTCTGATGCCCAGTAGACTAAAAATGCCCCGAGCATCGCATTGGCCAGCAGCATCTTGCACGGACCTCCCCATCCTCCACAGAGGGCGATCTTGACACCGGTGGTACTGCACATCGGCAGTCCCACTCAGCTCCACATTTTCCTGGCGATCGGTGGAGAGTGATCGCCGATCAATTGGAGGGGGGGGGATCCTCATTGGGAGGGGGTGGTGGGTGTGTCTTACCGCAGACAGAAGCTGACGAATTCCACAAACGCCGGTTCGTGGCTTTTGAGCACCCTTTCAAGTGGGAAGCTCCCCGGTACCCTTTTCTTGCCTGGGCACAACATCTTCCCTTGACGGTCTGCGGGAGCCATGCACAGCGGGACAGATGCAGTCACCAACCACCATGTCACCTACTTACCCACTTACCGACCCATCCATCAACCTACTCACCCACCCACCCACTCTTCCACCTACACAATCACTCACTCACCTACCCACCTACCCAATCACCGAACCACCCCCCACTCACCCGCCCACCCACTTACCCACTGACCAATTCGCCCACTTACCCTACAACCTACTTGCCCACACACCGACTTACCCACCCACTCACCGAAGGAATTTAAAATAAAAAGAGGCCATTCCCCCCCCCTCCCACCAAAAAAATAACAACAGCCGCAGGCCTCTTCTTAAAACTGAATCCGGTCCGTCACTCGCACCACCCTTTAACTCACCAAAAAACTGCCTTCTGTCGGGAGCTGAATTCACCATGTATCGTGGAGGCATTCCCAGAATCTGCACATGGTTGAGACAAAGACAAAGGTCACCCGTGTATCCTCGGCTGACTGTAGGGGCAAGTGCTGTTAGTATAGCGTAACAACAGCAGCAGCGCTTGTTGAGGGCAAGCATTATGGCACACAGAGACAGGGGGTGGTGGGCCACATTGACCCAGGTATTTTACACACTGCACTAGGTACTCATTTAAGGCTGAGTCTAACTAAGGGAGGCCCAGGACCGGTTCAGATAATCATCACTAGTGTGGGCCATGAGCGCAGCATGCTAACCGCTACACTACTGCTCCCCTCACACGTACAAGATGGACACGTGTACACTCATACACAACATACGACGGCCGCTATTTGCAAGATCACTAAGTGGCCACCTCCCCTCTTGCCACCCCCAAAACCCACGACTCCAAGGAAAGAGAGGGGCATCACGAGCGGATGGACGCCCAGTGGGAAATACCTCAATGCAGCGCGGGAGGTAATCTTTGTCCCTGTCGGACTGAAATAATTGCCTGCCCGTCGCCAACTCCGCCACCGTGCAACCCAGCGCCCACATGTCTACGCCACAGGTCAAGCTGTAGCCCAAGTGCAGCTCTGGAGCCGAGTATTCCAGAGTCCCACCAACATTCATAGCTGCACACCAATCACAAGAACAACACATATATGTGTCTGTGTACTCACTGTTTCTTAAACAGCATCTTCATCACACACATGAACAGTCACATGTACAGACACGCAGATACTCACACATATACACAATCAGACAAACACCCACACGCAGACACTCACACACCCAGGAGAGGTCACTCACGTTGACTTTCCACAAAAAAGCTCGTGCCAAAGTCCGTGACCCTCACAGTGCCGGTCACGGTGTCCTTGATGAGAACATTTTCCTGCAGGAGAAGGGGCAGAATGAATTCAAATGCAGAGGTTATGCCGATAACATTCAGCCAGCAGTGGAACGATCACGTACCACCACCTACGCTAAACAGGGGAACTAGACGAGGCGTAGTGCCGTCAACGAGCGTCAGTCAAGTGCAACATTTGATGTTTGTTGACAGCTATTACTGGGGGTTGCCCCTTTCAATTGCATCTAGAAAAGAGATTTGATTTGAGGCTCATGTTCAAAGCACTCTAAGGGACCATCGAAGTAAAGGAGGGCAGCTCTATTGACAACTGATCATGGTTCCTCTGACAGGAGAGTCGCATTGAGCTCACAGCTGCAAGAGTGCCCTTTAACGGGTTACGGACCAAAAGCTACACATGAGAGCTCGCGTATTCCATGACGCTATCCACCGCGCGTTTGTCTTCGGAAGTTTTCCATTCGCAGTGTGGAAGCCGACAACGGGCAGCTGTCAGGTCAAAATACACGTTTGGCACACTTAGGAAATAGTCTTTATTTGCTCCAGCTTCTGTCTCCGAAGGACTGGGGCAACGCTGTGATCAACGTTGCCAGTTTTGTCTATGGTGAGTCCCCAATACCGACACGACTCTACACTACAGTTTAATTTATACCGCATTATCTTCACCAGGGGTACAATGACCCTGCCTCCTTCCAGTTAGATGGAAACAGCGAACGCATAGACCTTGTGACTAATGTGGCCGGTTTTCTCCGTGGAACGATTCCCTACTAACAATACGCCTCTGCAACAAAATCATACTGAATGCTGTGTCCACTCACTGGCTTGATGTCCGCGTGAACTATGTTCCTGGAAGAGATGTGGGACAGGAACATGAGGATTCCCCTGGTATAACTTTTCACCATTTCCATGTCCAACCGGAACCCCGATTCTCTCATCACATCATAAAGGCTCTCCCTGTGAGAGAGACAAAAGCAGAAACAACACCAACACAGTGTCAGTGTTATCTCCTTAAATGCTGTGCTGATTCTGCTAACAACAATCTTAATATTGTTCGTGCATGTTCACGACCAATATTCAGAGTCATAGTTCAGTGTAGGTTCAGGTCGTTGGTTTGTCGATAAACCAAATTAGTTGGCTCATTTGCCCACTTGACAACTTGATTTCATTGGCATTTTTGCCAGGTGGTAGAGGGTTATCCATGGGGAGAAGATAACAACTCCGCCTGGTAAGGTCGTGGGGTTTGATCCCGAACCTGACGCATGTACATTTGGAGTTTGCATGTTCTCCCTGTGATCATGTGGATTATTCTGTAGGTCCTCTGGTTTTCCCCTCCACATTTTGAATCGACATGCATTAATAGTATTTGGCTGCTATACATTTCCACGTGATAAGTTACTTTGTTAAGCTATCATTTGTGGGCAGGTCGCTTACAAAAAAATAACTAATAGGTCAGTGGACTTTTCCACGAAAACAAAAAAGTTTGTTTAGTTAATCAGTTAACCACGCTATTAGCGGAGGGAGGGGGAGATGGAACACGCGGTACATACTTCAACAGCTCCAGGACAAGGCAGTGGTGTCCCCTGAAATCAAAGCTGTTTAGGACTTTGATGACGTTGTAATCTTCATTGCTGTCCTCACTCTGAAGTTCCAGAGCTATCTGGAGCTCCATCCTCTGCAATGTTTCTTCCTTGGAGCTGCGCAGAGGAAGTCCACAAATTAATAACTTACACTTGCTTAAGGGACACCCAGAGGCAAATGCTATTCAGAATTAATAATTAAATATACTTTCACCAGGTCTAACGGCATTGTGAGCTAGAGTAGCGTTCTCGACTCTCATTGGTACCATACGGGGCGCAGAAGCTGGCGTGGGGTACCCAATAGGATTTGAAGGTGAAGAGCCATTCAAATCGGATTGGTCATTCGGGAAAACTAAATGCAAACGCCCGTTAAAACAACGCGTTTTTGTTATAACGTGGTTCTTCAACACTTTTTACACAATGCAGAATGTGTCCGTTGTAACAAGAAACGCGACCATTACAACATGGAACACGCACATTCTAACAAGATACGCACCCATTATAACACGGAATAAGCCCATCATAACGTGGTTTGTGAGTAGTCGACAACAAAATACTTTTTTGAGCTGCACTGTTGAGCGGTATGATACAGTACTCGGAATGATAAAAGTAACGTGACAGCATAGCCTCATTATGAGACCTCCTTTGCCAGTAACAAGATATAGTAATAGGTTTTACCCTTTTAACTGGCACAAAAACTGACACCTTTATTCAAGGCATCATGTTTGCAATAACCACAACACAAGCAGTCAAAATGCAAACAAAAGAGACAACTCTGATAATAATATGCACTGTCCTTGAATTTGATTGGTCCACACCCGAGATGGCTTTTCTTAGAGCCTAGTCTCCACTCTTCTGGTCCAACACCAGTGGAGACTAAGCTCTAAGAAAAGCCGTCTCGGGTGTGTTGAGCTCTGTCGTCCCGACAGGTCTGTAACTTTCACCTGAAGACGGCCGCTTGCGTTGTGGCCGAAACGTCGTGAGAATTTTATTGTATTATTTTATTATTTTATTCTCATTCTACGTGACATTACCGAAAGAACCAAAGAAGGTGTCAGTTTTTGTGCCAGTTAAAAGGGTAAAACCTATTACTATAGCATAGCCTCAGTTATTGGTCTCATCATCTCACAGTGTATGCATACATTGCATCTCGCCAAACTTTATTGTTACATTATTTATGGAGAGATTCTTTTCGCTCAATGCTTTTTCGCTTAACGCGGAACTTTTCATGAATGTATCTACAGCATTAAATGATGCCTTACTGTAATGTGGAGGTAATCTTGTAGCAATGGGATGTTTTGGCCGATACCAGTTCACACTGTGTGTGTATGTATTTTAAGCTTTAGAGATGAAAAACCAGAGTACCTAGAAGGAACCGATGCAGAACAGGGGTAGAAGGTACACACTCCACACACGATGGTGCCCGAGTCAGGAGCCGAACCAAGGCCCCCCTTCTCGCTGTGAAGCATGAGTGTCACCACCGCATTGCACGGCAATGGACTTAACAACGTCGGCCTCGTGATGGCACGTCTCTGAAGTCTTACCTCGACGGTGACACCAGGATCTTTACAGCTACCAGGGTGTTCCTCTTGTGGTCAAGGCACTGGATCACCTGGCCTTGACCTCCTTCCCCAATCATTTTGAGCACCTCATAGCGGTAGTGGAGGTGATCATGTCGGAACTGAACAAAAGGTACAATCATTTAAACTGACTATTGTTAAAATCACAACGTTTAAGAAGTGCGAATGTAATTTTAACAAAAACATTTGCTTGGAATTATGAAGTAATTTTTAACCATAATTTGGAATGCTCAGATGTCTGCTGGCTGAGGCACCCTTAAAAAGAGCTTCTGAGCTCAATGGGCTTTACTCGGGAAATAAACTTCTGATTCAGATGTGTGCGGGGGAGTGCATTGGTGAGTGGGCGAGTGGGTCGGTGAGTGATTGAGTGGGTGAATGAGTGAGTGAGTCAGCAAATGAGTGCGTCTGGGGGTGGGTGAGTAATTGTGTGAGTGGGTGTAATTGTCGAATGCTTTGATACTGTCTGCTGGCGAAGATTCCCTTGAAGAATTGCTTCTTATCTAAAAGGGCTTTACTCGGGATTAAACATTCTGATTTTGAAGCGCGTTGGTGTGTGCCCTGGTTGGTAATTCAGGTGCAATAATAAGAAGCCACAAACCCCGCTACCTCTGGGCCCTGTGACCGCCCCCAAGGCTGTAGTTTTGTGGTGAGCCTCACCAGAATGTAATTACGTTCGTCGTCATCATATCCATGCATGTTGCATCCCTTGGGTTTGTTGTCGAGGGCAAAGTACCACACTTCTTGCATGGCTGCGAGCTCCAGCTTTTCGCGGTCGGTCAAGTGAGGGCCAAAGTGAGCCAGGATTTCTGTAGGCACGAGGAGAATAACAACAACAGGTGTGTGAACCAAAATTTTGAGCAATTTATAGGGTAAATATTTCAGGATTGGGATGTTTTTGCCAATCCCAGCTATGTATGTTGAAATTCTTTTGCACCGCATGTAGCCAATGGTGCTAATCAACAGTGTGGGGGAAGGTTAATAAACTAACCACGCAAATAGGTTCCACACATCTGTTAGAACCTTTTACAGACTGCGAGACAAGAAGGCTCACATGATCGAGTCACTCACCTTTCTGAAGAGATGCCGCGACAACAAGATAATACCGACCACATTTAAACTCACATCTGCTTCTGTCACTTAACCCAACTCTAAACGGATCTTATTCAGAGCTAGCATTTCTCTAATCTCAGAGAGGATAAGACTACTCCGGCTTGAACTTGATAATTTAGACAAATGTCTCCTACAATCACACTTAACATTAACAGATAAAATGTCCGCATCTGATTGGAACCTTGTAGATAACATGACTGCTTCTTCTGCCACAACAATGTCTTCCAAATGCAAGGTTAACCTTATTGCTAAATTCAATAACTTGTCAAAAAAGAAACCAGATCCACACATAAAAAAGACTGCTATTAATCAGAGTAACAGCACAATCTCCGATAGTCTAAAATCGGTACTAGCTAGAGGGCTGAATTTTGCTGTCACCCTCAAACACATCCCAGTGGATGATATAAAAACCCAGGTAGATGTAGCCCTCAAAGGCTTGGGACACATCCCGACAGACGTGGCAAGATTTAAAATTGCCACCATCTTTAAAAATGCTAAGAATCCTATTAATAACATCAGCAAGGACGAGCGCTCTGAACTCACCAAATTAAAAAATAGAGAGGACAATGCTACTGTCATCATGGATAAAACCACATTGAGCAACATAATCCAGGACCTTCTTAATGATAGCAATTACACCAAAATCAACAAAGATCCGACCAACTGCCTGGCTTTAAAAACAAACAATATCATTACCAATTCGACTTCTCTAATCGAACCATTCAAGCAGTTCTCCCTAAAACCTTCTGCTAATAGACCACCCAGATTATATGGTCTTCCAAAAATCCATAAAGAAGATACTCCACTTCGACCCATCGTTTCCACTATCAACTCACCTCCCTACAAACTGGCCCAATTTCTGTCTGAGACCTTGCTTCCATTCACGGGCAAGACTACCTCAGCAGTATGAAACTCAGCTCACTTTATCTCTCTAATCAAAGGCATTTCATTGTCCCCAGATGATTTGCTCGTCAGCTTTGATGTAGTCTCTCTGTTCACCAAGGTTCCTGTACCTGACACCTTAGCAATAATTGAAGACTTGGTCCAACATGGACTGAATGCTGATGTACCAACTTTGGTTAGGAACTGCCTTACTAACACTTCCTCTTTGTTTTTTTCGGTAAAGTCACATATGGATAAAATAAAATAAATGACGACGTTTCGATCGCAACACAAGCGGTCGTCCTCAGGCGGAAAAAAAATTCATGCAGCAGTAGAAACGCTGAACCAGCACTTACTTCACCAGGAATGGTACTTTCTACAAACAAAATGAAGGTACCCACATGGGTCCCCCCTTATCACCAGTGATAGCGAATGTTTTCATGGAGAAATTTGAAACTGATGTCATCCAGACATGCACCCAACGTCCTTCCTTGTGGAAGAGATACGTAGATCACACTTTCGTCATTTGGCCACATGGCCTGCCAACATTGAATCAATTTCTCAACAACATAAATTCCATACACCCATCCATCAAATTCACCATGGAAGTGGAGAATGATGGTAAGCTACTAATTCCTGGATGTTTTGTTTGAGAAGAGACCTATCTAAAACCTAATTCCCACCACCATCCGGTGCAGAAGAATTCCCTCATCAAACCACTACACCATAGGGCCACTGCATTTGCAACCAACACCACCAAGCCAGTGAACTGGAACACGTACACCAGACTCTTAAGATGAATGGGTACTGGGACAGCATTATTCGCAAAGCTGTTTCTCCAACCATGTAGAAACAATCCACTGAGACGCCTATGAAAACCATCACTTTACCATACATAGCAGGTGTTACCAAAAATATTTCCAAAATCTTAAACAAACACAAGATCCAAGTCCGATTCAATACAGTACACAAAATCCGTGATCTAATCCCATCCTGACATGCAATATCCTGGAGTCGACAAACTGAGTTGTACCTGCGGTAGCAGTTACATTGGGAAAACGAATTGACATGTCGAGGACCGTGTTAGCGAACACAAGGCAGATCTGAAACACTGCAGAACCAATACCTCTGCCGTGTCTGACCATTGTTATAACGCTGTGGGCTCGCGTGATATTGTTTTTTTCCGAGACCAAGGTACTCTGCAAACCTTCAGGTAACTATCAAAAGTTTTTTCATGAAGCCATCCAGATATACAAACATAGACATAACTTCAACCGAGAAGATGGATACAAATTGAGCAATCATTCGATGGATGTTATTAACTAGGTAAAGCCTTAACTGGTTGTGGTTGTTTCCATCACACGCGCCAGGTACTAGTAGATTTTTCAGATTTACTTTCCCACCATGTCCCATACTCAGCTTACCACTTCTACCTCCGCCTACGTCCCCCCCCAGCCTCACTTCTTCTCCCCCTAGCGCTCACGCAGCTCCCCTCTCTCTCCCCCCCTTGCTCCTCCCCCCTTTCTTACCGATAACCTCTTGCCACAGCAGCTCTCTCACCTACTTCAGCATTTTATTATTGCTGTGGTTGTTCCACCTGATGAAGATTGATTGTGTTGCGATAGAAACGTCGTGATTTGTTTTATTTTATTTCTACCTAGGTGACATTACCGAAAGAGCGAATGAGTATAGATATTAGTTGTCAAACTTGATGATTTAAACGCGCATAGCTTCAGTGGTTTCCTAATATTGGAAGAGCATTCAAGATGGCCGCAGAAGCAATTCTGAAAGCGTTTGATGTTGTTTCAGTACTGAGGCCAGAGCACAGATAATTATCCCCATGCAACATGGCCACCATGAAGTCCCCCATGTAACATGGCAACCATGATGCAGTCTCTAATGCAACATGATTACCATATTCTTGGTTCTTTCGGTAAAGTCACGTAGAAGGGAAACAATAAAATAATAAAATAATACAATTCTCACGACGTTTCGACTGCAACACAAGCAATCATCATCAGGTGTGAAAACCACAGCAAGAAAATTTCAATTTTTCTTGCTGTGGTTCTTGCTGTGGTTTTCACACCTGATGATGATTACTTGTGTTGCAGTCGAAACGTCGTGAGAATTTTATTGTTTTATATTTTTATAATTTTATTGTTGCCCTTCTACGTGAGTTTACCGAAAGAACCAAGAATATGAATCCCTGCAGCCACGAAAGCTTTAAATCAAAACATGATTACCATTAAGTCCCCCATGTAGCATTGCTATCTTGACATCACCCATACAATCACCATAAAATCTCTCATACACCAAAGGCACTGTGACGTCCCCCATGCAACATGGCCATCGTGATGTCCCACTATTTACCGTTGCCACTGTGACGTCCCTCATTACTGTTCTTACCTTTCGGCGATTTGCTACAGATGGAGCCGGTGCCGTCTGAGGACAGCGCACTCCACGTGGTGCAAGACGTGTCGTTACTCCGAGCCTTTCCAGCTCGGCTCATCTACACACACACAAAGACAAAGGTCCACCACATAGGCTTGATTAAGATGTTGGAGCAAGTGCAGAAGGCGAGCACTGAGCCAGCATCTCTGAGATCCTGGGCTCCACATTCAGGAGGGTCCTGCCGAGATGTTGTCATTTCTCAGCATTGGGATATTTGGCCAATATCAGATGCCATGCTTGGATTCACAATGAAAGATGCGTGGATTTTGAGGTCACACGCAGGGATTGTTCAAATTGTTAAAGAGTGATTGGGGATCGAGCATGACGAGCCATGGCAAGGAGGGACAACAATGGCTGATAGTGAAGAAAAATAACGGAGCGGCAGCCAAGGAAGGAAACACATCGGAGAGGAGAGCCACCAGAGAGATGGTGCGACAAAATCGGCGCTTGGCGGATTATTCCATCACAGCATTTGAGGGGTAGCAAGGTCTCAGGGAGGAAGGCATTCTCATTCATCAGTGGATAGATAATAGTGCTGTAAATGCTCATGCGTAGACAGGCAGGCACACCAACAGGATCTCAGAGACACACTCTGATAGACATACACATACTCAGGCGGACAAGGAGAAGCACATCCAGGTATACAGGTAGGTGACAGGTAGGCACAAGTCGAGGGGAAAACACACGTCCACCCATATTTTACCACACGAGTTGAAGAGCCACACGTACCTCCATGGCAGCAACTTGCAGAGTAGGGTGCTCAGAGCTCACTGCGTTTCTCGCACGGTCCGGGTCTCTGCGTGGAGAGCCGGAGACGCAGGTGAGGGTCACACAAAACCGATGGTGTGCGACAATACTCATGTCTAAACACGCGTCATGTCACAATGCGGACTCTCATCATCAACACGGACTCACATCATCATCACAGACTCACAACCTCACCACTCACCCACAACACGAAACACAATAAAAACAACAAAGACCGCCATTTGCCACTAAGTAGCGGCAAATGCCAGGCCAGGTGCACTTTGAGACCACGTGAAATGCTGAAGGCTCACTGACAGGTCACAGGTCAGACCCAGGTGCCAAGAGTTGACTGACTGAGATGACTGTACCAACGTGCTACATTTCAGCCGCCCAGGTCAAAGGTCGTTGTTGTGAGCATCGCTCCTTTGTTCGGACACCAGCAACACCGCGACAAACACCACCACTAGCACCACCACTAACACCACTACTAACACCACCACCACTAACAAAGACAGATCCCCCGTATAGCCTGAATATACTGTAGGGGCAATTTCTGCTAGCGAGCACCTATAAAGGTCGGCATGGCACACGAGGGGGTGGGTGGCTAACACCACGCCTGGCCGCCTTTGTCTCCCTAGCGGCGATGTTTACGCATCGTACCAGGTATTCATTTGAGGCTGAGTCTACCTAGGGGAGGCCCAGGACCGGTTCAGATAATCGTTACTGGTGTTGGCCGTGAGCGGAAATCGAACCCGGGTCGCCAGGTTTGTAGCGCAGCACGTTAACCGCTACACTACCGCTCCCCTCAACTAACACCACAACTAACACCAGCACTAACACCACTCCTAACACCACCACTAACACTACGAACCCTAAAAACACCACCACCAACATCAACTCCACCACCACCACCAGTAACACCACCACCACTAACACTACCACCAATAATACCACCAATAATACCACCATCACTAACACGACCACCACTAATACCACCAACACCACCATCACTAACACCAGCAACAATACCTCGAACAACCACCACCACTAACACCACCATCACTAACACCAACACCACCATTATTAACACCACAAACACCACCACTAATACCACCATCACTAACACCACCACCACTAATACCACCAACATTAACACCACCACTCCTCCTCCTGCTAATACAGGACACCAAAGACAACGATCCTCATAGAGCCTTAACAGGCAGTAGGGGTAAGTTCCTGTTAGCCAGCAGTACGTATGAAGGCCGGCACGGTACACGAAGGGGTGGGTGGTTAGCACCACGCCCGACCGCCTTTGTCTCCCCAATGGCGATGTTTATGTATCGCACCAGCTACTCATTTGAGACCGGGTCACTGCTACACACAGACTCACACAGACCCACACACACGTACACAGACTCACACAGAGAGACTCACACACAGACTCACTTAGAGAGACTCACACACAGACTCACATAGAAAGACTCACACCACCACCGCCACCACTCACCCACAGCTCGGTTCCACGCCTAACGGCCAAACTGCCAGGGGAAGCACGTGGCGCGAGACGCGGCGTGGTGTAAAAGCCATTAGCTCCTCCCCCTCACCTAAGCTCCTCCCCCATGCTCCCCCTTTCCCCCCCTGCCCCTCCCCCCTGGCAAACCCCCCCCCAAGCATCCCCCCCCCTCTCGCGACCCCCCTTGCCCCCCCTGGCAACCCCCGCCCATGCTCCCCCTCAACCCCCCCCTCACGCCCCCATTGCCCACCCCCCTCCCCCGCTGCTACTTCCGGTCAGGCAGGGGGCGATTGGAGGCGGCGCGCGTTGTGAATTGTGGGTGGCGAGCGGCTGATTTGGTTTCCCGCTCACGGCCACCGTCAGTGGGTCGCGAAATCTTCTGAAGCGGCGGCTCGCTGGGCCTCCTCTACGTCGACTCAGCCTGAAGGTGAGAACCTCGCGCGGTGTGCACACATCAGCAGTGGCGGCGGTGGTGGGGGGAGACAGAGGAGGAGGCGCCTGGCCCACAGCCGTCACGTCCTAGACGCCTGCTGAGTTCACGGCGCTGCTTCAAGCAGAGCCCGGCCCTGCTGCTGCTGCTGATGAGGCGCTGACGGTGGAAACCGGCCCCAGAGTGGCCCTCGTGTTGAGCCATAGCTGATGAGAGGCACTCCCAGACTACCGTGTGTTTTTATCCCTGGAGGGACGGGTTTGTTGTGGAGGCGAATCGCCTGCTGTTGGAAAAGGCATCCACTAGAGGCCGCTATATAGAGGTATTTGGTCTACTCTTCCACGCTGGTCCGGACGTGTTGGAGCAAAGTGGCCATGCCCACACTTTACCCCACCACACGCAGGGCGTTAGCTCGCTGGACTTGCAATGCAGAGGTGCAGGTTAGATTTCATTCCCACTCACACACCCACCGACACTCACTCAGCCACCTACTCAGCCACTCTCTGGGCATCTCTGAAAAAGAGCTTCATAGCTAATCGGATTCCTCCAGCAAAAACATACTGATTCTCACCCACCCACTCAGCCATTCACCCACCCACTCTGGCACTCATCCACTCACCAATTCACTCAGCCACCCACTCGGCCACCCACTCAGCAACCCACTCTCGCACCCACTTCTTCACCGGTCGCCCACTGCCACCGGTCACTCACTCTGCCACCGGTCACACACTCTGCCACCCACCCACTCTCTCACCAACCCACCGACTCTCTTGCCAACCCATCGACTCTCTCGCCAACCCATCCACTCACCCACAGGGAGACACAAGGAGACAAGGGGACCCACATGGTGTGAGAGTGTATCAGCATCATTGTGGTTGTTGTGGTGGTTATGTTGGTTGTTATGGTTGTGGTGGTTATGGTTATATTTGTGGCAGTAGTGTTTATACTTGTGGTTATGTAGCTCGTGGTTATGGTTATATTTGTGGTTATGGCGATTATGGTCGCAGTGATTGTGATTATATTTGTTGTGGTTATAACCCGCGATGTATTTCGTCGAGGATGGATGCCGCCGCGTGCAGGAGTTGGGCGAGGCGGGAGTGAGCCACCTGAAGCGCCCTCTCCGACGGTGGTGAGCCGCCGGGCGGCCGGGCAGTGAGCAGCTCGGCCGTCGTCGCTTCTCCTCCCCCTTCCGGGGCTGCTAACCCCGGTGGTGTTGAGTCGTCCTCCTCTTCCACTGGAGCCCTGGTACGAGTTTTTCTTCGCGTCTCCATTATAGCGATTCATCTTACTATTTGGCTACTTCTGACGCCAGTTGTAGTGGGTGGAACAGAGAGCGAGACTTCGTACCGAAAGAACCAAAGAGTATGAACTTATATGGTTTATTTAACCTATTTTTAGTGGTTTGCTACCATTCCCTTTGCACTCCTATCGTTTTTGTATTGTTTGTTGTGACGTTATGACCCCGTGCCCCCTACTGGCACGTCTGTGATCAAAGAGCTTTATAGCTCATTGGATACCTCCAGCACAGAATCAATACCGATTCTGATGAGACCGGAACGAACACGTTTGAATCGAATCGCGTACTTCGCTTTACTAAAATAGTTGTGGAATCGATTCTTGTGGAATCTGTTCTCGTGGAATCGAATCATCGATATTAATTACAGAGATTCACCATCGATATTACAGACATTAATCAACGACGTCGCTAGGAGTATCGTGGTGCCGCTCTGCAAACCTTCGGGCTACTATCAAAGGTTTGTTCATGAAGCCATCCAGATATATAAACACAGACATAACTTCAACCGAGAAGATGGATACAAATTGAGTAATCATTGGAAGAATGTTATTAACCAGGTAAAACCTTAACTGCTTTATGGTGTTGCCTTAACTTTCCGCATCTCTAATTTCTTAAGCTTCCCACTCCCAGCCCCGCTCTCTTCAGCACTCCCCTCCTCATACCCCCCCCCCCCTCTCTATCTCTCCTCCCTGATCTTCCCCCCTTCTCTTACCTATATAGTCTCTTGTTTACAGCAGCTCTTTTGCCCACGTCGGCAATTGTTTCTTGCTGTGGTTTGTCCCACCTGATGATGGACGCTTGTGTTGCGCCCGAAACGTCGTGATTTAATTTATTGTATATTTTATGCCTATATGACTTTACCGAAAGAACCAAAGAGTATAGCCCAAGAGAGTTTGTGTAGGTGGGAGCGGTGGTGTAGCACAGTCGGGGGCACAGGTGGTGCATCGGCCAGTCATCTCAGTCAAGCAACCAATGGCAACCTGGGTCTGTCTGTCTGTGACCTCCTGCTGCCAGCGGGCGTTCGACGCTTCATGTGGCCTTAACCTGCACATAGCCTGGCACGAGCGCCGTGGTGACATCTCCACCACTTCGTGGCGAATGGCGGTTGTTGTTTATGGTCGTCTCGCGATTAGCACTACGCTGCACTACGAACCCAGCGACCCGAGTTCAATTCCCGCTCATGGCCAACACTGGTGACGATTCCGTTCCTGGGCCTCCCCTTGGTCAACTCAGCCTCAAATGAGTACCTGGTGCGTTGTGTAAACATCGCCACTGGGGAGATTAAGGCGGCCGGATGTGGTGCTGGCCACCTACCCCCCTTCGTGTATCAAAGGTGCTGCTCGTTAACAGCACTTGTACCCGACAGTCCTGTCGAAGGCTACATGGGGGATCTTTGTTTGGTGGTGCAGCTGAGGAGGCGCAACTGCACGGCGAGTACCTCTACCGCAAGGCGCAGGAGGCCAAGAAGATCCTCGTAGAGGAGAAGGCGCGGCTCAAGAGGGCGCTCGATGGTAACGGGCGGCGAGACGGATCTAGAGATGGGCTCGCGGCGACAAGACGAACGAGAGACAGCGAGACAGACTAGAGACATTGAGACACGCAAGACAGACTAGAGACGGATCTAGAGACAATGAGACACGCAAGACGGACTAAGATGGGACAAAACGGTCTGACAATACAGGCGAGAAGACAACCGCGCGTGGAAAGCGTTTCCAAATGAATCCATGCGTGCGCATGATTTTTCTTCCTTGTTAATTCTCCCCTGCCCGCCCCCTACCCACTGCCCCCTGTCCCCCTGACGTCGTCACCGAAGAAAACCTGGTGCTGCCTACGGACCTGCGGTGGGAGGCGCTTGAACTCCAGAAGGCCGTGGAATTCGACCAGGGAGGGGAGGGTGATCTCACATCCCTCACCATCACGTCTCCTCGCATCTCTCTCTCTCTTCCTTCCCGCGAGACTCTTGAGGCAGGGGGATAAGCGTCGCGCGTCTCCGCCCGCTAGACACGCCGAGTCGGCGCGCATCCCCGGCTCGCCGTCGGTCCTTCCTGCCAAGCGGTGGCACCGTATTTTGCCGCGGAGGTTCGCGGTTCGAGAACGGCGGGCCCTCAACCCCCCCCCCCCCCCACCGGTTTAATGGGTTTAATGCAGCAGTTGCGTTGACCGTAAATACTGCACGGCGATTGCTTCCCAAGTGGACTTTGAAAAATCCCATGGCGTGAACGCGGCCGTGTGTGTGTGTGGTGGCTGGCGTAAATTTTGGTGGAATGTCGAATGAAGGCCGTGGTCACCACATAACGTGTGCTTCTGGAGCAGTCTTCCTTCTGCAGCGGTCTTCCTTACAATATTAGGAAGCCACTGGAGCTTTGCACTTTTAAATCGTCTAGATTGACAAACTCATTTCTTGAGAACTTCTTTTTGTGGTTAGTTTGTCACACTTCCGATTACCACGGTTGGTTACGTGCTGTAACAAAGAGGTTTAACATGCACTGACCCACTCATTCACTCACTCATCATTTTACTCAATTTACCCACTCACCTGCCATATCACCCACCCACTCTTGCAATTGGGACTCATCCAGGTCTCATTAGTGCTCAGCTCGCTACACAAAATCAACGCGATCACTGCAGAGTGATATTCTAAACCATTCCTGGTCGCTCCTTCCATCCACCCACACACACACCTTCACTCACCTGCACGGGGAAGTATGGCAAATGATAACCTACCCTCTCCGTCCCCCCTGCCCCATCTACCACCTCTTTCTATCCACCCCCCCCCCCCCGTGTCAGTAGGAGTGAGCAGCCACATGGATGACGAGTACCGCTGAGCCGGCATGAAGGACCCACACATCATGGCGACGACCTCACGCGACCCCAGCTCCCTCCTCAAGCAGTTCATCAAGGTGCGGGCACGCGGTCACAGGGGCTACAGGGTTTGGGGTCACATGAGGAATGTGGGTCCTCGTGTATTGCATGTGTACAAGCGCGCAAAGACAGAGGTCCCCCATATAGCCTTAACAGGCTTTTGGGACAGGTGCTGTTTGCGAGGGTGTTGGTGGCTAGCACCACAACTGGCCACCTTTATCTCTCTGGTAATGTTTACACACCGCACTAGGTACTCATTTGAGGCTGAATTGATCTAGGGGAGGCCCAGGACCAGTTCAGATAATCGCCACTGGTGTTGGCCATGAACGGAAATCAACCTCGGGTCACTAGGTTTGTGGAGCAGCATGCTAACTGCTAAATTACCGCACACACACACATGTTCTCTATCGGCTTTAGAATCAGTTCCTTGCACCTCACACGAGCCGTGTCGACCAATCATCGGGCTTGTGCAGTGTGAGATAACTCGCATCCGTTGAGTTAACCAGAAGAAATCTGGTTGTTGATGAAAGGTGGAGGCTGTGTGGGGGGGGGGGTGGTCGTAAGTGGTGGAGCGTTGGACACTTTGGTTTGGTGCATGCAGCTTTTGTCAACTTCATTCCTCGCGATTCAGTCCGCCTTTTCCCGATGACCGATCCCTTCCATTCATCGAAAATGTATCTACTGTAGCACTACGCACGGTCGGTGGTCACGGAAAGATGTACCATTGGGGGCGCCACTGTGGCGAGATGTTAACTCCCACACCTGGTATACAGGAGGTCGCAGGTTCAATCCTGACCCTGATGCCTGCTGTATATTTGGAGTTGCGTGCCTCTTTCCGAGGAGTCGCGTGGATTTCTCTCCAGGTCCTCCGGTTTTTCCCTCCGCATTTAGAATCGACGTCCGTTTAAGAGTATTTGGCTGCTATAAATTTCCACATGACGATAAGCCACTTAGTTGAACTATGATTTGTGGCCAGGTCGCTTCTGGAAAAGAGCTGCATAGCTCAGTGGGCCTTACCTGGTAAAATATAAATAGTAAAGTTTTTCCAATGGTGCATCCCAGTTGTGCCAACACGGGGTTTGGCGACCCCGTATACCGGTATGGCTCGGCTCGGCTTCCGCAATGGAAAAAACAAACAACACAACCCGAGTCGGATACAGTGGGAGGGCGGGGAGGTGGGGGGGCGAACGCAGCGTGGCCGGGACGGACGCCGGTGGGAAGAGCGGACTCGGCGTGTGACCGCTTGCTGTCATGTTACCACACCACCACCACCATCCCACCACCACCGCAGGAGAAGAAGCTGATCCTGCCGAACGCTCAGCCGATGAACCACGGAGGCCACAAGCTGCAGGCGCTGGTGTGGGCGTGCTGCGCCAATGCCGTCAACGACTTCATCGTCCTGCATGAGCACCGCGGTATGCCAGGCACGCGCACGCACCACAGTCGACAAAGCTCCCCCGTGTAGCCTTTAACAGGCTGTCAGGGCAAGTGCTGTTTGTCGAGCGACCTACGAAGGCCGGCAGGGCACACGGCGGGGTGGGTGGTGTGGTCATTACCGCATCTGGCCCCTTTTGTCTCCCCACTGTCGATGCTTGGACACACCGGAAGTCGAAGTCAGGTCACCGGATTTGTAGTGTAATGAGATAGCCACTCCGCTCCCGCTCCCCAGTGTGATGCATGATGTGACGTGTGTGATGCGGTGCAACAGACGGGGGATGGAGGTGTATTTAGCTGTGCGTACGATGTGCGGTGTGTAGTATGATGCTGCAGACGGGGAATTGTGGTGTCTTAACTGTGTATGTGGTGTGATGTGGTATGATGCCGCTGATGGAAGGGCAGTGTGTTTAACTCTCCAGTACAGTCTGTGTGACACCTGTGGTGTGTCTAACTTTCCGGCGTGCTGTTCATGTGACACGTGGTACGATGCCACGGTGTACTTGACACTCTCGAGCGTGGTGATGCGGCACGACATCCGGACGTGGACATGATGTCCGAGGCATTCCAACACCTCGTGATGCACAACTTCACGTCGCGACTCGGAAAGAGGGTGCGTGCGGGCACCGTGCCAGTCTCACCCACATCTTCCTCCCCCATCCCCAAAGCACAAAGATCCCTCGTATAGGCTATAACCCTTTCTCATTTCCATGATGTACATATACGTCGTCGAAACGGAACCGTAAGAAAAACTCAAGTACGTCTTCTGACCTGAAGACATACCGAGGCTCCCATAAGACCATGCGGGAGGGCGTGCGGCACACTTTTGTTCCATAGAGTGCCGGTCGTGTCACTACGGTTCTCTGCGGTGAGGGCAACGCCTTTTAAAAACAGCAGCGCTACGCCTCTATAAATAAAATTAACACCGAGCCGCTCGCGCGTACCGAGATTCAGCGGTGGACGTGACACCTACCACCCGGCAACTTGCAGATGTCTCGGAATGGGAAAGAGTGAGCAGACTTTTGGGCCAGGTGCTGTGTGTCCGCCTGTATATTCGGAGTTTGCATGTTCTCCTCCTGGTCACTTTGATTTTTCTCCGGGTCCTCCGGGTTTTTCCCTACACATTTAGAAACTTGAATTTCGAGTATTTTGCTGCTATACATTTTTATGTGAAAAAGAGCTACATAGCTCAGTGGTAAAATAAAAATAGTTTCGTTTTACTTTAGTTTTTGAGCAACAGCACAGAGTTTTTATTTAACACCATCTCTGAAGCTGAAGGCGCGTAATGTTGTTCATTTGTTAATGCATCCGCAGTTTTAAAAAGGGTGGCCGCTGGCCTCTAACTGGCAAACGTCTGCGAGGACGCGTAATGAGAGTCCAGCGCCGTCCGTGTAACTTGCCGCGACCCCTCCCGTGACGTCTCTGCCCCCCCCCCCTCCTAACAGGCACAACGTCTACAAGCGCGACGGCAAGGACATCGAGTTGAAGGAGGTGGGACCGTGATTCGAGATGGAGCGTAAGTCTGCCTGACACATTGTTACTCGTCTCCACTTTACACCCCTGCAGAGGCGGTGGAAATTCCACATTCCTTGTGGACTTCCCTGCGAAGTGGTTGTAAATTTTATCGACCCCTGAGAGGATGATGGGCTGAATGTAAGAGTCTAGCCTCGGGCTAGGTGGCCCGCGGGTGACTTGTAGAGCGGATCGGAACTTGAGTCGGTGGGGTCGCTGCTCTAGTCGCATTCGCTGTACCGTGACCCGACTCGCATTCCCCCACCCCGGATGCGATACGTAAATTCAAAGATGATCGGACGTAATGCTGGCCACCCACACCCACCCCTTGGTGTGCCGTGCTGGCTTTCCTACATGCTAACACACGAACAGCGCTTTTCCCACGCCGTCTGTTAAAGGCTGCATGGGGGGATCTTTGCTTTTGTGTGTCGCGCAGTCTACGAGATTAAACTGGGCACGCTGGACAACGCGGCCACCGCCGAGGTGGAGTGACCTTGGCGACCGTACATGAACACGGCGAAGAAGAGGAAGTTCCTGAGCGTGGAGTGAGGGAGGGGGGCGACTTCCCCCCCCCCATGGGCCTGGGGGGAGGGGCATTGGGGGGAGGGTTTGTCCCTGGAAAGCCGGAGTTGGAGTCGAACCTCGCGGCGCTCTCCGCCGAGGCTCGAGACGTTGAGGAGAGGTCGCCGCGTGGATAGGGCAGTGCGTGAATCGCTGTTCCAACCCTCGTCACACACGCGCATTATACGCGTCACACACACATTGCGGATGTACATTTATCAAACACAAACATGCACATCGTCGCATGCGTCGCACACAGAAGCACACAATTGCACAAAAAGACAAAGGTACTCCGTATCGCCGTTAACAGATTGCTGGAGCAAGTGCTGTTAACGGGTAGCACCTATGATGGCCGGCATGGCACAGAAGTGGTTGTGTGGCCAGCCCCACGTCTGGTTGCCTTTGTCCTCCCCAGTTTTGCGATGTTATACACACCACACCATGTACTCAGATGGCTGAGTTCGTAGTGCGCTAACTGCTGCACCACCGCTCCCCAAACGGTGTACATACACGCGTACACAAAACGAAACATTAACATTTATTTAAGTAACAAAAAAGAAAATACCAAGTCAGGCAGATGGAGAAAGTGGCGTGTCGCCGTGCACAGCACCGCTCTCGTAGCTACTCACCTAGGGTGGGAGCTCTTGGCTTCAATGCCACCTGGGATGTTTAGATGTGAAAACCTGCCATAAATAATATTTTGGGAAGTCACAAGCGCCTTAAGTTGCATCTCATCTCGACCATTTTAATGGGCACCCCCCTCCCCCCCCCGTAGCTGTCCCCCTGTGGCACAAAATAAACTAACCTATTTTATTTTACCAGGTAAGGCCCACTCAGCTGTATAGCTCTCTTTCAGGAACGACCGGGCCACAAATGAAAGCGCTATAAAGTGGCTTGTCACGCAGAAATATATAGCAGCCAAATACTTTTAAACGCATGTTTCTAAATGTGGAGGGAAAAACCGAAGAACCCAGAGAAAAATCCACGCGGTCACGGGGAGAACATGCAAACTCCAGATATACAGGCGTCAGGATTTAACCCACGACCTCTATACCAGGCGAGGCCCCAAGGCGAATCAGCACTTGGCCTGCGAGCGGGTATTATTAGTCTGTCAGTAGGGGGTAATGATTCCGGATTTCAGTCTCAATTGAAACTGAAATCTGGAACACTTTTGTCATATTTTGCTCGTATAAGTGTGTTCATAAAATACAAGTTTGGTCATTGAGAGAGTTATAAATGTCCTATACGCATTTCATGTTTATTGTGTTTATTGTATTTAATGTATGAAGAAAATACAAGTTTGTATATGCTACAGTATGTTTCACACGTTATTCAGTGACACTGCATATGACGGGCAATGTTTGGGGCAATCGGCCTTCAACATGGAAAATACATCGAGGCCACATGACCCGTGGCCACCGCCACTTCAACCGTGGCCCCACCACTTCAACCGTGGCCCCATTGGCACGTTGATGTGTGGCTCTGCCTTCACCTGTGGTGAGAATGAGACCAGAAAATTTACAGGAGGCCGACTCCATATGAGTCCGTCACGCTCTGGATCTCGCTAATGGGACGTCGGATGAAAATAAAACATGGAAGCGACAAGTTTCTTCTCTGGCGAGGACATTCCCACAAGATTGGCGCCTTTCCCAATTAATGGAATTTAATGCCCCAACATCACCCTGATCCAAACCAGCGGGAGCTGAAATCTTCCAGAAGGTTCAGGATTTATTGGTACAATCGTTCGGATGTTGGTGTCCGCATGGACTTGCATGACGTCTTTTAAACAATACCTGTGGTCGGGTCCGCTCCCCCACCTTTCTATCCCCTGCTTTTTTTTTTATAACCGGTGTAGTATATGTTGACGGTGTGTGCGTGTATCACAACGCGATGTAACCGGGCCCTCGAATTGCCTCAAGAAATGAATAAATAAACACCTGTCGCTTTGCTGTTGTGATGTCACCACGAGGTGCCGAATGACGGTGGGACGGCGTCGTCGCACTCGTCGAGTGGACAAGGGCTCCGTGAAATGACGGTGCGGATTGCGGCAAGCGTATAGAGGTCGCCGATTGCGCGCCCCTGTGGCTCGACCACTCGTGGGTCCACCTCAAAGTTCCTGTGCCCATTTGAACCTCATTGCCTGCGATGATGCTGCTGCTGGCATGGAAGAACACACGTGGCGCCCTCTTGTCTCTCCATGTTGTCTTTCACGTCCCATCGCAGTTTTCAAGTCACTTGATGTTTACAGCCTCCGGTAAGGAGGCAGTGAGGTTCAGCCGCTCGATTTTTCTTCCTTTAGTGCACAGTACCGTACACGGATACGGGCACAGTACGACACCGTAGCTTTATTGATTGTTCAACAAAAAAGACCATCCCTCGCCCAATCTAGTTACCTATACGGTGTAATATATCGTGAGACATTTGTTAACGTAAAACAATTGGAACTGTAATGCTGAAAATTATACTCCATGAAACTCGGGGTTTTATGGAGTATCTGAGGGCTTCTCAACGCTTCATGCCTCGCCCCCACTGATGCCCTCTTCTCCTCACTCCTACTACTGACGATTGTATGTAGGGTGTGTAGGCATTTACTTCCGACTGTTGTATGTAGGGTGTGTAGGGTGGTGGTGGTGGTGGGAGTAAATGAGATTTAAAACTGGGTGCTCAACTTGAACTCACCACCACTCACATCATGTATGCACTCATCCGCCATCTCGCTCACTGACCCTGTGTTTCCGTGTTGATGGTGTGAGTCCGTATTGATGCTGTGAGTGTTGATCGTGGGAGTCTGTGTTGATCATGTGAGTCTGTGTTGATGCTGTGAGTCCGTGTTGATGGCTCGGGGGCACGGTACAGAAGGGCAGTACAACTGTAGAGTAATAGTTGTTGTCCAGCAGCGGCAACTGCGGTGGACGGGGAGTACACACGCCAGTGAGCCTCACGCGGGTTTGTCAGCAGGGCGGAGGCACTGGGGCAAGGATCACAGAGACCCTCTCTGGAAGACACTGGAACCCGCTCGTGGGTTGGAGAAGGGAGGCGCGGCCAAGGTGGAGCCAGGCCGCGCCGAGTCGGATAAAAGCAGCGGAGAGCGAGAGCTCGTGGTTGCAGGTTCTGGGAAGTGGAGTCGTCTCGTCGGCACTGTCGTCTTTGCCGACTTGGTCGCTGCCGTCTTCACTAGATAATTGGGCGGCCGGATAGTTGTTGGCTGTCTCGGTCGATGCCGTCAGTGTAACATGGTGAGGGTTGTGTCTAAGCTAGGCTATTTGACTTGGGAGAAGCGAGGGCGAGTCTGTGAACCTGATGGTGTTAAATAAGGAAGGTGCGGAAGGTACGGGAGAGGATGAGGAAGATCGTGGGATGGATGGGGGAGGATGAGAAGATAGTGGGAGGGACGGGGGAGGAAGGAAGTGGGAGGGATGGGAGAGAAAGAAGGAGATAGCGGGGGGGACGGGAGAGGAAGAGGGAGATAGTGGGAGGGAAGGGGGCGGAAGAGGGAGATAGTGGCAGGAAAGGGGAATGAAGAGGGAGATAGTTGGAGCGACTGGGGAAGTAGAGGGAGATAGTGGGAGT
Source organism: Petromyzon marinus (assembly GCF_048934315.1). Taxonomy (NCBI): domain Eukaryota; kingdom Metazoa; phylum Chordata; class Hyperoartia; order Petromyzontiformes; family Petromyzontidae; genus Petromyzon; species Petromyzon marinus. Next base: position 17,229,546 of record NC_133725.1, on the reverse strand, counting down.
TATTTGGGAGGATTAGGCAGATCGGTTAGAGTAAGAAGGTGATAGTGGGAAGGAAGGGGAAGGAAGAGGGAGAGAGTGCGAGGGATTGGAGATGCAGAGGGAGATAGTGGGAAGGATGGGGGAAGAAAAGGGAGATAGTGCGAGGGACGGGAGAAGAGGGAGATAGTAGAGCCAAGTGGGAGGAAGAGGGAGATAGTGGAAGGTACTGGGGAGGAAGTGGGAGATGGTGGGAGGGACGAGGGAGGAAGAGGGAGATGGTGGGACGGATTGGAGAGGTAGATAGTGGGAGGGACGCAGGAAGAAGAGGGAGATAATAGCAGGGACGAGAGAGGAAGAGGGAGATAGCCACTGATGTTCGCCGTGGCCAGAAATTTAAACTCGGTTCACAAAGTTCATGGTGTAGTGGGTGTTGAGGTGGCATATTCTGGCTGGCCAGGAGAAGGCAGTACAGCAAGTGGGATAAGCAACATCTCTGTCTGCATGGGATAGAGGGTTGCCCTTTTGCACGAGTGGGTTTTCTCTGGGTACTCCTGTATCCCCTCATGTTTATGAACGCTCAGTAATTGCCCAATTGAATTATTGCTATGCACCGCGACGTTCGTTTTGCTATGTCATGTGATCAGAATTGGGCGCCACGGTGGCGAGATGTTAACTATTTTGTAGGGTATACAGGAGGTCGTGTATTAAATCCTTACCCTGACACCTTTGTATTTGGAGTTTGTATGTTATCTCCCCGTGGTCGCGTGTATTTTTCTCCGGATCCTCCGGGTTTTCCCTCCACATTTATTAACACATGTTTAGAGTATTTGGCTACTAATGTCCACGTAATAAGCCAATTTGTTGAGCTGTAATTGTGTGGCCGCTTCTGAAAGAGAGCTGTATAGATTTCGATTTAAAGCTTTCGTGACTGCAATGATTCATCTTCTTTGGTTCTTTCGGTAAAGTCACGTAGAATGAGAATAAAATAATAAATTGATAAAATAAAATAACACAATGATATTCTCACGACGTTTCGGCCACAACACAAGCGGCCTTCATCAGGTGAAGGGAGCGAGACTGTCTGGTAGGACAGCGCTGGAGTGAGAGAGCCACGTTCAGATCACGGCTTTTAAGCTGTGTGAGAGGAACAAAGAGCCTTGACGAAGGAATTATCATAAAATGTAGCATTGAAAAGGCTGAATGATTAGCTTGTGACTGGTCACAGAAATAGCTATGTTAAAAGTTAAAGCATACACATCCGCAGAGGCACCCATTGTTAAAAGGAATTAGCATAGAATTTAGCATTGAAATAGCTAAATTAAGGCATTCGCTTGTAACTGCTACAGAAATAGTTACGTTGAAGTCAGAGCATACACATTCACCGAGGCACTTAGTACAAATCAAAACAGGAGAATTTAGCATTGAAATAACTAGGCGAATTTAGCATTGAAATAACTGGGTGATTTGCTAGTGACTGGTCACAGAAATGACTACACATCTGAGCTATTCACAGTACTATATAGTGAACCAATAAAAACTAAAATATAAATTACCTTCATGTTATCAATAAACTCTATATTCTCCAATCAGCTAAGCTACCAACCATAAGTCGTTATATATCACAATGCTATATGGCGAAAAAATGGGTGGATTCTTACCCTCAAATTTTCCGTACCACGGATAGCTACGGGCCCCGTTCAGACGGACGAGTTCGTCCATGGTCGGAACAGAGGAGGGGGAGAGAGACAGCTGCGAAGCCCTAGTATACTCCATGTTGTAAACCATACCATTAACCGTGGTGTGAGAGGTATTAAGAGGCAATGCTGGCGAAAGAGCTGCGGTCTGAAGGTCATCGTAAAATTACAATTAATTAAGAACAGAAATGATTTAACACATCTTTCCAGTGGTTACTAAGCCTGAATCCATCTTCTCGGTTGAAATTGTCTCTGTGCTTGTATATGTGAATGGCCTCATGAACGAATCTCTCATGGTAGCCAGTTGGTTTGCAAAGAACCTCCGTCTTGGAGAAGTCAATGTCATGTGAGCCCACTGAATTGTAACAGTGATCTGCCACGGCAGAGGAGTTCGTCTTACCGTGTTTCAAGTCTGCTTTATGTTCGCGGATGCGGTCCGAGATATGTCTTTTGGTTTCTCCAATGTAGCTACTACCACAGAGGCACTTTAGTTTGTAAACGCCCGGGTACTGTATGTCTGGAAGAGCATCTTTTACAGATGGAACTAAATCACGGATTTTGTGTACTGTGTTGAATCGGACCTGGATCTTGTGTTTATTCAGGATTTTGGAGATCTTTTTAGTGACCCCTGCAATGTAGGGTAAGGTGATGGTTTTGAGTGGCTCCACAAGAGGATCCTTCTTCATGACTGGAGTGATGGCTTTCCGGATTGTGTAGTCGGAGTAGCCATTAGCCCTGAGAGCCTGGTGTACGTGCTTGAGTTCACTGGTAATGTGTTCCTGGTCGGAAATGCATTGGGCTCTATGGTATAGAGTCTTGATGAGGCAGTTCTTCTGGGATGGATGGTGGTGGGAATCCGGTTTCAAGTAAGCATCTGTATGGGTAGCTTTCCTGTAGACAGAGTGGCTCATTGAACCATCATGTCTCCTTTTAATTAAGACATCCAGAAAGGGTAGTTTGCCATCTTTTTCGACCTCCATGGTAAATCTGATGGCTGGGTGTATGGAATTGATGTGGTCGCGGAATTGGTCTAGAGCAGGCTGGCCATGTGGCCAGATGACAAAGGTGTCATCAACGTACCTCTTCCATAAGGTCGGGCGTAGAGTGGCAGTCTGGATGGCGTCAGTTTCAAATTTTTCCATGAATACGTTGGCTACAACCGGAGATAGGGGGGAGCCCATTGGGGTGCCCTCAGTTTGTTTGTAGAGAGTTCCATTCCAGGTGAAGTATGTGTTGGTTAAGCAATGTCTCACCAGGGGGGGTACATCAGTATGCAGTCCTTGATGAACCAGGTCTTCAATGATAGCGATGGTGTCAGGTACCGGGCCACATGGCCAGCCTGCTCTAGACCAATTCCGTGGCTTTAATGATGTGGGGATCTGCACCTGGCATTTTCAGGTGGAATCCGGAGCAATGAATGAGCCCTGACAAGGCAATGGCCCACCCGTTGATTTGCTCCATGAGGAACATTTAGAGGGCTCGGGACCGTGGCGCCAAGAAGACCAGCTATTGGACCATGGAGGCACCGAAGGGAGCGGTTTCCCCCCCACACGTAACGCTCCCTATCTGGTCGATAAAAACGTATCAATAGGGTCACAGGGCTTGGGCAATCGTTGGTGCCAGCTTACCAAGTGGCTTCCTTCCTGATTGTCTGTGGTTCCTCGCACCTCTGAGGCCTGCTTGATCACGTTATAAGTATAAATATTGTTGTTATCAAGTTCTAAGTGTAAATAATAATTGTTGTTATTACTCGCCTGTTCTAAACATACGCCTGTTGTTATCATTCGCCTGTTATCATTCGCCTGTTTTCATTTGCCTGTTATCATTCGCCTGTTTTAATTGGCCTGTTATAATTTGCCTGTTGTTTTCTTTCGCCTGTTGCTACCAAGTAATAAGTATAGTTATTGTTGTTGTTATCATTCGCCTGGTGTTAGTGGTGCACGTCTCAAATCCAGCACTGGGGAAGGCAGCGAGGGTTCGTAAATCACCGCACAATGATGTTGTGAAATCCTACTGCCTTCTCCTCGCCAGGAGAAGGCAGTACAGCAAGTGGACTCATCGCCATCGTCACCTGTACGGTTTAAAATGCTGCCCCTTCACACACGTGGCTTTTCTCTGGGTGCTCCGATTTCCCCCACTTGTACAAACACTCGTTATTAATTAGCCAATAATGCCTCCATACATAGAGTACCGTAGAGCCTGGACAATCGTTGGTGCTGGCTCACCACGTGGCTTCCTTCTTGCATGTCTGTGGCTCCTCGCGCCTCTTGAGTCGTTCTTGTGAGCGCTATATAGCTTTAAATAATAACTACAAATACTCGCCAGAAGGTGGTGACGCAAGCCTGCGATCCAGCACTGTAGAAGGCAGCAAGGGTTGGTGGATCACACAGTAAATATTGTGAAACCCCCTTCCCGTGGACATTGAGGTGCCTTCTCCTGGCTGGCCAGGAGAAAGCATCTGACTGGCCAGGAGAAGGCATTATAGCAAGTGGGATCATCGCCATCGTCACCTGTACGGTTTAAAATGCTGCCTGCTGCCCCTTCACATACGTTTGTTTTCTCCGGGTGCTCCGGTTTCCCCCCACTTGTGTAAGCATTCGTTATTCATTGATTGAAAACATCTTACAATAAAAACCAAATTCAGGACCTTACTATGACTCAGCGTGGCTTTCCTGGAGTAAGTCTAATTATTATTATAAAGAATTACAGGGGCTGTATGATGACACGACTAGAGAGCTGGCTTGCACTGCGGGGAGCTTAATAGTCAACTTGGATTCCGCACCCCTCAATGCCCTTTTTAAGTTCAGTTTGTGCACTTAAGACTCGCACAAATAACCATACTCAGAGAACCATAGATTCCCACTCAGACCCAGAACCAGAAACCCATAGACTCCAACAGAGAACCATACATTCCTTCAGACACTCAGACTCATACGGCGACCCTATATACTGACACAGGGATCCATAGACTCAGACAGAGACCCATACACTCACAGAGGCCCACAAACTCAGAAATCCATAGACTCGCACAGAGGTCAATATAATTTAAATCTGAATATTTATTTACACTGGATGAAATCGATGAGCTACAAAGATCTGTTTTCACAGCTGTCCAATCGGGCAGGTCAGAACATAACTAAAAAAATACAAAAAATGACAGGAAAAACAAACTGTTCAAAAATAAACAAATTAAACTAAACTATTTTAATCTTTATTTGAAGCTTTCGTGACTTCAGGAATCCATACTCTTTGCTTCTTTCGGAAAAGTCACGTAGGTATAAATTAAATAAAATTAAACAAATCACGACGTTTCGATCGCAACATAAGTGATATTTTCAGGTGGGACAACCACAGCAAGAAAATGCTGAAGTCGGCGGGAGAGCTGCCATGGCAAGAGGTTATACAGGTATGAGATGGGGGAGGATGCAAGGGGGGAGAGAGAGAGGGGAGGGTGTGGGGTAGGGAGAGGAAGGGGGCCCGCGTGAGCGCTAGGAGAAGAGGACGTGAGGCTCGGGTGGGGGGATGTGGGCGGGGCTAGCAGTAATCGGCAGGTAATGATGGAAACAACAACACAAGTTAAGGCATTACCTGGTTGATAACATCCTTCCAGTGATTGTTTAATTTGTATCCATCTTCTCGATTGAAGTTTTGTCCTTGGCCCCCGAAAATAACAATATCATGCGGGCCCACAGCGTTATAACAATGGCCACTACGGCAGAGGTATTGGTTCTGCCATGTTTCAGATCCGCCTTGTGTTCGCGAACACGGTCCGAGACGTGTCGTTTTATTTCTCCAACGTAACTGCGGCCGAAGTTACAACTCAGTTTGTAGACTCCAGGGTATAGACAAAACTTCAACCGAGAAGATGGATGCAAATTAAACAATCACTGGAAGGATGTTATCAACCAGGTAATGCCTTAACTTGTGTTGTTGTTTCCATCATTACCTGCCGGTTTTACTGCTGCCCCGCCCATGTCCCCCCACCAGCCTAACGTCCTCTTCCCCTAGCGCTTACGTGCCCCCCCCCTCTTCCTACCTCACACCCCCCCTTTTCTCTCTGTCCCCTTGCCTCTTCCCCCCTCTCTTAACTATATAACCTCTTGCCATGGCAGCTCTCCCACTGACTTCAGCATTTCTTGCTGTGGTTTTCCCACCTGATGAAGATCGCTTGTGTTTTGTCCCACCTGATGAAGATCGCTTGTGTTGCGATCAAAACGTCGCGATTTGTTTTATTTTATTTCTACCTATGTGACTTTACCGAAAGAGCCAAAGAGTATGGATCCCTGCAGTCACGAAAACTTCAAATCTACATTCAACACCCATACCCTCTAAAGAACTAACCCTCAAGACACCTAACCCTTAAAACACCTATACCCCTAAAACGCTAACCCTCTAAACACATAACACTCTAAGCCCCTAACCCTCTAAACCCATATTAAATATATTTTCGGGTTAGATCGTGAAAATATAAATGTGTCGTTAAACCAGACACCACCCGACACAGCCAATTAGTAAAGTTTGTCATGACAATAAAAAAGTGCCATTAAGTGTTGGAGAGAAATCCAAAACACCTTTAGTATAAATAATATTAGTTGTCAAAGTCTTGGTGTTAAACCCTCTAAACTCCCAAATCCCAAAACCCATAACCCTCTAAACCGCTAAACCCCATTACCCTATAAATCCCTAACCCTCAAAACCCCCATACCTCTAAACCCCTAAACACATACAATTATAACCTCCTCAACTCCTAACCATCTAAACCATTCAACCTCTAACAATCGAAACCCATACATCTCTAAACACCTAACTCTCTAAACCCCCAACCCTCTAACCGCAAAATCTTCTAAACTCTAACATTCTAAACACCTAATCCTCTAAACAACCTTACCCTTAAAACCCTAACTGTCTAAAAACCTCTCCCTCGAAAACCCCACCCATAAACCCCCAAAACTCTAACTGTCTAAACCCCAAACCCTCTAAACTCCGCAACCCCTAAAACCGTAACCCTCTCGGCACCTAACCTGCTAAACCCCTCACCCTCTAAACTCCTACACCACTAATAGCCCAATCCTCTAAACACCTAACACTATAAAGCCCTTCAAGCTTAAAACCCTAACCCTCTAAACCCCTAACCCTTGAATCCCCTCAAGCGCTAACACTCTCAACCCCTAAACCCTCGAAGTCTATAAACCACGAAACCCCTTATCCCCGAAACACCCCGATACTTCTAAGCTCCTAACCCTCTAAACCACTTAACCTATAACAATCGAAACCCATAAACCCTTTAACAGCTACTTCTCGAAACCCATAACACTCTAAACCCCTTTATCCTTAAAACCCTCACCCTCTAACCCCCTAAACCTCTAAACCCCTAAACCCATAACCCTGTAAACCTCTAAACGGCTCAACTTATAATCCTCTAAATCCCTAACCCTCTAAACGCCTTTACCCATTAAATCAAATCCTTTCTAAACTCCTCACCCTTTGAAACCAGAACCCAAATACCCTGAAACCCCAAACCCCCTAACACTCTAAACCCCTTTACCGTTAAAATCCGAATTCTCAAAAGCCCTAGATCTCTGCACCCCTAACCATCTAAACACCAACCCTCTAAACCCCTAACCCTTAAAATCCTCAACCCCTAAAACGCTCAAACCCTAAACACCATAACCCTAGAAACCCCCAAAACATCGAAGACGCTTATCCCCTAAAAAAACCCAAAACCTCTAAACCCTTAACACGTAACCTTATAAACTCCTACCCTCTAAACCACTAACCCTTTAACAATCGAAACCCATAAACCTTCTAAACCTCAGGACACCAAACTCCTTACAATTATAACCCTATAAACCCATAACCTTCTAAACTGTACCCCTCTAAAACCCTAACCCTCTAAGCTAATCACCCTCTAAACCGCTAAACCTCTAAAACATTTTACCCTTAAAACCCTCAGCCTCTAAACCCCTAAACCTCTAAACCACACACCCTCTAAATACCTAACCCTCTAAACCCCTCACCCTGTAAACCTCTAAACCCTTAACTTATAATCCTCTAAATCCCTAACCCTTTAAACCGATTTACCCATAAAACCCTATCCATCTAAACTCCTCACCTTTTGAAACCATAACCCAAATACAACAAAAAATCCCAAACCCCCTAACACTCTATACCCCTTTACTGTTAAAACCATAATTCTATAAACCCCTAGATCTCTCCACCCCTAATCCTTTAAACACGTAACCCTCAAAACCCTTAACCCTTTGTGTGGAGTGTGATGTGTGGTGGTTGTCACGGGGTAGGTGGGTGCAGGGTGTGTGTGGAGTGTGGTGGGTGGTGGGTGTCACGGAGTGGGTGGGTGCAGGGGGTGTGTGGAGTGTGGTGGCTGGTGGGTGTCACGGGGTGGGTGCAGGGTGTGTGTGGAGTGTGGTTGGTGTCACAGGGTGAGTGGGTGCAGGGTGTGTGGAGGGTGGTGGGTGGTGCGTGTCACGGGGTGGGTGGGTACAGGGTATGTGGTGGGTGTCACGGGGTGGGTGGGTGCAGGGTGTGTGTGGAGTGTGGTGGGTGGTGGGTGTCATGGGGTGGGTGGGTACAGGGTGTGTGGTGGGTGATGGGTGCCACGGGGTGGGTGGGTGCAGGGTGTGTGGTGAGTGGTGGGTGTCATGGGGTGGGTGAGTGCAGGGTGTGTGGAGTGTGGTGGGTGTCACAGGGTGGGTGGGTGCAGGGTGTGAGTGGATTGTGGTGGGTGGTGGGTGTCAAGGGGGTGGGTGGGTGCAGGGTGTGTGGTGTGTGGTGGGTGTCATGGGGTGGGTGGTTGCTGGGTGTTGTTGTGTGGTGGGTGTCACGGGGTGGGTGGGTGCAGGGTGTGTGGTGTGTGGAGTGTGGTGGGTGTCACGGGGTGGGTGGGTGCAGGGTGTGTTGTGTGTGGTGGGTGTCACGGGGTGGGTGGGTGCAGGGTGTGTGGTGGGTGATGGGTGTCACGGGGTGGGTGGGTGCAGGGTGTGTGTGGAATGTGGTGGATGGTGGGTGTCACGGGGTGGGTGGGTGCAGGGTGTGTGTGTGGAGTGTGGTGGATGGTGTGTCACGGGGTGGGTGCAGGGTGTGTGTGGAGTGTGGTTGGTGTCACAGGGTGAGTGGGTGAGTGCAGCGTGTGTGGAGTGTGGTGGGTGGTGCGTGTCACGGGGTGGGTGGGTGCAGGGTATGTGGTGGGTGATGGGTGTCACGGGTTGGGTGGGTGCAGGGTGTGTGTGGAGTGTGGTGGGTGGTGGGTGTCATGGGGTGGGTGGGTACAGGGTGTGTGGTGGGTGATGGGTGCCACGGGGTGGGTGGGTGCAGGGTGTGTGGTGAGTGGTGGGTGTCATGGGGTGGGTGAGTGCAGGGTGTGTGGAGTGTGGTGGGTGTCACAGGGTGGGTGGGTGCAGGGTGTGAGTGGATTGTGGTGGGTGGTGGGTGTCAAGGGGGTGGGTGGGTGCAGGGTGTGTGGTGTGTAGTGGGTGTCACGGGGTGGGTGGTTGCAGGGTGTGTGGTGTGTGGTGGGTGTCACGGGGTGGGTGGGTGCAGGGTGTGTGGTGTGTGGAGTGTGGTGGGTGTCACGGGGTGGGTGGGTGCTGGGTGTTGTTGTGTGGTGGGTGTCACGGGGTGGGTGGGTGCAGGGTGTGAGTGGATTGTGGTGGGTGGTGGGTGTCAAGGGGGTGGGTGGGTGCAGGGTGTGTGGTGTGTAGTGGGTGCCACGGGGTGGGTGGTTGCAGGGTGTGTGGTGTGTGGTGGGTGTCACGGGGTGGGTGGGTGCAGGGTGTGTGGTGTGTGGTGTGTGGTGGGTGTCATGGGGTGGGTGGTTGCTGGGTGTTGTTGTGTGGTGGGTGTCACGGGGTGGGTGGGTGCAGGGTGTGTGGTGTGTGGAGTGTGGTGGGTGTCACGGGGTGGGTGCAGGGTGTGTGGAGTGTGGTGTGTGGTGGGTGTCACGGGGTGGGTGGGTGCAGGGTGTGTTGTGTGTGGTGGGTGTCACGGGGTGGGTGGGTGCAGGGTGTGTGGTGGGTGATGGGTGTCACGGGGTGGGTGGGTGCAGGGTGTGAGTGGATTGTGGTGGGTGGTGGGTGTCAAGGGGGTGGGTGGGTGCAGGGTGTGTGGTGTGTAGTGGGTGTCACGGGGTGGGTGGTTGCAGGGTGTGTGGTGGGTGTCACGGGGTGGGTGGGTGCAGGGTGTGTGGTGTGTGGAGTGTGGTGGGTGTCACGGGGTGGGTGGGTGCAGGGTGTGTGGAGTGTGGTGTGTGGTGGGTGTCACGGGGTGGGTGCAGGGTGTGTGGAGTGTGGTGGGTGTCACGGGGTGGGTGGGTGCAGGGTGTGTGTGGAATGTGGTGGATGGTGGGTGTCACGGGGTGGATGGATGCAGGGTGTGTGTGGTGTGTGATGGGTGGTTGGTGCCACGGGGTGGGTGGGTGCAGGGTGTGTGTGTGGAGTGTGGTGGGTGTCACGGGGTGGGTGCAGGGTGTGTGTGTGGAGTGTGGTGGATGGTGGGTGTCACGGGGTGGGTGGGTGCAGGGTGTGTGTGGAGTGTGGTGGGTGGTGGGTGTCACAGTGTGGGTAGGTGCAGGGTGTGTGTGGAGTGTGGTGGGTGTCACGGGGTGGGTGGGTGCAGGGTGTGTGGTGGGTGATGGGTGTCACGGGGTGGGTGGGTGCAGGGTGTGAGTGGATTGTGGTGGGTGGTGGGTGTCAAGGGGGTGGGTGGGTGCAGGGTGTGTGGTGTGTAGTGAGTGTCACGGGGTGGGTGGTTGCAGGGTGTGTGGTGGGTGTCACGGGGTGGGTGGGTGCAGGGTGTGTGGTGTGTGGAGTGTGGTGGGTGTCATGGGGTGGGTGGGTGCAGGGTGTGTGGAGTGTGGTGTGTGGTGGGTGTCACGGGGTGGGTGCAGGGTGTGTGGAGTGTGGTGGGTGTCACCGGGTGGGTGGGTGCAGGGTGTGTGTGGAATGTGGTGGATGGTGGGTGTCACAGGGTGGATGGGTGCAGGGTGTGTGTGGTGTGTGATGGGTGGTTGGTGCCACGGGGTGGGTGGGTGCAGGGTATGTGTGTGGTGTGTGGTGGGTGTCACGGGGTGGGTGCAGGGTGTGTGTGTGGAGTGTGGTGGATGGTGGGTGTCACGGGGTGGGTGGGTGCAGGGTGTGTGTGGAGTGTGGTGGGTGGTGGGTGTCACAGTGTGGGTAGGTGCAGGGTGTGTGTGGAGTGTGGCGGGTGTCATGGGGTGGGTGGGTGCAGGGTGTGTGTGTGGAGTGTGGTGGATGGTGGGTGTCACGGGGTGGGTGGGTGCAGGGTGTGTGTGGAGTGTGGTGGGTGTCACGGGGTGGGTGGGTACAGGGTGTGTGTGTGGAGTGTGGTGGATGGTGGGTGTCACGGGGTGGGTAGGTGCAGGGTGTGTGTGGAGTGTGGCGGGTGTCATGGGGTGGGTGGGTGCAGGGTGTGTGTGTGGAGTGTGGTGGATGGTGGGTGTCACGGGGTGGGTGGGTGCAGGGTGTGTGTGGAGTGTGGTGGGTGTCACGGGGTGGGTGGGTACAGGGTGTGTGTGTGGAGTGTGGTGGATGGTGGGTGTCACGGGGTGGGTGGGTGCAGGGTGTGTGTGGAGTGTGGTGGGTGGTGGGTGTCACAGTGTGGGTAGGTGCAGGGTGTGTGTGGAGTGTGGCGGGTGTCATGGGGTGGGTGGGTGCAGGGTGTGTGTGTGGAGTGTGGTGGATGGTGGGTGTCACGGGGTGGGTGGGTGCAGGGTGTGTGTGGAGTGTGGTGGGTGCCACGGGGTGGGTGGGTGCAGGGTGTGTGTGGTAGGTGTGGTGATAGTGGTCATGGATCAGACCGATCAACGACCACCACCATCTCTACTGTGCGGTGGACCGGCCACCACACAGCAGCACGCGTCGGAGGAGTGAGCGGATGACTCTCCCCATGCGGGCCAGGCCCCCTGGCTTCCTCTTCTCCTGCATCACCATCACTTGATCCTCTTTCCTTGTTTTCTCCTTCTCCTCCACCACCATCTCTTCCACAACGATCTCCTCCACCAGAGTGTCCTCCTCCTGCACCACCAGCTCCTCCACCAGTGTCTCCTCCTCCTGCACCACCAGCTCCTCCACCAGAGTCTCCTCCTCTGGCAAAACCAGCTCCTCCACTAAGGTCTCCTCCTCCTGCAAAACCAGCTCCTCCACCAAGGTCTCCTCCTCCTGCAAAACCAGCTCCTCCACCAGAGTCGCCTCCTCCTGCACCACCAGCTCCTCCACCAAGGCCTCCTCCTCCTGCAAAACCAGCTCCTCAACCAAGGTCTCCTCCTCCTGCACCACCAGCTCTTCCACCAGAGTCTCCTCCTCTTGCACCACCAGCTCCTCCACCAGGGTCTCTTCCTCCTGCAACACCAGCTCCTCCACCAGGGTTTCCTCTTCCTCCACAACCTTCAGCCTCCATTCAGAGGCCCAGGCGAGCAAAGAGAATGGGGGCAGCGCCGGCTCCGCTCTGTGAAGAGATGCGCACGACATTGTTCCAACTTACTGCTACAGCAGAGATCGCAGCCATCCCCTCCCCCACCATCGGGGGGGAGGGGGGGAGCTGGCGATGTCACAGTAGATGAAGGGTTACCTACATGACAAAGATATGGCCACTTCATTATTTGTCCTCACCCAGAAAGCAATTATAAAAATACATCCGTATATAACCGAATGTACAGGTGAGATTTGAACTCTCCGTGTGTTAGTTTGTGGGCGGCAGGGCTGGAACTCACAGCCAAAGAGGGACCTGGGTTTGATGCCCATACTTGGGCCACTTTCTCCATGTGGGAGTTGTGACTTGCCCTGGGCCCCACACCTCTCTATGGACTGCCTTGAAAATTGGTCAGCAGAATGTGGGTTACCGTCGTTCAGCAGCTCCAAAGCACTGGACACGGCCAGGAGTAGCAGTGGTGGTGGCATTGCTGGTGGTGCTAGTGGCCGCGGTCCGGAGCCAGCTGTGATCCAGCGCCTGCGCTGGCGTCATACGAGAATCCGGAACCCATCTGTTGAGAGACGCGTGGGAGACACACGCGCCACACGTAGTGAGAGAAGCGTGGTGAGAGCATTGAAGTTGCTTCCCTTCTCCTACAAGGTGAGGAATGCACGGCAGCAGCGGAAGCAGCAGGAACAGTGGCAATCCTCTGATGCCCAGTAGACTAAAAATGCCCCAAGCATCGCATTGGCCAGCAGCATCTTGCACGGACCTCCCCATCCTCCACAGAGGGCGATCTTGACACCGGTGGTACTGCACATCGGCAGTCCCACTCAGCTCCACATTTTCCTGGCGATCGGTGGAGAGTGATCGCCGATGAATTGGAGGGGGGGGGGGGGGGGATCCTCATTGGGAGGGGGTGGTGGGTGTGTCTTACCGCAGACAGAAGCTGACGAATTCCACAAACGCCGGGTCGTGGCTTTTGAGCACCCTTTCAAGTGGGAAGCTCCCCGGTACCCTTTTCTTGCCTGGGCACAACATCTTCCCTTGACGGTCTGCGGGAGCCATGCACAGCGGGACAGATGCAGTCACCAACCACCACGTCACCTACTTACCCACTTACCGACCCATCCATCAACCTACTCACCCACCCACCCACTCTTCCACCTACACAATCACTCACTCACCTACCCACCTACCCAATCACTGAACCACCCCCCCACTCACCCGCCCACCCGCTTACCCACTGACCAATTCGCCCACTTACCCTACAACCTACTTGCCCACACACCGACTTACCCACCCACTCACCCAAGGAATTTAAAATAAAAAGAGGCCATTCCCCCCCCCTCCCACCAAAAAAATAACAACAGCCGCAGGCCTCTTCTTAAAACTGAATCCGGTCCGTCACTCGCACCACCCTTTAACTCACCAAAAAACTGCCTTCTGTCGGGAGCTGAATTCACCATGTATCGTGGAGGCATTCCCAGAATCTGCACATGGTTGAGACAAAGACAAAGGTCACCCGTGTATCCTCGGCTGACTGTAGGGGTAAGTGCTGTTAGTATAGCGTAACAACAGCAGCAGCGCTTGTTGAGGGCAATCATTATGGCACACAGAGACAGGGGGTAGTGGGCCACATTGACCCAGGTATTTTACACACTGCACTAGGTACTCATTTAAGGCTGAGTCTAACTAAGGGAGGCCCAGGACCGGTTCAGATAATCATCACTAGTGTGGGCCATGAGCGCAGCATGCTAACCGCTACACTACTGCTCCCCTCACACGTACAAGATGGACACGTGTCACAACATACGACGGCCGCTATTTGCCAGATCACTAAGTGGCCACCTCCCCTCCTGCCACCCCCAAAACCCACGACTCCAAGGAAAGAGAGGGGCATCACGAGCGGATGGACGCCCAGTGGGAAATACCTCAATGCAGCGCGGGAGGTAATCTTTGTCACTGTCGGACTGAAATAATTGCCTGCCCGTCGCCAACTCCGCCACCGTGCAACCCAGTGCCCACATGTCTACGCCACAGGTCAAGCTGTAGCCCAAGTGCAGCTCCGGAGCCGAGTATTCCAGAGTCCCACCAACATTCATAGCTGCACACCAATCACAAGAACAACACATATATGTGTTTGTGTACTCACTGTTTCTTAAACAGCATCTTCATCACACACATGAACAGTCACATGTACAGACACGCAGATACTCACACATACACAATCAGACAAACACCCACACGCAGACGCTCACACACCCAGGAGAGGTCACTCACGTTGACTTTCCACAAAAAAGCTCGTGCCAAAGTCCGTGACCCTCACAGTGCTGGTCACGGTGTCCTTGATGAGAACATTTTCCTGCAGGAGAAGGGGCAGAATGAATTCAAATGCAGAGGTTATGCCGATAACATTCAGCCAGCAGTGGAACGATCAAGTACCACCACCTACGCTAAACAGGGGAACTAGACGAGGCGTAGTGCCGTCAACGAGCGTCAGTCAAGTGCAACATTTGATGTTTGTTGACAGCTATTACTGGGGGTTGCTCCTTTCAATTGCATCTAGAAAAGAGATTTGATTTGAGGCTCATGTTCAAAGCACTCTAAGGGACCATCGAAGTAAAGGAGGGCAGCTCTATTGACAACTGATCGTGGTTCCTCTGACAGGAGAGTCGCATTGAGCTCACAGCTGCAAGAGTGCCCTTTAACGGGTTACGGACCAAAAGCTACACATGAGAGCTCGCGTATCCCATGACGCTATCCACCGCGCGTTTGTCTTCGGAAGTTTTCCATTCGCAGTGTGGAAGCCGACAACGGGCAGCTGTTAGGTCAAAATACACGTTTCACACACTTAGGAAATAGTCTTTATTTGCTCCAGCTTCTGTCTCCGAAGGACTGGGGCAACGCTGTGATCAACGTTGCCGGTTTTGTCTATGGTGAGTCCCCAATACCGACACGACTCTACACTACAGTTTAATTCATACCGCATTATCTTCACCAGGGGTACAATGACCCTGCCTCCTTCCAGTTAGATGGAAACAGCGAACGCATAGACCTTGTGACTAATGTGGCCGTTTTTCTCTGTGGAACGATTCCCTACTAACAATACGCCTCTGCAACAAAATCATACTAAATGCTGTGTCCACTCACTGGCTTGATGTCCGCGTGAACTATGTTCCTGGAAGAGATGTGGGACAGGAACATCAGGATTCCCCTGGTATAACTTTTCACCATTTCCATGTCCAACCGGAACCCCGATTCTCTCATCACATCATAAAGGCTCTCCCTGTGAGAGAGACAAAAGCAGAAACAACACCAACACAGTGTCAGTGTCATCTCCTTAAATGCTGTGCTGATTCTGCTAACAACAATCTTAATATTGTTCGTGCATGTTCACGACCAATATTCAGAGTCATAGTTCAGTGTAGGTTCAGGTCGTTGGTTTGTCGATAAACCAAATTAGTTGGCTCATTTGCCCACTTGACAACTTGATTTCATTGGCATTTTTGCCAGGTGGTAGAGGGTTATCCATGGGGAGAAGATAACAACTCTGCCTGGTAAGGTCATGGGGTTTGATCCCGAACCTGACGCATGTACATTTGGAGTTTGCATGTTCTCCCTGTGATCATGTGGATTATTCTGTAGGTCCTCTGGTTTTCCCCTCCACATTTCGAATCGACATGCATTCATAGTATTTGGCTGCTATACATTTCCACGTGATAAGTTACTTTGTTAAGCTATCATTTGTGGGCAGGTCGCTTACAAAAAAATAACTAATAGGTCAGTGGACTTTCCCACGAAAACAAAAAAGTTTGTTTAGTTAATCAGTTAACCACGCTATTAGCGGAGGGAGGGGGAGATGGAACACGCGGTACATACTTCAACAGCTCCAGGACAAGGCAGTGGTGTCCCCTGAAATCAAAGCTGTTTAGGACTTTGATGACGTTGTAATCTTCATTGCTGTCCTCACTCTGAAGTTCCAGAGCTATCTGGAGCTCCATCCTCTGCAATGTTTCTTCCTTGGAGCTGCACAGAGGAAGTCCACAAATTAATAACTTACACTTGCTTAAGGGACACCCAGAGGCAAATGCTATTCAGAATTAATAATTAAATATACTTTCACCAGGTCTAACGGCATTGTGAGCTAGAGTAGCGTTCTCGACTCTCATTGGTACCATATGGGGCGCAGGAGCTGGCGTAGGGTACCCAATAGGATTTGAAGGTGAAGAGCCATTCAAATCGGATTGGTCATTCGGGAAAACTAAATGCAAACGCCCGTTAAAACAACGCGTTTTCGTTATAACGTGGTTCTTCAACACTTTTTACACAATGCAGAATGTGTCCGTTGTAACAAGAAACGCGACCATTACAACATGGAACACGCACATTCTAACAAGATACGCACCCATTATAACACGGAATAAGCCCATCATAACGTGGTTTGTGAGTAGTCGACAACAAAATACTTTTTTGAGCTGCACTGTTGAGCGGTATGATACAGTACTCGGAATGATAAAAGTAACGTGACAGCATAGCCTCATTATGAGACCTCCTTTGCCAGTAACAAGATATAGTAATAGGTTTTACCCTTTTAACTGGCACAAAAACTGACACCTTTATTCAAGGCATCATGTTTACAATAACCACAACACAAGCAGTCAAAATGCAAACAAAAGAGACAACTCTGATAATAATATGCACTGTCCTTGAATTTGATTGGTCCACACCCGAGACGGCTTTTCTTAGAGCCTAGTCTCCACTCTTCTGGTCCAACACCAGTGGAGACTAAGCTCTAAGAAAAGCCGTCTCGGGTGTGTTGAGCTCTGTTGTCCCGACAGGTCTGTAACTTTCACCTGAAGACGGCCGCTTGCGTTGTGGCCAAAACGTCGTGAGAATTTTATTGTATTATTTTATTATTTTATTCTCATTCTACGTGACATTACCGAAATAACCAAAGAAGGTGTCAGTTTTTGTGCCAGTTAAAAGGGTAAAACCTATTACAATAGCATAGCCTCAGTTATTGGTCTCATCATCTCACAGTGTATGCATACATTGCATCTCGCCAAACTTTATTGTTACATTATTTATGGAGAGATTCTTTTCGCTCAATGCTTTTTCGCTTAACGCGGAACTTTTCATGAATGTATCTACAGCATTAAATGATGACTTACTGTAATGTGGAGGTAATCTTGTAGCAATGGGATGTTTTGGCCGATACCAGTTCACACTGTGTCTGTATGTATTTTAAGCTTTAGAGACGAAAAACCAGAGTACCTAGAAGGAACCGATGCAGAACAGGGGTAGAAGGTACACACTCCACACACGATGGTGCCCGAGTCAGGAGCCGAACCAAGGCCCCCCTTCTCGCTGTGAAGCATGAGTGTCACCACCGCATTGCACGGCAATGGACTTAACAACGTCGGCCTCGTGATGGCATGTCTCTGAAGTCTTACCTCGACGGTGACACCAGGATCTTTACAGCTACCAGGGTGTTCCTCTTGTGGTCAAGGCACTGCATCACCTGGCCTTGACCTCCTTCCCCAATCATCTTGAGCACCTCATAGCGGTAGTGGAGGTGATCATGTCGGAACTGAACAAAAGGTACAATCATTTAAACTGACTATTGTTAAAATCACAACGTTTAAGAAGTGCGAATGTAATTTTAACAAAAACATTTGCTTGGAATTATGAAGTTATTTTTAACCATAATTTGGAATGCTAAGATGTCTGCTGGCTGAGTCACCCTTAAAAAGAGCTTCTGAGCTCAATGGGCTTTACTCGGGAAATAAACTTCTGATTCAGATGTGTGCGGGTGAGTGCATTGGTGAGTGGGCGAGTGGGTCGGTGAGTGATTCAGTGGGTGAATGAGTGAGTGAGTCAGCAAGTGAGTGCGTCTGGGGGTGGGTGAGTAAGTGTGTGAGTGGGTGTAATTGTCGAATGCTTTGATACTGTCTGCTGGCGAAGATTCCCTTGAAAAATTGCTTCTTATCTAAAAGGGCTTTACTTGGGATTAAACATTCTGATTTTGAAGCGCGTTGGTGTGTGCCCTGGTTGGTAATTCAGGTGCAATAATAAGAAGCCACAAACCCCGCTACCTCTGGGCCCTGTGACCGCCCCCAAGGCTGTAGTTTTGTGGTGAGCCTCACCAGAATGTAATTACGTTCGTCGTCATCATATCCATGCCTGTTGCATCCCTTGGGTTTGTTGTCGAGCGCAAAGTACCACACTTCTTGCATGGCTGCGAGCTCCAGCTTTTCGCGGTCGGTCAAGTGAGGGCCAAAGTGAGCCAGGATTTCTGTAGGCACGAGGAGAATAACAACAGCAGGTGTGTGAACCAAAATTTTGAGCAATTTATAGGGTAAATATTTCAGGATTGGGATGTTTTTGCCAATCCCAGCTATGTATGTTGAAATTATTTTGCACCGCATGTAGCCAATGGTGCTAATCAACAGTGTGGGGAAAGGTTAATAAACTAACCACGCAAATAGGTTCCACACATCTGTTAGAACCTTTAACAGACTGCGAGACAAGAAGGCTCACATGATCGAGTCACTCACCTTTCTGAAGAGATGCCGCGACAACAAGATAATACCGACCACATTTAAACTCACATCTGCTTCTGTCACTTAACCCAACTCTAAACGGATCTTATTCAGAGCTAGTCTTTCTCTAATCTCAGAGAGGATAAGACTACTCCGGCTTGAACTTGATAATTTAGACAAATGTCTCCTACAATCACACTTAACATTAACAGATAAAATGTCCGCATCTGATTGGAACCTTGTAGATAACATGACTGCTTCTTCTGCCACAACAATGTCTTCCAAATGCAAGGTTAACCTTATTGCTAAATTCAATAACTTGTCAAAAAAGAAACCAGATCCACACAAAAAAAAGACTGCTATTAATCAGAGTAACAGCACAATCTCCGACAGCCTAAAATCGGTACTAGCTAGAGGGCTGAATTTTGCTGTCATCCTCAAACACATCCCAGTGGATGATATAGAAACCCAGGTAGATGTAGCCCTCAAAGGCTTGGGACACATCCCGACAGACGTGGCAAGATTTAAAATTGCCACCATCTTTAAAAATGCTAAGAATCCTATTAATAACATCAGCAAGGACGAGCGCTCTGAACTCACCAAATTAAAAAATAGAGAGGACAAAGTCATCCTCTCAGCCGACAAGGGCAATGCTACTGTCATCATGAATAAAACCACATTCAGCAACATAATCCAGGACCTTCTTAATGATAGCAATTACACCAAAATCAACAAAGATCCGACCAACTGCCTGGCTATAAAAACAAACAATATCATTACCAATTCGACTTCTCTAATCGAACCATTCAAGCAGTTCTCCCTAAAACCTTTTGCTAATAGACCACCCAGATTATATGGTCTTCCAAAATCCATAAAGAAGATACTCCACTTCGACCCCTCGTTTCCACTATCAACTCACCTCCCTACAAACTGGCCCAATTTCTGTCTGAGACCTTGCTTCCATTCACGGGCAAGACTACCTCAGCAGTATGAAACTCAGCTCGCTTTATCTCTCTAATCAAAGGCATTTCACTGTCCCCAGATGATTTGCTCGTCAGCTTTGATGTAGTCTCTCTGTTCACCAAGGTTCCTGTACCTGGCACCTTAGCAAGAATTGAAGACTTGGTCCAACATGGACTGAATGCTGATGTACCAACTTTGGTTAGGAACTGCCTTACTAACACTTCCTCTTTGTTTTTTTCGGTAAAGTCACATATGGATAAAATAAAATAAATGACGACGTTTCGATCGCAACACAAGCGGTCGTCCTCAGGCGGAAAAAAATTCATGCAGCAGTAAAAACGCTGAACCAGCACTTACTTCACCAGGAATGGTACTTTCTACAAACAAAATGAAGGTACCCACATGGGTCCCCCCTTATCACCAGTGATAGCGAATGTTTTCATGGAGAAATTTGAAACTGATGTCATCCAGATATGCACCCAACGTCCTTCCTTGTGGAAGAGATACGTAGATCACACTTTCGTCATTTGGCCACATGGCCTGCCAACATTGAATCAATTTCTCAACAACATAAATTCCATACACCCATCCATCAAATTCACCATGGAAGTGGAGAATGATGGTAAGCTACTAATTCCTGGATGTTTTGTTTGAGAAGAGACCTATCTAAAACCTAATTCCCACCACCATCCGGTGCAGAAGAATTCCCTCATCAAACCACTACACCATAGGGCCACTGCATTTGCAACCAACACCACCAAGCCAGTGAACTGGAACACGTACACCAGACTCTTAAGATGAATGGGTACTGGGACAGCATTATTCGCAAAGCTGTTTCTCCAACCATGTAGAAACAATCCACTGAGACGCCTATGAAAACCATCACTTTACCATACATAGCAGGTGTTACCAAAAATATTTCCAAAATCTTAAACAAACACAAGATCCAAGTCCGATTCAATACAGTACACAAAATCCGTGATCTAATCCCATCCTGACATGCAATATCCTGGAGTCGACAAACTGAGTTGTACCTGCGGTAGCAGTTACATTGGGAAAACGAATTGACATGTCGAGGACCGTGTTAGCGAACACAAGGCAGATCTGAAACACTGCAGAACCAATACCTCTGCCGTGTCTGACCATTGTTATAACGCTGTGGGCTCGCGTGATATTGTTTTTTTCCGAGACCAAGGTACTCTGCAAACCTTCAGGTAACTATCAAAAGTTTTTTCATGAAGCCATCTAGATATACAAACATAGACATAACTTCAACCGAGAAGATGGATACAAATTGAGCAATCATTCGATGGATGTTATTAACTAGGTAAAGCCTTAACTGGTTGTGGTTGTTTCCATCACACGCGCCAGGTACTAGTAGATTTTTCAGATTTACTTTCCCACCATGTCCCATACTCAGCTTACCACTTCTACCTCCGCCTACGTCCCCCCCCAGCCTCACTTATTCTCCCCCTAGCGCTCACGCAGCTCCCCTCTCTCTCCCCCCCTTGCTCCTCCCCCCTTTCTTACCGATAACCTCTTGCCACAGCAGCTCTCTCACCTACTTCAGCATTTTATTATTGCTGTGGTTGTTCCACCTGATGAAGATTGATTGTGTTGCGATAGAAACGTCGTGATTTGTTTAATTTTATTTCTACCTACGTGACATTGCCAATAGAGCGAATGAGTATAGATATTAGTTGTCAAACTAGATGATTTAAACGCGCATAGCTTCAGTGGTTTCCTAATATTGGAAGAGCATTCAAGATGGCCGCAGAAGCAATTCTGAAAGCGTTTGATCTTGTTTCAGTACTGAGGCCAGAGCACAAATAATTATCCCCATGCAACATGGCCACCATGAAGTCCCCCATGTAACATGGCAACCATGATGCAGTCTCTAATGCAACATGATTACCATATTCTTGGTTCTTTCGGTAAAGTCACGTAGAAGGCAAACAATAAAATAATAAAATAATACAATTCTCACGACGTTTCGACTGCAACACAAGCAATCATCATCAGGTGTGAAAACCACAGCAAGAAAATTTCAATTTTTCTTGCTGTGGTTCTTGCTGTGGTTTTCACACCTGATGATGATTACTTGTGTTGCAGTCGAAACGTCGTGAGAATTTTATTGTTTTATATTTTTATAATTTTATTGTTGCCCTTCTACGTGAGTTTACCGAAAGAACCAAGAATATGAATCCCTGCAGCCACGAAAGCTTTAAATCAAAACATGATTACCATTAAGTCCCCCATGTAGCATTGCTATCTTGACATCACCCATACAATCACCATAAAATCTCTCATACACCAAAGGCACTGTGACATCCCCCATGCAACATGGCCATCGTGATGTCCCACTATTTACCGTGGCCACTGTGACGTCCCTCATTACTGTTCTTACCTTTCGGCGATTTGCTACAGATGGAGCCGGTGCCGTCTGAGGACAGCGCACTCCACGTGGTGCAAGACGTGTCGTTACTCCGAGCCTCTCCAGCTCGGCTCATCTACACACACACACAAAGACAAAGGTCCACCACATAGGCTTGATTAAGATGTTGGAGCAAGTGCAGAAGGCGAGCACTGAGCCAGCATCTCTGAGATCCTGGGCTCCACATTCAGGAGGGTCCTGCCGAGATGTTGTCGTTTCTCAGCATTGGGATATTTGGCCAACATCAGATGCTATGCTTGGATTCACAATGAAAGATGCGTGGATTTTGAGGTCACACGCAGGGATTGTTCAAATTGTTAAAGAGTGATTGGGGATTGGGCATGACGAGCCATGGCAAGGAGGGACAACAATGGCTGATAGTGAAGAATAATAACGGAGCGGCAGCCAAGGAAGGAAACACATCGGAGAGGAGAGCCACCAGAGAGATGGTGCGACAAAATCGGTGCTTGGCGGATTATTCCATCACAGCATTTGAGGGGTAGCAAGGTCTCAGGGAGGAAGGCATTCTCATTCATCAGTGGATAGATAATAGTGCTGTAAATGCTCACGCGTAGACAGGCAGGCACACCAACAGGATCTCGGAGACACACTCTGATAAACATACACATACTCAGGCGGACAAGGAGACGCACATCCAGGTATACAGGTAGGTGACAGGTAGGCACAAGTTGAGGGGAAAACACACGTCCACCCATATTTTACCACACGAGTTGAAGAGCCACACGTACCTCCATGGCAGCAACTTGCAGAGTAGGGTGCTCAGAGCTCACTGCGTTTCTCGCACGGTCCGGGTCTCTGCGTGGAGAGCGGGAGACGCAGGTGAGGGTCACACAAAACCGATGGTGTGCGACAATACTCATGTCTAAACACGCGTCATGTCACAATGCGGACTCTCATCATCAACACGGACTCACATCATCATCACAGACTCACAACCTCACCACTCACCCACAACATGAAACACAACAAAAACAACAAAGACCGCCATTTGCCACTAAGTAGCGGCAAATGCCAGGCCAGGTGCACTTTGAGACCACGTGAAATGCTGAAGGCTCACTGACAGGTCACAGGTCAGACCCAGGTGCCAAGAGTTGACTGACTGAGATGACTGTGCCAACGTGCTACATTTCAGCCGCCCAGGTCAAAGGTCGTTGTTGTGAACGTCGCTCCTTTGTTCGGACACCAGCAACACCGCGACAAACACCACCACTAGCACCACCACTAACACCACTACTAACACCACCACCACTAACAAAGACAGATCCCTCGTATAGCCTGAATATACTGTAGGGGCAATTTCTGCTAGCGAGCACCTATAAAGGTCGGCATGGCACACGAGGGGGTGGGTGGCTAACACCACGCCTGGCCGCCTTTGTCTCCCTAGCGGCGATGTTTACACATCGCACCAGGTATTCATTTGAGGCTGAGTCTACCTAGGGGAGGCCCAGGACCGGTTCAGATAATCGTTACTGGTGTTGGCCGTGAGCAGAAATCGAACCCGGGTCGCCAGGTTTGTAGCGCAGCACGTTAACCGCTACACTACCGCTCCCCTCAACTAACACCACAACTAACACCAGCACTAACACCACCACTAACACTACGAACCCTGAAAACACCACCACCAACATCAACTCCACCACCACCAACACCACCACCACTAACACCACCACCACTAACACTACCACCAATAATACCACCAATAATACCACCATCACTAACACGACCACCACTAATACCACCAACACCACCATCACTAACACCAGCAACAATACCTCGAACAACCACCACCACTAACACCACCATCACTAACACCAACACCACCATTATTAACACCACAAACACCACCACTAACACCACCATCACTAACACCACCACCACTAATACCACCAACATTAACACCACCACTCCTCCTCCTGCTAATACAGGACACCAAAGACAACGATCCTCATAGAGCCTTAACAGGCTGTAGGGGCAAGTGCTGTTAGCCAGCAGTACGTATGAAGGCCGGCACGGTACACGAAGGGGTGGGTGGTTAGCACCACGCCCGACCGCCTTTGTCTCCCCAGTGGCGATGTTTACGCATCACACCAGGTACTCATTTGAGACCGGGTCACTGCTACACACAGACTCACACAGACCCACACACACGTACACAGACTCACACAGAGAGACTCACACACAGACTCACTTAGAGAGACTCACACAGAGACTCACATAGAAAGACTCACACCACCGCCGCCACCACTCACCCACAGCTCGGTTCCACGCCTAACGGCCAAACTGCCAGGGGAAGCACGTGGCGCGAGACGCGGCGTGGTGTAATAGCCATTAGCTCCTCCCCCTCACCTAAGCTCCTCCCCCATGCTCCCTCTTTCCCCCCTGCCCCTCCCCCTTCACAACCCCCCCCCCAAGCATCCCCCCCCTCGCGACCCCCCTTGCCCCCCCTGGCAACCCCCGCCCATGCTCCCCCTCAACCCCCCCTCACGCCCCCATTGCCCACCCCCCTCCCCCCGCTGCTACTTCCGGTCAGGCAGGGGGCGAGTGGAGGCGGCGCGCGCTGTGGATTGTGGGTGGCGAGCGGCTGATTTGGTTTCCCGCTCACGGCCACCGTCAGTGGGTCGCGAAATCTTCTGAAGCGGCGGCTCGCTGGGCCTCCTCTACGTCGACTCAGCCTGAAGGTCAGAACCTCGCGCGGTGTGCACACATCAGCAGTGGCGGCGGTGGTGGGGGGAGACAGAGGAGGAGGCGCCTGGCCCACAGCCGTCACGTCCTAGACGCCTGCTGAGTTCACGGCGCTGCTTCAAGCAGAGCCCGGCCCTGCTGCTGCTGCTGATGAGGCGCTGACGGTGGAAACCGGCCCCAGAGTGGCCCTCGTGTTGAGCCATAGCTGATGAGAGGCACTCCCAGACTGCCGTGTGTTTTTATCCCTGGAGGGACGGGTTTGTTGTGGAGGCGAATCGCCTGCTGCTGGAAAAGGCATCCACTAGAGGCCGCTATATAGAGGTATTTGGTCTACTCTTCCACGCTGGTCCGGACGTGTTGGAGCAAAGTGGCCATGCCCACACTTTACCCCACCACACGCAGGGCGTTAGCTCGCTGGACTTGCAATGCAGAGGTGCAGGTTAGATTTCATTCCCACTCACACCCACCGACACTCACTCAGCCACCCACTCAGCCACTCTCTGGGCATCTATGAAAAAGAGCTTCATAGCTCATCGGATTCCTCCAGCAAAAACATACTGATTCTCACCCACCCACTCAGACATTCACCCACCCACTCTGGCACTCATCCACTCACCAATTCACTCAGCCACCCACTCGGCCACCCACTCAGCCACCCACTCTCGCACCCACTTCGTCACCGGTCGCCCACTGCCACCCACCCACTTAGTCACCGGTCACCCACTGCCACCGGTCACTCACTCTGCCACCAGTCACTCACTCTGCCACCCACCCACTCTCTCACCAACCCACCGACTCTCTTGCCAACCCACCGACTCTCTCGCCAACCCATCCACTCACCCACAGGGAGACACAAGGAGACAAGGGGACCCACATGGTGTGAGAGTGTATCAGCATCATTGTGGTTGTTGTGGTGGTTATGGTTATATTTGTGGCAGTAGTGTTTATACTTGTGGTTATGTAGCTGGTGGTTATGGTTATATTTGTGGTTATGGCGATTATGGTCGCAGTGATTGTGGTTATATTTGTTGTGGTTATAACCCGCGATGTATTTCGTCGAGGATGGATGCCGCCGCGTGCAGGAGTTGGGCGAGGCGGGAGTGAGCCACCTGAAGTGCCCTCTCCGACGGTGAGCCGCCGGGCTGCCGGGCAGTGAGCAGCTCGGCCGGCGTCGCTTCTCCTCCCCCTTCCGGGGCTGCCAACCCCGGTGGTGTTGAGTCGTCCTCCTCTTCCACTGGAGCCCTGGTACGAGTTTTTCTTCGCGTCTCCATTATAGCGATTCATCTTACTATTTGGCTACTTCTGACGCCAGTTGTAGTGGGTGGAACGGAGAGCGAGACTTCTTACCGAAAGAACCAAAGAGTATGAACTTATATGGTTTATTTAACCTATTTTTAGTGGTTTGCTACCATTCCCTTTGCACTCCTATCGTTTTTGTATTGTTTGTTGTTGTGACGTTATGACCCCGTGCCTCCTACTGGCACATCTGTGATCAAAGAGCTTTATAGCTCATTGGATTCCTCCAGCACAGAATCAATACCGATTCTGATGAGACCGTAACGAACACGTTTGAATCGAATCGCGTACTTCGCTTTACTAAAATAGTTGTGGAATCGATTCTTGTGGAATCTGTTCTCGTGGAATCGAATCATCGATATTAATTACAGAGATTCACCATCGATATTAATTACAGACATTAATCAACGACGTCGCTAGGAGTATCGTGGTGCCGCTCTGCAAACCTTCGGGCTACTATCAAAGGTTTGTTCATCAAGCCATCCAGATATATAAACACAGACATAAATTCAACTGAGAAGATGGATACAAATTGAGTAATCATTGGAAGAATGTTATTAACCAGGTAAAACCTTAACTGCTTTATGGTGTTGCCTTAACTTTCCGCATCTCTAATTTCTTAAGCTTCCCACTCCCAGCCCCGCTCTCTTCAGCACTCCCCTCCTCATACCCCCCCCCCCTCTATCTCTCCTCCCTGATCCTCCCCCCTTCTCTTACCTATATAGTCTCTTGTTTACAGCAGCTCTTTTGCCCACGTCGGCAATTGTTTCTTGCTGTGGTTTGTCCCACCTGATGATGGACGCTTGTGTTGCGCCCGAAACGTCGTGATTTAATTTATTTTATATTTTATGCCTATGTGACTTTACCGAAAGAACCAAAGAGTATAGCCCAAGAGAGTTTGTGTAGGTGGGAGCGGTGGTGTAGCACAGTAGGGGGCACAGGTGGTGCATCGGCCAGTCATCTCAGTCAAGCAACCATTGGCAACCTGGGTCTGTCTGTCTGTGACCTCCTGCTGCCAGCGGGCTTTCTACGCTTCATGTGGCCTTAACCTGCACGTAGCCTGGCACGAGCGCCGTGGTGACATCTCCACCACTTCGTGGCGAATGGCGGTTGTTTATGGTCGTCTCGCGATTAGTACTACTCTGCACTACTAACCCAGCGACCCGAGTTCAATTCCCGCTCACGGCCAACACTGGTGACGATTCCGTTCCTGGGCCTCCCCTTGGTCAACTCAGCCTCAAATGAGTACCTGGTGCGTTGTGTAAACATCGCCACTGGGGAGATTAAGGTGGCCGGATGTGGTGCTGGCCACCTACCCCCCTTCGTGTATCAAAGGTGCTGCTCGTTAACAGCACTTTCACCCAACAGTCCTGTCGAAGGCTACATGGGGGATCTTTGTCTTTGTTTGGTGGTGCAGCTGAGGAGGCGCAACTGCACGGCGAGTACCTCTACCGCAAGGCGCAGGAGGCCAAGAAGATCCTCGTAGAGGAGAAGGCGCGGCTCAAGAGGGCGCTCGATGGTAACGGGCGGCGAGACGGATATAGAGATGGGCTCGCGACGACAAGACGGACGAGAGACAGCGAGACAGACTAGAGACGTTGAGACACGCAAGACAGACTAGAGACGGATCTAGAGACAATGAGACACGCAAGACGGACTAAGATGGGACAAGACGGTCTGACAATACAGGCGAGAAGACAACCGCGCGTGGAAAGCGTTTCCGAATGAATCCATGTGTGCGCATGATTTTTCTTCCTTGTTAATTCTCCCCTGCCCGCCCCCCACCCACTGCCCCCTGTCCCCCTGACGTCGTCACCGAAGAAAACCTGGTGCTGCCTACGGACCTGCGGTGGGAGGCGCTTGAACTCCAGAAGGCCGTGGAGTTCGACCAGGGAGGGGAGGGTGATCTCACATCCCTCACCATCACGTCTCCTCGCATCTCTCTCTCTCTTCCTTCCCGCGAGACTCTCGAGGCAGGGGGATAAGCGTCGCGCGTCTCCGCCCGCTAGACACGCCGAGTCGGCGCGCATCCCCGGCTCGCCGTCGGTCCTTCCTGCCAAGCGGTGGCACCGTGTTTTGCCGCGGAGGTTCGCGGATCGAGAACGGCGGGCCCTCAACCCCCCCCCCCCCACCGGTTTAATGGGTTTAATGCAGCAGTTGCGTTGACCGTAAATACTGCACGGCGATTGCTTCCCAAGTGGACTTTGAAAAATCCCATGGCGTGAACGCGGAAAAGAGTCGGCCGTGTGTGTGTGATGGCTGGCGTAAATTTTTGTGGAATGTCAAATGAAGGCCGTGGTCACCACATAACGTGTGCTTCTGGAGCAGTCTTCCTTCTGGAGCGATCTTCCTTACAATATTAGGAAGCCACTGGAGCTTTGCACTTTTAAATCATCGTCTAGATTGACAAACTCATTTCTTGAGAACTACTTTTTGTGGTTAGTTTGTCACACTTCCGATTGCCACGGTTGGCTACGTGCTGTAACAAAGAGGTTTAACATGCACTGACCCACTCATTCACTCATCATTTTACTCAATTTACCCACTCACCTGCCATATCACCCACCCACTCTTGCAATTGGGACTCATCCAGGTCTCATTAGTGCTCAGCTCGCTACACAAAATCAACGCGATCACTGCAGAGTGATATTCTAAACCATTCCTGGTCGCTCCTTCCATCCACCCACACACACACCTTCACTCACCTGCACGGTGAAGTATGGCAAATGATAACCTACCCTCTCCGTCCCCCCTGCCCCATCTACCACCTCTTTCTATCCACACCCCCCCCCCCCCCCCCCGTGTCAGTAGGAGTGAGCAGCCACATGGATGACGAGTACCGCTGAGCCGGCGTGAAGGACCCACACATCATGGCGACGACCTCACGCGACCCCAGCTCCCTCCTCAAGCAGTTCATCAAGGTGCGGGCACGGGGTCACAGGGACTACAGGGTTTGGGGTCACACGAGGAATGTGGGTCCTCGTGTATTGCATGTGTACAAGCGCGCAAAGACAGAGGTCCCCCATATAGCCTTAACAGGTTTTTGGGACAGGTGCTGTTTGCGAGGGTGTAGGTGGCTAGCACCACAACTGGCCACCTTTATCTCTCTGGTAATGATGTTTAAACACCGCACTAGGTACTCGTTTGAGGCTGAGTTGATCTAGGGGAGGCCCAGGACCAGTTCAGATAATCGCCACTGGTGTTGGCCATGAACGGAAATAAACCTCGGGTCACTAGGTTTGTGGGGCATCATGCTAACTGCTAAATTACCGCACACACACACGTGTTCTCTATCGGCTTTAGAATCAGTTCCTTGCACCTCACACGAGTCGTGTCGACCAATCATCGGGCTTGTGCAGTGTGAGACAACTCGCATCCGTTGAGTTAACCAGAAGAAATCTGGTTGTTGATGAAAGGTGGAGGCTGTGTGGGGGGGGGGGGGTCGTAAGTGGTGGAGCGTTGGACACTTTGGTTTGGTGCATGCAGCTTTTGTCAACTTCATTCCTCGCGATTCAGTCCGCCTTTTCGCGATGACCGATCCCTTCCATTCATCGAAAATGTATCTACTGTAGCACTACGCACGGTCGGTGGTCACGGAAAGATGTACCATTGGGGGCGCCACTGTGGCGAGATGTTAACTCCCTCACCTGGTATACAGGAGGTCGCAGGTTCAATCCTGACCCTGATGCCTGCTGTATATTTGGAGTTGCGTGCCACTTTCCGAGGAGTCGCGTGGATTTCTCTCCAGGTCCTCCGGTTTTTCCCTCCGCATTTAGAATCAACGTCCGTTTAAGAGTATTTGGCTGCTATAAATTTCCGCATGGCGATAAGCCACTTAGTTGAGCTATGATTTGTGGCCAGGTCGCTTCTGGAAAAGAGCTGCATAGCTCAGTGGGCCTTACCTGGTAAAATAAAAATAGTAAAGTTTTTCCAATGGTGCATCCCAGTTGTGCCAACACGGGGTTTGGCAACCCCGTATACCGGCACGGCTCGGCTCGGCTTCCGCAATGGAAAAAACAAACAACACAACCCGAGTCGGATACAGTGGGGGGGCGGGGAAGTGGGGGGGGCGAAAGCAGCGTGGCCGGGACGGACGCCGGTGGGAAGAGCGGACTCGGCGTGTGACCGCTTGCTGTCATGTTACCACACCACCACCACCCTCCCACCACCACCGCAGGAGATGAAGCTGATCCTGCCGAACGCTCAGCCGATGAACCACGGAGGCCACAAGCTGCAGGCGCTGGTGTGGGCGTGCTGCGCCAACGCCGTCAACGACTTCATCGTCCTGCATGAGCACCGCGGTATGCCAGGCACGCGCACGCACCGCAGTCGACAAAGCTCCCCCGTGTAGCCTTTAACAGGCTGTCAGGGCAAGTGCTGTTTGTCGAGCGACCTACGAAGGCCGGCAGGGCACACGGCGGGGTGGGTGGTGTGGTCATTACCGCATCTGGCCCCTTTTGTCTCCCCACTGTCGATGCTTGGACACACCGGAAATCGAAGTCAGGTCACCGGATTTGTAGTGTAATGAGATAGCCACTCCGCTCCCGCTCCCCGGTGTGATGCATGGTGTGACGTGTGTGATGCGGTGCAACAGACGGGGATGGAGGTGTATTTAGCTGTGCGTACGATGTGCGGTGTGTAGTATGACGCTGCAGACATGGAATTGTGGTGTTTTAACTGTGTATGTGGTGTGATGTGGTATGATGCCGCAGATGGAAGGGCAGTCTGTTTAACTCTCCAGTACAGTCTGTGTGACACCTGTGGTGTGTCTAACTTTCCGGCATGCTGTTCATGTGACACGTGGTACGATACCACGGTGTACTTGACACTCTCGAGCGTGGTGATGCGGCACGACATCCGGACGTGGACATGATGTCCGAGGCATTCCAACACCTCGTGATGCACAACTTCACGTCGCGACTCGGAAAGAGGGTGCGTGCGGGCACCGTGCCAGTCTCACCCACATCTTCCTCCCCCATCCCCAAAGCACAAAGATCCCTCGTATAGGCTATAACCCTTTCTCATTTCCATGATGTACATATACGTCGTCGAAACGGAACCGTAAGAAAAACTCAAGTACGTCTTCTGACCTGAAGACATACCTTTTGCTCCCATAAGACTATGCGGGAGGGCGTGTGGCACAGTTTTGTTCCATAGAGTGCCGGTCGTGTCACTACGGTTCTCTGCGGTGAGAGCAACGCCTTTTAAAAACAGCAGCGCTACGCCTCTATAAATAAAATTAACGCTGAGCCGCTCGCGCGTACCGAGATTCAGCGGTGAACGTGACACCTACCACCCGGCAACTTGCAGATGTCTCGGAATGGGAAAGAGTGAGCAGACTTTTGGGCCAGGTGCTGTGTGTCCGCCTGTATATTCGGAGTTTGCATGTTCTCCTCCTGGTCACTTTGATTTTTCTCCGGGTCCTCCGGGTTTTTCCCTACACATTTAGAAACTTGAATTTCGAGTATTTTGCTGCTATACATTTTTATGTGAAAAAGAGCTACATAGCTCAGTGGTAAAATAAAAATAGTTTCGTTTTACTTTAGTTTTCGAGCAACAGCACAGAGTTTTTATTTAACGCCATCTCTGAAGCTGAAGGCGCGTAATGTTGTTCATTTGCTAATGCATCCGCAGTTTTAAACAGGTTGGCCGCTGGCCTCTAACTGGCAAACGTCTGCGAGGACACGTAATGAGAGTCCAGCGCCGTCCGTGTGACTTGCCGCGACCCCTCCCGTGACTTCTGTGCCCCCCTTCCCCCCTCCCAACAGGCACAACGTCTACAAGCGCGACGGCAAGGACATCGAGTTGAAGGAGGTGGGACCGTGATTCGAGATGGAGCGTAAGTCTGCCTGACACATTGTTACTCGTCTCCACTTTACACCCCTGCAGAGGCGGTGGAAATTCCACATTCCTTGTGGACTTCCCTACGAAGTGGTTGTAAATTTTATCGACCCCTGAGAGGATGATGGGCTGAATGTAAGAGTCTAGCCTCGGGCTAGGTGGCCCGCGGGTGACTTGTAGAGCGGATCGGAACTTGAGTCGGTGGGGTCGCTGCTCTGGTCGCATTCGCTGTACCGTGACCCGACTCGCATTCCCCCACCCCGGATGCGATGTGTAAATTCAAAGATGATCGGACGTAATGCTGGCCACCCACACCCACCCCTTGGTGTGCCGTGCTGGCTTTCCTACATGCTAACACACGAACAGCGCTTTTCCCACGCCGTCTGTTAAAGGCTGCATGGGGGGGATCTTTGCTTTTGTGTGTCGCGCAGTCTATGAGATTAAACTGGGCACGCTGGACAACGCGGCCACCGCCGAGGTGGAGTGGCCTTGGCGACCGTACATGAACACGGCGAAGAAGAGGAAGTTCCTGAGCGTGGAGTGAGGGAGGGGAGCGACTTCCCCCCCCCCCATGGGCCTGGGGGGAGGGGCATTGGGGGGGGGGTTTGTCCCTGGAAAGCCGGAGTTGGAGTCGAACCTCGCGGCGCTCTCCGCCGAGGCTCGAGACGTTGAGGAGAGGTCGCCGCGTGGATAGGGCAGTGCGTGAATCACTGTTCCAACCGTCGTCACACACGCGCATCATACGCGTCACACACACATTGCGGATGTACATTTATCAAACACAAACATGCACATCGTCGCATGCGTCGCACACAGAAGCACACAATTGCACAAAAAGACAAAGGTACTCCGTATCGCCGTTAACAGATTGCTGGGGCAAGTGCTGTTAACGGGTAGCACCTATGATGGCCGGCATGGCACAGAAGTGGTTGTGTGGCCAGCCCCACGTCTGGCTGCCTTTGTCCTCCCCAGTTTTGCGATGTTATACACACCACACGATGTACTCAGATGTCTGAGTTCGTAGTGCGCTAACTGCTGCACCACCGCTCCCCAAACGGTGTACATACATGCATACACAAAACGAAACATTAACATTTATTTAAGTAATAAAAAAGAAAATACCAAGTCAGGCAGATGGAGAAAGTGGCGTGTCGCCATGCACAGCACCGCTCTCGTAGCTACTCACCTAGGGTGGGAGCTCTTGGCTTCAATGCCACCCGGGATGTTTAGATGTGAAAACCTGCCATAAATAATATTTTTGGGAAGTCACAAGCGCCTTAAGTTGCATCTCATCTCGACCATTTTAATGGGCACCCCCCCCCTGTAGCTGTCCCCCTGTGGCACAAAATAAACTAACAAAACTAATCTATTTTTATTTTACCAGGTAAGGCCCACTCAGCTGTATAGCTCTCTTTCAGGAACGACCGGGCCACAAATGAAAGTGCTATAAAGTGGCTTGTCACGCAGAAATATATAGCAGCCAAATACTTTTAAACGCATGTTTCTAAATGTGGAGGGAAAAACCGAAGGACCCAGAGAAAAATCCACGCGGTCACGGGGAGAACATGCAAACTCCAGATATACAGGCGTCGGGATTTAACCCACGACCTCTATACCAGGCGAGGCCCCAAGGTGAATCAGCACTTGGCCTGCGAGCGGGTATTATTAGTCTGTCAGTAGGGGGTAATGATTCCGGATTTCAGTCTCAATTGAAACTGTAATCTGGAACACTTTTGTCATATTTTGCTTGTATAAGTGTGTTCATAAAATACAAGTTTGGTCATTGAGAGAGTTATAAATGTCCTATATGCATTTCATGTTTATTGTGTTTATTGTATTTAATGTATGAAGAAAATAAAATTTTGTATATGCTACAGTATGTTTCACACGTTATTCAGTGACACTGCATATGACGGGCAATGTTTGGGGCAATCGGCCTTCAACAATGAAAATACATCGAGGCCACATGACCCGTGGCCACCGCCACTTCAACCGTGGCCCCATTGGCACGTTGATGTGTGGCTCTGCTTTCACCTGTGGTGAGAATGAGACCAGAAAAATTACAGGAGGCCGACTCCATATGAGTCCGTCACGCTCTGGATCTCGCTAATGGGACGTTGGATAAAAATAAAACATGGAAGCGACAAGTTTTTTCTCTGGCGAGGACATTCCCACAAGATTGCCACCTTTCCCAATTAATGGAATTTGCCCCAACATCACCCTGATCCAAACCAGCAGGAGCTGAAATCTTCCAGAAGGTTCAGGATTTATTGGTACAATCGTTCGGATGTTGGTGTTTGCATGGACTTGCATTTAAAACCACCGGTCCGCTTGACGTCTTTTAAACAATACCTGTGGTCGGGTCCGCTCCCCCACCTTTCTATCCCCTGCTTTTTTTATGACCGGTGTAGTATATGTTGACGGTGTGTGCGTGTATCACAACGTGATGTAACCGGGCCCTCGAATTGCCTCAAGAAATGAATAATCAACATCTGTCGCTTTGCTGTTGTGATGTCACCACGAGGCGCCGAATGACGGTGGGACGGCGTCGTCGCACTCGTCGAGCGGACAAGGGCTCCGTGAAATGACGATGCGGATTGCGCCAAGCGTATAGAGGTCGCCGATTGCGCGCCCCTGTGGCTCGACCACTCGTGGGTCCACCTCAAAGTTCCTGTGCCCATTTGAACCTCATTGCCTGCGATGATGCTGCTGCTGGCATGGAAGAACACACGTGGCGCCCTCGTCTCTCCATGTTGTCTTTCACGTCCCATCGCAGTTTTCAGGTCACTTGATGTTTACACCCTCCGGTAAGGAGGCAGTGAGGTTCAGCCGCTCGATTTTTCTTCCTTTAGTGCACAGTACCGTACACGGATACGGGCACAGTACGACACCGTAGCTTTATTGATTGTTCAACAAAAAAGACCATCCCTCGCCCAATCTAGTTACCTATACGGTGTAATATATCGCGAGACATTTGTTAACGTAAAAAAAATGGAACTGCAATGCTGAAAATTATACTCCATGAAACTCGGGGTTTTATGGAGTATCTGAGGGCTTCTCAACGCTTCATGCCTCGCCCCCACTGATGCCCTCTTCTCCCCACTCCTACTACTGACGATTGTATGTAGGGTGTGTAGGCATTTACTTCCGACTGTTGTATGTAGGGTGTGTAGGGTGGTGGGAGTAAATGAGATTTAAAACTGGGTGCTCAACTTGAACTCACCACCACTCACATCATGTATGCACTCATCCGCCATCTCGCTCACTGACCCTGTGTTTCCGTGTTGATGGTGTGAGTCCGTATTGATGCTGTGAGTGTTGATCGTGGGAGTCTGTGTTGATCATGTGAGTCTGTGTTGATGCTGTGAGTCCGTGTTGATGGCTCGGGGGCACGGTACAGAAGGGCAGTACAACTGTAGAGTAATAGTTGTTGTCCAGCAGCGGCAACTGCGGTGGACGGGGAGTACACACGCCAGTGAGCCTCACGCGTGTTTGTCAGCAGGGCGGAGGCACTGGGGCAAGGATCACAGAGACCCTGTCTGGAAGACCCTGGAACCCGCTCGTGGGTTGGAGAAGGGAGGCGCGGCCAGGGCGGAGCCAGGCCGCGCCGAGTCGGATAAAAGCAGCGGAGAGCGAGAGCTCGTGGTTGCAGGTTCTGGGAAGTGGAGTCGTCTCGTTGGCACTGTCTTTGCCGACTTGGTCGCTGCCGTCTTCACTAGATAATTGGGCGGCCGGATAGTTGTTGGCTGTCTCGGTCGATGCCGTCAGTGTAACATGGTGAGGGTTGTGTCTAAGCTAGGCTATTTGACTTGGGAGAAGCGAGGGCGAGTCTGTGAACCTGATGGTGTTAAATAAGGAAGGTGCGGAAGGTACGGGAGAGGATGAGGAAGATCGTGGGATGGATGGGGGAGGATGAGAAGATAGTGGGAGGGACGGGGGAGGAAGAAAGTGGGAGGGATGGGAGAGAAAGAAGGAGATAGCGGGGGGGACGGGAGAGGAAGAGGGAGATAGTGGGAGGGAAGGGGGTGGAAGAGGGAGATAGTGGCAGGAAAGGGGAATGAAGAGGGAGATAGTTGGAGCGACTGGGGAAGTAGAGGGAGATAGTGGGAGTGATTTGGGAGGATTAGGCAGATCGGTTAGAGTAAGAAGGTGATAGTGGGAAGGAAGGGGAAGGAAGAGGGAGAGAGTGCGAGGGATTGGAGATGCAGAGGGAGATAGTGGGAAGGATGGGGGAAGAAAAGGGAGATGGTGCGAGGGACGGGAGAAGAGGGAGATAGTAGAGCCAAGTGGGAGGAAGAGGGAGATAGTGGAAGGTACTGGGGAGGAAGTGGGAGATGGTGGGAGGGACGAGGGAGGAAGATGGTGGGACGGATTGGAGAGGTAGATAGTGGGAGGGACGCGGGAAGAAGAGGGAGATAATAGCAGGGACGAGAGAGGAAGAGGGAGATAGCCACTGATGTTCGCCGTGGCCAGAAATTTAAACTCGGTTCACAAAGTTCATGGTGTAGTGGGTGTTGAGGTGGCATATCCTGGCTGGCCAGGAGAAGGCAGTACAGCAAGGGGGATAAGCACCATCTCTGCCTGCATGGGATAGAGGGTTGCCCCCTTGCACGAGTGGGTTTTCTCTGGGTACTCCTGTATCCCCTCACGTTTATGAACGCTCAGTAATTGCCCAATTGAATTATTGCTATGCACCGCGACGTTCGTTTTGCTATGTCATGTGATCAGAATTGGGCGCCACGGTGGCGAGATGTTAACTATTTTGTAGGGTATACAGGAGGTCGTGTATTAAATCCTTACCCTGACACCTTTGTATTTGGAGTTTGTATGTTATCTCCCCGTGGTCGCGTGTATTTTTCTCCGGATCCTCCGGGTTTTCCCTCCACATTTATTAACACATGTTTAGAGTTTCGATTTAAAGCTTTCGTGACTGCAATGATTCATCTTCTTTGGTTCTTTCGGTAAAGTCACGTAGAATGATAATAAAATAATAAATTGATAAAATAAAATAACACAATAATATTCTCACGACGTTTCGGCCACAACACAAGCGGCCTTCATCAGGTGAAGGGAGCGAGACTGTCTGGTAGGACAGCGCTGGAGTGAAAGAGCCACGTTCAGATACGGCCTTTAAGCTGTGTGAGAGGAACAAAGCGCCTTGACAAAGGAATTAGCATAGATTTTAGCATTGAAATGGCTGAATGATTAGCTTGTGACTGGTCACAGAAATAGCTATGTTAAAAGTTAAAGCATACACACCCGCAGAGGCACCCATTGTTAAAGGGATTAGCATAGAATTTAGCATTGAAATAGCTAAGTTAAGGCATACACATCTTGACAATGGAATTAGCATAGAATTTAGCATTGAGATAGCTGAGTGGTTAGCTTGTACCTGCTGCAGAAATAGCTACGTTAAAGTCAGAGCATACACATTCACCGAGGCCCTTAGTACAAATCAAACAGGAGAATTTAGCATTGAAATAACTAGGCGAATCCAGCATTGAAACAACTGAGTGATTAGCTAGTGACTGGTCACAGAAATGACTACACATCTGAGCTATTCACAGTACTATATAGTGAACCAATAAAAACTAAAATATAAATTACCTTCATGTTATCAATAAACTCTATATTCTCCAATCAGCTAAGCTACCAACAATAAGTCGTTATATATCACAATGCTATATGGCGAAAAAATGGGTGGATTCTTACCCTCAAATTTCAGCCCCACGGATAGCTACGGGTCCCGTTCAGACGGACGAGTTCGTCCATGGTCGGAACAGAGGAGGGGGAGAGAGACAGCTGCGAGGCCCTAGTATGCTCCATATTGTAAAACTATACCATTAACCATGGTATGAGAGGTATTAAGAGGCAATGCTGGCGAAAGAGCTGCGGTCTGAAGGTCATCGTAAAAATACAATTAATTAAGAACAGAAATGATTTAAAACATCTTTCCAGTGGTTACTAAGCCTGAATCCATCTTCTTGGTTGAAATTGTCTCTGTGCTTGTATATGTGAATGGCCTCATGAACGAATCTCTCATGGTAGCCGGTTGGTTTGCAAAGAACCTCCGTCTTGGAGAAGTCAATGTCATGTGAGCCCACTGAATTATAACAGTGATCTGCCACGGCAGAGGAGTTCGTCCTACCGTGTTTCAAGTCTGCTTTGTGTTCGCGGATGCGGTCCGAGATATGTCTTTTGGTTGATCCAATGTAGCTACTACCACAGAGGCACTTTAGTTTGTAAACGCCCGGGTACTGTATGTCTGGAACAGCATCTTTTACAGATGGAACTAAATCACGGATTTTATGTACTGTGTTGAATCGGACCTGGATCTTGTGTTTGTTCAGGATTTTGGAGATCTTTTTAGTGACCCCTGCAATGTAGGGTAAGGTGATGGTTTTGAGTGGCTCCACAAGAGGATCCTTCTTCATGACTGGAGTGATGGCTTTGCGGATTGTGTAGTCGGAGTAGTCATTAGCCCTGAGAGCCTGGTGTACGTGCTTGAGTTCACTGGTAATGTGTTCCTGGTCGGAAATGCATTGGGCTCTATGGTATAGAGTCTTGATGAGGGAGTTTTTTTGGGATGGATGGTGGTGGGAATCCGGTTTCAAGTAAGCATCTGTATGGGTAGCTTTCCTGTAGACAGAGTGGCTCATTGAACCATCATGTCTTCTTTTAATTAAGACATCCAAAAAGGGTAGTTTGCCATCTTTTTCGACCTCCATGGTAAATCTGATGGCTGGGTGTATGGAATTGATGTGGTCGCGGAATTGGTCTAGAGCAGGCTGGCCATGTGGCCAGATGACAAAGGTGTCATCAACGTACCTCTTCCATAAGGTCGGGCGTAGAGTGGCAGTCTGGATGGCGTCAGTTTCAAATTTTTCCATGAATACGTTGGCTACAACCGGAGATAGGGGGGAGACCATTGGGGTGCCCTCAGTTTGTTTGTTGAAAGTTCCATTCCAGGTGAAGTAAGTGTTGGTTAAGCAATGTCTCACCAGGGGGGGTACATCAGTATGCAGTCCTTGATGAACCAGGTCTTCAATGATAGCGATGGTGACACCATCGCTATCATTGAACTCGGTTCACAAAGTTCATGGTGTAGTGGGTGTTGAGGTGGCATATCCTAGCTGGCCAGGAGAAGGCAGTACAGCAAGTGGGATAAGCACCATCTCTGTCTGCATGGGATAGAGGGTTGCCCCCTTGCACGAGTGGGTTTTCTCTGGGTACTCCTGTATCCCCTCACGTTTATGAACGCTCAGTAATTGCCCAATTGAATTATTGCTATGCACCGCGACATTCGTTTTGCTATGTCATGTGATCATAATTGGGCGCCACGGTGGCGAGATGTTAACTATTTTGTAGGGTATACAGGAGGTCGTGTATTAAATCCTTACCCTGACACCTTTG
This sequence comes from Petromyzon marinus, assembly GCF_048934315.1. Classification (NCBI taxonomy): domain Eukaryota; kingdom Metazoa; phylum Chordata; class Hyperoartia; order Petromyzontiformes; family Petromyzontidae; genus Petromyzon; species Petromyzon marinus. The sequence goes on along the minus strand of NC_133725.1, from coordinate 17,190,235 downwards.
TATTTGGAGTTTGTATGTTATCTCCCCGTGGTCGCGTGTATTTTTCTCCGGATCCTCCGGGTTTTCCCTCCACATTTATTAACACATGTTTAGAGTATTTGGCTACTAATGTCCACGTAATAAGCCAATTTGTTGAGCTGTAATTGTGTGGCCGCTTCTGAAAGAGAGCTGTATAGCTCAGTGGGCCTTGCCTGGTTAAAGTAAAAAAAAATAGTCAAATAGTTTGCAATTGTTTATATCTGGGATAAATGCACCCGTGGCTTTAATGATGTGGGGATCTGCGCCTGGCATTTTCAGGTGGGATCCGGAGCAATGAATGAGCCCTGACAAGGCAATGGCCCACCCGTTGATTTGCTCCATGAGGAACTTTTAGGGGGCTCGGGACCGTGGCGCCAAGAAGACCAGCTATTGGACCATGGAGGCACCGAAGGGGGCGGTTTCCCCCCCACACGTAACGCTCCCTATCTGGTCGATAAAAACGTATCAATAGGGTCACAGAGCTTGGGCAATCGTTGGTGCCAGCTTACCAAGTGGCTTCCTTCCTGATTGTCTGTGGTTCCTCGCACCTCTGAGGCCTGCTTGATCACATTATAAGTATAAATATTGTTGTTATCAAGTTCTAAGTGTAAATAATAATTGTTGTTGTTATTACTCGCCTGTTCTAAACATACGCCTGTTGTTATCATTCGCCTGTTATCATTCGCCTGTTTTCATTTGCCTGTTTTAATTGGACTGTTATAATTTGCCTGTTGTTTTCTTTCGCCTGTTGCTACCAAGTAATAAGTATAGTTATTGTTGTTGTTGTTATCATTCGCCTGGTGTTAGTGGTGCACGTCTCAAATCCAGCACTGGGGAAGGCAGCGAGGGTTCGTAAATCACCGCACAATGATGTTGTGAAATCCTCTTCCCGTGGGCGTCGAGGTGCATAACCTGCCTCGCCAGGAGAAGGCAGTACAGCAAGTGGACTCATCGCCATCGTCACCTGTACGGTTTAAAATGCTGCCCTTCACACACGTGGCTTTTCTCTGGGTGCTCCGATTTCCCCCACTTGTACAAACACTCGTTATTAATTAGCCAATAATGCCTCCAAACATAGAGTACCGTAGAGCCTGGACAATCGTTGGTGCTGGCTCACCACGTGGCTTCCTTCCTGCATGTCTGTGGCTCCTCGTGCCTCTTGAGTCGTTCTTGTGAGTGCTATATAGCTTTAAATAATAACTACAAATACTCGCCAGAAGGTGGTGACGCAAGCCTGCGATCCAGCACTGTAGAAGGCAGCAAGGGTTGGTGGATCACACAGTAAATATTGTGAAACCCCCTTCCCGTGGACATTGAGGTGCCTTCTCCTGGCTGGCCAGGAGAAAGCATCTGACTGGCCAGGAGAAGGCATTATAGCAAGTGGGATCATCGCCATCGTCACCTGTACGGTTTAAAATGCTGCCTGCTGCCCCTTCCACATACGTTTGTTTTCTCCGGGTGCTCCGGTTTCCCCCCACTTGTGTAAGCATTCGTTATTCATTGATTGAAAAGATCTTACAATAAAAAAACAAATTCAGGACCTTACTATGCCTCAGCGTGGCTTTCCTGGAGTGAGTCTAATTATTATTATAAAGAATTACAGGGGCTGTATGATGACACGACTAGAGAGCTGGCTTGCACTGCGGGGAGCTTAATAGTCAACTTGGATTCCGCACCCCTCAATGCCCTTTTTAAGTTCAGTTTGTGCACTTAAGACTCGCACAAACAACCATACTCAGAGAACCATAGATTCCCACTCAGACCCAGAACCAGAAACCCATAGACTCCAACAGGGACCCATACATTCCTTCAGACACTCAGACTCATACGGCGACCCTATATACTGACACAGGGATCCATAGACTCAGACAGAGACCCATACACTCACAGAGGCCCACAAACTCAGAAATCCATAGACTCGCACAGAGGTCAATAAAATTTAAATCTGAATATTTATTTACACTGGATGAAATCGATGAGCTACAAAGATCTGTTTTCACAGCTGTCCAATCGGGCAGGTCAGAACATAACTAAAAAAATACAAAAAATGACAGGAAAGACAAACTGTTCAAAAATAAACAAATTAAACTAAACTATTTTAATCTTTATTTGAAGCTTTCGTGACTGCAGGAATCCATACTCTTTGGTTCTTTAAGTAAAGTCACGTAGGTATAAATTAAATAAAATTAAACAAATCACGACGTTTCGATCGCAACATAAGTGATATTTTCAGGTGGGACAACCACAGCAAGAAAATGCTGAAGTCGGCGGGAGAGCTGCCATGGCAAGAGGTTATACAGGTATGAGATGGGGGAGGAGGCAAGGGGGGAGAGAGAGAGGGGAGGGTGTGGGGTAGGGAGAGGAAGGGGGGCCGCGTGAGCGCTAGGAGAAGAGGACGTGAGGCTGGGGTGGGGGGACGTGGGCGGGGCTAGCAGTAATCGGCAGGTAATGATGGAAACAACAACACAAGTTAAGGCATTACCTGGTTGATAACATCCTTCCAGTGATTGTTTAATTTGTATCCATCTTCTCGATTGAAGTTTTGTCCTTGGCCTCGGAAAATAACAATATCATGCGAGCCTACAGCGTTATAACAATGGCCACTACGGCAGAGGTATTGGTTCTGCCATGTTTCAGATCAGCCTTGTGTTCGCGAACACGGTCCGAGACGTGTCGTTTTATTTCTCCAACGTAACTGCGGCCGAAGTTACAACTCAGTTTGCAGACTCCAGGGTATAGACAAAACTTCAACCGAGAAGATGGATACAAATTAAACAATCACTGGAAGGATGTTATCAACCAGGTAATGCCTTAACTTGTGTTGTTGTTTCCATCATTACCTGCCGGTTTTACTGCTGCCCCGCCCATGTCCCCCCACCAGCCTAACGTCCTCTTCCCCTAACGCTTACGTGCCCCCCCCCTTTTCCTACCCCACACCCCCCCCCTTTTCTCTCTGTCCCCTTGCCTCTTCCCCCCTCTCTTAACTATATAACCTCTTGCCATGGCAGCTCTCCCGCCGACTTCAGCATTTCTTGCTGTGGTTGTCCCACCTGATGAAGATCGCTTGTGTTGCGATCAAAACGTCGCGATTTGTTTTATTTTATTTCTACCTATGTGACTTTACCGAAAGAACCAAAGAGTATGGATCCCTGCAGTCACGAAAACTTCAAATCTACATTTAACACCCATACCCTCTAAAGAACTAACCCTCAAGACACCTAACCCTTAAAACACCTATACCCCTAAAACGCTAACCCTCTAAACACATAACACTCTAAGCCCCTAACCCTCTAAACGCATAATAAATATATTTTCGGGTTAGATCGTGTAAATATAAATGTGTCGTTAAACCAGACACCACCCGACACAGCCAATTAGTAAAGTTTGTCATGACAATAAAAAAGTGCCATTAAGTGTTGGAGAGAAATCCAAAACACCTTTAGTATGGATAATATTAGTTGTCAAAGTCTTGGTGTTAAACCCTCTAAACTCCCAAATCCCAAAACCCATAACCCTCTAAACCGCTAAACCCCATTACCCTATAAACCCCTAACCCTCAAAACCCCCATACCTCTAAACCCCTAAACACATACAATTATAACCTCCTAAACTCCTAACCATCTAAACCATTCAACCTCTAACAATCGAAACCCATACATCTCTAAACACCTAACTCTCTAAACCCCCAACCCTCTTTACCCCAAAATCTTCTAAACTCTAACATTCTAAACACCTAATCCTCTAAACGACCTTACCCTTAAAACCCTAACTGTCTAAAAACCTCTCCCTCGAAAACCCCACCCATAAACCCCCAAAACTCTAACTGTCTAAACACCAAACCCTCTAAACTCCGCAACCCCTAAAACCGTAACCCTCTCGGCACCTAACCTGCTAAACCCCTCACCCTCTAAACTCCTACACCACTAATAGCCCAATCCTCTAAACACCTAACACTATAAAGCCCTTTAACCTTAAAACCCTAACCCTCTAAACCCCTAACCCTTGAATCCCCTCAAGCGCTAACACTCTCAACCCCTAAACCCTCCAAGTCTATAAACCACGAAACCCCTTATCCCCGAAACACCCCAAAACTTCTAAGCTCCTAACCCTCTAAACCACTTAACCTATAACAATCGAAACCCATAAACCCATTAAACAGCTACTTCTCGAAACCCATAACACTCTAAACCCCTTTATCCTTAAAACCTTCACCCTCTAACCCCCTAAACCTCTAAACCCCTAAACCCATAACCCTGTAAACCTCTAAACGGCTCAACTTATAATCCTCTAAATCCCAAACCCTCTAAACGCCTTTACCCATTAAATCAAATCCTTTCTAAACTCCTCGCCCTTTGAAACCAGAACCCAAATACCCTGAAACCCCAAACCCCCTAACACTCTAAACCCCTTTACCGTTAAAATCCGAATTCTCAAAAGCCCTAGATCTCTGCACCCCTAACCCTCTAAACACCAACCCTCTAAACCCCTAACCCTTAAAATCCTCAACCCCTAAAACGCTCAACCCCTAAACACCATAACCCTAGAAACCCCCAAAACATCGAAGACGCTTATCCCCTAAAAAAACCTCTAAACCCTTAACACGTAACCTTATAAACTCCAAGCCCTCTAAACCACTAACCCTTTAACAATCGAAACCCATAAACCGTCTAAACCTCAGGACACCAAACTCCTTACAATTATAACCCTATAAACCCATAACCTTCTAAACTGTACCCCTCTAAAGCCCTAACCCTCTAAGCTAATCACCTTCTAAACCGCTAAACCTCTAAAACATTTTACCCTTAAAACCCTCAGCCTCTAAACCCCTAAACCTCTAAACCACACACCCTCTAAATACCTAACCCTCTAAACCCCTAAACCCATCACCCTGTAAACCTCTAAACCCTTAACTTATAATCCTCTAAATCCCTAACCCTTTAAACCGATTTACCCATAAAACCCTATCCATCTAAACTCCTCACCTTTTGAAACCATAACCCAAATACAACAAAAAATCCCAAACCCCCTAACACTCTATACCCCTTTACTGTTAAAACCATAATTCTATAAACCCCTAGATCTCTCCACCCCTAATCCTTTAAACACGTAACCCTCAAAACCCTTAACCCTTTGTGTGGAGTGTGGTGTGTGGTGGTTGTCACGGGGTAGGTGGGTGCAGGGTGTGTGTGGAGTGTGGTGGGTGGTGGGTGTCACGGAGTGGGTGGGTGCAGGGGGTGTGTGGAGTGTGGTGGCTGGTGGGTGTCACGGGGTGGGTGCAGGGTGTGTGTGGAGTGTGGTTGGTGTCACAGGGTGAGTGGGTGCAGGGTGTGTGGAGTGTGGTGGGTGGTGCGTGTCACGGGGTGGGTGGGTGCAGGGTATGTGGTGGGTGATGGGTGTCACGGGGTGGGTGGGTGCAGGGTGTGTGTGGAGTGTGGTGGGTGGTGGGTGTCATGGGGTGGGTGGGTACAGGGTGTGTGGTGGGTGATGGGTGCCACGGGGTGGGTGGTTGCAGGGTGTGTGGTGAGTGGTGGGTGTCATGGGGTGGGTGAGTGCAGGGTGTGTGGAGTGTGTTGGGTGTCACAGGGTGGGTGGGTGCAGGGTGTGAGTGGATTGTGGTGGGTGGTGGGTGTCAAGGGGGTGGGTGGGTGCAGGGTGTGTGGTGTGTGGTGGGTGTCACGGGGTGGGTGGTTGCAGTTTAACAGCAGAGGTCTCACTCCGAATCAGTCGAGCGGCAATATCTTTTCATCGGTTCCGTAACGCTGTGTGGAAGCTACCTGGTCTGTCGCTCCGCACTAAGCTTCAGGTCTTCTCGGCTACGGTCATTCCCTCCCTTCTCTACGCTTGCGAAACGTGGACCCCCCTAATGGAACATCTTCGCCGGTTAGAAACATTTAGGCTGACCTGCCTACGATCCATCCTGGGTTTAACCAGACTGGATTGTGTGAGGAACTCACAGGTCCTTGAAAGATCTGGGCAGGGTCCCATCGGTGAGCTCCTCCGGCAGGCAAGGCTGCGATGGCTGGGTCATGTAGCCCGCATGCCCAGCCACCGCATGCCGAGGCAGCTTTTGTTTGGCCGGATTGAGGGGGCTAAGCGGGCGCGGCACGGGCTAGAGAAGAGATGGAGTGATGTGGTACAGGAGGACGTGGAGCTGAGTGGACTTGCCGATGACTGGTACCAGCGGTGTCAAGATCGGCCTCTGTGGAGGAGGCTCGTGAAGGATGCTACTGGGCAGTTGGAGGCAGTCGCCCTCCAACAACAACGGAGGGCGGAGGAGCGACGCTCACAACAGCGAGCGGAGCGCCGGGTGGCTAAAGCACAGCAGGTTGGCACAGTAGGGGGCACAGGTGGTGCATCAGCCAGTCATCTCAGTCAGTCGACCCGTGGCACCTGGGTCTGCCCCGTGACCTCCTGCCAGCGGGCGTTCGACACTTCACGTGGCCTCAGGGTGCACATAGCCTGGCACAAGCGTCGTGGTGACGTCACCGCCACTTAGTGGCGAATGGCGGTTGTTGTTGTTGTTGTGGTTGCAGGGTGTGTGGTGTGTGGAGTGTGGTGGGTGTCACGGGGTGGGTGGGTGCAGGGTGTTTGGAGTGTGGTGTGTGGTGGGTGTCACGGCGTGGGTGGGTACAGGGTGTGTGGAGTGTGGTGGGTGTCACGGGGTGGGTGGGTGCAGGGTGTGTGGTGGGTGATGGGTGTCACGGGGTGGATGGGTGCAGGGTGTGAGTGGTGTGTGATGGGTGGTTGGTGCCACGGGGTGGGTGGGTGCAGGGTGTGTGTGTGGAGTGTGGTGGGTGGCGGGTGTCACGGGGTGGGTGGGTGCAGGGTGTGTGGTGTGTGGAGTGTGGTGGGTGTCACGGGGTGGGTGGGTGCAGGGTGTGTGGAGTGTGGTGTGTGGTGGGTGTAACGGTGTGGGTGGGTGCAGGGTGTGTGGAGTGTGGTGGGTGTCACGGGGTGGGTGGATGCAGGGTGTGTGGTGAGTGGTGGGTGTCATGGGGTGGGTGAGTGCAGGGTGTGTGGAGTGTGTTGGGTGTCACAGGGTGGGTGGGTGCAGGGTGTGAGTGGATTGTGGTGGGTGGTGGGTGTCAAGGGGGTGGGTGGGTGCAGGGTGTGTGGTGTGTGGTGGGTGTCACGGGGTGGGTGGTTGCAGGGTGTGTGGTGTGTGGAGTGTGGTGGGTGTCACGGAGTGGGTGGGTGCAGGGTGTTTGGAGTGTGGTGTGTGGTGGGTGTCACGGCGTGGGTGGGTACAGGGTGTGTGGAGTGTGGTGGGTGTCACGGGGTGGGTGGGTGCAGGGTGTGTGGTGGGTGATGGGTGTCACGGGGTGGGTGGGTGCAGGGTGTGTGTGGAATGTGGTGGATGGTGGGTGTCACGGGGTGGATGGGTGCAGGGTGTGAGTGGTGTGTGATGGGTGGTTGGTGCCACGGGGTGGGTGGGTGCAGGGTGTGTGTGTGGAGTGTGGTGGGTGGCGGGTGTCACGGGGTGGGTGGGTGCAGGGTGTGTGGTGTGTGGAGTGTGGTGGGTGTCACGGGGTGGGTGGGTGCAGGGTGTGTGGAGTGTGGTGTGTGGTGGGTGTAACGGTGTGGGTGGGTGCAGGGTGTGTGGAGTGTGGTGGGTGTCACGGGGTGGGTGGGTGCAGGGTGTGTGGTGGGTGATGGGTGTCACGGGGTGGGTGGGTGCAGGGTGTGTGTGGAATGTGTTGGATGGTGGGTGTCACGGGGTGGATGGGTGCAGGGTGTGTGTGGTGTGTGATGGGTGGTTGGTGCCACGGGGTGGGTGGGTGCAGGGTGTGTGTGTGGAGTGTGGTGGGTGGCGGGTGTCACGGGGTGGGTGGGTGCAGGGTGTGTGTGTGGAGTGTGGTGGATGGTGGGTGTCACGGGGTGGGTGGGTGCAGGGTGTGTGTGGAGTGTGGTGGGTGGTGGGTGTCACAGTGTGGGTAGGTGCAGGGTGTGTGTGGAGTGTGGCAGGTGTCATGGGGTGGGTGGGTACAGGGTGTGTGTGTGGAGTGTGGTGGATGGTGGGTGTCACGGGGTGGGTGGGTGCAGGGTGTGTGTGGAGTGTGGTGGGTGTCACGGGGTGGGTGGGTACAGGGTGTGTGTGGTAGGTGTGGTGATAGTGGTCATGGATCAGACCGATCAAAGACCACCACCATCTCTACTGTGCGGTGGACCGGCCACCACACAGCAGCACGCGTCGGAGGAGTGAGCGGATGACTCTCCCCATGCGGGCCAGGCCCCCTGGCTTCCTCTTCTCCTGCATCACCATCACTTGATCCTCTTTCCTTGTTTTCTCCTTCTCCTCCACCACCATCTCTTCCACAACGATCTCCTCCACCAGGGTGTCCTCCTCCTGCACCACCAGCTCCTCCACCAGAGTCTCCTCCTCTGGCAAAACCAGCTCCTCCACTAAGGTCCCCTCCTCCTGCAAAACCAGCTCCTCCACCAAGGTCTCCTCCTCCTGCAAAACCAGCTCCTCCACCAAGGTCTCCTCCTCCTGCACCACCAGCTCCTCCACCAGAGTCTCCTCCTCCTGCACCACCAGCTCCTCCACCAAGGCCTCCTCCTCCTGCAAAACCAGCTCCTCAACCAAGGTCTCCTCCTCCTGCACCACCAGCTCTTCCACCAGAGTCTCCTCCTCTTGCACCACCAGCTCCTCCACCAGGGTCTCTTCCTCCTGCAACACCAGCTCCTCCACCTGGGTTTCCTCTTCCTCCACAACCTTCAGCCTCCAATCAGAGGCCCAGGCGAGCAAAGAGAATGGGGGCAGCGCCGGCTCCGCTCTGTGAAGATATGTGCACGACATTGTTCCAACTTACTGCTATAGCAGAGATCGCAGCCATCCCCTCCCCCACCATCGGGGGGGAGGGGGGGAGCTGGCGATGTCACAGTGGATGAAGGGTTACCTACATGGCAAAGATATGGCCACTTCATTATTTGTCCTCACCCAGAAAGCAATTATAAAAATACATCCGTATATAACCGAATGTACAGGTGAGATTTGAACTCTCCGTGTGTTAGTTTGTGGGCGGCAGGGCTGGAACTCACAGCCAAAGAGGGACCTGGGTTTGATGCCCATACTTGGGCCACTTTCTCCATGTGGGAGTTGTGACTTGCCCTGGGCCCCACACCTCTCTATGGACTGCCTTGAAAATTGGTCAGCAGAATGTGGGTTACCGTCGTTCAGCAGCTCCAAAGCACTGGACACGGCCAGGAGTAGCAGTGGTGGTGGCATTGCTGGTGGTGCTGGTGGCCGCGGTCCGGAGCCAGCTGTGATCCAGCGCCTGTGCTGGCGTCATACGAGAATCCGGAACCCATCTGTTGAGAGACGCGTGGGAGACACACGCGCCACACGTAGTGAGAGAAGCGTGGTGAGAGCATTGAAGTTGCTTCCCTTCTCCTACAAGGTCAGGAATGCACGGCAGCAGCGGAAGCAGCAGGAACAGTGGCAATCCTCTGATGCCCAGTAGACTAAAAATGCCCCGAGCATCGCATTGGCCAGCAGCATCTTGCACGGACCTCCCCATCCTCCACAGAGGGCGATCTTGACACCGGTGGTACTGCACATCGGCAGTCCCACTCAGCTCCACATTTTCCTGGCGATCAGTGGAGAGTGATCGCCGATCAATTGGAGGGGGGGGATCCTCATTGGGAGGGGGTGGTGGGTGTGTCTTACCGCAGACAGAAGCTGACGAATTCCACAAACGCCGGGTCGTGGCTTTTGAGCACACTTTCAAGTGGGAAGCTCCCCGGTACCCTTTCCTTGCCTGGGCACAACATCTTCCCTTGACGGTCTGCGGGAGCCATGCACAGCGGGACAGATGCAGTCACCAACCACCACGTCACCTACTTACCCACTTACCGACCCATCCATCAACCTACTCACCCACCCACCCACTCTTCCACCTACACAATCACTCACTCACCTACCCACCTACCCAATCACCGAACCACCCCCCCCACTCACCCGCCCACCCGCTTACCCACTGACCAATTCGCCCACTTACCCTACAACCTACTTGCCCACACACCGACTTACCCACCCACTCACCAAAGGAATTTAAAATAAAAAGAGGCCATTCCCCCCCCCCCCTCCCACCAAAAAAATAACAACAGCCGCAGGCCTCTTCTTAAAACTGAATCCGGTCCGTCACTCGCACCACCCTTTAACTCACCAAAAAACTGCCTTCTGTCGGCAGCTGAATTCACCATGTATCGTGGAGGCATTCCCAGAATCTGCACATGGTTGAGACAAAGACAAAGGTCACCCGTGTATCCTCGGCTGACTGTAGGGGCAAGTGCTGTTAGTATAGCGTAACAACAGCAGCAGCGCTTGTTGAGGGCAAGCATTATGGCACACAGAGACAGGGGGTGGTGGGCCACATTGACCCAGGTATTTTACACACTGCACTAGGTACTCATTTAAGGCTGAGTCTAACTAAGGGAGCCTCAGGACCGGTTCAGATAATCATCACTAGTGTGGGCCATGAGCGCAGCATGCTAACCGCTACACTACTGCTCCCCTCACACGTACAAGATGGACACGTGTACACTCATACACAACATACGACGGCCGCTATTCGCCAGATCACTAAGTGGCCACCTCCCCTCCTGCCACCCCCAAAACCCACGACTCCAAGGAAAGAGAGGGGCATCACGAGCGGATGGACGCCCAGTGGGAAATACCTCAATGCAGCGCGGGAGGTAATCTTTGTCACTGTCGGACTGAAATAATTGCCTGCCCGTCGCCAACTCCGCCACCGTGCAACCCAGCGCCCACATGTCTACGCCACAGGTCAAGCTGTAGCCCAAGTGCAGCTCCGGAGCCGAGTATTCCAGAGTCCCACCAACATTCATAGCTGCACACCAATCACAAGAACAACACATATATGTGTTTGTGTACTCACTGTTTCTTAAACAGCATCTTCATCACACACATGAACAGTCACATGTACAGACACGCAGATACTCACACATATACACAATCAGACAAACACCCACACGCAGACGCTCACACACCCAGGAGAGGTCACTCACGTTGACTTTCCACAAAAAAGCTCGTGCCAAAGTCCGTGACCCTCACAGTGCCGGTCACGGTGTCCTTGATGAGAACATTTCCCTGCAGGAGAAGGGGCAGAATGAATTCAAATGCAGAGGTTATGCCGATAACATTCAGCCAGCAGTGGAACGATCACGTACCACCACCTACGCTAAACAGGGGAACTAGACGAGGCGTAGTGCCGTCAACGAGCGTCAGTCAAGTGCAACATTTGATGTTTGTTGACAGCTATTACTGGGGGTTGCCCCTTTCAATTGCATCTAGAAAAGAGATTTGATTTGAGGCTCATGTTCAAAGCACTCTAAGGGACCATCGAAGTAAAGGAGGGCAGCTCTATTGACAACTGATCATGGTTCCTCTGACAGGAGAGTGCATTGAGCTCACAGCTGCAAGAGTGCCCTTTAACGGGTTACGGACCAAAAGCTACACATGAGAGCTCGCGTATTCCATGACGCTATCCACCGCGCGTTTGTCTTCGGAAGTTTTCCATTCGCAGTGTGGAAGCCGACAACGGGCAGCTGTCAGGTCAAAATACACGTTTGGCACACTTAGGAAATAGTCTTTATTTGCTCCAGTTTCTGTCTCCGAAGGACTGGGGCAACGCTGTGATCAACGTTGCCGGTTTTGTCTATGGTGAGTCCCCAATACCGACACGACTCTACACTACAGTTTAATTCATACCGCATCATCTTCACCAGGGGTACAATGACCCTGCCTCCTTCCAGTTAGATGGAAACAGCGAACGCATAGACCTTGTGACTAATGTGGCCGGTTTTCTCCGTGGAACGATTCCCTACTAACAATACGCCTCTGCAACAAAATCATACTGAATGCTGTGTCCACTCACTGGCTTGATGTCCGCGTGAACTATGTTCCTGGAAGAGATGTGGGACAGGAACATGAGGATTCCCCTGGTATAACTTTTCACCATTTCCATGTCCAACCGGAACCCCGATTCTCTCATCACATCATAAAGGCTCTCCCTGTGAGAGAGACAAAAGCAGAAACAACACCAACACAGTGTCAGTGTCATCTCCTTAAATGCTGTGCTGATTCTGCTAACAACAATCTTAATATTGTTCGTGCATGTTCACGACCAATATTCAGAGTCATAGTTCAGTGTAGGTTTAGGTCGTTGGTTTGTCGATGAACCAAATTAGTTGGCTCATTTGCCCACTTGACAACTTGATTTCATTGGCATTTTTGCCAGGTGGTAGAGGGTTATCCATGGGGAGAAGATAACAACTCCGCCTGGTAAGGTCGTGGGGTTTGATCCCGAACCTGACGCATGTACATTTGGAGTTTGCATGTTCTCCCTGTGATCATGTGGATTATTCTGTAGGTCCTCTGGTTTTCCCCTCCACATTTCGAATCGACATGCATTCATAGTATTTGGCTGCTATACATTTCCACGTGATAAGTTACTTTGTTAAGCTATCATTTGTGGGCAGGTCGCTTACAAAAAAATAACTAATAGGTCAGTGGACTTTCCCACGAAAACAAAAAAGTTTGTTTAGTTAATCAGTTAACCACGCTATTAGCGGAGGGAGGGGGAGATGGAACACGCGGTACATACTTCAACAGCTCCAGGACAAGGCAGTGGTGTCCCCTGAAATCAAAGCTGTTTAGGACTTTGATGACATTGTAATCTTCATTGCTGTCCTCACTCTGAAGTTCCAGAGCTATCTGGAGCTCCATCCTCTGCAATGTTTCTTCCTTGGAGCTGCGCAGAGGAAGTCCACAAATTAATAACTTACACTTGCTTAAGGGACACCCAGAGGCAAATGCTATTCAGAATTAATAATTAAATATACTTTCACCAGGTCTAACGGCATTGTGAGCTAGAGTAGCGTTCTCGACTCTCATTGGTACCATACGGGGCGCAGGAGCTGGCGTAGGGTACCCAATAGGATTTGAAGGTGAAGAGCCATTCAAATCGGATTGGTCATTCGGGAAAACTAAATGCAAACGCCCGTTAAAACAACGCGTTTTCGTTATAACGTGGTTCTTCAACACTTTTTACACAATGCAGAATGTGTCCGTTGTAACAAGAAACGCGACCATTACAACATGGAACACGCACATTCTAACAAGATACGCACCCATTATAACACGGAATAAGCCCATCATAACGTGGTTTGTGAGTAGTCGACAACAAAATACTTTTTTGAGCTGCACTGTTGAGCGGTATGATACAGTACTCGGAATGATAAAAGTAACGTGACAGCATAGCCTCATTATGAGACCTCCTTTGCCAGTAACAAGATATAGTAATAGGTTTTACCCTTTTAACTGGCACAAAAACTGACACCTTTATTCAAGGCATCATGTTTGCAAAAACCACAACACAAGCAGTCAAAATGCAAACAAAAGAGACAACTCTGATAATAATATGCACTGTCCTTGAATTTGATTGGTCCACACCCGAGACGGCTTTTCTTAGAGCCTAGTCTCCACTCTTCTGGTCCAACACCAGTGGAGACTAAGCTCTAAGAAAAGCCGTCTCGGGTGTGTTGAGCTCTGTCGTCCCGACAGGTCTGTAACTTTCACCTGAAGACGGCCGCTTGAGTTGTGGCCGAAACGTCGTGAGAATTTTATTGTATTATTTTATTATTTTATTCTCATTCTACGTGACATTACCGAAAGAACCAAAGGTGTCAGTTTTTGTGCCAGTTAAAAGGGTAAAACCTATTACTATAGCATAGCCTCAGTTATTGGTCTCATCATCTCACAGTGTATGCATACATTGCATCTCGCCAAACTTTATTGTTACATTATTTATGGAGAGATTCTTTTCGCTCAATGCTTTTTCGCTTAACGCGGAACTTTTCATGAATGTATCTACAGCATTAAATGATGACTTACTGTAATGTGGAGGTAATCTTGTAGCAATGGGATGTTTTGGCCGATACCAGTTCACACTGTGTGTGTATGTATTTTAAGCTTTAGAGACGAAAAACCAGAGTACCTAGAAGGAACCGATGCAGAACAGGGGTAGAAGGTACACACTCCACACACGATGGTGCCCGAGTCAGGAGCCGAACCAAGGCCCCCCTTCTCGCTGTGAAGCATGAGTGTCACCACCGCATTGCACGGCAATGGACTTAACAACGTCGGCCTCGTGATGGCACGTCTCTGAAGTCTTACCTCGACGGTGACACCAGGATCTTTACAGCTACCAGGGTGTTCCTCTTGTGGTCAAGGCACTGGATCACCTGGCCTTGACCTCCTTCCCCAATCATCTTGAGCACCTCATAGCGGTAGTGGAGGTGATCATGTCGGAACTGAACAAAAGGTACAATCATTTAAACTGACTATTGTTAAAATCACAACGTTTAAGAAGTGCGAATGTAATTTTAACAAAAAAATTTGCTTGGAATTATGAAGTTATTTTTAACCATAATTTGGAATGCTCAGATGTCTGCTGGCTGAGTCACTCTTAAAAAGAGCTTCTGAGCTCAATGGGCTTTACTCGGGAAATAAACTTCTGATTCAGATGTGTGCGGGTGAGTGCATTGGTGAGTGGGCGAGTGGGTCGGTGAGTGATTGAGTGGGTGAATGAGTGAGTGAGTCAGCAAGTGAGTGCGTCTGGGGGTGGGTGAGTAAGTGTGTGAGTGGGTGTAATTGTCGAATGCTTTGATACTGTCTGCTGGCGAAGATTCCCTTGAAAAATTGCTTCTTATCTAAAAGGGCTTTACTCGGGATTAAACATTCTGATTTTGAAGCGCGTTGGTGTGTGCCCTGGTTGGTAATTCAGGTGCAATAATAAGAAGCCACAAACCCCGCTATCTCTGGGCCCTGTGACCGCCCCCAAGGCTGTAGTTTTGTGGTGAGCCTCACCAGAATGTAATTACGTTCGTCGTCATCATATCCATGCCTGTTGCATCCCTTGGGTTTGTTGTCGAGCGCAAAGTACCACACTTCTTGCATGGCTGTGAGCTCCAGCTTTTCGCGGTCGGTCAAGTGAGGGCCAAAGTGAGCCAGGATTTCTGTAGGCACGAGGAGAATAACAACAACAGGTGTGTGAACCAAAATTTTGAGCAATTTATAGGGTAAATATTTCAGGATTGGGATGTTTTTGCCAATCCCAGCTATGTATGTTGAAATTCTTTTGCACCGCATGTAGCCAATGGTGCTAATCAACAGTGTGGGGGAAGGTTAATAAACTAACCACGCAAATAGGTTCCACACATCTGTTAGAACCATTAACAGACTGCGAGACAAGAAGGCTCACATGATCGAGTCACTCACCTTTCTGAAGAGATGCCGCGACAACAAGATAATACCGACCACATTTAAACTCACATCTGCTTCTGTCACTTAACCCAACTCTAAACGGATCTTATTCAGAGCTAGCCTTTCTCTAATCTCAGAGAGGATAAGACTACTCCGGCTTGAACTTGATAATTTAGACAAATGTTTCCTACAATCACACTTAACATTAACAGATAAAATGTCCGCATCTGATTGGAACCTTGTAGATAACATGACTGCTTCTTCTGCCACAACAATGTCTTCCAAATGCAAGGTTAACCTTATTGCTAAATTCAATAACTTGTCAAAAAAGAAACCAGATCCACACATAAAAAAGACTGCTATTAATCAGAGTAACAGCACAATCTCCGATAGCCTAAAATTGGTACTAGCTAGAGGGCTGAATTTTGCTGTCACCCTCAAACACATCCCAGTGGATGATATAAAAACCCAGGTAGATGTAGCCCTCAAAGGCTTGGGACACATCCCGACAGACGTGGCAAGATTTAAAATTGCCACCATCTTTAAAAATGCTAAGAATCCTATTAATAACATCAGCAAGGACGAGCGCTCTGAATTCACCAAATTAAAAAATAGAGAGGACAAAGTCATCCTCTCAGCCGACAAGGGCAATGCTACTGTCATCATGGATAAAACCACATTCAGCAACATAATCCAGGACCTTCTTAATGATAGCAATTACACCAAAATCAACAAAGATCCGACCAACTGCCTGGCTTTAAAAACAAACAATATCATTACCAATTCGACTTCTCTAATCGAACCATTCAAGCAGTTCTCCCTAAAACCTTCAGCTAATAGACCACCCAGATTATATGGTCTTCCAAAAATCCATAAAGAAGATACTCCACTTCGACCCATCGTTTCCACTATCAACTCACCTCCCTACAAACTGGCCCAATTTCTGTCTGAGACCTTGCTTCCATTCACGGGCAAGACTACCTCAGCAGTATGAAACTCAGCTCACTTTATCTCTCTAATCAAAGGCATTTCACTGTCCCCAGATGATTTGCTCGTCAGCTTTGATGTAGTCTTTCTGTTCACCAAGGTTCCTGTACCTGACACCTTAGCAATAATTGAAGACTTGGTCCAACATGGACTGAATGCTGATGTACCAACTTTGGTTAGGAACTGCCTTACTAACACTTCCTCTTTGTTTTTTTCGGTAAAGTCACATATGGATAAAATAAAATAAATGACGATGTTTCGATCGCAACACAAGCGGTCGTCCTCAGGCGGAAAAAAAATGCATGAAGCAGTAGAAACGCTGAACCAGCACTTACTTCACCAGGAATGGTACTTTATACAAACAAAATGAAGGTACCCACATGGGTCCCCCCTTATCACCAGTGATAGCGAATGTTTTCATGGAGAAATTTGAAACTGATGTCATCCAGACATGCATCCAACGTCCTTCCTTGTGGAAGAGATACGTAGATCACACTTTCGTCATTTGGCCACATGGCCTGCCAACATTGAATCAATTTCTCAACAACATAAATTCCATACACCCATCCATCAAATTCACCATGGAAGTGGAGAATGATGGTAAGCTACTAATTCCTGGATGTTTTATTTGAGAAGAGACCTATCTAAAACCTAATTCCCACCACCATCCGGCGCAGAAGAATTCCCTCATCAAACCACTACACCATAGGGCCACTGCATTTGCAACCAACACCACCAAGCCAGTGAACTGGAACACGTACACCAGACTCTTAAGATGAATGGGTACTGGGACAGCATTATTCGCAAAGCTGTTTCTCCAACCATGTAGAAACAATCCACTGAGACGCCTATCAAGACCATCACTTTACCATACATAGCAGGTGTTACCAAAAATATTTCCAAAATCTTAAACAAACACAAGATCCAAGTCCGATTCAATACAGTACACAAAATCCGTGATCTAATCCCATCCTGACATGCAATATCCTGGAGTCGACAAACTGAGTTGTACCTGCGGTAGCAGTTACATTGGGAAAACGAATTGACATGTCGCGGACCGTGTTAGCGAACACAAGGCAGATCTGAAACATCGCAGAACCAATACCTCTGCCGTGTCTGACCATTGTTATAACGCTGTGGGCTCGCGTGATATTGTTTTTTTCCGAGACCAAGGTACTCTGCAAACCTTCAGGTAACTATCAAAGGTTTTTTCATGAAGCCATCCAGATATACAAACATAGACATAACTTCAACCGAGAAGATGGATACAAATTGAGCAATCATTCGATGGATGTTATTGACTAGGTAAAGTCTTAACTGGTTGTGGTTGTTTCCATCACACGCGCCAGGTACTAGTAGATTTTTCAGATTTACTTTCCCACCATGTCCCATACTCAGCTTACCACTTCTACCTCTGCCTACGTCCCCCCCCAGCCTCACTTCTTCTCCCCCTAGCGCTCACGCAGCTCCCCTCTCTCTCCCCCGCTTGCTCCTCCCCCCTTTCTTACTGATAACCTCTTGCCACAGCAGCTCTCTCACCTACTTCAGCATTTTATTATTGCTGTGGTTGTTCCACCTGATGAAGATTGATTGTGTTGCGATAGAAACGTCGTGATGTGTTTTATTTTATTTCTACCTACGTGACATTACCGAAAGAGCGAATGAGTATAGATATTAGTTGTCAAACTTGATGATTTAAACGCGGATAGCTTCAGTGGTTTCCTAATATTGGAAGAGCATTCAAGATGGCCGCAGAAGCAATTCTGAAAGCGTTTGATGTTGTTTCAGTACTGAGGCCAGAGCACAGATAATTATCCCCATGCAACATGGCCACCATGAAGTCCCCCATGTAACATGGCAACCATGATGCAGTCTCTAATGCAACATGATTACCATATTCTTGGTTCTTTCGGTAAAGTCACGTAGAAGGGAAACAATAAAATAATAAAATAATGCAATTCTCACGACGTTTCGACTGCAACACAAGCAATCATCATCAGGTGTGAAAACCACAGCAAGAAAATTTCAATTTTTCTTGCTGTGGTTCTTGCTGTGGTTTTCACACCTGATGATGATTACTTGTGTTGCAGTCGAAACGTCGTGAGATTTTTATTGTTTTATATTTTTATAATTTTATTATTGCCCTTCTACGTGATTTTACCGAAAAAACCAAGAATATGAATCCCTGCAGCCACGAAAGCTTTAAATCAAAACATGATTACCATTAAGTCCCCCATGTAGCATTGCTATCTTGACATCACCCATACAATCACCATAAAATCTCTCATACACCAAAGGCACTGTGACGTCCCCCATGCAACATGGCCATCATGATGTCCCACTATTTACCGTGGCCACTGTGACGTCCCTCATTACTGTTCTTACCTTTCGGCGATTTGCTACAGATGGAGCCGGTGCCGTCTGAGGACAGCGCACTCCACGTGGTGCAAGACGTGTCGTTACTCCGAGCCTCTCCAGCTCGGCTCATCTACACACACACAAAGACAAAGGTCCACCACATAGGCTTGATTAAGATGTTGGAGCAAGTGCAGAAGGCGAGCCCTGAGCCAGCATCTCTGAGATCCTGGGCTCCACATTCAGGAGGGTCCTGCCGAGATGTTGTCGTTTCTCAGCATTGGAATATTTGGCCAATATCAGATGCCATGCTTGGATTAACAATGAAAGATGCGTGGATTTTGAGGTCACACGCAGGGATTGTTCAAATTGTTAAAGAGTGATTGGGGATCGGGCATGACGAGCCATGGCAAGGAGGGACAACAATGGCTGATAGTGAAGAATAATAACGGAGCGGCAGCCAAGGAAGGAAACACATCGGAGAGGAGAGCCACCAGAGAGATGGTGCGACAAAATCGGCGCTTGGCGGATTATTCCATCACAGCATTTGAGGGGTAGCAAGGTCTCAGGGAGGAAGGCATTCTCATTCATCAGTGGATAGATAATAGTGCTGTAAATGCTCACGCGTAGACAGGCAGGCACACCAACAGGATCTCGGAGACACACTCTGATAGACATACACATACTCAGGCGGACAAGGAGAAGCACATCCAGGTATACAGGTAGGTGACAGGTAGGCACAAGTCGAGGGGAAAACACACGTCCACCCATATTTTACCACACGAGTTGAAGAGCCACACGTACCTCCATGGCAGCAACTTGCAGAGTAGGGTGCTCAGAGCTCACTGCGTTTCTCGCACGGTCCGGGTCTCTGCGTGGAGAGCGGGAGACGCAGGTGAGGGTCACACAAAACCGATGGTGTGCGACAATACTCATGTCTAAACACGCGTCATGTCACAATGCGGACTCTCATCATCAACACGGACTCACATCATCATCACAGACTCACAATCTCACCACTCACCCACAACACGAAACACAACAAAAACAACAAAGACCGCCATTTGCCACTAAGTAGCAGCAAATGCCAGGCCAGGTGCACTTTGAGACCACGTGAAATGCTGAAGGCTCACTGACAGGTCACAGGTCAGACCCAGGTGCCAAGAGTTGACTGACTGAGATGACTGTGCCAACGTGCTACATTTCAGCCGCCCAGGTCAAAGGTCGTTGTTGTGAGCGTCGCTCCTTTGTTCGGACACCAGCAACACCGCGACAAACACCACCACTAGCACCACCACTAACACCACTACTAACACCACCACCACTAACAAAGACAGATCCCCCGTATAGCCTGAATATACTGTAGGGGCAATTTCTGCTAGCGAGCACCTATAAAGGTCGGCATGGCACACGAGGGGGTGGGTGGCTAACACCACGCCTGGCCGCCTTTGTCTCCCTAGCGGCGATGTTTACACATCGTACCAGGTATTCATTTGAGGCTGAGTCTACCTAGGGGAGGCCCAGGACCGGTTCAGATAATCGTTGCTGGTGTTGGCCGTGAGCGGAAATCGAACCCGGGTCGCCAGGTTTGTAGCGCAGCACGTTAACCGCTACACTACCGCTCCCCTCAACTAACACCACAACTAACACCAGCACTAACACCACTCCTAACACCACCACTAACACTACGAACCCTAAAAACACCACCACCAACATCAACTCCACCACCACCAACACCACTACCACTAACACCACCACCACTAACACTACCACCAATAATACCACCAATAATACCACCATCACTAACACGACCACCACTAATACCACCAACACCACCATCACTAACACCAGCAACAATACCTCGAACAACCACCACCACTAACACCACCATCTCTAACACCACCATTATTAAGACCACAAACACCACCACTAACACCACCATCACTAACACCACCACCACTAATACCACCAACATTAACACCACCACTCCTCCTCCTGCTAATACAGGACACCAAAGACAACGATCCTCATAGAGCCTTAACAGGCTGTAGGGGCAAGTGCTGTTAGCCAGCAGTACGTATGAAGGCCGGCACGGTAAACGAAGGGGTGGGTGGTTAGCACCACGCCCGACCGCCTTTGTCTCCCCAGTGGCGATGTTTACGCATCGCACCAGGTACTCATTTGAGACCGGGTCACTGCTACACACAGACTCACACTGACCCAGACACACGTACACAGACTCACACAGAGAGACTCACACACAGACTCACTTAGAGAGACTCACACACAGACTCACATAGAACGACTCACACCACCACCGCCACCACTCACCCACAGCTCGGTTCCACGCCTAACGGCCAAACTGCCAGGGGAAGCACGTGGCGCGAGACGCGGCGTGGTGTAATAGCCATTAGCTCCTCCCCCTCACCTAAGCTCCTCCCCCATGCTCCCTCTTTCCCCCCCTGCCCCTCCCCCTTCACAACCCCCCCCCCAAGCATCCCCCCCCCTCGCGACCCCCCTTGCCCCCCCTGGCAACCCCCGCCCATGCTCCCCCTCAACCCCCCCCCTCACGCCCCCATTGCCCACCCCCCTCCCCCCGCTGCTACTTCAGGTCAGGCAGGGGGCGAGTGGAGGCGGCGCGCGCTGTGGATTGTGGGTGGCGAGCGGCTGATTTGGTTTCCCGCTCACGGCCACCGTCAGTGGCTCGCGAAATCTTCTGAAGCGGCGGCTCGCTGGGCCTCCTCTACGTCGACTCAGCCTGAAGGTGAGAACCTCGCGCGGTGTGCACACATCAGCAGTGGCGGCGGTGGTGGGGGGAGACAGAGGAGGAGGCGCCTGGCCCACAGCCGTCACGTCCTAGACGCCTGCTGAGTTCACGGCGCTGCTTCAAGCAGAGCCCGGCCCTGCTGCTGCTGCTGATGAGGCGCTGACGGTGGAAACCGGCCCCAGAGTGGCCCTCGTGTTGAGCCATAGCTGATGAGAGGCACTCCCAGACTGCCGTGTGTTTTTATCCCTGGAGGGACGGGTTTGTTGTGGAGGCGAATCGCCTGCTGCTGGAAAAGGCATCCACTAGAGGCCGCTATATAGAGGTATTTGGTCTACTCTTCCACGCTGGTCCGGACGTGTTGGAGCAAAGTGGCCATGCCCACACTTTACCCCACCACACGCAGGGCGTTAGCTCGCTGGATTTGCAATGCAGAGGTGCAGGTTAGATTTCATTCCCACTCACACCCACCGACACTCACTCAGCCACCCACTCAGCCACTCTCTGGGCATCTATGAAAAAGAGCTTCATAGCTCATCGGATTCCTCCAGCAAAAACATACTGATTCTCACCCACCCACTCAGCCATTCACCCACCCACTCTGGCACTCATCCACTCACCAATTCACTCAGCCACCCACTCGGCCACCCACTCAGCCACCCACTCTCTCACCCACTTCGTCACCGGTCACCCACTGCCACCCACCCACTTGGTCACCGGTCACCCACTGCCACCCACCCACTTAGTCACCGGTCACCCACTGCCACCGGTCACTCACTCTGCCACCGGTCACTCACTCTGCCACCCACCCACTCTCTCACCAACCCACCGACTCTCTTGCCAACCCACCGACTCTCTCGCCAACCCATCCACTCACCCACAGGGAGACACAAGGAGACAAGGGGACCCACATGGTGTGAGAGTGTATCAGCATCATTGTGGTTGTTGTGGTGGTTATGTTGGTTGTTATGGTTGTGGTGGTTATGGTTATATTTGTGGCAGTAGTGTTTATACTTGTGGTTATGTAGCTGGTGGTTATGATTATATTTGTGGTTACGGCGATTATGGTCGCAGTGATTGTGATTATATTTGTTGTGGTTATAACCCGCGATGTATTTCGTCGAGGATGGATGCCGCCGCGTGCAGGAGTTGGGCGAGGCGGGAGTGAGCCACCTGAAGCGCCCTCTCCGACGGTGGTGAGCCGCCGGGCGGCCGGGCAGTGAGCAGCTCGGCCGTCGTCGCTTCTCCTCCCCCTTCCGGGGCTGCCAACCCCAGTGGTGTTGAGTCGTCCTCCTCTTCCACTGGAGCCCTGGTACGAGTTTTTCTTCGCGTCTCCATTATAGCGATTCATCTTACTATTTGGCTACTTCTGACGCCAGTTGTAGTGGGTGGAACGGAGAGCGAGACTTCTTACCGAAAGAACCAAAGAGTATGAACTTATATGGTTTATTTAACCTATTTTTAGTGGTTTGCTACCATTCCCTTTGCACTCCTATCGTTTTTGTATTGTTTGTTGTTGTGACGTTATGACCCCGTGCCCCCTACTGGCACATCTGTGATCAAAGAGCTTTATAGCTCATTGGATTCCTCCAGCACAGAATCAATACCGATTCTGATGAGACCGGAACGAACACGTTTGAATCGAATCGCGTACTTCGCTTTACTAAAATAGTTGTGGAATCGATTCTTGTGGAATCTGTTCTCGTGGAATCGAATCATCGATATTAATTACAGAGATTCACCATCGATATTAATTACAGACATTAATCAACGACGTCGCTAGGAGTATCGTGGTGCCGCTCTGCAAACCTTCGGGCTACTATCAAAGGTTTGTTCATGAAGCCATCCAGATATATAAACACAGACATAACTTCAACCGAGAAGATGGATACAAATTGAGTAATCATTGGAAGAATGTTATTAACCAGGTAAAACCTTAACTGCTTTATGGTGTTGCCTTAACTTTCCGCATCTCTAATTTCTTAAGCTTCCCACTCCCAGCCCCGCTCTCTTCAGCACTCCCCTCATACCCCCCCTCTCTATCTCTCCTCCCTGATCCTCCCCCCTTCTCTTACCTATATAGTCTCTTGTTTACAGCAGCTCTTTTGCCCATGTCGGCAATTGTTTCTTGCTGTGGTTTGTCCCACCTGATGATGGACGCTTGTGTTGTGCCCGAAACGTCGTGATTTAATTTATTTTATATTTTATGCCTATGTGACTTTACCGAAAGAACCAAAGAGTATAGCCCAAGAGAGTTTGTGTAGGTGGGAGCGGTAGTGTAGCACAGTAGGGGGCACAGGTGGTGCATCGGCCAGTCATCTCAGTCAAGCAACCAATGGCAACCTGGGTCTGTCTGTCTGTGACCTCCTGCTGCCAGCGGGCGTTCGACGCTTCATGTGGCCTTAACCTGCACGTAGCCTGGCACGAGCGCTGTGGTGACATCTCCACCACTTCGTGGCGAATGGCGGTTGTTGTTTATGGTCGTCTCGCGATTAGCACTACGCTGCACTACTAACCCAGCGACCCGAGTTCAATTCCCGCTCACGGCCAACACTGGTGACGATTCCGTTCCTGGGCCTCCCCTTGGTCAACTCAGCCTCAAATGAGTACCTGGTGCATTGTGTAAACATCGCCACTGGGGAAATTAAGGCGGCCGGATGTGGTGCTGGCCACCTACCCCCCTTCGTGTATCAAAGGTGCTGCTCGTTAACAGCACTTGCACCCGACAGTCCTGTCGACGGCTACATGGGGGATCTTTGTCTTTGTTTGGTGGTGCAGCTGAGGAGGCGCAACTGCACGGCGAGTACCTCTACCGCAAGGCGCAGGAGGCCAAGAAGGTCCTCGTAGAGGAGAAGGCGCGGCTCAAGAGGGTGCTCGATGGTAACGGGCGGCGAGACGGATCTAGAGATGGGCTCGCGACGACAAGACAGACGAGAGACAGCGAGACAGACTAGAGACGTTGAGACACGCAAGACAGACTAGAGACGGATCTAGAGACAATGAGACACGCAAGACGGACTAAGATGGGACAAGACGGTCTGACAATACAGGCGAGAAGACAACCGCGCGTTGGAAAGCGTTTCCGAATGAATCCATGCGTGCGCATGATTTTTCTTCCTTGTTAATTCTCCCCTGCCCGCCCCCCACCCACTGCCCCCTGTCCCCCTGACGTCGTCACCGAAGAAAACCTGGTGCTGCCTACGGACCTGCGGTGGGAGGTGCTTGAACTCCAGAAGGCCGTGGAGTTCGACCAGGGAGGGGAGGGTGATCTCACATCCCTCACCATCACGTCTCCTCGCATCTCTCTCTCTCTTCCTTCCCGCGAGACTCCCGAGGCAGAGGGATAAGCGTCGCACGTCTCCGCCCGCTAGACACGCCGAGTCGGCGCGCATCCCCGGCTCGCCGTCGGTCCTTCCTGCCAAGCGGTGGCACCGTGTTTTGCCGCGGAGGTTCGCGGTTCGAGAATGGCGGGCCCTCAACCCCCCCCCACCGGTTTAATGGGTTTAATGCCGCAGTTGCGTTGACCGTAAATACTGCACGGCGATTGCTTCCCAAGTGGACTTTGAAAAATCCCATGGCGTGAACGCGGAAAAGAGTCGGCCGTGTGTGTGTGATGGCTGGCGTAAATGTTGGTGGAATGTCAAATGAAGGCCGTGGTCACCACATAACGTGTGCTTCTGGAGCAGTCTTCCTTCTGGAGCGGTCTTCCTTACAATATTAGGAAGCCACTGGAGCTTTGCACTTTTAAATCATCGTCTAGATTGACAAACTCATTTCTTGAGAACTACTTTTTGTGGTTAGTTTGTCACACTTCCGATTACCACGGTTGGCTACGTGCTGTAACAAAGAGGTTTAACATGCACTGACGCACTCATTCACTCACTCATCATTTTACTCAATTTACCCACTCACCTGCCATATCACCCACCCACTCTTGCAATTGGGACTCATCCAGGTCTCATTATTGCTCAGCTCGCTACACAAAATCAACGCGATCACTGCAGAGTGATATTCTCAACCATTCCTGGTCGCTCCTTCCATCCACCCACACACACACCTTCACTCACCTGCACGGTGAAGTATGGCAAATGATAACCTACCCTCTCCGTCCCCGCTGCCCCATCTACCACCTCTTTCTATCCACCCCCCCCCCCCCCCGTGTCAGTAGGAGTGAGCAGCCACATGGATGACGAGTACCGCTGAGCCGGCGTGAAGGACCCACACATCATGGCGACGACCTCACGCGACCCCAGCTCCCTCCTCAAGCAGTTCATCCAGGTGCGGGCACGGGGTCACAGGGACTACAGGGTTTGGGGTCACACGAGGAATGTGGGTCCTCGTGTATTGCATGTGTACAAGCGCGCAAAGACAGAGGTCCCCCATATAGCCTTAACAGGTTTTTGGGACAGGTGCTGTTTGCGAGGGTGTAGGTGGCTAGCACCACAACTGGCCACCTTTATCTCTGGTAATGATGTTTAAACACCGCACTAGGTACTCGTTTGAGGCTGAGTTGATCTAGGGGAGGCCCAGGACCAGTTCAGATAATCGCCACTGGTGTTGGCCATGAACGGAAATAAACCTCGGGTCACTAGGTTTGTGGGGCAGCATGCTAACTGCTAAATTACCGCACACACACACGTGTTCTCTATCGGCTTTAGAATCAGTTCCTTGCACCTCACACGAGTCGTGTCGACCAATCATCGGGCTTGTGCAGTGTGAGACAACTCGCATCCGTTGAGTTAACCAGAAGAAATCTGGTTGTTGATGAAAGGTGGAGGCTGTGTGGGGGGGGGGGGGTCGTAAGTGGTGGAGCGTTGGACACTTTGGTTTGGTGCATGCAGCTTTTGTCAACTTCATTCCTCGCGATTCAGTCCGCCTTTTCGCGATGACCGATCCCTTCCATTCATCGAAAATGTATCTACTGTAGCACTACGCACGGTCGGTGGTCACGGAAAGATGTACCATTGGGGGCGCCACTGTGGCGAGATGTTAACTCCCTCACCTGGTATACAGGAGGTCGCAGGTTCAATCCTGACCCTGATGCCTGCTGTATATTTGGAGTTGCGTGCCACTTTCCGAGGAGTCGCGTGGATTTCTCTCCAGGTCCTCCGGTTTTTCCCTCCGCATTTAGAATCAACGTCCGTTTAAGAGTATTTGGCTGCTATAAATTTCCACATGGTGATAAGCCACTTAGTTGAGCTATGATTTGTGGCCAGGTCGCTTCTGGAAAAGAGCTGCATAGCTCAGTGGGCCTTACCTGGTAAAATAAAAATAGTAAAGTTTTTCCAATGGTGCATCCCAGTTGTGCCAACACGGGGTTTGGCGACCCCGTATACCGGCACGGCTCGGCTCGGCTTCCGCAATGGAAAAAACAAACAACACAACCCGAGTCGGATACAGTGGGGGGGCGGGGAAGTGGGGGGGGCGAAAGCAGCGTGGCCGGGACGGACGCCGGTGGGAAGAGCGGACTCGGCGTGTGACCGCTTGCTGTCATGTTACCACACCACCACCACCCTCCCACCACCACCGCAGGAGATGAAGCTGATCCTGCCGAACGCTCAGCCGATGAACCACGGAGGCCACAAGCTGCAGGCGCTGGTGTGGGCGTGCTGCGCCAACGCCGTCAACGACTTCATCGTCCTGCATGAGCACCGCGGTATGCCAGGCACGCGCACGCACCGCAGTCGACAAAGCTCCCCCGTGTAGCCTTTAACAGGCTGTCAGGGCAAGTGCTGTTTGTCGAGCGACCTACGAAGGCCGGCAGGGCACACGGCGGGGTGGGTGGTGTGGTCATTACCGCATCTGGCCCCTTTTGTCTCCCCACTGTCGATGCTTGGACACACCGGAAATCGAAGTCAGGTCACCGGATTTGTAGTGTAATGAGATAGCCACTCCGCTCCCGCTCCCCGGTGTGATGCATGGTGTGACGTGTGTGATGCGGTGCAACAGACGGGGATGGAGGTGTATTTAGCTGTGCGTACGATGTGCGGTGTGTAGTATGACGCTGCAGACATGGAATTGTGGTGTTTTAACTGTGTATGTGGTGTGATGTGGTATGATGCCGCAGATGGAAGGGCAGTCTGTTTAACTCTCCAGTACAGTCTGTGTGACACCTGTGGTGTGTCTAACTTTCCGGCATGCTGTTCATGTGACATGTGGTACGATACCACGGTGTACTTGACACTCTCGAGCGTGGTGATGCGGCACGACATCCGGACGTGGACATGATGTCCGAGGCATTCCCACACCTCGTGATGCACAACTTCACGTCGCGACTCGGAAAGAGGGTGCGTGCGGGCACCGTGCCAGTCTCACCCACATCTTCCTCCCCCATCCCCAAAGCACAAAGATCCCTCGTATAGGCTATAACCCTTTCTCATTTCCATGATGTACATATACGTCGTCGAAACGGAACCGTAAGAAAAACTCAAGTACGTCTTCTGACCTGAAGACATACCTTTTGCTCCCATAAGACTATGCGGGAGGGCGTGTGGCACAGTTTTGTTCCATAGAGTGCCGGTCGTGTCACTACGGTTCTCTGCGGTGAGAGCAACGCCTTTTAAAAACAGCAGCGCTACGCCTCTATAAATAAAATTAACGCTGAGCCGCTCGCGCGTACCGAGATTCAGCGGTGAACGTGACACCTACCACCCGGCAACTTGCAGATGTCTCGGAATGGGAAAGAGTGAGCAGACTTTTGGGCCAGGTGCTGTGTGTCCGCCTGTATATTCGGAGTTTGCATGTTCTCCTCCTGGTCACTTTGATTTTTCTCCGGGTCCTCCGGGATTTTCCTACACATTTAGAAACTTGAATTTCGAGTATTTTGCTGCTATACATTTTTATGTGAAAAAGAGCTACATAGCTCAGTGGTAAAATAAAAATAGTTTCGTTTTACTTTAGTTTTCGAGCAACAGCACAGAGTTTTTATTTAACGCCATCTCTGAAGCTGAAGGCGCGTAATGTTGTTCATTTGCTAATGCATCCGCAGTTTTAAACAGGGTGGCCGCTGGCCTCTAACTGGCAAACGTCTGCGAGGACACGTAATGAGAGTCCAGCGCCGTCCGTGTGACTTGCCGCGACCCCTCCCGTGACTTCTGTGCCCCCCTTCCCCCCTCCCAACAGGCACAACGTCTACAAGCGCGACGGCAAGGACATCGAGTTGAAGGAGGTGGGACCGTGATTCGAGATGGAGCGTAAGTCTGCCTGACACATTGTTACTCGTCTCCACTTTACACCCCTGCAGAGGCGGTGGAAATTCCACATTCCTTGTGGACTTCCCTACGAAGTGGTTGTAAATTTTATCAACCCCTGAGAGGATGATGGGCTGAATGTAAGAGTCTAGCCTCGGGCTAGGTGGCCCGCGGGTGACTTGTAGAGCGGATCGGAACTTGAGTCGGTGGGGTCGCTGCTCTGGTCGCATTCGCTGTACCGTGACCCGACTCGCATTCCCCCACCCCGGATGCGATGTGTAAATTCAAAGATGATCGGACGTAATGCTGGCCACCCACACCCACCCCTTGGTGTGCCGTGCTGGCTTTCCTACATGCTAACACACGAACAGCGCTTTTCCCACGCCGTCTGTTAAAGGCTGCATGGGGGGGATCTTTGCTTTTGTGTGTCGCGCAGTCTATGAGATTAAACTGGGCACGCTGGACAACGCGGCCACCGCCGAGGTGGAGTGGCCTTGGCGACCGTACATGAACACGGCGAAGAAGAGGAAGTTCCTGAGCGTGGAGTGAGGGAGGGGAGCGACTTCCCCCCCCCCCCATGGGCCTGGGGGGAGGGGCATTGGGGGGGGGGTTTGTCCCTGGAAAGCCGGAGTTGGAGTCGAACCTCGCGGCGCTCTCCGCCGAGGCTCGAGACGTTGAGGAGAGGTCGCCGCGTGGATAGGGCACTGCGTGAATCGCTGTTCCAACCCTCGTCACACACGCGCATCATACGCGCCACACACACATTGCGGATGTACATTTATCAAACACAAACATGCACATCGTCGCATGCGTCGCACACAGAAGCACACAATTGCACAAAAAGACAAAGGTACTCCGTATCGCCGTTAACAGATTGCTGGGGCAAGTGCTGTTAACGGGTAGCACCTATGATGGCCGGCATGGCACAGAAGTGGTTGTGTGGCCAGCCCCACGTCTGGCTGCCTTTGTCCTCCCCAGTTTTGCGATGTTAAACACACCACACCATGTACTCAGATGGCTGAGTTCGTAGTGCGCTAACTGCTGCACCACCGCTCCCCAAACGGTGTACATACACACGTACACAAAACGAAACATTAACATTTATTTAAGTAACAAAAAAGAAAATACCAAGTCAGGCAGATGGAGAAAGTGGCGTGTCGCCGTGCACAGCACCGCTCTCGTAGCTACTCACCTAGGGTGGGAGCTCTTGGCTTCAATGCCACCCGGGATGTTTAGATGTGAAAACCTGCCATAAATAATATTTTTGGGAAGTCACAAGCGCCTTAAGTTGCATCTCATCTCGACCATTTTAATGGGCACCCCCCCCCTGTAGCTGTCCCCCTGTGGCACAAAATAAACTAACAAAACTAATCTATTTTTATTTTACCAGGTAAGGCCCACTCAGCTGTATAGCTCTCTTTCAGGAACGACCGGGCCACAAATGAAAGTGCTATAAAGTGGCTTGTCACGCAGAAATATATAGCAGCCAAATACTTTTAAACGCATGTTTCTAAATGTGGAGGGAAAAACCGAAGGACCCAGAGAAAAATCCACGCGGTCACGGGGAGAACATGCAAACTCCAGATATACAGGCGTCGGGATTTAACCCACGACCTCTATACCAGGCGAGGCCCCAAGGTGAATCAGCACTTGGCCTGCGAGCGGGTATTATTAGTCTGTCAGTAGGGGGTAATGATTCCGGATTTCAGTCTCAATTGAAACTGTAATCTGGAACACTTTTGTCATTTTGCTTGTATAAGTGTGTTCATAAAATACAAGTTTGGTCATTGAGAGAGTTATAAATGTCCTATATGCATTTCATGTTTATTGTGTTTATTGTATTTAATGTATGAAGAAAATAAAATTTTGTATATGCTACAGTATGTTTCACACGTTATTCAGTGACACTGCATATGACGGGCAATGTTTGGGGCAATCGGCCTTCAACATGGAAAATACATCGAGGCCACATGACCCGTGGCCACCGCCACTTCAACCGTGGCCCCACCACTTCAACCGTGGCCCCACCACTTCAACCGTGGCCCCATTGGCACGTTGATGTGTGGCTCTGCTTTCACCTGTGGTGAGAATGAGACCAGAAAAATTACAGGAGGCCGACTCCATATGAGTCCGTCACGCTCTGGATCTCGCTAATGGGACGTTGGATGAAAATAAAACATGGAAGCGACAAGTTTCTTCTCTGGCGAGGACATTCCCACAAGATTGCCACCTTTCCCAATTAATGGAATTTGCCCCAACATCACCCTGATCCAAACCAGCGGGAGCTGAAATCTTCCAGAAGGTTCAGGATTTATTGGTACAATCGTTCGGATGTTGGTGTTTGCATGGACTTGCATTTAAAACCACCGGTCCGCTTGACGTCTTTTAAACAATACCTGTGGTCGGGTCCACTCCCCCACCTTTCTATCCCCTGCTTTTTTTATGACCGGTGTAGTATATGTTGACGGTGTGTGCGTGTATCACAACGTGATGTAACCGGGCCCTCGAATTGCCTCAAGAAATGAATAATCAACATCTGTCGCTTTGCTGTTGTGATGTCACCATGAGGCGCCGAATGACGGTGGGACGGCGTCGTCGCACTCGTCGAGCGGACAAGGGCTCCGTGAAATGACGATGCGGATTGCGCCAAGCGTATAGAGGTCGCCGATTGCGCGCCCCTGTGGCTCGACCACTCGTGGGTCCACCTCAAAGTTCCTGTGCCCATTTGAACCTCATTGCCTGCGATGATGCTGCTGGCATGGAAGAACACACGTGGCGCCCTCGTCTCTCCATGTTGTCTTTCACGTCCCATCGCAGTTTTCAGGTCACTTGATGTTTACACCCTCCGGTAAGGAGGCAGTGAGGTTCAGCCGCTCGATTTTTCTTCCTTTAGTGCACAGTACCGTACACGGATACGGGCACAGTACGACACCGTAGCTTTATTGATTGTTCAACAAAAAAGACCATCCCTCGCCCAATCTAGTTACCTATACGGTGTAATATATCGCGAGACATTTGTTAACGTAAAAAAATGGAACTGTAATGCTGAAAATTATACTCCATGAAACTCGGGGTTTTATGGAGTATCTGAGGTCTTCTCAACGCTTCATGCCTCGCCCCCACTGATGCCCTCTTCTCCCCACTCCTACTACTGACGATTGTATGTAGGGTGTGTAGGCATTTACTTCCGACTGTTGTATGTAGGGTGTGTAGGGTGGTGGGAGTAAATGAGATTTAAAACTGGGTGCTCAACTTGAACTCACCACCACTCACATCATGTATGCACTCATCCGCCATCTCGCTCACTGACCCTGTGTTTCCGTGTTGATGGTGTGAGTCCGTATTGATGCTGTGAGTGTTGATCGTGGGAGTCTGTGTTGATCATGTGAGTCTGTGTTGATGCTGTGAGTCCGTGTTGATGGCTCGGGGGCACGGTACAGAAGGGCAGTACAACTGTAGAGTAATAGTTGTTGTCCAGCAGCGGCAACTGCGGTGGACGGGGAGTACACACGCCAGTGAGCCTCACGCGTGTTTGTCAGCAGGGCGGAGGCACTGGGGCAAGGATCACAGAGACCCTGTCTGGAAGACCCTGGAACCCGCTCGTGGGTTGGAGAAGGGAGGCGCGGCCAGGGCGGAGCCAGGCCGCGCCGAGTCGGATAAAAGCAGCGGAGAGCGAGAGCTCGTGGTTGCAGGTTCTGGGAAGTGGAGTCGTCTCGTTGGCACTGTCTTTGCCGACTTGGTCGCTGCCGTCTTCACTAGATAATTGGGCGGCCGGATAGTTGTTGGCTGTCTCGGTCGATGCCGTCAGTGTAACATGGTGAGGGTTGTGTCTAAGCTAGGCTATTTGACTTGGGAGAAGCGAGGGCGAGTCTGTGAACCTGATGGTGTTAAATAAGGAAGGTGCGGAAGGTACGGGAGAGGATGAGGAAGATCGTGGGATGGATGGGGGAGGATGAGAAGATAGTGGGAGGGACGGGGGAGGAAGAAAGTGGGAGGGATGGGAGAGAAAGAAGGAGATAGCGGGGGGGACGGGAGAGGAAGAGGGAGATAGTGGGAGGGAAGGGAGTGGAAGAGGGAGATAGTGGCAGGAAAGGGGAATGAAGAGGGAGATAGTTGGAGCGACTGGGGAAGTAGAGGGAGATAGTGGGAGTGATTTGGGAGGATTAGGCAGATCGGTTAGAGTAAGAAGGTGATAGTGGGAAGGAAGGGGAAGGAAGAGGGAGAGAGTGCGAGGGATTGGAGATGCAGAGGGAGATAGTGGGAAGGATGGGGGAAGAAAAGGGAGATGGTGTGAGGGACGGGAGAAGAGGGAGATAGTAGAGCCAAGTGGGAGAAAGAGGGAGATAGTGGAAGGTACTGGGGAGGAAGTGGGAGATGGTGGGAGGGACGAGGGAGGAAGATGGTGGAACGGATTGGAGAGGTAGATAGTGGGAGGGACGCGGGAAGAAGAGGGAGATAATAGCAGGGACGAAGAGGGAGATAGCCACTGATGTTCGCCGTGGCCAGAAATTTAAACTCGGTTCACAAAGTTCATGGTGTAGTGGGTGTTGAGGTGGCATATCCTGGCTGGCCAGGAGAAGGCAGTACAGCAAGTGGGATAAGCACCATCTCTGTCTGCATGGGATAGAGGGTTGCCCCCTTGCACGAGTGGGTTTTCTCTGGGTACTCCTGTATCCCCTCACGTTTATGAACGCTCAGTAATTGCCCAATTGAATTATTGCTATGCACCGCGACGTTCGTTTTGCTATGTCATGTGATCAGAATTGGGCGCCACGGTGGCGAGATGTTAACTATTTTGTAGGGTATACAGGAGGTCGTGTATTAAATCCTTACCCTGACACCTTTGTATTTGGAGTTTGTATGTTATCTCCCCGTGGTCGCGTGTATTTTTCTCCGGATCCTCCGGGTTTTCCCTCCACATTTATTAACACATGTTTAGAGTTTCGATTTAAAGCTTTCGTGACTGCAATGATTCATCTTCTTTGGTTCTTTCGGTAAAGTCACGTAGAATGATAATAAAATAATAAATTGATAAAATAAAATAACACAATAATATTCTCACGACGTTTCGGCCACAACACAAGCGGCCTTCATCAGGTGAAGGGAGCGAGACTGTCTGGTAGGACAGCGCTGGAGTGAAAGAGCCACGTTCAGATACGGCCTTTAAGCTGTGTGAGAGGAACAAAGCGCCTTGACAAAGGAATTAGCATAGATTTTAGCATTGAAATGGCTGAATGATTAGCTTGTGACTGGTCACAGAAATAGCTATGTTAAAAGTTAAAGCATACACACCCGCAGAGGCACCCATTGTTAAAGGGATTAGCATAGAATTTAGCATTGAAATAGCTAAGTTAAGGCATACACATCTTGACAATGGAATTAGCATAGAATTTAGCATTGAGATAGCTGAGTGGTTAGCTTGTACCTGCTGCAGAAATAGCTACGTTAAAGTCAGAGCATACACATTCACCGAGGCCCTTAGTACAAATCAAACAGGAGAATTTAGCATTGAAATAACTAGGCGAATCCAGCATTGAAACAACTGAGTGATTAGCTAGTGACTGGTCACAGAAATGACTACACATCTGAGCTATTCACAGTACTATATAGTGAACCAATAAAAACTAAAATATAAATTACCTTCATGTTATCAATAAACTCTATATTCTCCAATCAGCTAAGCTACCAACAATAAGTCGTTATATATCACAATGCTATATGGCGAAAAAATGGGTGGATTCTTACCCTCAAATTTCAGCCCCACGGATAGCTACGGGTCCCGTTCAGACGGACGAGTTCGTCCATGGTCGGAACAGAGGAGGGGGAGAGAGACAGCTGCGAGGCCCTAGTATGCTCCATATTGTAAAACTTTACCATTAACCGTGGTGTGAGAGGTATTAAGAGGCAATGCTGGCGAAAGAGCTGCGGTCTGAAGGTCATCGTAAAAATACAATTAATTAAGAACAGAAATGATTTAAAACATCTTTCCAGTGGTTACTAAGCCTGAATCCATCTTCTCGGTTGAAATTGTCTCTGTGCTTGTATATGTGAATGGCCTCATGAACGAATCTCTCATGGTAGCCGGTTGGTTTGCAAAGAACCTCCGTCTTGGAGAAGTCAATGTCATGTGAGCCCACTGAATTATAACAGTGATCTGCCACGGCAGAGGAGTTCGTCCTACCGTGTTTCAAGTCTGCTTTGTGTTCGCGGATGCGGTCCGAGATATGTCTTTTGGTTTCTCCAATGTAGCTACTACCACAGAGGCACTTTAGTTTGTAAACGCCCGGGTACTGTATGTCTGGAACAGCATCTTTTACAGATGGAACTAAATCACGGATTTTATGTACTGTGTTGAATCGGACCTGGATCTTGTGTTTGTTCAGCATTTTGGAGATCTTTTTAGTGACCCCTGCAATGTAGGGTAAGGTGATGGTTTTGAGTGGCTCCACAAGAGGATCCTTCTTCATGACTGGAGTGATGGCTTTGCGGATTGTGTAGTCGGAGTAGCCATTAGCCCTGAGAGCCTGGTGTACGTGCTTGAGTTCACTGGTAATGTGTTCCTGGTCGGAAATGCATTGGGCTCTATGGTATAGAGTCTTGATGAGGGAGTTTTTTTGGGATGGATGGTGGTGGGAATCCGGTTTCAAGTAAGCATCTGTATGGGTAGCTTTCCTGTAGACAGAGTGGCTCATTGAACCATCATGTCTTCTTTTAATTAAGACATCCAAAAAGGGTAGTTTGCCATCTTTTTCGACCTCCATGGTAAATCTGATGGCTGGGTGTATGGAATTGATGTGGTCGCGGAATTGGTCTAGAGCAGGCTGGCCATGTGGCCAGATGACAAAGGTGTCATCAACGTACCTCTTCCATAAGGTCGGGCGTAGAGTGGCAGTCTGGATGGCGTCAGTTTCAAATTTTTCCATGAATACGTTGGCTACAACTGGAGATAGGGGGGAGACCATTGGGGTGCCCTCAGTTTGTTTGTTGAAAGTTCCATTCCAGGTGAAGTAAGTGTTGGTTAAGCAATGTCTCACCAGGGGGGGTACATCAGTATGCAGTCCTTGATGAACCAGGTCTTCAATGATAGCGATGGTGACACCATCGCTATCATTGAACTCGGTTCACAAAGTTCATGGTGTAGTGGGTGTTGAGGTGGCATATCCTGGCTGGCCAGGAGAAGGCAGTACAGCAAGTGGGATAAGCACCATCTCTGTCTGCATGGGATAGAGGGTTGCCCCCTTGCACGAGTGGGTTTTCTCTGGGTACTCCTGTATCCCCTCACGTTTATGAACGCTCAGTAATTGCCCAATTGAATTATTGCTATGCACCGCGACATTCGTTTTGCTATGTCATGTGATCAGAATTGGGCGCCACGGTGGCGAGATGTTAACTATTTTGTAGGGTATACAGGAGGTCGTGTATTAAATCCTTACCCTGACACCTTTGTATTTGGAGTTTGTATGTTATCTCCCCGTGGTCGCGTGTATTTTTCTCCGGATCCTCCGGGTTTTCCCTCCACATTTATTAACACATGTTTAGAGTATTTGGCTACTAATGTCCACGTAATAAGCCAATTTGTTGAGCTGTAATTGTGTGGCCGCTTCTGAAAGAGAGCTGTATAGCTCAGTGGGCCTTGCCTGGTTAAAGTAAAAAAAAATAGTCAAATAGTTTGCAATTGTTTATATCTGGGATAAATGCACCCGTGGCTTTAATGATGTGGGGATCTGCGCCTGGCATTTTCAGGTGGGATCCGGAGCAATGAATGAGCCCTGACAAGGCAATGGCCCATCCGTTGATTTGCTCCATGAGGAACTTTTAGGGGGCTCGGGACCGTGGCGCCAAGAAGACCAGCTATTGGACCATGGAGGCACCGAAGGGGGCGGTTTCCCCCCCACACGTAACGCTCCCTATCTGGTCGATAAAAACGTATCAATAGGGTCACAGAGCTTGGGCAATCGTTGGTGCCAGCTTACCAAGTGGCTTCCTTCCTGATTGTCTGTGGTTCCTCGCACCTCTGAGGCCTGCTTGATCACGTTATAAGTATAAATAGTGTTGTTATCAAGTTCTAAGTGTAAATAATAATTGTTGTTGTTATTACTCGCCTGTTCTAAACATATGCCTGTTGTTATCATTCGCCTGTTATCATTCGCCTGTTTTCATTTGCCTGTTATCATTCGCCTGTTTTAATTGGACTGTTATAATTTGCCTGTTGTTTTCTTTCGCCTGTTGCTACCAAGTAATAAGTATAGTTATTTTTGTTGTTGTTGTTATCATTCGCCTGGTGTTAGTGGTGCACGTCTCAAATCCAGCACTGGGGAAGGCAGCGAGGGTTCGTAAATCACCGCACAATGATGTTGTGAAATCCTCTTCCCGTGGGCGTCGAGGTGCATAACCTGCCTCGCCAGGAGAAGGCAGTACAGCAAGTGGACTCATCGCCATCGTCACCTGTACGGTTTAAAATGCTGCCCTTCACACACGTGGCTTTTCTCTGGGTGCTCCGATTTCCCCCACTTGTACAAACACTCGTTATTAATTAGCCAATAATGCCTCCATACATAGAGTACCGTAGAGCCTGGACAATCGTTGGTGCTGGCTCACCACGTGGCTTCCTTCCTGCATGTCTGTGGCTCCTCGTGCCTCTTGAGTCGTTCTTGTGAGTGCTATATAGCTTTAAATAATAACTACAAATACTCGCCAGAAGGTGGTGACGCAAGCCTGCGATCCAGCACTGTAGAAGGCAGCAAGGGTTGGTGGATCACACAGTAAATATTGTGAAACCCCCTTCCCGTGGACATTGAGGTGCCTTCTCCTGGCTGGCCAGGAGAAAGCATCTGACTGGCCAGGAGAAGGCATTATAGCAAGTGGGATCATCGCCATCGTCACCTGTACGGTTTAAAATGCTGCCTGCTGCCCCTTCACATACGTTTGTTTTCTCCGGGTGCTCCGGTTTCCCCCCACTTGTGTAAGCATTCGTTATTCATTGATTGAAAAGATCTTACAATAAAAAACAAATTCAGGACCTTACTATGACTCAGCGTGGCTTTCCTGGAGTAAGTCTAATTATTATTATAAAGAATTACAGGGGCTGTATGATGACACGACTAGAGAGCTGGCTTGCACTGCGGGGAGCTTAATAGTCAACTTGGATTCCGCACCCCTCAATGCCCTTTTTAAGTTCAGTTTGTGCACTTAAGACTCGCACAAACAACCATACTCAGAGAACCATAGATTCCCACTCAGACCCAGAACCAGAAACCCATAGACTCCAACAGAGACCCATACATTCCTTCAGACACTCAGACTCATACGGCGACCCTATATACTGACACAGGGATCCATAGACTCAGACAGAGACCCATACACTCACAGAGGCCCACAAACTCAGAAATCCATAGACTCGCACAGAGGTCAATAAAATTTAAATCTGAATATTTATTTACACTGGATGAAATCGATGAGCTACAAAGATCTGTTTTCACAGCTGTCCAATCGGGCAGGTCAGAACATAACTAAAAAAATACAAAAAATGACAGGAAAGACAAACTGTTCAAAAATAAACAAATTAAACTAAACTATTTTAATCTTTATTTGAAGCTTTCGTGACTGCAGGAATCCATACTCTTTGGTTCTTTCAGTAAAGTCACGTAGGTATAAATTAAATAAAATTAAACAAATCACGACGTTTCGATCGCAACATAAGTGATATTTTCAGGTGGGACAACCACAGCAAGAAAATGCTGAAGTCGGCGGGAGAGCTGCCATGGCAAGAGGTTATACAGGTATGAGATGGGGGAGGAGGCAAGGGGGGAGAGAGAGAGGGGAGGGTGTGGGGTAGGGAGAGGAAGGGGGGCCGCGTGAGCGCTAGGAGAAGAGGACGTGAGGCTGGGGTGGGGGGACGTGGGCGGGGATAGCAGTAATCGGCAGGTAATGATGGAAACAACAACACAAGTTAAGGCATTACCTGGTTGATAACATCCTTCCAGTGATTGTTTAATTTGTATCCATCTTCTCGATTGAAGTTTTGTCCTTGGCCTCGGAAAATAACAATATCATGCGAGCCTACAGCGTTATAACAATGGCCACTACGGCAGAGGTATTGGTTCTGCCATGTTTCAGATCAGCCTTGTGTTCGCGAACACGGTCCGAGACGTGTCGTTTTATTTCTCCAACGTAACTGCGGCCGAAGTTACAACTCAGTTTGTAGACTCCAGGGTATAGACAAAACTTCAACCGAGAAGATGGATACAAATTAAACAATCACTGGAAGGATGTTATCAACCAGGTAATGCCTTAACTTGTGTTGTTGTTTCCATCATTACCTGCCGGTTTTACTGCTGCCCCGCCCATGTCCCCCCACCAGCCTAACGTCCTCTTCCCCTAGCGCTTACGTGCCCCCCCCCTTTTCCTACCCCACACCCCCCCCCCTTTTCTCTCTGTCCCCTTGCCTCTTCCCCCCTCTCTTAACTATATAACCTCTTGCCATGGCAGCTCTCCCGCCGACTTCAGCATTTCTTGCTGTGTTTGTCCCACCTGATGAAGATCGCTTGTGTTGCGATCAAAACGTCGCGATTTGTTTTATTTTATTTCTACCTATGTGACTTTACCGAAAGAACCAAAGAGTATGGATCCCTGCAGTCACGAAAACTTCAAATCTACATTTAACACCCATACCCTCTAAAGAATTAACCCTCAAGACACCTAACCCTTAAAACACCTATACCCCTAAAACGCTAACCCTCTAAACACATAACACTCTAAGCCCCTAACCCTCTAAACGCATAATAAATATATTTTCGGGTTAGATCGTGTAAATATAAATGTGTCGTTAAACCAGACACCACCCGACACAGCCAATTAGTAAAGTTTGTCATGACAATAAAAAAGTGCCATTAAGTGTTGGAGAGAAATCCAAAACACCTTTAGTATGGATAATATTAGTTGTCAAAGTCTTGGTGTTAAACCCTCTAAACTCCCAAATCCCAAAACCCATAACCCTCTAAACCGCTAAACCCCATTACCCTATAAACCCCTAACCCTCAAAACCCCCATACCTCTAAACCCCTAAACACATACAATTATAACCTCCTAAACTCCTAACCATCTAAACCATTCAACCTCTAACAATCGAAACCCATACATCTCTAAACACCTAACTCTCTAAACCCCCAACCCTCTTTACCCCAAAATCTTCTAAACTCTAACATTCTAAACACCTAATCCTCTAAACGACCTTACCCTTAAAACCCTAACTGTCTAAAAACCTCTCCCTCGAAAACCCCACCCATAAACCCCCAAAACTCTAACTGTCTAAACACCAAACCCTCTAAACTCCGCAACCCCTAAAACCGTAACCCTCTCGGCACCTAACCTGCTAAACCCCTCACCCTCTAAACTCCTACACCACTAATAGCCCAATCCTCTAAACACCTAACACTATAAAGCCCTTTAACCTTAAAACCCTAACCCTCTAAACCCCTAACCCTTGAATCCCCTCAAGCGCTAACACTCTCAACCCCTAAACCCTCGAAGTCTATAAACCACGAAACCCCTTATCCCCGAAACACCCCAAAACTTCTAAGCTCCTAACCCTCTAAACCACTTAACCTATAACAATCGAAACCCATAAACCCATTAAACAGCTACTTCTCGAAACCCATAACACTCTAAACCCCTTTATCCTTAAAACCTTCACCCTCTAACCCCCTAAACCTCTAAACCCCTAAACCCATAACCCTGTAAACCTCTAAACGGCTCAACTTATAATCCTCTAAATCCCAAACCCTCTAAACGCCTTCACCCATTAAATCAAATCCTTTCTAAACTCCTCGCCCTTTGAAACCAGAACCCAAATACCCTGAAACCCCAAACCCCCTAACACTCTAAACCCCTTTACCGTTAAAATCCGAATTCTCAAAAGCCCTAGATCTCTGCACCCCTAACCCTCTAAACACCAACCCTCTAAACCCCTAACCCTTAAAATCCTCAACCCCTAAAACGCTCAACCCCTAAACACCATAACCCTAGAAACCCCCAAAACATCGAAGACGCTTATCCCCTAAAAAACCTCTAAACCCTTAACACGTAACCTTATAAACTCCAAGCCCTCTAAACCACTAACCCTTTAACAATCGAAACCCATAAACCGTCTAAACCTCAGGACACCAAACTCCTTACAATTATAACCCTATAAACCCATAACCTTCTAAACTGTACCCCTCTAAAACCCTAACCCTCTAAGCTAATCACCTTCTAAACCGCTAAACCTCTAAAACATTTTACCCTTAAAACCCTCAGCCTCTAAACTCCTAAACCTCTAAACCACACACCCTCTAAATACCTAACCCTCTAAACCCCTAAACCCATCACCCTGTAAACCTCTAAACCCTTAACTTATAATCCTCTAAATCCCTAACCCTTTAAACCGATTTACCCATAAAACCCTATCCATCTAAACTCCTCACCTTTTGAAACCATAACCCAAATACAACAAAAAATCCCAAACCCCCTAACACTCTATACCCCTTTACTGTTAAAACCATAATTCTATAAACCCCTAGATCTCTCCACCCCTAATCCTTTAAACACGTAACCCTCAAAACCCTTAACCCTTTGTGTGGAGTGTGGTGTGTGGTGGTTGTCACGGGGTAGGTGGGTGCAGGGTGTGTGTGGAGTGTGGTGGGTGGTGGGTGTCACGGAGTGGGTGGGTGCAGGGGGTGTGTGGAGTGTGGTGGCTGGTGGGTGTCACGGGGTGGGTGCAGGGTGTGTGTGGAGTGTGGTTGGTGTCACAGGGTGAGTGGGTGCAGGGTGTGTGGAGTGTGGTGGGTGGTGCATGTCACGGGGTGGGTGGGTGCAGGGTATGTGGTGGGTGATGGGTGTCACGGGGTGGGTGGGTGCAGGGTGTGTGTGGAGTGTGGTGGGTGGTGGGTGTCATGGGGTGGGTGGGTACAGGGTGTGTGGTGGGTGATGGGTGCCACGGGGTGGGTGGTTGCAGGGTGTGTGGTGAGTGGTGGGTGTCATGGGGTGGGTGAGTGCAGGGTGTGTGGAGTGTGTTGGGTGTCACAGGGTGGGTGGGTGCAGGGTGTGAGTGGATTGTGGTGGGTGGTGGGTGTCAAGGGGGTGGGTGGGTGCAGGGTGTGTGGTGGGTGTCACGGGGTGGGTGGTTGCAGGGTGTGTGGTGTGTGGAGTGTGGTGGGTGTCACGGGGTGGGTGGGTGCAGGGTGTTTGGAGTGTGGTGTGTGGTGGGTGTCACGGCGTGGGTGGGTACAGGGTGTGTGGAGTGTGGTGGGTGTCACGGGGTGGGTGGGTGCAGGGTGTGTGGTGGGTGATGGGTGTCACGGGGTGGGTGGGTGCAGGGTGTGTGTGGAATGTGGTGGATGGTGGGTGTCACGGGGTGGATGGGTGCAGGGTGTGAGTGGTGTGTGATGGGTGGTTGGTGCCACGGGGTGGGTGGGTGCAGGGTGTGTGTGTGGAGTGTGGTGGGTGTCACGGGGTGGGTGGGTGCAGGGTGTGTGGTGTGTGGAGTGTGGTGGGTGTCACGGGGTGGGTGGGTGCAGGGTGTGTGAAGTGTGGTGTGTGGTGGGTGTAACGGTGTGGGTGGGTGCAGGGTGTGTGGAGTGTGGTGGGTGTCACGGGGTGGGTGGGTGCAGGGTGTGTGGTGGGTGATGGGTGTCACGGGGTGGGTGGGTGCAGGGTGTGTGTGGAATGTGGTGGATGGTGGGTGTCACGGGGTGGATGGGTGCAGGGTGTGTGTGGTGTGTGATGGGTGGTTGGTGCCACGGGGTGGGTGGTTCAGGGTGTGTGTGTGGAGTGTGGTGGGTGGCGGGTGTCACGGGGTGGGTGGGTGCAGGGTGTGTGTGTGGAGTGTGGTGGATGGTGGGTGTCACGGGGTGGGTGGGTGCAGGGTGTGTGTGGAGTGTGGTGGGTGGTGGGTGTCACAGTGTGGGTAGGTGCAGGGTGTGTGTGGAGTGTGGCGGGTGTCATGGGGTGGGTGCAGGGTGTGTGTGGAGTGTGGTGGATGGTGGGTGTCACGGGGTGGGTGGGTGCAGGGTGTGTGTGGAGTGTGGTGGGTGTCACGGGGTGGGTGGGTACAGGGTGTGTGTGGTAGGTGTGGTGATAGTGGTCATGGATCAGACCGATCAACGACCACCTCCATCTCTACTGTGCGGTGGACCGGCCACCACACAGCAG
This sequence comes from Petromyzon marinus, assembly GCF_048934315.1. Taxonomy (NCBI): domain Eukaryota; kingdom Metazoa; phylum Chordata; class Hyperoartia; order Petromyzontiformes; family Petromyzontidae; genus Petromyzon; species Petromyzon marinus. The sequence goes on along the minus strand of NC_133725.1, from coordinate 17,147,445 downwards.
CACGCGTCGGAGGAGTGAGCGGATGACTCTCCCCATGCGGGCCAGGCCCCCTGGCTTCCTCTTCTCCTGCATCACCATCACTTGATTCTCTTTCCTTGTTTTCTCCTTCTCCTCCACCACCATCTCTTCCACAACGATCTCCTCCACCAGGGTGTCCTCCTCCTGCACCACCAGCTCCTCCACCAGAGTCTCCTCCTCTGGCAAAACCAGCTCCTCCACTAAGGTCTCTTCCTCCTGCAAAACCAGCTCCTCCACCAAGGTCTCCTCCTGCAAAACCAGCTCCTCCACCAAGGTCTCCTGCACCACCAGCTCCTCCACCAGAGTCTCCTCCTCCTGCACCACCAGCTCCTCCACCAAGGCCTCCTCCTCCTGCAAAACCAGCTCCTCAACCAAGGTCTCCTCCTCCTGCACCACCAGCTCTTCCACCAGAGTCTCCTCCTCTTGCACCACCAGCTCCTCCACCAGGGTCTCTTCCTCCTGCAACACCAGCTCCTCCACCTGGGTTTCCTCTTCCTCCACAACCTTCAGCCTCCAATCAGAGGCCCAGGCGAGCAAAGAGAATGGGGGCAGCGCCGGCTCCGCTCTGTGAAGATATGCGCACGACATTGTTCCAACTTACTGCTACAGCAGAGATCACAGCCATCCCCTCCCCCACCATCGGGGGGGAGGGGGGGAGCTGGCGATGTCACAGTGGATGAAGGGTTACCTACATGGCAAAGATATGGCCACTTCATTATTTGTCCTCACCCAGAAAGCAATTATAAAAATACATCCGTATATAACCGAATGTACAGGTGAGATTTGAACTCTCCGTGTGTTAGTTTGTGGGCGGCAGGGCTGGAACTCACAGCCAAAGAGGGACCTGGGTTTGATGCCCATACTTGGGCCACTTTCTCCATGTGGGAGTTGTGACTTGCCCTGGGCCCCACACCTCTCTATGGACTGCCTTGAAAATTGGTCAGCAGAATGTGGGTTACCGTCGTTCAGCAGCTCCAAAGCACTGGACACGGCCAGGAGTAGCAGTGGTGGTGGCATTGCTGGTGGTGCTGGTGGCCGCGGTCCGGAGCCAGCTGTGATCCAGCGCCTGCGCTGGCGTCATACGAGAATCCGGAACCCATCTGTTGAGAGACGCGTGGGAGACACACGCGCCACACGTAGTGAGAGAAGCGTGGTGAGAGCATTGAAGTTGCTTCCCTTCTCCTACAAGGTCAGGAATGCACGGCAGCAGCGGAAGCAGCAGGAACAGTGGCAATCCTCTGATGCCCAGTAGACTAAAAATGCCCCGAGCATCGCATTGGCCAGCAGCGTCTTGCACGGACCTCCCTATCCTCCACAGAGGGCGATCTTGACACCGGTGGTACTGCACATCAGCAGTCCCACTCAGCTCCACATTTTCCTGGCGATCGGTGGAGAGTGATCGCCGATCAATTGGAGGGGGGGGGATCCTCATTGGGAGGGGGTGGTGGGTGTGTCTTACCGCAGACAGAAGCTGACGAATTCCACAAACGCCGGGTCGTGGCTTTTGAGCACACTTTCAAGTGGGAAGCTCCCCGGTACCCTTTTCTTGCCTGGGCACAACATCTTCCCTTGACGGTCTGCGGGAGCCATGCACAGCGGGACAGATGCAGTCACCAATCACCACGTCACCTACTTACCCACTTACCGACCCATCCATCAACCTACTCACCCACCCACCCACTCTTCCACCTACACAATCACTCACTCACCTAGCCAATCACCGAACCACCCCCCACTCACCCGCCCACCCGCTTACCCACTGACCAATTCGCCCACTTACCCTACAACCTACTTGCCCACACACCGACTTACCCACCCACTCACCCAAGGAATTTAAAATAAAAAGAGGCCATTCCCCCCCCCCTCCCACCAAAAAAATAACAACAGCCGCAGGCCTCTTCTTAAAACTGAATCCGGTCCGTCACTCGCACCACCCTTTAACTCACCAAAAAACTGCCTTCTGTCGGGAGCTGAATTCACCATGTATCGTGGAGGCATTCCCAGAATCTGCACATGGTTGAGACAAAGACAAAGGTCACCCGTGTATCCTCGGCTGACTGTAGGGGCAAGTGCTGTTAGTATAGCGTAACAACAGCAGCAGCGCTTGTTGAGGGCAAGCATTATGGCACACAGAGACAGGGGGTGGTGGGCCACATTGACCCAGGTATTTTACACACTGCACTAGGTACTCATTTAAGGCTGAGTCTAACTAAGGGAGGCCCAGGACCGGTTCAGATAATCATCACTAGTGTGGGCCATGAGCGCAGCATGCTAACCGCTACACTACTGCTCCCCTCACACGTACAAGATGGACACGTGTACACTCATACACAACATACGACGGCCGCTATTTGCAAGATCACTAAGTGGCCACCTCCCCTCCTGCCACCCCCAAAACCCACGACTCCAAGGAAAGAGAGGGGCACACGAGCGGATGGACGCCCAGTGGGAAATACCTCAATGCAGCGCGGGAGGTAATCTTTGTCACTGTCGGACTGAAATAATTGCCTGCCCGTCGCCAACTCCGCCACCGTGCAACCCAGCGCCCACATGTCTACGCCACAGGTCAAGCTGTAGCCCAAGTGCAGCTCCGGAGCCGAGTATTCCAGAGTCCCACCAACATTCATAGCTGCACACCAATCACAAGAACAACACATATATGTGTTTGTGTACTCACTGTTTCTTAAACAGCATCTTCATCACACACATGAACAGTCACATGTACAGACACGCAGATACTCACACATATACACAATCAGACAAACACCCACACGCAGACGCTCACACACCCAGGAGAGGTCACTCACGTTGACTTTCCACAAAAAAGCTCGTGCCAAAGTCCGTGACCCTCACAGTGCCGGTCACGGTGTCCTTGATGAGAACATTTTCCTGCAGGAGAAGGGGCAGAATGAATTCAAATGCAGAGGTTATGCCGATAACATTCAGCTAGCAGTGGAACGATCATGTACCACCACCTACGCTAAACAGGGGAACTAGACGAGGCGTAGTGCCGTCAACGAGCGTCAGTCAAGTGCAACATTTGATGTTTGTTGACAGCTATTACTGGGGGTTGCCCCTTTCAATTGCATCTAGAAAAGAGATTTGATTTGAGGCTCATGTTCAAAGCACTCTAAGGGACCATCGAAGTAAAGGAGGGCAGCTCTATTGACAACTGATCATGGTTCCTCTGACAGGAGAGTGCATTGAGCTCACAGCTGCAAGAGTGCCCTTTAACGGGTTACGGACCAAAAGCTACACATGAGAGCTCGCGTATTCCATGACGCTATCCACCGCGCGTTTGTCTTCGGAAGTTTTCCATTCGCAGTGTGGAAGCCGACAACGGGCAGCTGTCAGGTCAAAATACACGTTTGGCACACTTAGGAAATAGTCTTTATTTGCTCCAGTTTCTGTCTCCGAAGGACTGGGGCAACGCTGTGATCAACGTTGCCGGTTTTGTCTATGGTGAGTCCCCAATACCGACACGACTCTACACTACAGTTTAATTCATACCGCATTATCTTCACCAGGGGTACAATGACCCTGCCTCCTTCCAGTTAGATGGAAACAGCGAACGCATAGACCTTGTGACTAATGTGGCCGGTTTTCTCCGTGGAACGATTCCCTACTAACAATACGCCTCTGCAACAAAATCATACGGAATGCTGTGTCCACTCACTGGCTTGATGTCCGCGTGAACTATGTTCCTGGAAGAGATGTGGGACAGGAACATGAGGATTCCCCTGGTATAACTTTTCACCATTTCCATGTCCAACCGGAACCCCGATTCTCTCATCACATCATAAAGGCTCTCCCTGTGAGAGAGACAAAAGCAGAAACAACACCAACACAGTGTCAGCGTCATCTCCTTAAATGCTGTGCTGATTCTGCTAACAACAATCTTAATATTGTTCGTGCATGTTCACGACCAATATTCAGAGTCATAGTTCAGAGTAGGTTCAGGTCGTTGGTTTGTCGATAAACCAAATTAGTTGGCCCATTTGCCCACTTGACAACTTGATTTCATTGGAATTTTTGCCAGGTGGTAGAGGGTTATCCATGGGGAGAAGATAACAACTCCGCCTGGTAAGGTCGTGGGGTTTGATCCCGAACCTGACGCATATACATTTGGAGTTTGCATGTTCTCCCTGTGATCATGTGGATTATTCTGTAGGTCCTCTGGTTTTCCCCTCCACATTTCGAATCGACATGCATTCATAGTATTTGGCTGCTATACATTTCCACGTGATAAGTTACTTTGTTAAGCTATCATTTGTGGGCAGGTCGCTTACAAAAAAATAACTAATAGGTCAATGGACTTTCCCACGAAAACAAAAAAGTTTGTTTAGTTAATCAGTTAACCACGCTATTAGCGGAGGGAGGGGGAGATGGAACACGCGGTACATACTTCAACAGCTCCAGGACAAGGCAGTGGTGTCCCCTGAAATCAAAGCTGTTTAGGACTTTGATGACGTTGTAATCTTCATTGCTGTCCTCACTCTGAAGTTCCAGAGCTATCTGGAGCTCCATCCTCTGCAATGTTTCTTCCTTGGAGCTGCGCAGAGGAAGTCCACAAATTAATAACTTACACTTGCTTAAGGGACACCCAGAGGCAAATGCTATTCAGAATTAATAATTAAATATACTTTCACCAGGTCTAACGGCATTGTGAGCTAGAGTAGCGTTCTCGACTCTCATTGGTACCATACGGGGCGCAGGAGCTGGTGTAGGGTACCCAATAGGATTTGAAGGTGAAGAGCCATTCAAATCGGATTGGTCATTCGGGAAAACTAAATGCAAACGCCCGTTAAAACAACGCGTTTTCGTTATAACGTGGTTCTTCAACACTTTTTACACAATGCAGAATGTGTCCGTTGTAACAAGAAACGCGACCATTACAACATGGAACACGCACATTCTAACAAGATACGCACCCATTATAACACGGAATAAGCCCATCATAACGTGGTTTGTGAGTAGTCGACAACAAAATACTTTTTTGAGCTGCACTGTTGAGCGGTATGATACAGTACTCGGAATGATAAAAGTAACGTGACAGCATAGCCTCATTATGAGACCTCCTTTGCCAGTAACAAGATATAGTAATAGGTTTTACCCTTTTAACTGGCACAAAAACTGACACCTTTATTCAAGGCATCATGTTTGCAATAACCACAACACAAGCAGTCAAAATGCAAACAAAAGAGACAACTCTGATAATAATAATAATATGCACTGTCCTTGAATTTGATTGGTCCACACCCGAGACGGCTTTTCTTAGAGCCTAGTCTCCACTCTTCTGGTCCAACACCAGTGGAGACTAAGCTCTAAGAAAAGCCGTCTCGGGTGTGTTGAGCTCTGTCGTCCCGACAGGTCTGTAACTTTCACCTGAAGACGGCCGCTTGCGTTGTGGCCGAAACGTCGTGAGAAAATTTATTGTATTATTTTATTCTCATTCTACGTGACATTACCGAAAGAACCAAAGAAGGTGTCAGTTTTTGTGCCAGTTAAAAGGGTAAAACCTATTACTATAGCATAGCCTCAGTTATTGGTCTCATCATCTCACAGTGTATGCATACATTGCATCTCGGCAAACTTTATTGTTACATTATTTATGGAGAGATTCTTTTCACTCAATGCTTTTTCGCTTAACGCGGAACTTTTCATGAATGTATCTACAGCATTAAATGATGACTTACTGTAATGTGGAGGTAATCTTGTAGCAATGGGATGTTTTGGCCGATACCAGTTCACACTGTGTGTGTATGTATTTTAAGCTTTAGAGACGAAAAACCAGAGTACCTAGAAGGAACCGATGCAGAACAGGGGTAGAAGGTACACACTCCACACACGATGGTGCCCGAGTCAGGAGCCGAACCAAGGCCCCCCTTCTCGCTGTGAAGCATGAGTGTCACCACCGCATTGCACGACAATGGACTTAACAACGTCGGCCTCGTGATGGCACGTCTCTGAAGTCTTACCTCGACGGTGACACCAGGATCTTTACAGCTACCAGGGTGTTCCTCTTGTGGTCAAGGCACTGGATCACCTGGCCTTGACCTCCTTCCCCAATCATCTTGAGCACCTCATAGCGGTAGTGGAGGTGATCATGTCGGAACTGAACAAAAGGTATAATCATTTAAACTGACTATTGTTAAAATCACAACGTTTAAGAAGTGCGAATGTAATTTTAACAAAAAAATTTGCTTGGAATTATGAAGTTATTTTTAACCATAATTTGGAATGCTCAGATGTCTGCTGGCTGAGTCACCCTTAAAAAGAGCTTCTGAGCTCAATGGGCTTTACTCGGGAAATAAACTTCTGATTCAGATGTGTGCGGGTGAGTGCATTGGTGAGTGGGCGAGTGGGTCGGTGAGTGATTGAGTGGGTGAATGAGTGAGTGAGTCAGCAAGTGAGTGCGTCTGGGGGTGGGTGAGTAAGTGTGTGAGTGGGTGTAATTGTCAAATGCTTTGATACTGTCTGCTGGCGAAGATTCCCTTGAAAAATTGCTTCTTATCTAAAAGGGCTTTACTCGGGATTAAACATTCTGATTTTGAAGCGCGTTGGTGTGTGCCCTGGTTGGTAATTCAGGTGCAATAATAAGAAGCCACAAACCCCGCTACCTCTGGGCCCTGTGACCGCCCCCAAGGCTGTAGTTTTGTGGTGAGCCTCACCAGAATGTAATTACGTTCGTCGTCATCATATCCATGCCTGTTGCATCCCTTGGGTTTGTTGTCGAGTGCAAAGTACCACACTTCTTGCATGGTTGCGAGCTCCAGCTTTTCGCGGTCGGTCAAGTGAGGGCCAAAGTGAGCCAGGATTTCTGTAGGCACGAGGAGAATAACAACAACAGGTGTGTGAACCAAAATTTTGAGCAATTTATAGGGTAAATATTTCAGGATTGGGATGTTTTTGCCAATCCCAGCTATGTATGTTGAAATTCTTTTGCACCGCATGTAGCCAATGGTGCTAATCAACAGTGTGGGGGAAGGTTAATAAACTAACCACGCAAATAGGTTCCACACATCTGTTAGAACCTTTAACAGACTGCGAGACAAGAAGGCTCACATGATCGAGTCACTCACCTTTCTGAAGAGATGCCACGACAACAAGATAATACCGACCACATTTAAACTCACATCTGCTTCTGTCACTTAACCCAACTCTAAACGGATCTTATTCAGAGCTAGCCTTTCTCTAATCTCAGAGAGGATAAGAATACTCCGGCTTGAACTTGATAATTTAGACAAATGTCTCCTACAATCACACTTAACATTAACAGATAAAAAGTCATAATCTTAGTTTTTTCGGTAAAGTCACGTTGAAGGGAAACAACAAAATAATAATATATATAAAACAATAAAAAATTCTCACGACGTTTTGACCATAACTCAAACGGTCGTCTTCAGGTGTGTTGGTTTGCATAAATTTATTTGTAAACGGCGCATTTATTTATTTATAAAAAAAACGTTAGCGCCATGCGCAACGATTTGGCAGTTTATTTAGGACTAGTCCATCTATATTCTGAAAAGAGGAGGGGGGAGACGAATTTTTTTTATTTTTTTATTTTTTATAATGTATGCTGTCTGAAAGCCACTGTAAGCGTGAACAATCAATTAAGACCTGAAATGGTTTATCAAATCTTTCCAATGATTGCTAAGATAGAATCCATCTTCTCGGTTGAAATTGTCTCTGTGCTTGTATATGTGGATAGCCTCATGAACGAATCTCTCATGGAAGCCAGATGGCTTACAAAGAACCTCTGTCTTGGAAAAGTCAATGTCATGTGAGCCTACTGAATTATAACAATGATCTGTCACGGCCGAGGTGTTGGTCCAACACACCTGAAGACGACCGTTTGAGTTATGGTCGAAACGTCGTGAGAATTGTTTTATTGTTATATATATTTTATTATTTTGTTGTTTCCCTTCAACGTGACTTTACCGAAAAAACTAAGAATATGAATTACTGCAGTCACGAAAGCTTTAAATCAAAAGATAAAATGTCCGCATCTGATTGGAACCTTGTAGATAACATGACTGCTTCTTCTGCCACAACAATGTCTTCCAAATGCAAGGTTAACCTTATTGCTAAATTCAATAACTTGTCAAAAAAGAAACCAGATCCACACATAAAAAAGACTGCTATTAATCAGAGTAACAGCACAATCTCCGATAGCCTAAAATCGGTACTAGCTAGAGGGCTGAATTTTGCTGTCACCCTCAAACACATCCCAGTGGATGATATAAAAACCCAGGTAGATGTAGCCCTCAAAGGCTTGGGACACATCCCGACAGACATGGCAAGATTTAAAATTGCCACCATCTTTAAAAATGCTAAGAATCCTATTAATAACATCAGCAAGGACGAGCGCTCTGAATTCACCAAATTAAAAAATAGAGAGGACAAAGTCATCCTCTCAGCCGACAAGGGCAATGCTACTGTCATCATGGATAAAACCACATTCAGCAACATAATCCAGGACCTTCTTAATGATAGCAATTACACCAAAATCAACAAAGATCCGACCAACTGCCTGGCTATAAAAACAAACAATATCATTACCAATTCGACTTCTCTAATCGAACCATTCAAGCAGTTCTCCCTAAAACCTTCTGCTAATAGACCACCCAGATTATATGGTCTTCCAAAAATCTATAAAGAAGATACTCCACTTCGACCCATCGTTTCCACTATCAACTCACCTCCCTACAAACTGGCCCAATTTCTGTCTGAGACCTTGCTTCCATTCACGGGCAAGACTACCTCAGCAGTATGAAACTCAGCTCACTTTATCTCTCTAATCAAAGGCATTTCACTGTCCCCAGATGATTTGCTCGTCAGCTTTGATGTAGTCTCTCTGTTCACCAAGGTTCCTATACCTGACACCTTAGCAATAATTGAAGACTTGGTCCAACATGGACCAACTTTGGTTAGGAACTGCCTTACTAACATTTACTCTTTGTTTTTTTCGATAAAGTCACATATGGATAAAATAAAATAAATGACGACGTTTCGATCGCAACACAAGCGGTCGTCCTCAGGCGGAAAAAAATCATGCAGCAGTAGAAACGCTGAACCGGCACTTACTTCACCAGGAATGGTACTTTCTACAAACAAAATCAAGGTACCCACATGGGTCCCCCCTTATCACCAGTGATAGCGAATGTTTTCATGGAGAAATTTGAAACTGATGTCATCCAGACATGCACCCAACGTCCTTCCTTGGGAAGAGATACATAGATCACACTTTCGTCATTTGGCCACATGGCCTGCCAACATTGAATCAATTTCTCAACAACATAAATTCCATACACCCATCCATCAAATTCACCATGGAAGTGGAGAAGGATGGTAAGCTACTAATTCCTGGATGTTTTGTTTGAGAAGAGACCTATCTAAAACCTAATTCCCACCACCATCCGGCGCAGAAGAATTCCCTCATCAAACCACTACACCATAGGGCCACTGCATTTGCAACCAACACCACCAAGCCAGTGAACTGGAACACGTACACCAGACTCTTAAGATGAATGGGTACTGGGACAGCATTATTCGCAAAGCTGTTTCTCCAACCATGTAGAAACAATCCACTGAGACGCCTATCAAAACCATCACTTTACCATACATAGCAGGTGTTACCAAAAATATTTCCAAAATCTTAAACAAACACAAGATCCAAGTCCGATTCAATACAGTACACAAAATCCGTGATCTAATCCCATCCTGACATGCAATATCCTGGAGTCGACAAACTGAGTTGTACCTGCGGTAGCAGTTACATTGGGAAAACGAATTGACATGTCGCGGACCGTGTTAGCGAACACAAGGCAGATCTGAAACATCGCAGAACCAATACCTCTGCCGTGTCGGACCATTGTTATAACGCTGTGGGCTCGCGTGATATTGTTTTTTTCCGAGACCAAGGTACTCTGCAAACCTTCAGGTAACTATCAAAGGTTTTTTCATGAAGCCATAAAGATATACTAACATAGACATAACTTCAACCGAGAAGATGGATACAAATTGAGCAATCATTCGATGGATGTTATTAACTAGGTAAAGCCTTAACTGGTTGTGGTTGTTTCCATCACACGCGCCAGGTACTGGTAGATTTTTCAGATTTACTTTCCCACCATGTCCCATACTCAGCTTACCACTTCTACCTCCGCCTACGTCCCCCCCAGCCTCACTTCTTCTCCCCCTAGCGCTCACGCAACTCCCCTCTCTCTCCCCCCCTTGCTCCTCCCCCCTTTCTTACCGATAACCTCTTGCCACAGCAGCTCTCTCACCTACTTCAGCATTTTATTATTGCTGTGGTTGTTCCACCTGATGAAGATTGATTGTGTTGCGATAGAAACGTCGTGATTTGTTTTATTTTATTTCTACCTACGTGACATTACCGAAAGAGCGAATGAGTATAGATATTAGTTGTCAAACTAGATGATTTAAACGCGCATAGCTTCAGTGGTTTCCTAATATTGGAAGAGCATTCAAGATGGCCGCAGAAGCAATTCTGAAAGCGTTTGATGTTGTTTCAGTACTGAGGCCAGAGCACAGATAATTATCCCCATGCAACATGGCCACCATGAAGTCCCCCATGTAACATGGCAACCATTATGCAGTCTCTAATGCAACATGATTACCATATTCTTGGTTCTTTCGGTAAAGTCACGTAGAAGGGAAACAATAAAATAATAAAATAATACAATTCTCACGACGTTTCGACTGCAACACAAGCAATCATCATCAGGTGTGAAAACCACAGCAAGAAAATTTCAATTTTTCTTGCTGTGGTTCTTGCTGTGGTTTTCACACCTGATGATGATTACTTGTGTTGCAGTCGAAACGTCGTGAGAATTTTATTGTTTTATATTTTTATAATTGTATTGTTGCCCTTCTACGTGAGTTTACCGAAAGAACCAAGAATATGAATCCCTGCAGCCACGAAAGCTTTAAATCAAAACATGATTACCATTAAGTCCCCCATGTAGCATTGCTATCTTGACATCACCCATACAATCACCATAAAATCTCTCATACACCAAAGGCACTGTGACGTCCCCCATGCAACATGGCCATCGTGATGTCCCACTATTTACCGTGGCCACTGTGACGTCCCTCATTACTGTTCTTACCTTTCGGCGATTTGCTACAGATGGAGCCGGTGCCCTCTGAGGACAGCGCACTCCACGTGGTGCAAGACGTGTCGTTACTCCGAGCCTCTCCAGCTCGGCTCATCTACACACACACAAAGACAAAGGTCCACCACATAGGCTTGATTAAGATGTTGGAGCAAGTGCAGAAGGCGAGCACTGAGCCAGCATCTCTGAGATCCTGGGCTCCACATTCAGGAGGGTCCTGCCGAGATGTTGTCGTTTCTCAGCATTGGGATATTTGGCCAATATCAGATGCCATGCTTGGATTCACAATGAAAGATGCGTGGATTTTGAGGTCACACGCAGGGATTGTTCAAATTGTTAAAGAGTGATTGGGGATCGGGCATGACGAGCCATGGCAAGGAGGGACAACAATGGCTGATAGTGAAGAATAATAACGGAGCAGCAGCCAAGAAAGGAAACACATCGGAGAGGAGAGCCACCAGAGAGATGGTGCGACAAAATCGGCGCTTGGCGGATTATTCCATCACAGCATTTGAGGGGTAGCAAGGTCTCAGGGAGGAAGGCATTCTCATTCATCAGTGGATAGATAATAGTGCTGTAAATGCTCACGCGTAGACAGGCAGGCACACCAACAGGATCTCGGAGACACGCTCTGATAGACATACACATACTCAGGCGGACAAGGAGAAGCACATCCAGGTATACAAGTAGGTGACAGGTAGGCACAAGTCGAGGGGAAAACACACGTCCACCCATATTTTACCACACGAGTTGAAGAGCCACACGTACCTCCATGGCAGCAACTTGCAGAGTAGGGTGCTCAGAGCTCACTGCGTTTCTCGCACGGTCCGGGTCTCTGCGTGGAGAGCGGGAGACGCAGGCGAGGGTCACACAAAACCGATGGTGTGCGACAATACTCATGTCTAAACACGCGTCATGTCACAATGCGGACTCTCATCATCAACACGGACTCACATCATCATCACAGACTCACAACCTCACCACTCACCCACAACACGAAACACAACAAAAACAACAAAGACCGCCATTTGCCACTAAGTAGCGGCAAATGCCAGGCCAGGTGCACTTTGAGACCACGTGAAATGCTGAAGGCTCACTGACAGGTCACAGGTCAGACCCAGGTGCCAAGAGTTGACTGACTGAGATGACTGTGCCAACGTGCTACATTTCAGCCGCCCAGGTCAAAGGTCGTTGTTTTGACCATCGCTCCTTTGTTCGGACACCAGCAACACCGCGACAAACACCACCACTAGCACCACCACTAACACCACTGCTAACACCACCACCACTAACAAAGACAGATCCCCCGTATAGCCTGAATATACTGTAGGGGCAATTTCTGCTAGCGAGCACCTATAAAGGTCGGCATGGCACACGAGGGGGTGGGTGGCTAACACCACGCCTGGCCACCTTTGTCTCCCTAGCAGCGATGTTTACACATCGTACCAGGTATTCATTTGAGGCTGAGTCTACCTAGGGGAGGCCCAGGACCGGTTCAGATAATCGTTACTGGTGTTGGCCGTGAGCGGAAATCGAACCCGGGTCGCCAGGTTTGTAGTGCAGCACGTTAACCGCTACACTACTGCTCCACTCAACTAACACCACAACTAACACCAGCACTAACACCACTCCTAACACCACCACTAACACTACGAACCCTAAAAACACCACCACCAACATCAACTCCACCACCACCAACACCACCACCAAAAACACCACCACCACTAACACTACCACCAATAATACCACCAATAATACCACCATCACTAACACGACCACCACTAGTACCACCAACACCACCATCACTAACACCAGCAACAATACCTCGAACAACCACCACCACCACTAACACCACCATCACTAACACCAACACCACCATTATTAACACCACAAACACCACCACTAACACCACCATCACTAACACCACCACCACTAATACCACCAACATTAACACCACCACTCCTCCTGCTAATACAGGACACCAAAGACAACGATCCTCATAGAGCCTTAACAGGCTGTAGGGGCAAGTGCTGTTAGCCAGCAGTACGTATGAAGGCCGGCACGGTACACGAAGGGGTGGGTGGTTAGCACCATGCCCGACCGCCTTTGTCTCCCCAGTGGCGATGTTTACGCATCGCACCAGGTACTCATTTGAGAACGGGTCACTGCTACACACAGACTCACACTGACCCAGACACACGTACACAGACTCACACAGAGAGACTCACACACAGACTCACTTAGAGAGACTCACACACAGACTCACGTAGAAAGACTCACACCACCACCGCCAACACTCACCCACAGCTCGGTTCCACGCCTAACGGCCAAACTGCCAGGGGAAGCACGTGGCGCGAGACGCGGCGTGGTGTAATAGCCATTAGCTCCTCCCCCTCACCTAAGCTCCTCCCCCATGCTCCCCCTTTCCCCCCCTGCCCCTCCCCCTTCACAACCCCCCATTCCCCCCACACGACCCCTCCACGACCACCCCCCTTGCCCCCCCTGGCAACCCCCACCTATGCCCCCCTCGTGAACCCCCCTATCCGCTCGTCCAGACGGGGAGAATTCAATCACATTCATTCGATGCGACGTTTCTTATGGGATTTAATGAGCGACAACATTTTGACCCCAAACCGAGAGGATTCTGGGATGTTTGTGTTTTTTTGGTAATAACTCTGAAAGGAAACGTCGCAGACCCATCAAGATGGTACTCGTACTGCTCGGCTCGTCGAGCGGAATCCAAATATATGAGTGGTTCAGCTATGGGATATGAAATGGACGAGCGACTAATAAAACAACATGTATTATGGGGTTGAATGCTTTTTGCTATTCACAAAATAAAACAAAAGCAGTCATGCAAATATCTGAATTTTCACAGCACAGCAAAATCAGTTGCACCATTCAATTCCGCTCTTCCAGACGGGGAGAATTCAATCACATTCATTCGATGCGACGTTTCTTATGGGATTTAATGAGCGACAACATTTTGACCCCAAACCGAGAGGATTCTGGGATTTTTGTGGTTTTTTGGTAATAACTCTGGAAGGAAACGTCGCAGACCCATCAAGGTGGTACTCGTACTGCTCGCCTCGTCGAGAGGAATCCAAATATATGAATGGTTAAGCTATGTGATATGAAATGGACGAGCGACCAATAAAACAGCATGTATTATGGGGTTGAATGCTTTTTGCTATTCACAAAATAAAGCAAAAGCAGTCATGCAAATATCTGAATTTTCACAGCACAGCAAAATCAGTTGCACCATTCAATTCCGCTCGTCCAGACGGGGAGAATTCAATCACATTCATTCGATGCGACGTTTCTTATGGGATTTAATGAGCGACAACATTTTGAGCCCAAACCGAGAGGATTCTGGGATGTTTGTGTTTTTTTGGTAATAACTCTGGAAGGAAACGTCGCATACCCATCAAGGTGGTACTCGTACTGCTCGCCTCGTCGAAAGGAATCCAAATATATGAATGGTTAAGCTATGGGATATGAAATGGACGAGCGACCAATAAAACAGCATGTATTATGGGGTTGAATGCTTTTTGCTATTCACAAAATAAAACAAAAGCAGTCATGCAAATATCTGAATTTTCACAGCACAGCAAAATCAGTTGCACCATTCAATTCCGCTCGTCCAGACGGGGAGAATTCAATCACATTCATTCGATGCGACGTTTCTTATGGGATTTAATGAGCGACAACATTTTGACCCCAAACCGAGAGGATTCTGGGATTTTTGTGTTTTTTTGGTAATAACTCTGGAAGGAAACGTCGCAGACCCATCAAGGTAGTACTCGTACTGCTCGCCTCGTCGAGAGGAATCCAAATATATGAATGCTTAAGCTATAGGATATGAAATGGACGAGCGACCAATAAAACAACATATATTATGGGGTTGAATGATTTTTGCTATTCACAAAATAAAACAAAAGCAGTCATGCAAATATTTGAATTTTCACAGCACAGCAAAATCAGTTGCACCATTCAATTCCGCTCTTCCAGACGGGGAGAATTCAATCACATTCATTCGATGCGACGTTTCTTATGGGATTTAATGAGCGACAACATTTTGACCCCAAACCGAGAGGATTCTGGGATTTTTGTGTTTTTTTGGTAATAACTCTGGAAGGAAACGTCGCAGACCCATCAAGGTAGTACTCGTACTGCTCGCCTCGTCGAGAGGAATCCAAATATATGAATGCTTAAGCTATAGGATATGAAATGGACGAGCGACCAATAAAACAACATATATTATGGGGTTGAATGATTTTTGCTATTCACAAAATAAAACAAAAGCAGTCATGCAAATATTTGAATTTTCACAGCACAGCAAAATCAGTTGCACCATTCAATTCCGCTCTTCCAGACGGGGAGAATTCAATCACATTCATTCGATGCGACGTTTCTTATGGGATTTAATGAGCGACAACATTTTGACCCCAAACCGAGAGGATTCTGGGATGTTTGTGTTTTTTTGGTAATAACTCTGGAAGGAAACGTCGCAGACCCATCAAGGTGGTATTCGTACTGCTCGCCTCGTCGAGAGGAATCCAAATATATGAATGGTTAAGCTATGCGATATGAAATGGACGAGCGACCAATGAAACAGCATGTATTATGGGGTTGAATGCTTTTTGCTATTCACAAAATAAAACAAAAGCAGTCATGCAAATATCTGAATTTTCACAGCACAGCAAAATCAGTTGCACCATTCAATTCCGCTCGTCCAGACGGGGAGAATTCAATCACATTCATTCGATGCGACGTTTCTTATGGGATTTAATGAGCGACAACATTTTGAGCCCAAACCGAGAGGATTCTGGGATGTTTGTGTTTTTTTGGTAATAACTCTGGAAGGAAACGTCGCATACCCATCAAGGTGGTACTCGTACTGCTCGCCTCGTCGAAAGGAATCCAAATATATGAATGGTTAAGCTATGGGATATGAAATGGACGAGCGACCAATAAAACAGCATGTATTATGGGGTTGAATGCTTTTTGCTATTCACAAAATAAAACAAAAGCAGTCATGCAAATATCTGAATTTTCACAGCACAGCAAAATCAGTTGCACCATTCAATTCCGCTCGTCCAGACGGGGAGAATTCAATCACATTCATTCGATGCGACGTTTCTTATGGGATTTAATGAGCGACAACATTTTGACCCCAAACCGAGAGGATTCTGGGATGTTTGTGGTTTTTTGGTAATAACTCTGGAAGGAAACGTCGCAGACCCATCAAGGTGGTACTCGTACTGCTCGCCTTATCGAGAGGAATCCAAATATATGAGTTGTTAAGCTATGGGATATGAAATGGACGAGCGACCAATAAAACAACATGTATTATGGCGTTGAATGCTTTTTGCTATTCACAAAATAAAACAAAGGCAGTCATGCAAATATCTGAATTTTCACAGCACAGCAAAATCAGTTGCACCATTCAATTCCGCTCGTCCAGACGGGGAGAATTCAATCACATTCATTCGATGCGACGTTTCTTATGGGATTTAATGAGCGACAACATTTTGACCCCAAACCGAGAGGATTCTGGGATGTTTGTGTATTTTTGGTAATAACTCTGGAAGGAAACGTCGCAGACCCATCAAGGTGGTACTCGTACTGCTCGCCTCGTCGAGAAGAATCCAAATATATGAATGGTTAAGCTATGTGATATGAAATGGACGAGCGACCAATAAAACAGCATGTATTATGGGGTTGAATGCTTTTTGCTATTCACAACATAAAACAAAAGCAGTCATGCAAATATCTGAATTTTCACAGCACAGCAAAATCAGTTGCACCATTCAATTCCGCTCTTCCAGACGGGGAGAATTCAATCACATTCATTCGATGCGACGTTTCTTATGGGATTTAATGAGCGACAACATTTTGAGCCCAAACCGAGAGGATTCTGGGATGTTTGTGTTTTTTTGGTAATAACTCTGGAAGGAAACGTCGCATACCCATCAAGATGGTACTCGTACTGCTCGCCTCGTCGAAAGGAATCCAAATATATGAATGGTTAAGCTATGGGATATGAAATGGACGAGCGACCAATAAAACAGCATGTATTATGGGGTTGAATGCTTTTTGCTATTCACAAAATAAAACAAAAGCAGTCATGCAAATATCTGAATTTTCACAGCACAGCAAAATCAGTTGCACCATTCAATTCCGCTCGTCCATACGGGGAGAATTCAATCACATTCATTCGATGCGACGTTTCTTATGGGATTTAATGAGCGACAACATTTTGACCCCAAACCGAGAGGATTCTGGGATGTTTGTGGTTTTTTGGTAATAACTCTGGAAGAAAACGTCGCAGACCCATCAAGGTGGTACTCGTACTGCTCGCCTTATCGAGAGGAATCCAAATATATGAGTTGTTAAGCTATGGGATATGAAATGGACGAGCGACCAATAAAACAACATGTATTATGGGGTTGAATGCTTTTTGCTATTCACAAAATAAAACAAAAGCAGTCATGCAAATATCTGAATTTTCACAGCACAGCAAAATCAGTTGAACCATTCAATTCCGCTCGTCCAGACGGGGAGAATTCAATCACATTCATTCGATGCGA
Organism: Petromyzon marinus; assembly: GCF_048934315.1. Taxonomy (NCBI): domain Eukaryota; kingdom Metazoa; phylum Chordata; class Hyperoartia; order Petromyzontiformes; family Petromyzontidae; genus Petromyzon; species Petromyzon marinus. Next base: position 17,129,693 of record NC_133725.1, on the reverse strand, counting down.
CGTTTCTTATGGGATTTAATGAGCGACAACATTTTGACCCCAAACCGAGAGGATTCTGGGATGTTTGTGTATTTTTGGTAATAACTCTGGAAGGATACGTCGCAGACCCATCAACGTGGTACTCGTACTGCTCGCCTCGTCGAGAGGAATCCAAATATATGAATGCTTAAGCTATGGGATATGAAATGGACGAGCGACCAATAAAACAACATGTATTATGGGGTTGAATGCTTTTTGCTTTTCACAAAATAAAACAAAAGCAGTCATGCAAATATCTGAATTTTCACAGCACAGCAAAATCAGTTGCACCATTCAATTCCGCTCTTCCAGACGGGGAGAATTCAATCACATTCATTCGATGCGACGTTTCTTAAGGGATTTAATGAGCGACAACATTTTGACCCCAAACCGAGAAGATTCTGGGATTGTTGTGGTTTTTTGGTAATAACTCTGGAAGGAAACGTCGCAGACCCATCAAGGTGGTACTCGTACTGCTCGCCTCGTCGAGAGGAATCCAAATATATGAATGGTTAAGCTATGTGATATGAAATGGACGAGCGACCAATAAAACAGCATGTATTATGGGGTTGAATGCTTTTTGCTATTCACAAAATAAAACAAAAGCAGTCATGCAAATATCTGAATTTTCACAGCACAGCAAAATCAGTTGCACCATTCAATTCCGCTCTTCCAGACGGGGAGAATTCAATCACATTCATTCGATGCGACGTTTCTTATGGGATTTAATGAGCGACAACATTTTGACCCCAAACCGAGAGGATTCTGGGATGTTTGTGGTTTTTTGGTAATAACTCTGGAAGGAAACGTCGCAGACCCATCAAGGTGGTACTCGTACTGCTCGCCTCGTCGAGAGGAATCCAAATATATGAATGCTTAAGCTATGGGATATGAAATGGACGAGCGACCAATAAAACAACATGTATTATGGGGTTGAATGCTTTTTGCTATTCACAAAATAAAACAAAAGTAGTCATGCAAATATCTGAATTTTCACAGCACAGCAAAATCAGTTGCACCATTCAATTCCGCTCTTCCAGACGGGGAGAATTCAATCACATTCATTCGATGCGACGTTTCTTATGGGATTTAATGAGCGACAACATTTTGACCCCAAACCGAGAGGATTCTGGGATTTTTGTGGTTTTTTGGTAATAACTCTGGAAGGAAACGTCGCAGACCCATCAAGGTGGTACTCGTACTGCTCGCCTCGTCGAGAGGAATCCAAATATATGAATGGTTAAGCTATGGAATATGAAATGGACGAGCGACCAATAAAACAGCATGTATTATGGGGTTGAATGCTTTTTGCTATTCACAAAATAAAACAAAAGCAGTCATGCAAATATCTGAATTTTCACAGCACAGCAAAATCAGTTGCACCATTCAATTCCGCTCGTCCAGACGGGGAGAATTCAATCACATTCATTCGATGCGACGTTTCTTATGGGATTTAATGAGCGACAACATTTTGACCCCAACCGAGAGGATTCTGGGATGTTTGTGGTTTTTTGGTAATAACTCTGGAAGAAAACGTCGCAGACCCATCAAGGTGGTACTCGTACTGCTCGCCTTATCGAGATAAATCCAAATATATGAGTTGTTAAGCTATGGGATATGAAATGGACGAGCGACCAATAAAACAACATGTATTATGGGGTTGAATGCTTTTTGCTATTCACAAAATAAAACAAAAGCAGTCATACAAATATCTGAATTTTCACAGCACAGCAAAATCAGTTGCACCATTCAATTCCGCTCTTCCAGACGGGGAGAATTCAATCACATTCATTCGATGCGACGTTTCTTATGGGATTTAATGAGCGACAACATTTTGACCCCAAACCGAGAGGATTCTGGGATGTTTGTGGTTTTTTGGTAATAACTCTGGAAGGAAACGTCGCAGACCCATCAAGGTGGTACTCGTACTGCTCGCCTCGTCGAGAGGAATCCAAATATATGAATGGTTAAGCTATGTGATATGAAATGGACGAGCGACCAATAAAACAACATGTATTATGGGGTTGAATGCTTTTTGCTATTCACAAAATAAAACAAAAGCAGTCATGCAAATATCTGAATTTTCACAGCACAGCAAAATCAGTTGCACCATTCAATTCCGCTCGTCCAGACGGGGAGAATTCAATCACATTCATTCGATGCGACGTTTCTTATGGGATTTAATGAGCGACAACATTTTGACCCCAAACCGAGTGGATTCTGGGATGTTTGTGTTTTTTTGGTAATAACTCTGGAACGAAACGTCGCAGAACCATCAAGGTGGTACTCGTACTGCTCGCCTCGTCGAGACGAATCCAAATATATGAATGGTTAAACTATGTGATATGAAATGGACTAGCGACCAATAAAACAGCATGTATTATGGGGTTGAATGCTTTTTGCTATTCACAAAATAAAACAAAAGCAGTCATGCAAATATCTGAATTTTCACAGCACAGCAAAATCAGTTGCACCATTCAATTCCGCTCGTCCAGACGGGTAGAATTCAATCACATTTATTCGATGCGACGTTTCTTATGGGATTTAATAAGCGACACCATTTTGACCCCAAACCGAGAGGATTCTGGGATGTTTGTGGTTTTTTGGTAATAACTCTGGAAGGAAACGTCGCAGACCCATCAAGGTGGTACTCGTACTGCTCGCCTCATCGAGAGGAATCCAAATGTATGAGTTGTTAAGCTATGGGATATGAAATGGACGAGCGACCAATAAAACAACATGTATTATGGGGTTGAATGCTTTTTGCTATTCACAAAATAAAACAAAGCAGTCATGCAAATATCTGAATTTTCACAGCACAGCAAAATCAGTTGCACCATTCAATTCCGCTCGTCCAGACGGGGAGAATTCAATCACATTCATTCGATGCGACGTTTCTTATGGGATTTAATGAGCGACAACATTTTGACCCCAAACCGAGAGGATTCTGGGATGTTTGTGGTTTTTTGGTAATAACTCTGGAAGGAAACGTCGCAGACCGATCAACGTGGTACTCGTACTGCTCGCCTCGTCGAGCGGAATCCAAATATATGAGTGGTTCAGCTATGGGATATGAAATGGACGAGCGACCAATAAAACAACATGTATTATGGGGTTGAATGCTTTTTGCTATTCACAAAATAAAACAAAAGCAGTCATGCAAATATCTGAATTTTCACAGCACAGCAAAATCAGTTGCACCATTCAATTCCGCTCGTCCAGACGGGGAGAATTCAATCACATTCATTCGATGCGACGTTTCCTATGGGATTTAATGAGCGACAACATTTTGACCCCAAACCGAGATGATTCTGGGATGTTTGTGTTTTTTTGGTAATAACTCTGGAAGGAAACGTCGCAGAACCATCAAGGTGGTACTCGTACTGCTCGCCTCGTCGAGAGGAATCCAAATATATGAGTTGTTAAGCTATGGGATATGAAATGGACGAGCGACCAATAAAACAACATGTATTATGGGGTTGAATGCTTTTTGCTATTCACAAAATAAAACAAAAGCAGTCATGCAAATATATGAATTTTCACAGCACAGCAAAATCAGTTGCACCATTCAATTCCGCTCGTCCAGACGGGGAGAATTCAATCACATTCATTCGATGCGACGTTTCTTATGGGATTTAATGAGCGACAACATTTTGACCCCAAACCGAGTGGATTCTGGGATGTTTGTGTTTTTTTGGTAATAACTCTGGAACGAAACGTCGCAGAACCATCAAGGTGGTACTCGTACTGCTCGCCTCGTCGAGACGAATCCAAATATATGAATGGTTAAGCTATGTGATATGAAATGGACGAGCGACCAATAAAACAGCATGTATTATGGGGTTGAATGCTTTTTGCTATTCACAAAATAAAACAAAAGCAGTCATGCAAATATCTGAATTTTCACAGCACAGCAAAATCAGTTGCACCATTCAATTCCGCTCGTCCAGACGGGTAGAATTCAATCACATTTATTCGATGCGACGTTTCTTATGGGATTTAATAAGCGACACCATTTTGACCCCAAACCGAGAGGATTCTGGGATGTTTGTGGTTTTTTGGTAATAACTCTGGAAGGAAACGTCGCAGACCGATCAACGTGGTACTCGTACTGCTCGCCTCGTCGAGAGGAATCCAAATATATGAGTTGTTAAGCTATGGGATATGAAATGGACGAGCGACCAATAAAACAACATGTATTATGGGGTTGAATGCTTTTTGCTATTCACAAAATAAAACAAAAGCAGTCATGCAAATATATGAATTTTCACAGCACAGCAAAATCAGTTGCACCATTCAATTCCGCTCGTCCAGACGGGGAGAATTCAATCACATTTATTCGATGCGACGTTTCTTATGGGATTTAATAAGCGACAACATTTTGACCCCAAACCGAGAGGATTCTGGGATGTTTGTGTTTTTTTGGTAATAACTCTGGAAGGAAACGTCGCAGAACCATCAAGGTGGTACTCGTACTGCTCGCCTCGTCGAGACGAATCCAAATATATGAATGGTTAAGCTATGTGATATGAAATGGACGAGCGACCAATAAAACAGCATGTATTATGGGGTTGAATGCTTTTTGCTATTCACAAAATAAAACAAAAGCAGTCATGCAAATATCTGAATTTTCACAGCACAGCAAAATCAGTTACACCATTCAATTCCGCTCGTCCAGACGGGTAGAATTCAATCACATTTATTCGATGCGACGTTTCTTATGGGATTTAATAAGCGACACCATTTTGACCCCAAACCGAGAGGATTCTGGGATGTTTGTGGTTTTTTGGTAATAACTCTGGAATGAAACGTCGCAGACAAATCAAGGTGGTACTCATACTGCTCGCCTCATCGAGAGGAATCCAAATGTATGAGTTGATAAGCTATGGGATATGAAATGGACGAGCGACCAATAAAACAACATGTATTATGGGGTTGAATGCTTTTTGCTATTCACAAAATAAAACAAAGCAGTCATGCAAATATCTGAATTTTCACAGCACAGCAAAATCAGTTGCACCATTCAATTCCGCTCGTCCAGACGGGTAGAATTCAATCACATTTATTCGATGCGACGTTTCTTATGGGATTTAATAAGCGACACCATTTTGACCCCAAACCGAGAGGATTCTGGGATGTTTGTGGTTTTTTGGTAATAACTCTGGAAGGAAACGTCGCAGACCGATCAACGTGGTACTCGTACTGCTCGCCTCGTCGAGAGGAATCCAAATATATGAGTTGTTAAGCTATGGGATATGAAATGGACGAGCGACCAATAAAACAACATGTATTATGGGGTTGAATGCTTTTTGCTATTCACAAAATAAAACAAAAGCAGTCATGCAAATATATGAATTTTCACAGCACAGCAAAATCAGTTGCACCATTCAATTCCGCTCGTCCAGACGGGGAGAATTCAATCACATTTATTCGATGCGACGTTTCTTATGGGATTTAATAAGCGACAACATTTTGACCCCAAACCGAGAGGATTCTGGGATGTTTGTGTTTTTTTGGTAATAACTCTGGAAGGAAACGTCGCAGAACCATCAAGGTGGTACTCGTACTGCTCGCCTCGTCGAGACGAATCCAAATATATGAATGGTTAAGCTATGTGATATGAAATGGACGAGCGACCAATAAAACAGCATGTATTATGGGGTTGAATGCTTTTTGCTATTCACAAAATAAAACAAAAGCAGTCATGCAAATATCTGAATTTTCACAGCACAGCAAAATCAGTTACACCATTCAATTCCGCTCGTCCAGACGGGTAGAATTCAATCACATTTATTCGATGCGACGTTTCTTATGGGATTTAATAAGCGACACCATTTTGACCCCAAACCGAGAGGATTCTGGGATGTTTGTGGTTTTTTGGTAATAACTCTGGAATGAAACGTCGCAGACAAATCAAGGTGGTACTCATACTGCTCGCCTCATCGAGAGGAATCCAAATGTATGAGTTGATAAGCTATGGGATATGAAATGGACGAGCGACCAATAAAACAACATGTATTATGGGGTTGAATGCTTTTTGCTATTCACAAAATAAAACAAAGCAGTCATGCAAATATCTGAATTTTCACAGCACAGCAAAATCAGTTGCACCATTCAATTCCGCTCGTCCAGACGGGGAGAATTCAATCACATTCATTCGATGCGACGTTTCTTATGGGATTTAATGAGCGACAACATTTTGACCCCAAACCGAGATGATTCTGGGATGTTTGTGTTTTTTTGGTAATAACTCTGGAAGGAAACGTCGCAGACCCATCAAGGCGGTACTCGTACTGCTCGCCTCGTCGAGAGGAATCCAAATATATGAATGGTTAAGCTATGGGATTTGAAATGGACTAGCGACCAATAAAACAGCATGTATTATGGGGTTGAATGCTTTTTGTTATTCACAAAATAAAACAAATGCAGTCATGCAAATATTTGAATTTTCACAGCACAGCAAAATCAGTTGCACCATTCAATTCCGCTCGTCCAGACGGGGAGAATTCAATCACATTTATTCGATGCGACGTTTCTTATGGGATTTAATAAGCGACAACATTTTGACCCCAAACCGAGAGGATTCTGGGATGTTTGTGTTTTTTTGGTAATAACTCTGGAAGGTAACGTCGCAGACCCATCAAGGTGGTACTCGTACTGCTCGCCTCGTCGAGACGAATCCAAATATATGAATGGTTAAGCTATGTGATATGAAATGGACGAGCGACCAATAAAACAGCATGTATTATGGGGTTGAATGCTTTTTGCTATTCACAAAATAAAACAAAAGCAGTCATGCAAATATCTGAATTTTCACAGCACAGCAAAATCAGTTACACCATTCAATTCCGCTCGTCCAGACGGGTAGAATTCAATCACATTTATTCGATGCGACGTTTCTTATGGGATTTAATAAGCGACACCATTTTGACCCCAAACCGAGAGGATTCTGGGATGTTTGTGGTTTTTTGGTAATAACTCTGGAATGAAACGTCGCAGACCCATCAAGGTGGTACTCATACTGCTCGCCTCATCGAGAGGAATCCAAATGTATGAGTTGATAAGCTATGGGATATGAAATGGACGAGCGACCAATAAAACAACATGTATTATGGGGTTGAATGCTTTTTGCTATTCACAAAATAAAACAAAGCAGTCATGCAAATATCTGAATTTTCACAGCACAGCAAAATCAGTTGCACCATTCAATTCCGCTCGTCCAGACGGGGAGAATTCAATCACATTCATTCGATGCGACGTTTCTTATGGGATTTAATGAGCGACAACATTTTGACCCCAAACCGAGAGGATTCTGGGATGTTTGTGGTTTTTTGGTAATAACTCTGGAAGGAAACGTCGCAGACCGATCAAGGTGGTACTCGTACTGCTCGCCTCGTCGAGCGGAATCCAAATATATGAGTGTTTCAGCTATGGGATATGAAATGGACGAGCGACCAATAAAACAACATGTATTATGGGGTTGAATGCTTTTTGCTATTCACAAAATAAAACAAAAGCAGTCATGCAAATATCTGAATTTTCACAGCACAGCAAAATCAGTTGCACCATTCAATTCCGCTCGTCCAGACGGGGAGAATTCAATCACATTTATTCGATGCGACGTTTCTTATGGGATTTAATAAGCGACAACATTTTGACCCCAAACCGAGAGGATTCTGGGATGTTTGTGTTTTTTTGGTAATAACTCTGGAAGGTAACGTCGCAGACCCATCAAGGTGGTACTCGTACTGCTCGCCTCGTCGAGACGAATCCAAATATATGAATGGTTAAGCTATGTGATATGAAATGGACGAGCGACCAATAAAACAGCATGTATTATGGGGTTGAATGCTTTTTGCTATTCACAAAATAAAACAAAAGCAGTCATGCAAATATCTGAATTTTCACAGCACAGCAAAATCAGTTACACCATTCAATTCCGCTCGTCCAGACGGGTAGAATTCAATCACATTTATTCGATGCGACGTTTCTTATGGGATTTAATAAGCGACACCATTTTGACCCCAAACCGAGAGGATTCTGGGATGTTTGTGGTTTTTTGGTAATAACTCTGGAATGAAACGTCGCAGACCCATCAAGGTGGTACTCATACTGCTCGCCTCATCGAGAGGAATCCAAATGTATGAGTTGATAAGCTATGGGATATGAAATGGACGAGCGACCAATAAAACAACATGTATTATGGGGTTGAATGCTTTTTGCTATTCACAAAATAAAACAAAGCAGTCATGCAAATATCTGAATTTTCACAGCACAGCAAAATCAGTTGCACCATTCAATTCCGCTCGTCCAGACGGGGAGAATTCAATCACATTCATTCGATGCGACGTTTCTTATGGGATTTAATGAGCGACAACATTTTGACCCCAAACCGAGAGGATTCTGGGATGTTTGTGGTTTTTTGGTAATAACTCTGGAAGGAAACGTCGCAGACCGATCAAGGTGGTACTCGTACTGCTCGCCTCGTCGAGCGGAATCCAAATATATGAGTGTTTCAGCTATGGGATATGAAATGGACGAGCGACCAATAAAACAACATGTATTATGGGGTTGAATGCTTTTTGCTATTCACAAAATAAAACAAAAGCAGTCATGCAAATATCTGAATTTTCACAGCACAGCAAAATCAGTTGCACCATTCAATTCCGCTCGTCCAGACGGGGAGAATTCAATCACATTCATTCGATGCGACGTTTCCTATGGGATTTAATGAGCGACAACATTTTGACCCCAAACCGAGATGATTCTGGGATGTTTGTGTTTTTTTGGTAATAACTCTGGAAGGAAACGTCGCAGACCCATCAAGGTGGTACTCGTACTGCTCGCTTCATCGAGAGGAATCCAAATATATGAGTTGTTAAGCTATGGGATATGAAATGGACGAGCGACCAATAAAACAACATGTATTATGGGGTTGAATGCTTTTTGCTATTCACAAAATAAAACAAAAGCAGTCATGCAAATATCTGAATTTTCACAACACAGCAAAATCAGTTGCACCATTCAATTCCGCTCGTCCAGACGGGGAGAATTCAATCACATTCATTCGATGCGACGTTTCTTATGGGATTTAATGAGCGACAACATTTTGACCCCAAACCGAGAGGATTCTGGGATGTTTGTGTTTTTTTGGTAATAACTCTGGAAGAAAATGTCGCAGACCCATCAAGGTGGTACTTGTACTGCTCGCCTCGTCGAGAGGAATCCAAATATATGAATGGTTAAGCTATGGGATTTGAAATGGACTAGCGACCAATAAAACAGCATGTATTATGGGGTTGAATGCTTTTTGTTATTCACAAAATAAAACAAATGCAGTCATGCAAATATTTGAATTTTCACAGCACAGCAAAATCAGTTGCACCATTCAATTCCGCTCGTCCAGACGGGGAGAATTCAATCACATTTATTCGATGCGACGTTTCTTATGGGATTTAATAAGCGACACCATTTTGACTCCAAACCGAGAGGATTCTGGGATGTTTGTGGTTTTTTGGTAATAACTCTGGAATGAAACGTCGCAGACCCATCAAGGTGGTACTCATACTGCTCGCCTCATCGAGAGGAATCCAAATGTATGAGTTGATAAGCTATGGGATATGAAATGGACGAGCGACCAATAAAACAACATGTATTATGGGGTTGAATGCTTTTTGCTATTCACAAAATAAAACAAAGCAGTCATGCAAATATCTGAATTTTCACAGCACAGCAAAATCAGTTGCACCATTCAATTCCGCTCGTCCAGACGGGGAGAATTCAATCACATTCATTCGATGCGACGTTTCTTATGGGATTTAATGAGCGACAACATTTTGACCCCAAACCGAGAGGATTCTGGGATGTTTGTGGTTTTTTGGTAATAACTCTGGAAGGAAACGTCGCAGACCGATCAAGGTGGTACTCGTACTGCTCGCCTCGTCGAGCGGAATCCAAATATATGAGTGTTTCAGCTATGGGATATGAAATGGACGAGCGACCAATAAAACAACATGTATTATGGGGTTGAATGCTTTTTGCTATTCACAAAATAAAACAAAAGCAGTCATGCAAATATCTGAATTTTCACAGCACAGCAAAATCAGTTGCACCATTCAATTCCGCTCGTCCAGACGGGGAGAATTCAATCACATTCATTCCATGCGACGTTTCCTATGGGATTTAATGAGCGACAACATTTTGACCCCAAACCGAGATGATTCTGGGATGTTTGTGTTTTTTTGGTAATAACTCTGGAAGGAAACGTCGCAGACCCATCAAGGTGGTACTCGTACTGCTCGCTTCATCGAGAGGAATCCAAATATATGAGTTGTTAAGCTATGGGATATGAAATGGACGAGCGACCAATAAAACAACATGTATTATGGGGTTGAATGCTTTTTGCTATTCACAAAATAAAACAACAGCAGTCATGCAAATATCTGAATTTTCACAACACAGCAAAATCAGTTGCACCATTCAATTCCGCTCGTCCAGACGGGGAGAATTCAATCACATTCATTCGATGCGACGTTTCTTATGGGATTTAATGAGCGACAACATTTTGACCCCAAACCGAGAGGATTCTGGGATGTTTGTGTTTTTTTGGTAATAACTCTGGAAGAAAATGTCGCAGACCCATCAAGGTGGTACTTGTACTGCTCGCCTCGTCGAGAGGAATCCAAATATATGAATGGTTAAGCTATGTGATATGAAATGGACGAGCGACCATTAAAACAGCATGTATTATGGGGTTGAATGCTTTTTGCTATTCACAAAACAAAACAAAAGCAGTCATGCAAATATCTGAATTTTCACAGCACAGCAAAATCAGTTGCACCATTCAATTCCGCTCGTCCAGACGGGGAGAATTCAATCACATTCATTCGATGGGACGTTTCTTATGGGATTTAATAAGCGACAACATTTTGACCCCAAACCGAGATGATTCTGGGATGTTTGTGTTTTTTTGGTAATAACTCTGGAAGGAAACGTCGCAGACCCATCAAGGTGGTACTCGTACTGCTCGCCTCGTCGAGCGGAATCCAAATATATGAGTGTTTCAGCTATGGGATATGAAATGGACGAGCGACCAATAAAACAACATGTATTATGGGGTTGAATGCTTTTTGCTATTCACAAAATAAAACAAAAGCAGTCATGTAAATATCTGAATTTTCAAAGCATAGCAAAATCAGTTGCACCATTCAATTCCGCTCGTCCAGACGGGGAGAATTCAATCACATTTATTCGATGCGACGTTTCTTATGGGATTTAATAAGCGACAACATTTTGACCCCAAACCGAGAGGATTCTGGGATGTTTGTGGTTTTTTGGTAATAACTCTGGAAGTAAACGTCGTAGTCCCATCAAGGTGGTACTCGTACTGCTCGCCTCATCGAGAGGAATCCATATATATGAGTTGTTAAGCTATGGGATATGAAATAGACGAGCGACCAATAAAACAACATGTATTATGGGGTTGAATGCTTTTTGCTATTCATAAAAAAAAAAAAGCAGTCATGCAAATATCTGAATTTTCACAGCACAGCAAAATCAGTTGCACCATTCAATTCCGCTCGTCCAGACGGGGAGAATTCAATCACATTCATTCGATGCGACGTTTCTTATGGGATTTAATGAGCGACAACATTTTGACCCCAAACAGAGAGGATTCTGGGATGTTTGTGTTTTTTTGGTAATAACTCTGGAACGAAACGTCGCAGACCCATCAAGGTGGTACTCGTACTGCTCGCCTCGTCGAGAGGAATCCAAATATATGAATGGTTAAGCTATGGGATTTGAAATGGACGAGCGACCAATAAAACAACATGTATTATGGGGTTGAATGCTTTTTGCTATTCACAAAAAAAACAAAAGCAGTCATGCAAATATCTGAATTTTCACAGCACAGCAAAATCAGTTGCACCATTCAATTCCGCTCGTCCAGACGGGGAGAATTCAATCACATTCATTCGATGCGACGTTTCTTATGGGATTTAATGAGCGACAACATTTTGACCCCAAACCGAGAGGATTCTGGGATGTTTGTGTTTTTTTGGTAATAACTCTGGAAGGAAACGTCGCAGACCCATCAAGGTGGTACTCGTACTGCTCGCCTCGTCGAGAGGAATCCAAATATATGAATGGTTAAGCTATGGGATTTGAAATGGACTAGCGACCAATAAAACAGCATGTATTATGGGGTTGAATGCTTTTTGTTATTCACAAAATAAAACAAATGCAGTCATGCAAATATTTGAATTTTCACAGCACAGCAAAATCAGTTGCACCATTCAATTCCGCTCGTCCAGACGGGGAGAATTCAATCACATTTATTCGATGCGACGTTTCTTATGGGATTTAATAAGCGACAACATTTTGACCCCAAACCGAGAGGATTCTGGGATGTTTGTGTTTTTTTGGTAATAACTCTGGAAGGAAACGTCGCAGAACCATCAAGGTGGTACTCGTACTGCTCGCCTCGTCGAGAGGAATCCAAATATATGAATGGTCAAGCTATGTGATATGAAATGGACGAGCGACCAATAAAACAGCATGTATTATGGGGTTGAATGCTTTTTGCTATTCACAAAACAAAACGAAAGCAGTCATGTAAATATCTGAATTTTCACAGCACAGCAAAATCAGTTGCACCATTCAATTCCGCTCGTCCAGACGGGGAGAATTCAATCACATTTATTCGATGCGACGTTTCTTATGGGATTTAATAAGCGACAACATTTTGACCCCAAACCGAGAGGATTCTGGGATGTTTGTGGTTTTTTGGTAATAACTCTGGAAGGAAACGTCGCAGACCCATCAAGGTGGTACTCGTACTGCTCGCCTCATCGAGAGGAATCCATATATATGAGTTGTTAAGCTATGGGATATGAAATGGACGAGCGACCAATAAAACAACATGTATTATGGGGTTGAATGCTTTTTGCTATTCACAAAATAAAACAAAGCAGTCATGCAAATATCTGAATTTTCACAGCACAGCAAAATCAGTTGCACCATTCAATTCCGCTCGTCCAGACGGGGAGAATTCAATCACATTCATTCGATGCGACGTTTCTTATGGGATTTAATGAGCGACAACATTTTGACCCCAAACCGAGAGGAATCTGGGATGTTTGTGGTTTTTTGGTAATAACTCTGGAAGGAAACGTCGCAGACCGATCAAGGTGGTACTCGTACTGCTCGCCTCGTCGAGCAGAATCCAAATATATGAGTGTTTCAGCTATGGGATATGAAATGGACGAGCGACCAATAAAACAACATGTATTATGGGGTTGAATGCTTTTTGCTATTCACAAAATAAAACAAAAGCAGTCATGCAAATATCTGAATTTTCACAGCACAGCAAAATCAGTTGCACCATTCAATTCCGCTCGTCCAGACGGGGAGAATTCAATCACATTCATTCGATGCGACGTTTCCTATGGGATTTAATGAGCGACAACATTTTGACCCCAAACCGAGATGATTCTGGGATGTTTGTGTTTTTTTGGTAATAACTCTGGAAGGAAACGTCGCAGACCCATCAAGGTGGTACTCGTACTGCTCGCTTCATCGAGAGGAATCCAAATATATGAGTTGTTAAGCTATGGGATATGAAATGGACGAGCGACCAATAAAACAACATGTATTATGGGGTTGAATGCTTTTTGCTATTCACAAAATAAAACAAAAGCAGTCATGCAAATATCTGAATTTTCACAACACAGCAAAATCAGTTGCACCATTCAATTCCGCTCGTCCAGACGGGGAGAATTCAATCACATTCATTCGATGCGACGTTTCTTATGGGATTTAATGAGCGACAACATTTTGACCCCAAACCGAGAGGATTCTGGGATGTTTGTGTTTTTTTGGTAATAACTCTGGAAGAAAATGTCGCAGACCCATCAAGGTGGTACTTGTACTGCTCGCCTCGTCGAGAGGAATCCAAATATATGAATGGTTAAGCTATGGGATTTGAAATGGACTAGCGAGCAATAAAACAGCATGTATTATGGGGTTGAATGCTTTTTGTTATTCACAAAATAAAACAAATGCAGTCATGCAAATATTTGAATTTTCACAGCACAGCAAAATCAGTTGCACCATTCAATTCCGCTCGTCCAGACGGGGAGAATTCAATCACATTTATTCGATGCGACGTTTCTTATGGGATTTAATAAGCGACAACATTTTGACCCCAAACCGAGAGGATTCTGGGATGTTTGTGTTTTTTTGGTAATAACTCTGGAAGGAAACGTCGCAGAACCATCAAGGTGGTACTCGTACTGCTCGCCTCGTCGAGAGGAATCCAAGTATATGAATGGTTAAGCTATGTGATATGAAATGGACGAGCGACCATTAAAACAGCATGTATTATGGGGTTGAATGCTTTTTGCTATTCACAAAACAAAACAAAAGCAGTCATGCAAATATCTGAATTTTCACAGCACAGCAAAATCAGTTGCACCATTCAATTCCGCTCGTCCAGACGGGGAGAATTCAATCACATTCATTCGATGGGACGTTTCTTATGGGATTTAATAAGCGACAACATTTTGACCCCAAACCGAGAGGATTCTGGGATGTTTGTGGTTTTTTGGTAATAACTCTGGAAGGAAACGTCGCAGACCCATCAAGGTGGTACTCGTACTGCTCGCCTCGTCGAGCGGAATCCAAATATATGAGTGTTTCAGCTATGGGATATGAAATGGACGAGCGACCAATAAAACAACATGTATTATGGGGTTGAATGCTTTTTGCTATTCACAAAATAAAACAAAAGCAGTCATGTAAATATCTGAATTTTCAAAGCACAGCAAAATCAGTTGCACCATTCAATTCCGCTCGTCCAGACGGGGAGAATTCAATCACATTTATTCGATGCGACGTTTCTTATGGGATTTAATAAGCGACAACATTTTGACCCCAAACCGAGAGGATTCTGGGATGTTTGTGGTTTTTTGGTAATAACTCTGGAAGTAAACGTCGTAGTCCCATCAAGGTGGTACTCGTACTGCTCGCCTCATCGAGAGGAATCCATATATATGAGTTGTTAAGCTATGGGATATGAAATAGACGAGCGACCAATAAAACAACATGTATTATGGGGTTGAATGCTTTTTGCTATTCATAAAAAAAAAAAAAAGCAGTCATGCAAATATCTGAATTTTCACAGCACAGCAAAATCAGTTGCACCATTCAATTCCGCTCGTCCAGACGGGGAGAATTCAATCACATTCATTCGATGCGACGTTTCTTATGGGATTTAATGAGCGACAACATTTTGACCCCAAACAGAGAGGATTCTGGGATGTTTGTGTTTTTTTGGTAATAACTCTGGAACGAAACGTCGCAGACCCATCAAGGTGGTACTCGTACTGCTCGCCTCGTCGAGAGGAATCCAAATATATGAATGGTTAAGCTATGGGATTTGAAATGGACGAGCGACCAATAAAACAACATGTATTATGGGGTTGAATGCTTTTTGCTATTCACAAAAAAAACAAAAGCAGTCATGCAAATATCTGAATTTTCACAGCACAGCAAAATCAGTTGCACCATTCAATTCCGCTCGTCCAGACGGGGAGAATTCAATCACATTCATTCGATGCGACGTTTCTTATGGGATTTAATGAGCGACAACATTTTGACCCCAAACCGAGAGGATTCTGGGATGTTTGTGTTTTTTTGGTAATAACTCTGGAAGGAAACGTCGCAGACCCATCAAGGTGGTACTCGTACTGCTCGCCTCGTCGAGAGGAATCCAAATATATGAATGGTTAAGCTATGGGATTTGAAATGGACTAGCGACCAATAAAACAGCATGTATTATGGGGTTGAATGCTTTTTGTTATTCACAAAATAAAACAAATGCAGTCATGCAAATATTTGAATTTTCACAGCACAGCAAAATCAGTTGCACCATTCAATTCCGCTCGTCCAGACGGGGAGAATTCAATCACATTTATTCGATGCGACGTTTCTTATGGGATTTAATAAGCGACAACATTTTGACCCCAAACCGAGAGGATTCTGGGATGTTTGTGTTTTTTTGGTAATAACTCTGGAAGGAAACGTCGCAGAACCATCAAGGTGGTACTCGTACTGCTCGCCTCGTCGAGAGGAATCCAAATATATGAATGGTCAAGCTATGTGATATGAAATGGACGAGCGACCAATAAAACAGCATGTATTATGGGGTTGAATGCTTTTTGCTATTCACAAAACAAAACAAAAGCAGTCATGTAAATATCTGAATTTTCACAGCACAGCAAAATCAGTTGCACCATTCAATTCCGCTCGTCCAGACGGGGAGAATTCAATCACATTTATTCGATGCGACGTTTCTTATGGGATTTAATAAGCGACAACATTTTGACCCCAAACCGAGAGGATTCTGGGATGTTTGTGGTTTTTTGGTAATAACTCTGGAAGGAAACGTCGCAGACCCATCAAGGTGGTACTCGTACTGCTCGCCTCATCGAGAGGAATCCATATATATGAGTTGTTAAGCTATGGGATATGAAATGGACGAGCGACCAATAAAACAGCATGTATTATGGGGTTGAATGCTTTTTGCTATTCACAAAACAAAAGCAGTCATGCAAATATTTGAATTTTCACAGCACAGCAAAATCAGTTGCACCATTCAATTCCGCTCGTCCAGACGGGGAGAATTCAATCACATTTATTCGATGCGACGTTTCTTATGGGATTTAATAAGCGACAACATTTTGACCCCAAACCGAGAGGATTCTGGGATGTTTGTGGTTTTTTGGATATAACTCTGGAAGTAAACGTCGCAGACCCATCAAGGTGGTACTCGTACTGCTCGACTCATCGAGAGGAATCCATATATATGAGTTGTTAAGCTATGGGATATAAAATGGACGAGCGACCAATAAAACAACATGTATTATGGGGTTGAATGCTTTTTGCTATTCACAAAAAAAAACAAAAGCAGTCATGCAAATATCTGAATTTTCACAGCACAGCAAAATCAGTTGCACCATTCAATTCCGCTCGTCCAGCCGGGGAGAATTCAATCACATTCATTCGATGCGACGTTTCTTATGGGATTTAATGAGCGACAACATTTTGACCCCAAACCGAGAGGATTCTGGGATGTTTGTGTTTTTTTGGTAATAACTCTGGAAGGTAACGTCGCAGACCCATCAAGGTGGTACTCGTACTGCTCGCCTCGTCGAGAGGAATCCAAATATATGAATGGTTAAGCTATGGGATTTGAAATGGACTAGCGACCAATAAAACAGCATGTATTATGGGGTTGAATGCTTTTTGTTATTCACAAAATAAAACAAATGCAGTCATGCAAATATTTGAATTTTCACAGCACAGCAAAATCAGTTGCACCATTCAATTCCGCTCGTCCAGACGGGGAGAATTCAATCACATTTATTCGATGCGACGTTTCTTATGGGATTTAATAAGCGACAAAATTTTGACCCCAAACCGAGAGGATTCTGGGATGTTTGTGTTTTTTTGGTAATAACTCTGGAAGGAAACGTCGCAGAACCATCAAGGTGGTACTCGTACTGCTCGCCTCGTCGAGAGGAATCCAAATATATGAATGGTCAAGCTATGTGATATGAAATGGACGAGCGACCAATAAAACAGCATGTATTATGGGGTTGAATGCTTTTTGCTATTCACAAAACAAAACAAAAGCAGTCATGCAAATATCTGAATTTTCACAGCACAGCAAAATCAGTTGCACCATTCAATTCCGCTCGTCCAGACGGGGAGAATTCAATCACATTCATTCGATGCAACGTTTTTTTTATGGGATTTAATGAGCGACAACATTTTGACCCCAAACCGAGAGGATTCTGGGATGTTTGTGCTTTTTTGGTAATAACTCTGGAAGGAAACGTCGCAGACCCATCAAGGTGGTACTCGTACTGCTCGCCTCATCGAGAGGACTCCAAATATATGAGTTGTTAAGCTATGGGATATGAAATGGACGAGCGACCAATAAAACAGCATGTATTATGCGGTTGAATGCTTTTTGCTATTCACAAAATAAAACAAAAGCAGTCATGCAAATATCTGAATTTTCACAGCACAGCAAAATCAGTTGCACCATTCAATTCCGCTCGTCCAGACGGGTAGAATTCAATCACATTTATTCGATGCGACGTTTCTTATGGGATTTAATAAGCGACACCATTTTGACCCCAAACCGAGAGGATTCTGGGATGTTTGTGGTTTTTTGGTAATAACTCTGGAAGGAAACGTCGCAGACCCATCAAGGTGGTACTCGTACTGCTCGCCTCATCGAGAGGAATCCAAATATATGAGTGTTTCAGCTATGGGATATGAAATGGACGAGCGACCAATAAAACAGCATGTATTATGGGGTTGAATGCTTTTTGTTATTCACAAAATAAAATAAATGCAGTCATGCAAATATTTGAATTTTCACAGCACAGCAAAATCAGTTGCACCATTCAATTCCGCTCGTCCAGACGGGGAGAATTCAATCACATTTATTCGATGCGACGTTTCTTATGGGATTTAATAAGCGACAACATTTTGACCCCAAACCGAGAGGATTCTGGGATGTTTGTGTTTTTTTGGTAATAACTCTGGAAGGAAACGTCGCAGACCGATCAAGGTGGTACTCGTACTGCTCGCCTCGTCGAGCGGAATCCAAATATATGAGTGTTTCAGCTATGGGATATGAAATGGACGAGCGACCAATAAAACAACATGTATTATGGGGTTGAATGCTTTTTGCTATTCACAAAATAAAACAAAAGCAGTCATGCAAATATCTGAATTTTCACAGCACAGCAAAATCAGTTGCACCATTCAATTCCGCTCGTCCAGACGGGGAAAATTCAATCACATTCATTCGATGGGACGTTTCTTATGGGATTTAATAAGCGACAACATTTTGACCCCAAAACGAGAGGATTCTGGGATGTTTGTGGTTTTTTGGTAATAACTCTGGAAGTAAACGTCGCAGACCCATCAAGGTGGTACTCGTACTGCTCGCCTCGTCGAGCGGAATCCAAATATATGAGTGTTTCAGCTATGGGATATGAAATGGACGAGCGACCAATAAAACAACATGTATTATGGGGTTGAATGCTTTTTGCTATTCACAAAATAAAACAAAAGCAGTCATGCAAATATCTGAATTTTCACAGCACAGCAAAATCAGTTGCACCATTCAATTCCGCTCGTCCAGACGGGGAAAATTCAATCACATTCATTCGATGGGACGTTTCTTATGGGATTTAATAAGCGACAACATTTTGACCCCAAAACGAGAGGATTCTGGGATGTTTGTGGTTTTTTGGTAATAACTCTGGAAGGAAACGTCTCAGACCCATCAAGGTGGTACTCGTACTGCTCGCCTCGTCGAGCGGAATCCAAATATATGAGTGTTTCAGCTATGGGATATGAAATGGACGAGCGACCAATAAAACAACATGTATTATGGGGTTGAATGCTTTTTGCTATTCACAAAATAAAACAAAAGCAGTCATGTAAACATCTGAATTTTCACAGCACAGCAAAATCAGTTGCACCATTCAATTCCGCTCTTCCAGACGGGGAGAATTCAATCACATTTATTCGATGCGACGTTTCTTATGGAATTTAATAAGCGACAACATTTTGACCCCAAACCGAGAGGATTCTGGGATGTTTGTGGTTTTTTGGTAATAACTCTGGAAGTATACGTCGCAGACCCATCAAGGTGGTACTCGTACTGCTCGCCTCATCGAGCGGAATTCATATATATGAGTGTTTCAGCTATTGGATATGAAATGGACGAGCGACCAATAAAACAACATGTATTATGGGGTTGAATGCTTTTTGCTATTCACAAAATAAAACAAAAGCAGTCATGTAAATATCTGAATTTTCACAGCACAGCAAAATCAGTTGCACCATTCAATTCCGCTCGTCCAGACGGGGAAAATTCAATCACATTCATTCGATGGGACGTTTCTTATGGGATTTAATAAGCGACAACATTTTGACCCCAAAACGAGAGGATTCTGGGATGTTTGTGGTTTTTTGGTAATAACTCTGGAAGGAAACGTCGCAGACCCATCAAGGTGGTACTCGTACTGCTCGCCTCGTCGAGCGGAATCCAAATATATGAGTGTTTCAGCTATGGGATATGAAATGGACGAGCGACCAATAAAACAACATGTATTATGGGGTTGAATGCTTTTTGCTATTCACAAAATAAAACAAAAGCAGTCATGTAAATATCTGAATTTTCACAGCACAGCAAAATCAGTTGCACCATTCAATTCCGCTCGTCCAGACGGGGAGAATTCAATCACATTTATTCGATGCGACGTTTCTTATGGAATTTAATAAGCGACAACATTTTGTCCCCAAACCGAGAGGATTCTGGGATGTTTGTGGTTTTTTGGTAATAACTCTGGAAGTATACGTCGCAGACCCATCAAGGTGGTACTCGTACTGCTCGCCTCATCGAGCGGAATTCATATATATGAGTGTTTCAGCTATTGGATATGAAATGGACGAGCGACCAATAAAACAACATGTATTATGGGGTTGAATGCTTTTTGCTATTCACAAAATAAAACAAAAGCAGTCATGTAAATATCTGAATTTTCACAGCACAGCAAAATCAGTTGCACCATTCAATTCCGCTCGTCCAGACGGGGAGAATTCAATCACATTTATTCGATGCGACGTTTCTTATGGGATTTAATAAGCGACAACATTTTGACCCCAAACCGAGAGGATTCTGGGATGTTTGTGGTTTTTTGGTAATAACTCTGGAAGTAAACGTCGCAGACCCATCAAGGTGGTACTCGTACTGCTCGCCTCATCGAGAGAAATCCAAATATATGAGTTGTTAAGCTATGGGATATGAAATGGACGAGCGACCAATAAAACAGCATGTATTATGGGGTTGAATGCTTTTTGCTATTCACAAAATAAAACAAAAGCAGTCATGCAAATATCTGAATTTTCACAGCACAGCAAAATCAGTTGCACCATTCAATTCCGCTCGTCCAGACGGGTAGAATTCAATCACATTTATTCGATGCGACGTTTCTTATGGGATTTAATAAGCGACACCATTTTGACCCCAAACCGAGAGGATTCTGGGATGTTTGTGGTTTTTTGGTAATAACTCTGGAAGGAAACGTCGCAGACCCATCAAGGTGGTACTCGTACTGCTCGCCTCATCGAGAGGAATCCAAATATATGAGTGTTTCAGCTATGGGATATGAAATGGACGAGCGACCAATAAAACAGCATGTATTATGGGGTTGAATGCTTTTTGTTATTCACCAAATAAAACAAATGCAGTCATGCAAATATTTGAATTTTCACAGCACAGCAAAATCAGTTGCACCATTCAATTCCGCTCGTCCAGACGGCGGAGAATTCAATCACATTTATTCGATGCGACGTTTCTTATGGGATTCAATAAGCGACAACATTTTGACCCCAAACCGAGAGGATTCTGGGATGTTTGTGTTTTTTTGGTAATAACTCTGGAAGGAAACGTCGCAGACCGATCAAGGTGGTACTCGTACTGCTCGCCTCGTCGACCGGAATCCAAATATATGAGTGTTTCAGCTATGGGATATGAAATGGACGAGCGACCAATAAAACAACATGTATTATGGGGTTGAATGCTTTTTGCTATTCACAAAATCAAACAAAAGCAGTCATGCAAATATCTGAATTTTCACAGCACAGCAAAATCAGTTGCACCATTCAATTCCGCTCGTCCAGACGGGGAGAATTCAATCACATTCATTCGATGCGACGTTTCCTATGGGATTTAATGAGCGACAACATTTTGACCCCAAACCGAGATGATTCTGGGATGTTTGTGTTTTTTTGGTAATAACTCTGGAAGGAAACGTCGCAGACCCATCAAGGTTGTACTCGTACTGCTCGCCTCATCGAGAGGAATCCAAATATATGAGTGTTTCAGCTATGGTATATGAAATGGACGAGCGACCAATAAAACAACATGTATTATGGGGTTGAATGCTTTTTGCTATTCACAAAATAAAACAAAAGCAGTCATGCAAATATCTGAATTTTCACAGCACAGAACAAAATCAGTTGCACCATTCAATTCCGCTCGTCCAGACGGGGAGAATTCAATCACATTCATTCGATGCGACGTTTCTTATGGGATTTAATGAGCGACAACATTTTGACCCCAAACCGAGAGGATTCTGGGATGTTTGTGTTTTTTTGGTAATAACTCTGGAAGGAAACGTCGCAGACCCATCAAGGTGGTACTCGTACTGCTCGCCTCGTCGAGAGGAATCCAAATATATGAATGGTTAAGCTATGGGATTTGAAATGGACTAGCGACCAATAAAACAGCATGTATTATGGGGTTGAATGCTTTTTGTTATTCACAAAATAAAACAAATGCAGTCATGCAAATATCTGAATTTTCACAGCACAGCAAAATCAGTTGCACCATTCAATTCCGCTCGTCCAGACGGGGAGAATTCAATCACATTCATTCGATGCGACGTTTTTTTTATGGGATTTAATGAGCGACAACATTTTGACCCCAAACCGAGAGGATTCTGGTATGTTTGTGTTTTTTTGGTAATAACTCTGGAAGGAAACGTCGCAGACCCATCAAGGTGGTACTCGTACTGCTCGCCTCATCGAGAGGACTCCAAATATATGAATGGTTAAGCTATGGGATATGAAATGGACGAGCGACCAATAAAACAGCATGTATTATGCGGTTGAATGCTTTTTGCTATTCACAAAATAAAACAAAAGCAGTCATGCAAATATCTGAATTTTCACAGCACAGCAAAATCAGTTGCACCATTCAATTCCGCTCGTCCAGACGGGTAGAATTCAATCACATTTATTCGATGCGACGTTTCTTATGGGATTTAATAAGCGACACCATTTTGACCCCAAACCGAGAGGATTCTGGGATGTTTGTGGTTTTTTGGTAATAACTCTGGAAGGAAACGTCGCAGACCCATCAAGGTGGTACTCGTACTGCTCGCCTCATCGAGAGGAATCCAAATATATGAATGTTTCAGCTATGGGATATGAAATGGACGAGCGACCAATAAAACAGCATGTATTATGGGGTTGAATGCTTTTTGTTATTCACAAAATAAAATAAATGCAGTCATGCAAATATTTGAATTTTCACAGCACAGCAAAATCAGTTGCACCATTCAATTCCGCTCGTCCAGACGGGGAGAATTCAATCACATTTATTCGATGCGACGTTTCTTATGGGATTTAATAAGCGACAACATTTTGACCCCAAACCGAGAGGATTCTGGGATGTTTGTGTTTTTTTGGTAATAACTCTGGAAGGAAACGTCGCAGACCGATCAAGGTGGTACTCGTACTGCTCGCCTCGTCGAGCGGAATCCAAATATATGAGTGTTTCAGCTATGGGATATGAAATGAACGAGCGACCAATAAAACAACATGTATTATGGGGTTGAATGCTTTTTGCTATTCACAAAATAAAACAAAAGCAGTCATGCAAATATCTGAATTTTCACAGCACAGCAAAATCAGTTGCACCATTCAATTCCGCTCGTCCAGCCGGGGAGAATTCAATCACATTCATTCGATGCGACGTTTCTTATGGGATTTAATGAGCGACAACATTTTGACCCCAAACCGAGAGGATTCTGGGATGTTTGTGTTTTTTTGGTAATAACTCTGGAAGGTAACGTCGCAGACCCATCAAGGTGGTACTCGTACTGCTCGCCTCGTCGAGAGGAATCCAAATATATGAATGGTTAAGCTATGGGATTTGAAATGGACTAGCGACCAATAAAACAGCATGTATTATGGGGTTGAATGCTTTTTGTTATTCACAAAATAAAACAAATGCAGTCATGCAAATATTTGAATTTTCACAGCACAGCAAAATCAGTTGCACCATTCAATTCCGCTCGTCCAGACGGGGAGAATTCAATCACATTTATTCGATGCGACGTTTCTTATGGGATTTAATAAGCGACAAAATTTTGACCCCAAACCGAGAGGATTCTGGGATGTTTGTGTTTTTTTGGTAATAACTCTGGAAGGAAACGTCGCAGAACCATCAAGGTGGTACTCGTACTGCTCGCCTCGTCGAGAGGAATCCAAATATATGAATGGTCAAGCTATGTGATATGAAATGGACGAGCGACCAATAAAACAGCATGTATTATGGGGTTGAATGCTTTTTGCTATTCACAAAACAAAACAAAAGCAGTCATGCAAATATCTGAATTTTCACAGCACAGAACAAAATCAGTTGCACCATTCAATTCCGCTCGTCCAGACGGGGAGAATTCAATCACATTCATTCGATGCGACGTTTCTTATGGGATTTAATGAGCGACAACATTTTGACCCCAAACCGAGAGGATTCTGGGATGTTTGTGTTTTTTTGGTAATAACTCTGGAAGGAAACGTCGCAGACCCATCAAGGTGGTACTCGTACTGCTCGCCTCGTCGAGAGGAATCCAAATATATGAATGGTTAAGCTATGGGATTTGAAATGGACTAGCGACCAATAAAACAGCATGTATTATGGGGTTGAATGCTTTTTGTTATTCACAAAATAAAACAAATGCAGTCATGCAAATATCTGAATTTTCACAGCACAGCAAAATCAGTTGCACCATTCAATTCCGCTCGTCCAGACGGGGAGAATTCAATCACATTCATTCGATGCGACGTTTTTTTTATGGGATTTAATGAGCGACAACATTTTGACCCCAAACCGAGAGGATTCTGGTATGTTTGTGTTTTTTTGGTAATAACTCTGGAAGGAAACGTCGCAGACCCATCAAGGTGGTACTCGTACTGCTCGCCTCATCGAGAGGACTCCAAATATATGAATGGTTAAGCTATGGGATATGAAATGGACGAGCGACCAATAAAACAGCATGTATTATGCGGTTGAATGCTTTTTGCTATTCACAAAATAAAACAAAAGCAGTCATGCAAATATCTGAATTTTCACAGCACAGCAAAATCAGTTGCACCATTCAATTCCGCTCGTCCAGACGGGTAGAATTCAATCACATTTATTCGATGCGACGTTTCTTATGGGATTTAATAAGCGACACCATTTTGACCCCAAACCGAGAGGATTCTGGGATGTTTGTGGTTTTTTGGTAATAACTCTGGAAGGAAACGTCGCAGACCCATCAAGGTGGTACTCGTACTGCTCGCCTCATCGAGAGGAATCCAAATATATGAGTGTTTCAGCTATGGGATATGAAATGGACGAGCGACCAATAAAACAGCATGTATTATGGGGTTGAATGCTTTTTGTTATTCACAAAATAAAATAAATGCAGTCATGCAAATATTTGAATTTTCACAGCACAGCAAAATCAGTTGCACCATTCAATTCCGCTCGTCCAGACGGGGAGAATTCAATCACATTTATTCGATGCGACGTTTCTTATGGGATTTAATAAGCGACAACATTTTGACCCCAAACCGAGAGGATTCTGGGATGTTTGTGTTTTTTTGGTAATAACTCTGGAAGGAAACGTCGCAGACCGATCAAGGTGGTACTCGTACTGCTCGCCTCGTCGAGCGGAATCCAAATATATGAGTGTTTCAGCTATGGGATATGAAATGAACGAGCGACCAATAAAACAACATGTATTATGGGGTTGAATGCTTTTTGCTATTCACAAAATAAAACAAAAGCAGTCATGCAAATATCTGAATTTTCACAGCACAGCAAAATCAGTTGCACCATTCAATTCCGCTCGTCCAGCCGGGGAGAATTCAATCACATTCATTCGATGCGACGTTTCTTATGGGATTTAATGAGCGACAACATTTTGACCCCAAACCGAGAGGATTCTGGGATGTTTGTGTTTTTTTGGTAATAACTCTGGAAGGTAACGTCGCAGACCCATCAAGGTGGTACTCGTACTGCTCGCCTCGTCGAGAGGAATCCAAATATATGAATGGTTAAGCTATGGGATTTGAAATGGACTAGCGACCAATAAAACAGCATGTATTATGGGGTTGAATGCTTTTTGTTATTCACAAAATAAAACAAATGCAGTCATGCAAATATTTGAATTTTCACAGCACAGCAAAATCAGTTGCACCATTCAATTCCGCTCGTCCAGACGGGGAGAATTCAATCACATTTATTCGATGCGACGTTTCTTATGGGATTTAATAAGCGACAAAATTTTGACCCCAAACCGAGAGGATTCTGGGATGTTTGTGTTTTTTTGGTAATAACTCTGGAAGGAAACGTCGCAGAACCATCAAGGTGGTACTCGTACTGCTCGCCTCGTCGAGAGGAATCCAAATATATGAATGGTCAAGCTATGTGATATGAAATGGACGAGCGACCAATAAAACAGCATGTATTATGGGGTTGAATGCTTTTTGCTATTCACAAAACAAAACAAAAGCAGTCATGCAAATATCTGAATTTTCACAGCACAGCAAAATCAGTTGCACCATTCAATTCCGCTCGTCCAGACGGGGAGAATTCAATCACATTCATTCGATGCAACGTTTTTTTTATGGGATTTAATGAGCGACAACATTTTGACCCCAAACCGAGAGGATTCTGGGATGTTTGTGCTTTTTTGGTAATAACTCTGGAAGGAAACGTCGCAGACCCATCAAGGTGGTACTCGTACTGCTCGCCTCATCGAGAGGACTCCAAATATATGAGTTGTTAAGCTATGGGATATGAAATGGACGAGCGACCAATAAAACAGCATGTATTATGCGGTTGAATGCTTTTTGCTATTCACAAAATAAAACAAAAGCAGTCATGCAAATATCTGAATTTTCACAGCACAGCAAAATCAGTTGCACCATTCAATTCCGCTCGTCCAGACGGGTAGAATTCAATCACATTTATTCGATGCGACGTTTCTTATGGGATTTAATAAGCGACACCATTTTGACCCCAAACCGAGAGGATTCTGGGATGTTTGTGGTTTTTTGGTAATAACTCTGGAAGGAAACGTCGCAGACCCATCAAGGTGGTACTCGTACTGCTCGCCTCATCGAGAGGAATCCAAATATATGAGTGTTTCAGCTATGGGATATGAAATGGACGAGCGACCAATAAAACAGCATGTATTATGGGGTTGAATGCTTTTTGTTATTCACAAAATAAAATAAATGCAGTCATGCAAATATTTGAATTTTCACAGCACAGCAAAATCAGTTGCACCATTCAATTCCGCTCGTCCAGACGGGGAGAATTCAATCACATTTATTCGATGCGACGTTTCTTATGGGATTTAATAAGCGACAACATTTTGACCCCAAACCGAGAGGATTCTGGGATGTTTGTGTTTTTTTGGTAATAACTCTGGAAGGAAACGTCGCAGACCGATCAAGGTGGTACTCGTACTGCTCGCCTCGTCGAGCGGAATCCAAATATATGAGTGTTTCAGCTATGGGATATGAAATGGACGAGCGACCAATAAAACAACATGTATTATGGGGTTGAATGCTTTTTGCTATTCACAAAATAAAACAAAAGCAGTCATGCAAATATCTGAATTTTCACAGCACAGCAAAATCAGTTGCACCATTCAATTCCGCTCGTCCAGACGGGGAAAATTCAATCACATTCATTCGATGGGACGTTTCTTATGGGATTTAATAAGCGACAACATTTTGACCCCAAAACGAGAGGATTCTGGGATGTTTGTGGTTTTTTGGTAATAACTCTGGAAGGAAACGTCGCAGACCCATCAAGGTGGTACTCGTACTGCTCGCCTCGTCGAGCGGAATCCAAATATATGAGTGTTTCAGCTATGGGATATGAAATGGACGAGCGACCAATAAAACAACATGTATTATGGGGTTAAATGCTTTTTGCTATTCACAAAATAAAACAAAAGCAGTCATGCAAATATCTGAATTTTCACAGCACAGCAAAATCAGTTGCACCATTCAATTCCGCTCGTCCAGACGGGGAAAATTCAATCACATTCATTCGATGGGACGTTTCTTATGGGATTTAATAAGCGACAACATTTTGACCCCAAAACGAGAGGATTCTGGGATGTTTGTGGTTTTTTGGTAATAACTCTGGAAGGAAACGTCTCAGACCCATCAAGGTGGTACTCGTACTGCTCGCCTCGTCGAGCGGAATCCAAATATATGAGTGTTTCAGCTATGGGATATGAAATGGACGAGCGACCAATAAAACAACATGTATTATGGGGTTGAATGCTTTTTGCTATTCACAAAATAAAACAAAAGCAGTCATGTAAATATCTGAATTTTCACAGCACAGCAAAATCAGTTGCACCATTCAATTCCGCTCTTCCAGACGGGGAGAATTCAATCACATTTATTCGATGCGACGTTTCTTATGGAATTTAATAAGCGACAACATTTTGACCCCAAACCGAGAGGATTCTGGGATGTTTGTGGTTTTTTGGTAATAACTCTGGAAGTATACGTCGCAGACCCATCAAGGTGGTACTCGTACTGCTCGCCTCATCGAGCGGAATTCATATATATGAGTGTTTCAGCTATTGGATATGAAATGGACGAGCGACCAATAAAACAACATGTATTATGGGGTTGAATGCTTTTTGCTATTCACAAAATAAAACAAAAGCAGTCATGTAAATATCTGAATTTTCACAGCACAGCAAAATCAGTTGCACCATTCAATTCCGCTCGTCCAGACGGGGAAAATTCAATCACATTCATTCGATGGGACGTTTCTTATGGGATTTAATAAGCGACAACATTTTGACCCCAAAACGAGAGGATTCTGGGATGTTTGTGGTTTTTTGGTAATAACTCTGGAAGGAAACGTCGCAGACCCATCAAGGTGGTACTCGTACTGCTCGCCTCGTCGAGCGGAATCCAAATATATGAGTGTTTCAGCTATGGGATATGAAATGGACGAGCGACCAATAAAACAACATGTATTATGGGGTTGAATGCTTTTTGCTATTCACAAAATAAAACAAAAGCAGTCATGTAAATATCTGAATTTTCACAGCACAGCAAAATCAGTTGCACCATTCAATTCCGCTCATCCAGACGGGGAGAATTCAATCACATTTATTCGATGCGACGTTTCTTATGGAATTTAATAAGCGACAACATTTTGTCCCCAAACCGAGAGGATTCTGGGATGTTTGTGGTTTTTTGGTAATAACTCTGGAAGTATACGTCGCAGACCCATCAAGGTGGTACTCGTACTGCTCGCCTCATCGAGCGGAATTCATATATATGAGTGTTTCAGCTATTGGATATGAAATGGACGAGCGACCAATAAAACAACATGTATTATGGGGTTGAATGCTTTTTGCTATTCACAAAATAAAACAAAAGCAGTCATGTAAATATCTGAATTTTCACAGCACAGCAAAATCAGTTGCACCATTCAATTCCGCTCGTCCAGACGGGGAGAATTCAATCACATTTATTCGATGCGACGTTTCTTATGGGATTTAATAAGCGACAACATTTTGACCCCAAACCGAGAGGATTCTGGGATGTTTGTGGTTTTTTGGTAATAACTCTGGAAGTAAACGTCGCAGACCCATCAAGGTGGTACTCGTACTGCTCGCCTCATCGAGAGAAATCCAAATATATGAGTTGTTAAGCTATGGGATATGAAATGGACGAGCGACCAATAAAACAGCATGTATTATGGGGTTGAATGCTTTTTGCTATTCACAAAATAAAACAAAAGCAGTCATGCAAATATCTGAATTTTCACAGCACAGCAAAATCAGTTGCACCATTCAATTCCGCTCGTCCAGACGGGTAGAATTCAATCACATTTATTCGATGCGACGTTTCTTATGGGATTTAATAAGCGACACCATTTTGACCCCAAACCGAGAGGATTCTGGGATGTTTGTGGTTTTTTGGTAATAACTCTGGAAGGAAACGTCGCAGACCCATCAAGGTGGTACTCGTACTGCTCGCCTCATCGAGAGGAATCCAAATATATGAGTGTTTCAGCTATGGGATATGAAATGGACGAGCGACCAATAAAACAGCATGTATTATGGGGTTGAATGCTTTTTGTTATTCACCAAATAAAACAAATGCAGTCATGCAAATATTTGAATTTTCACAGCACAGCAAAATCAGTTGCACCATTCAATTCCGCTCGTCCAGACGGGGAGAATTCAATCACATTTATTCGATGCGACGTTTCTTATGGGATTCAATAAGCGACAACATTTTGACCCCAAACCGAGATGATTCTGGGATGTTTGTGTTTTTTTGGTAATAACTCTGGAAGGAAACGTCGCAGACCGATCAAGGTGGTACTCGTACTGCTCGCCTCGTCGACCGGAATCCAAATATATGAGTGTTTCAGCTATGGGATATGAAATGGACGAGCGACCAATAAAACAACATGTATTATGGGGTTGAATGCTTTTTGCTATTCACAAAATCAAACAAAAGCAGTCATGCAAATATCTGAATTTTCACAGCACAGCAAAATCAGTTGCACCATTCAATTCCGCTCGTCCAGACGGGGAGAATTCAATCACATTCATTCGATGCGACGTTTCCTATGGGATTTAATGAGCGACAACATTTTGACCCCAAACCGAGATGATTCTGGGATGTTTGTGTTTTTTTGGTAATAACTCTGGAAGGAAACGTCGCAGACCCATCAAGGTTGTACTCGTACTGCTCGCCTCATCGAGAGGAATCCAAATATATGAGTGTTTCAGCTATGGTATATGAAATGGACGAGCGACCAATAAAACAACATGTATTATGGGGTTGAATGCTTTTTGCTATTCACAAAATAAAACAAAAGCAGTCATGCAAATATCTGAATTTTCACAGCACAGAACAAAATCAGTTGCACCATTCAATTCCGCTCGTCCAGACGGGGAGAATTCAATCACATTCATTCGATGCGACGTTTCTTATGGGATTTAATGAGCGACAACATTTTGACCCCAAACCGAGAGGATTCTGGGATGTTTGTGTTTTTTTGGTAATAACTCTGGAAGTAAACGTCGCAGACCCATCAAGGTGGTACTCGTACTGCTCGCCTCGTCGAGAGGAATCCAAATATATGAATGGTTAAGCTATGGGATTTGAAATGGACTAGCGACCAATAAAACAGCATGTATTATGGGGTTGAATGCTTTTTGTTATTCACAAAATAAAACAAATGCAGTCATGCAAATATCTGAATTTTCACAGCACAGCAAAATCAGTTGCACCATTCAATTCCGCTCGTCCAGACGGGGAGAATTCAATCACATTCATTCGATGCGACGTTTTTTTTATGGGATTTAATGAGCGACAACATTTTGACCCCAAACCGAGAGGATTCTGGTATGTTTGTGTTTTTTTGGTAATAACTCTGGAAGGAAACGTCGCAGACCCATCAAGGTGGTACTCGTACTGCTCGCCTCATCGAGAGGACTCCAAATATATGAATGGTTAAGCTATGGGATATGAAATGGACGAGCGACCAATAAAACAGCATGTATTATGCGGTTGAATGCTTTTTGCTATTCACAAAATAAAACAAAAGCAGTCATGCAAATATCTGAATTTTCACAGCACAGCAAAATCAGTTGCACCATTCAATTCCGCTCGTCCAGACGGGTAGAATTCAATCACATTTATTCGATGCGACGTTTCTTATGGGATTTAATAAGCGACACCATTTTGACCCCAAACCGAGAGGATTCTGGGATGTTTGTGGTTTTTTGGTAATAACTCTGGAAGGAAACGTCGCAGACCCATCAAGGTGGTACTCGTACTGCTCGCCTCATCGAGAGGAATCCAAATATATGAGTGTTTCAGCTATGGGATATGAAATGGACGAGCGACCAATAAAACAGCATGTATTATGGGGTTGAATGCTTTTTGTTATTCACAAAATAAAATAAATGCAGTCATGCAAATATTTGAATTTTCACAGCACAGCAAAATCAGTTGCACCATTCAATTCCGCTCGTCCAGACGGGGAGAATTCAATCACATTTATTCGATGCGACGTTTCTTATGGGATTTAATAAGCGACAACATTTTGACCCCAAACCGAGAGGATTCTGGGATGTTTGTGTTTTTTTGGTAATAACTCTGGAAGGAAACGTCGCAGACCGATCAAGGTGGTACTCGTACTGCTCGCCTCGTCGAGCGGAATCCAAATATATGAGTGTTTCAGCTATGGGATATGAAATGAACGAGCGACCAATAAAACAACATGTATTATGGGGTTGAATGCTTTTTGCTATTCACAAAATAAAACAAAAGCAGTCATGCAAATATCTGAATTTTCACAGCACAGCAAAATCAGTTGCACCATTCAATTCCGCTCGTCCAGACGGGGAAAATTCAATCACATTCATTCGATGGGACGTTTCTTATGGGATTTAATAAGCGACAACATTTTGACCCCAAAACGAGAGGATTCTGGGATGTTTGTGTTTTTTTGGTAATAACTCTGGAAGGAAACGTCGCAGACCCATCAAGGTGGTACTCGTACTGCTCGCCTCGTCGAGCGGAATCCAAATATATGAGTGTTTCAGCTATGGGATATGAAATGGACGAGCGACCAATAAAACAACATGTATTATGGGGTTGAATGCTTTTTGCTATTCACAAAATAAAACAAAAGCAGTCATGCAAATATCTGAATTTTCACAGCCCAGCAAAATCAGTTGCACCATTCAATTCCGCTCGTCCAGACGGGGAAAATTCAATCACATTCATTCGATGGGACGTTTCTTATGGGATTTAATAAGCGACAACATTTTGACCCCAAAACGAGAGGATTCTGGGATGTTTGTGGTTTTTTGGTAATAACTCTGGAAGGAAACGTCTCAGACCCATCAAGGTGGTACTCGTACTGCTCGCCTCGTCGAGCGGAATCCAAATATATGAGTGTTTCAGCTATGGGATATGAAATGGACGAGCGACCAATAAAACAACATGTATTATGGGGTTGAATGCTTTTTGCTATTCACAAAATAAAACAAAAGCAGTCATGTAAATATCTGAATTTTCACAGCACAGCAAAATCAGTTGCACCATTCAATTCCGCTCGTCCAGACGGGGAGAATTCAATCACATTTATTCGATGCGACGTTTCTTATGGAATTTAATAAGCGACAACATTTTGTCCCCAAACCGAGAGGATTCTGGGATGTTTGTGGTTTTTTGGTAATAACTCTGGAAGTATACGTCGCAGACCCATCAAGGTGGTACTCGTACTGCTCGCCTCATCGAGCGGAATTCATATATATGAGTGTTTCAGCTATTGGATATGAAATGGACGAGCGACCAATAAAACAACATGTATTATGGGGTTGAATGCTTTTTGCTATTCACAAAATAAAACAAAAGCAGTCATGTAAATATCTGAATTTTCACAGCACAGCAAAATCAGTTGCACCATTCAATTCCGCTCGTCCAGACGGGGAGAATTCAATCACATTTATTCGATGCGACGTTTCTTATGGGATTTAATAAGCGACAACATTTTGACCCCAAACCGAGAGGATTCTGGGATGTTTGTGGTTTTTTGGTAATAACTCTGGAAGTAAACGTCGCAGACCCATCAAGGTGGTACTCGTACTGCTCGCCTCATCGAGAGAAATCCAAATATATGAGTTGTTAAGCTATGGGATATGAAATGGACGAGCGACCAATAAAACAGCATGTATTATGGGGTTGAATGCTTTTTGCTATTCACAAAATAAAACAAAAGCAGTCATGCAAATATCTGAATTTTCACAGCACAGCAAAATCAGTTGCACCATTCAATTCCGCTCGTCCAGACGGGTAGAATTCAATCACATTTATTCGATGCGACGTTTCTTATGGGATTTAATAAGCGACACCATTTTGACCCCAAACCGAGAGGATTCTGGGATGTTTGTGGTTTTTTGGTAATAACTCTGGAAGGAAACGTCGCAGACCCATCAAGGTGGTACTCGTACTGCTCGCCTCATCGAGAGGAATCCAAATATATGAGTGTTTCAGCTATGGGATATGAAATGGACGAGCGACCAATAAAACAGCATGTATTATGGGGTTGAATGCTTTTTGTTATTCACCAAATAAAACAAATGCAGTCATGCAAATATTTGAATTTTCACAGCACAGCAAAATCAGTTGCACCATTCAATTCCGCTCGTCCAGACGGGGAGAATTCAATCACATTTATTCGATGCGACGTTTCTTATGGGATTCAATAAGCGACAACATTTTGACCCCAAACCGAGAGGATTCTGGGATGTTTGTGTTTTATTGGTAATAACTCTGGAAGGAAACGTCGCAGACCGATCAAGGTGGTACTCGTACTGCTCGCCTCGTCGACCGGAATCCAAATATATGAGTGTTTCAGCTATGGGATATGAAATGGACGAGCGACCAATAAAACAACATGTATTATGGGGTTGAATGCTTTTTGCTATTCACAAAATCAAACAAAAGCAGTCATGCAAATATCTGAATTTTCACAGCACAGCAAAATCAGTTGCACCATTCAATTCCGCTCGTCCAGACGGGGAGAATTCAATCACATTCATTCGATGCGACGTTTCCTATGGGATTTAATGAGCGACAACATTTTGACCCCAAACCGAGATGATTCTGGGATGTTTGTGTTTTTTTGGTAATAACTCTGGAAGGAAACGTCGCAGACCCATCAAGGTTGTACTCGTACTGCTCGCCTCATCGAGAGGAATCCAAATATATGAGTGTTTCAGCTATGGTATATGAAATGGACGAGCGACCAATAAAACAACATGTATTATGGGGTTGAATGCTTTTTGCTATTCACAAAATAAAACAAAAGCAGTCATGCAAATATCTGAATT
Source organism: Petromyzon marinus (assembly GCF_048934315.1). Classification (NCBI taxonomy): domain Eukaryota; kingdom Metazoa; phylum Chordata; class Hyperoartia; order Petromyzontiformes; family Petromyzontidae; genus Petromyzon; species Petromyzon marinus. Next base: position 17,094,831 of record NC_133725.1, on the reverse strand, counting down.
TTCACAGCACAGAACAAAATCAGTTGCACCATTCAATTCCGCTCGTCCAGACGGGGAGAATTCAATCACATTCATTCGATGCGACGTTTCTTATGGGATTTAATGAGCGACAACATTTTGACCCCAAACCGAGAGGATTCTGGGATGTTTGTGTTTTTTTGGTAATAACTCTGGAAGGAAACGTCGCAGACCCATCAAGGTGGTACTCGTACTGCTCGCCTCGTCGAGAGGAATCCAAATATATGAATGGTTAAGCTATGGGATTTGAAATGGACTAGCGACCAATAAAACAGCATGTATTATGGGGTTGAATGCTTTTTGTTATTCACAAAATAAAACAAATGCAGTCATGCAAATATTTGAATTTTCACAGCACAGCAAAATCAGTTGCACCATTCAATTCCGCTCGTCCAGACGGGGAGAATTCAATCACATTTATTCGATGCGACGTTTCTTATGGGATTTAATAAGCGACAACATTTTGACCCCAAACCGAGAGGATTCTGGGATGTTTGTGTTTTTTTGGTAATAACTCTGGAAGGAAACGTCGCAGAACCATCAAGGTGGTACTCGTACTGCTCGCCTCGTCGAGAGGAATCCAAATATATGAATGGTTAAGCTATGTGATATGAAATGGACGAGCGACCAATAAAACAGCATGTATTATGGGGTTGAATGCTTTTTGCTATTCACAAAACAAAAAAAAAGCAGTCATGCAAATATCTGAATTTTCACAGCACAGCAAAATCAGTTGCACCATTCAATTCCGCTCGTCCAGACGGGGAGAATTCAATCACATTCATTCGATGGGACGTTTCTTATGGGATTTAATAAGCGACAACATTTTGACCCCAAACCGAGAGGATTCTGGGATGTTTGTGGTTTTTTGGTAATAACTCTGGAAGTAAACGTCGAGGACCCATCAAGGTGGTACTCGTACTGCTCGCGTCATCGAGAGGAATCCAAATATATGAGTTGTTAAGCTATGGGTTATGAAATGGACGAGCGACCAATAAAACAACATGTATTATGGGGTTGAATGCTTTTTGCTATTCACAAAATAAAACAAAAGCAGTCATGCAAATATCTGAATTTTCACAGCACAGCAAAATCAGTTGCACCATTCAATTCCGCTCGTCCAGACGGGTAGAATTCAATCACATTCATTCGATGCGACGTTTCTTATGGGATTTAATAAGCGACACCATTTTGACCCCAAACCGAGAGGATTCTGGGATGTTTGTGGTTTTTTGGTAATAACTCTGGAAGGAAACGTCGCAGACCCATCAAGGTTGTACTCGTACTGCTCGCCTCATCGAGAGGAATCCAAATATATGAGTGTTTCAGCTATGGGATATGAAATGGACGAGCGACCAATAAAACAGCATGTATTATGGGGTTGAATGCTTTTTGTTATTCACCAAATAAAACAAATGCAGTCATGCAAATATTTGAATTTTCACAGCACAGCAAAATCAGTTGCACCATTCAATTCCGCTCGTCCAGACGGGGAGAATTCAATCACATTTATTCGATGCGACGTTTCTTATGGGATTCAATAAGCGACAACATTTTGACCCCAAACCGAGAGGATTCTGGGATGTTTGTGTTTTTTTGGTAATAACTCTGGAAGGAAACGTCGCAGACCGATCAAGGTGGTACTCGTACTGCTCGCCTCGTCGACCGGAATCCAAATATATGAGTGTTTCAGCTATGGGATATGAAATGGACGAGCGACCAATAAAACAACATGTATTATGGGGTTGAATGCTTTTTGCTATTCACAAAATCAAACAAAAGCAGTCATGCAAATATCTGAATTTTCACAGCACAGCAAAATCAGTTGCACCATTCAATTCCGCTCGTCCAGACGGGGAGAATTCAATCACATTCATTCGATGCGACGTTTCCTATGGGATTTAATGAGCGACAACATTTTGACCCCAAACCGAGATGATTCTGGGATGTTTGTGTTTTTTTGGTAATAACTCTGGAAGGAAACGTCGCAGACCCATCAAGGTTGTACTCGTACTGCTCGCCTCATCGAGAGGAATCCAAATATATGAGTGTTTCAGCTATGGTATATGAAATGGACGAGCGACCAATAAAACAACATGTATTATGGGGTTGAATGCTTTTTGCTATTCACAAAATAAAACAAAAGCAGTCATGCAAATATCTGAATTTTCACAGCACAGAACAAAATCAGTTGCACCATTCAATTCCGCTCGTCCAGACGGGGAGAATTCAATCACATTCATTCGATGCGACGTTTCTTATGGGATTTAATGAGCGACAACATTTTGACCCCAAACCGAGAGGATTCTGGGATGTTTGTGTTTTTTTGGTAATAACTCTGGAAGGAAACGTCGCAGACCCATCAAGGTGGTACTCGTACTGCTCGCCTCGTCGAGAGGAATCCAAATATATGAATGGTTAAGCTATGGGATTTGAAATGGACTAGCGACCAATAAAACAGCATGTATTATGGGGTTGAATGCTTTTTGTTATTCACAAAATAAAACAAATGCAGTCATGCAAATATCTGAATTTTCACAGCACAGCAAAATCAGTTGCACCATTCAATTCCGCTCGTCCAGACGGGGAGAATTCAATCACATTCATTCGATGCGACGTTTTTTTTATGGGATTTAATGAGCGACAACATTTTGACCCCAAACCGAGAGGATTCTGGGATGTTTGTGTTTTTTTGGTAATAACTCTGGAAGGAAACGTCGCAGACCCATCAAGGTGGTACTCGTACTGCTCGCCTCATCGAGAGGACTCCAAATATATGAATGGTTAAGCTATGGGATATGAAATGGACGAGCGACCAATAAAACAGCATGTATTATGCGGTTGAATGCTTTTTGCTATTCACAAAATAAAACAAAAGCAGTCATGCAAATATCTGAATTTTCACAGCACAGCAAAATCAGTTGCACCATTCAATTCCGCTCGTCCAGACGGGTAGAATTCAATCACATTTATTCGATGCGACGTTTCTTATGGGATTTAATAAGCGACACCATTTTGACCCCAAACCGAGAGGATTCTGGGATGTTTGTGGTTTTTTGGTAATAACTCTGGAAGGAAACGTCGCAGACCCATCAAGGTGGTACTCGTACTGCTCGCCTCATCGAGAGGAATCCAAATATATGAGTGTTTCAGCTATGGGATATGAAATGGACGAGCGACCAATAAAACAGCATGTATTATGGGGTTGAATGCTTTTTGTTATTCACAAAATAAAATAAATGCAGTCATGCAAATATTTGAATTTTCACAGCACAGCAAAATCAGTTGCACCATTCAATTCCGCTCGTCCAGACGGGGAGAATTCAATCACATTTATTCGATGCGACGTTTCTTATGGGATTTAATAAGCGACAACATTTTGACCCCAAACCGAGAGGATTCTGGGATGTTTGTGTTTTTTTGGTAATAACTCTGGAAGGAAACGTCGCAGACCGATCAAGGTGGTACTCGTACTGCTCGCCTCGTCGAGCGGAATCCAAATATATGAGTGTTTCAGCTATGGGATATGAAATGAACGAGCGACCAATAAAACAACATGTATTATGGGGTTGAATGCTTTTTGCTATTCACAAAATAAAACAAAAGCAGTCATGCAAATATCTGAATTTTCACAGCACAGCAAAATCAGTTGCACCATTCAATTCCGCTCGTCCAGACGGGGAAAATTCAATCACATTCATTCGATGGGACGTTTCTTATGGGATTTAATAAGCGACAACATTTTGACCCCAAAACGAGAGGATTCTGGGATGTTTGTGTTTTTTTGGTAATAACTCTGGAAGGAAACGTCGCAGACCCATCAAGGTGGTACTCGTACTGCTCGCCTCGTCGAGCGGAATCCAAATATATGAGTGTTTCAGCTATGGGATATGAAATGGACGAGCGACCAATAAAACAACATGTATTATGGGGTTGAATGCTTTTTGCTATTCACAAAATAAAACAAAAGCAGTCATGCAAATATCTGAATTTTCACAGCCCAGCAAAATCAGTTGCACCATTCAATTCCGCTCGTCCAGACGGGGAAAATTCAATCACATTCATTCGATGGGACGTTTCTTATGGGATTTAATAAGCGACAACATTTTGACCCCAAAACGAGAGGATTCTGGGATGTTTGTGGTTTTTTGGTAATAACTCTGGAAGGAAACGTCTCAGACCCATCAAGGTGGTACTCGTACTGCTCGCCTCGTCGAGCGGAATCCAAATATATGAGTGTTTCAGCTATGGGATATGAAATGGACGAGCGACCAATAAAACAACATGTATTATGGGGTTGAATGCTTTTTGCTATTCACAAAATAAAACAAAAGCAGTCATGTAAATATCTGAATTTTCACAGCACAGCAAAATCAGTTGCACCATTCAATTCCGCTCGTCCAGACGGGGAGAATTCAATCACATTTATTCGATGCGACGTTTCTTATGGAATTTAATAAGCGACAACATTTTGTCCCCAAACCGAGAGGATTCTGGGATGTTTGTGGTTTTTTGGTAATAACTCTGGAAGTATACGTCGCAGACCCATCAAGGTGGTACTCGTACTGCTCGCCTCATCGAGCGGAATTCATATATATGAGTGTTTCAGCTATTGGATATGAAATGGACGAGCGACCAATAAAACAACATGTATTATGGGGTTGAATGCTTTTTGCTATTCACAAAATAAAACAAAAGCAGTCATGTAAATATCTGAATTTTCACAGCACAGCAAAATCAGTTGCACCATTCAATTCCGCTCGTCCAGACGGGGAGAATTCAATCACATTTATTCGATGCGACGTTTCTTATGGGATTTAATAAGCGACAACATTTTGACCCCAAACCGAGAGGATTCTGGGATGTTTGTGGTTTTTTGGTAATAACTCTGGAAGTAAACGTCGCAGACCCATCAAGGTGGTACTCGTACTGCTCGCCTCATCGAGAGAAATCCAAATATATGAGTTGTTAAGCTATGGGATATGAAATGGACGAGCGACCAATAAAACAGCATGTATTATGGGGTTGAATGCTTTTTGCTATTCACAAAATAAAACAAAAGCAGTCATGCAAATATCTGAATTTTCACAGCACAGCAAAATCAGTTGCACCATTCAATTCCGCTCGTCCAGACGGGTAGAATTCAATCACATTTATTCGATGCGACGTTTCTTATGGGATTTAATAAGCGACACCATTTTGACCCCAAACCGAGAGGATTCTGGGATGTTTGTGGTTTTTTGGTAATAACTCTGGAAGGAAACGTCGCAGACCCATCAAGGTGGTACTCGTACTGCTCGCCTCATCGAGAGGAATCCAAATATATGAGTGTTTCAGCTATGGGATATGAAATGGACGAGCGACCAATAAAACAGCATGTATTATGGGGTTGAATGCTTTTTGTTATTCACCAAATAAAACAAATGCAGTCATGCAAATATTTGAATTTTCACAGCACAGCAAAATCAGTTGCACCATTCAATTCCGCTCGTCCAGACGGGGAGAATTCAATCACATTTATTCGATGCGACGTTTCTTATGGGATTCAATAAGCGACAACATTTTGACCCCAAACCGAGAGGATTCTGGGATGTTTGTGTTTTATTGGTAATAACTCTGGAAGGAAACGTCGCAGACCGATCAAGGTGGTACTCGTACTGCTCGCCTCGTCGACCGGAATCCAAATATATGAGTGTTTCAGCTATGGGATATGAAATGGACGAGCGACCAATAAAACAACATGTATTATGGGGTTGAATGCTTTTTGCTATTCACAAAATCAAACAAAAGCAGTCATGCAAATATCTGAATTTTCACAGCACAGCAAAATCAGTTGCACCATTCAATTCCGCTCGTCCAGACGGGGAGAATTCAATCACATTCATTCGATGCGACGTTTCCTATGGGATTTAATGAGCGACAACATTTTGACCCCAAACCGAGATGATTCTGGGATGTTTGTGTTTTTTTGGTAATAACTCTGGAAGGAAACGTCGCAGACCCATCAAGGTTGTACTCGTACTGCTCGCCTCATCGAGAGGAATCCAAATATATGAGTGTTTCAGCTATGGTATATGAAATGGACGAGCGACCAATAAAACAACATGTATTATGGGGTTGAATGCTTTTTGCTATTCACAAAATAAAACAAAAGCAGTCATGCAAATATCTGAATTTTCACAGCACAGAACAAAATCAGTTGCACCATTCAATTCCGCTCGTCCAGACGGGGAGAATTCAATCACATTCATTCGATGCGACGTTTCTTATGGGATTTAATGAGCGACAACATTTTGACCCCAAACCGAGAGGATTCTGGGATGTTTGTGTTTTTTTGGTAATAACTCTGGAAGGAAACGTCGCAGACCCATCAAGGTGGTACTCGTACTGCTCGCCTCGTCGAGAGGAATCCAAATATATGAATGGTTAAGCTATGGGATTTGAAATGGACTAGCGACCAATAAAACAGCATGTATTATGGGGTTGAATGCTTTTTGTTATTCACAAAATAAAACAAATGCAGTCATGCAAATATTTGAATTTTCACAGCACAGCAAAATCAGTTGCACCATTCAATTCCGCTCGTCCAGACGGGGAGAATTCAATCACATTTATTCGATGCGACGTTTCTTATGGGATTTAATAAGCGACAACATTTTGACCCCAAACCGAGAGGATTCTGGGATGTTTGTGTTTTTTTGGTAATAACTCTGGAAGGAAACGTCGCAGAACCATCAAGGTGGTACTCGTACTGCTCGCCTCGTCGAGAGGAATCCAAATATATGAATGGTTAAGCTATGTGATATGAAATGGACGAGCGACCAATAAAACAGCATGTATTATGGGGTTGAATGCTTTTTGCTATTCACAAAACAAAAAAAAAGCAGTCATGCAAATATCTGAATTTTCACAGCACAGCAAAATCAGTTGCACCATTCAATTCCGCTCGTCCAGACGGGGAGAATTCAATCACATTCATTCGATGGGACGTTTCTTATGGGATTTAATAAGCGACAACATTTTGACCCCAAACCGAGAGGATTCTGGGATGTTTGTGGTTTTTTGGTAATAACTCTGGAAGGAAACGTCGCAGACCCATCAAGGTGGTACTCGTACTGCTCGCCTCGTCGAGCGGAATCCAAATATATGAGTGTTTCAGCTATGGGATATGAAATGGACGAGCGACCAATAAAACAACATGTATTATGGGGTTGAATGCTTTTTGCTATTCACAAAATAAAACAAAAGCAGTCATGTAAATATCTGAATTTTCACAGCACAGCAAAATCAGTTGCATCATTCAATTCCGCTCGTCCAGACGGGGAGAATTCAATCACATTTATTCGATGCGACGTTTCTTATGGGATTAAATAAGCGACAACATTTTGACCCCAAACCGAGAGGATTCTGGGATGTTTGTGGTTTTTTGGTAATAACTCTGGAAGTAAACGTCGAGGACCCATCAAGGTGGTACTCGTACTGCTCGCGTCATCGAGAGGAATCCAAATATATGAGTTGTTAAGCTATGGGTTATGAAATGGACGAGCGACCAATAAAACAACATGTATTATGGGGTTGAATGCTTTTTGCTATTCACAAAATAAAACAAAAGCAGTCATGCAAATATCTGAATTTTTACAGCACAGCAAAATCAGTTGCACCATTCAATTCCGCTCGTCCAGACGGGTAGAATTCAATCACATTCATTCGATGCGACGTTTCTTATGGGATTTAATAAGCGACACCATTTTGACCCCAAACCGAGAGGATTCTGGGATGTTTGTGGTTTTTTGGTAATAACTCTGGAAGGAAACGTCGCAGACCCATCAAGGTTGTACTCGTACTGCTCGCCTCATCGAGAGGAATTCAAATATATGAGTGTTTCAGCTATGGGATATGAAATGGACGAGCGACCAATAAAACAACATGTAATATGGGGTTGAATGCTTTTTGCTATTCACAAAATAAAACAAAAGCAGTCATGCAAATATTTGAATTTTCACAGCACAGAAAAATCAGTTGCACCATTCAATTTCGCTCGTCCAGACGGGGAGAATTCAATCACATTTATTCGATGCGACGTTTCTTATGGGATTTAATAAGCGACAACATTTTGACCCCAAACCGAGAGGATTCTGGGATGTTTGTGTTTTTTTGGTAATAACTCTGGAAGGAAACGTCGCAGACCGATCAAGGTGGTACTCGTACTGCTCGCCTCGTCGACCGGAATCCAAATATATGAGTGTTTCAGCTATGGGATATGAAATGGACGAGTGACCAATAAAACAACATGTATTATGGGGTTGAATGCTTTTTGCTATTCACAAAATAAAACAAAAGCAGTCATGCAAATATCTGAATTTTCACAGCACAGCAAAATCAGTTGCACCATTCAATTCCGCTCGTCCAGACGGGGAGAATTCAATCACATTCATTCGACGCGACGTTTCTTATGGGATTTAATAAGCGACAACATTTTGACCGCAAACCGAGAGGATTCTGGGATGTTTGTTGTTTTTTGGTAATAACTCTGGAAGTAAACGTCACAGACCCATCAAGGTGGTACTCGTACTGCTCGACTCATCGAGAGGAATTCATATATATGAGTTGTTAAGCTATGGGATATGAAATGGACGAGCGACCAATAAAACAACATGTATTATGGGGTTGAATGCTTTTTGCTATTCACAAAACAAAACAAAAGCAGTCATGCAAATATCTGAATTTTCACAGCACAGAACAAAATCAGTTGCACCATTCAATTCCGCTCGTCCAGACGGGGAGAATTCAATCACATTCATTCGATGCGACGTTTTTTTATGGGATTTAATGAGCGACAACATTTTGACCCCAAACCGAGAGGATTCTGGGATGTTTGTGTTTTTTTGGTAATAACTCTGGAAGGAAACGTCGCAGACCCATCAAGGTGGTACTCGTACTGCTCGCCTCGTCGAGAGGAATCCAAATATATGAATGGTTAAGCTATGGGATTTGAAATGGACTAGCGACCAATAAAACAGCATGTATTATGGGGTTGAATGCTTTTTGTTATTCACAAAATAAAACAAAAGCAGTCATGTAAATATCTGAATTTTCACAGCACAGCAAAATCAGTTACACCATTCAATTCCGCTCGGCCAGACGGGGAGAATTCAATCACATTTATTCGATGCGACGTTTCTTATGGGATTTAATAAGCGACAACATTTTGACCCCAAACCGAGAGGATTCTGGGATGTTTGTGGTTTTTTGGTAATAACTCTGGAAGTAAACGTCGCAGACCCATCAAGGTGGTACTCGTACTGCTCGCCTCATCGAGAGGAATCCAAATATATGAGTTGTTAAGCTATGGGATATGAAATGGACGAGCGACCAATAAAACAACATGTATTATGGGGTTGAATGCTTTTTGCTATTCACAAAATAAAACAAAAGCAGTCATGCAAATATCTGAATTTTCACAGCACAGCAAAATCAGTTGCACCATTCAATTCCGCTCGTCCAGACGGGTAGAATTAAATCACATTCATTCGATGCGACGTTTCTTATGGGATTTAATAAGCGACACCATTTTGACCCCAAACCGAGAGGATTCTGGGATGTTTGTGGTTTTTTGGTAATAACTCTGGAAGGAAACGTCGCAGACCCATCAAGGTTGTACTCGTACTGCTCGCCTCATCGAGAGGAATTCAAATATATGAGTGTTTCAGCTATGGGATATGAAATGGACGAGCGACCAATAAAACAACATGTAATATGGGGTTGAATGCTTTTTGCTATTCACAAAATAAAACAAAAGCAGTCATGCAAATATCTGAATTTTCACAGCACAGAACAAAATCAGTTGCACCATTCAATTCCGCTCGTCCAGACGGGGAGAATTCAATCACATTCATTCGATGCGACGTTTTTTTATGGGATTTAATGAGCGACAACATTTTGACCCCAAACCGAGAGGATTCTGGGATGTTTGTGTTTTTTTGGTAATAACTCTGGAAGGAAACGTCGCAGACCCATCAAGGTGGTACTCGTACTGCTCGCCTCGTCGAGAGGAATCCAAATATATGAATGGTTAAGCTATGGGATTTGAAATGGACTAGCGACCAATAAAACAGCATGTATTATGGGGTTGAATGCTTTTTGTTATTCACAAAATAAAACAAATGCAGTCATGCAAATATTTGAATTTTCACAGCACAGCAAAATCAGTTGCACCATTCAATTCCGCTCGTCCAGACGGGGAGAATTCAATCACATTTATTCGATGCGACGTTTCTTATGGGATTTAATAAGCGACAACATTTTGACCCCAAACCGAGAGGATTCTGGGATGTTTGTGTTTTTTTGGTAATAACTCTGGAAGGAAACGTCGCAGAACCATCAAGGTTGTACTCGTACTGCTCGCCTCGTCGAGCGGAATCCAAATATATGAGTGTTTCAGCTATGGGATATGAAATGGACGAGCGACCAATAAAACAACATGTATTATGGGGTTGAATGCTTTTTGCTATTCACAAAATAAAACAAAAGCAGTCATGTAAATATCTGAATTTTCACAGCACAGCAAAATCAGTTACACCATTCAATTCCGCTCGGCCAGACGGGGAGAATTCAATCACATTTATTCGATGCGACGTTTCTTATGGGATTTAATAAGCGACAACATTTTGACCCCAAACCGAGAGGATTCTGGGATGTTTGTGGTTTTTTGGTAATAACTCTGGAAGTAAACGTCGCAGACCCATCAAGGTGGTACTCGTACTGCTCGCCTCATCGAGAGGAATCCAAATATATGAGTTGTTAAGCTATGGGATATGAAATGGACGAGCGACCAATAAAACAACATGTATTATGGGGTTGAATGCTTTTTGCTATTCACAAAATAAAACAAAAGCAGTCATGCAAATATCTGAATTTTCACAGCACAGCAAAATCAGTTGCACCATTCAATTCCGCTCGTCCAGACGGGTAGAATTAAATCACATTCATTCGATGCGACGTTTCTTATGGGATTTAATAAGCGACACCATTTTGACCCCAAACCGAGAGGATTCTGGGATGTTTGTGGTTTTTTGGTAATAACTCTGGAAGGAAACGTCGCAGACCCATCAAGGTTGTACTCGTACTGCTCGCCTCATCGAGAGGAATTCAAATATATGAGTGTTTCAGCTATGGGATATGAAATGGACGAGCGACCAATAAAACAACATGTAATATGGGGTTGAATGCTTTTTGCTATTCACAAAATAAAACAAAAGCAGTCATGCAAATATCTGAATTTTCACAGCACAGCAAAATCAGTTGCACCATTCAATTCCGCTCGTCCAGACGGGGAGAATTCAATCACATTCATTCGATGGGACGTTGTTTATGGGATTTAATAAGCGACAACATTTTGACCCCAAACCGAGAGGATTCTGGGATGTTTGTGGTTTTTTGGTAATAACTCTGGAAGTAAACGTCGCAGACCCATCAAGGTGGTACTCGTACTGCTCGCCTCATCGAGAGGAATCCAAATATATGAGTTGTTAAGCTATGGGATATGAAATGGACGAGCGACCAATAAAACAACATGTATTATGGGGTTGAATGCTTTTTGCTATTCACAAAATAAAACAAAAGCAGTCATGCAAATATCTGAATTTTCACAGCACAGCAAAATCAGTTGCACCATTCAATTCCGCTCGTCCAGACGGGTAGAATTCAATCACATTCATTCGATGCGACGTTTCTTATGGGATTTAATAAGCGACACCATTTTGACCCCAAACCGAGAGGATTCTGGGATGTTTGTGGTTTTTTGGTAATAACTCTGGAAGGAAACGTCGCAGACCCATCAAGGTTGTACTCGTACTGCTCGACTCATCGAGAGGAATTCAAATATATGAGTGTTTCAGCTATGGGATATGAAATGGACGAGCGACCAATAAAACAACATGTAATATGGGGTTGAATGCTTTTTGCTATTCACAAAATAAAACAAAAGCAGTCATGCAAATATTTGAATTTTCACAGCACAGCAAAATCAGTTGCACCATTCAATTCCGCTCGTCCAGACGGGGAGAATTCAATCACATTTATTCGATGCGACGTTTCTTATGGGATTTAATAAGCGACAACATTTTGACCCCAAACTGAGAGGATTCTGGGATGTTTGTGTTTTTTTGGTAATAACTCTGGAAGGAAACGTCGCAGACCGATCAAGGTGGTACTCGTACTGCTCGCCTCGTCGACCGGAATCCAAATATATGAGTGTTTCAGCTATGGGATATGAAATGGACGAGCGACCAATAAAACAACATGTATTATGGGGTTGAATGCTTTTGCTATTCACAAAATAAAACAAAAGCAGTCATGCAAATATCTGAATTTTCACAGCACAGCAAAATCAGTTGCACCATTCAATTCCGCTCGTCCAGACGGGGAGAATTCAATCACATTCATTCGATGCGACGTTTCCTATGGGATTTAATGAGCGACAACATTTTGACCCCAAACCGAGATGATTCTGGGATGTTTGTGTTTTTTTGGTAATAACTCTGGAAGGAAACGTCGCAGACTCATCAAGGTTGTACTCGTACTGCTCGCCTCATCGAGAGGAATTCATATATATGAGTTGTTAAGCTATGGGATATGAAATGGACGAGCGACCAATAAAACAACATGTATTATGGGGTTGAATGCTTTTTGCTATTCACAAAATAAAACAAAAGCAGTCATGCAAATATCTGAATTTTCACAGCACAGAACAAAATCAGTTGCACCATTCAATTCCGCTCGTCCAGACGGGGAGAATTCAATCACATTCATTCGATGCGACGTTTCTTATGGGATTTAATGAGCGACAACATTTTGACCCCAAACCGAGAGGATTCTGGGATGTTTGTGTTTTTTTGGTAATAACTCTGGAAGGAAACGTCGCAGACCCATCAAGGTTGTACTCGTACTGCTCGCCTCATCGAGAGGAATTCAAATATATGAGTGTTTCAGCTATGGGATATGAAATGGACGAGCGACCAATAAAACAACATGTAATACGGGGTTGAATGCTTTTTGCTATTCACAAAATAAAACAAAAGCAGTCATGCAAATATTTGAATTTTCACAGCACAGCAAAATCAGTTGCACCATTCAATTCCGCTCGTCCAGACGGGGAGAATTCAATCACATTTATTCGATGCGACGTTTCTTATGGGATTTAATAAGCGACAACATTTTGACCCCAAACCGAGAGGATTCTGGGATGTTTGTGTTTTTTTGGTAATAACTCTGGAAGGAAACGTCGCAGAACCATCAAGGTGGTACTCGTACTGCTCGCCTCGTCGAGAGGAATCCAAATATATGAATGGTTAAGCTATGTGATATGAAATGGACGAGCGACCAATAAAACAGCATGTATTATGGGGTTGAATGCTTTTTGCTATTCACAAAACAAAACAAAAGCAGTCATGCAAATATCTGAATTTTCACAGCACAGCAAAATCAGTTGCACCATTCAATTCCGCTCGTCCAGACGGGGAGAATTCAATCACATTCATTCGATGGGACGTTTCTTATGGGATTTAATAAGCGACAACATTTTGACCCCAAACCGAGAGGATTCTGGGATGTTTGTGGTTTTTTGGTAATAACTCTGGAAGGAAACGTCGCAGACCCATCAAGGTTGTACTCGTACTGCTCGCCTCGTCGAGCGGAATCCAAATATATGAGTGTTTCAGCTATGGGATATGAAATGGACGAGCGACCAATAAAACAACATGTATTATGGGGTTGAATGCTTTTTGCTATTCACAAAATAAAACAAAAGCAGTCATGTAAATATCTGAATTTTCACAGCACAGCAAAATCAGTTGCACCATTCAATTCCGCTCGTCCAGACGGGGAGAATTCAATCACATTTATTCGATGCGACGTTTCTTATGGGATTTAATAAGCGACAACATTTTGACCCCAAACCGAGAGGATTCTGGGATGTTTGTGGTTTTTTGGTAATAACTCTGGAAGTAAACGTCGCAGACCCATCAAGGTGGTACTCGTACTGCTCGCCTCATCGAGAGGAATCCAAATATATGAGTTGTTAAGCTATGGGATATGAAATGGACGAGCGACCAATAAAACAACATGTATTATGGGGTTGAATGCTTTTTGCTATTCACAAAATAAAACAACAGCAGTCATGCAAATATTTGAATTTTCACAGCACAGCAAAATCAGTTGCACCATTCAATTCCGCTCGTCCAGACGGGGAGAATTCAATCACATTTATTCGATGCGACGTTTCTTATGGGATTTAATAAGCGACAACATTTTGACCCCAAACCGAGAGGATTCTGGGATGTTTGTGTTTTTTTGGTAATAACTCTGGAAGGAAACGTCGCAGAACCATCAAGGTGGTACTCGTACTGCTCGCCTCGTCGAGAGGAATCCAAATATATGAATGGTTAAGCTATGTGATTTGAAATGGACGAGCGACCAATAAAACAGCATGTATTATGGGGTTGAATGCTTTTTGCTATTCACAAAACAAAACAAAAGCAGTCATGCAAATATCTGAATTTTCACAGCACAGCAAAATCAGTTGCACCATTCAATTCCGCTCGTCCAGACGGGGAGAATTCAATCACATTCATTCGATGGGACGTTTCTTATGGGATTTAATAAGCGACAACATTTTGACCCCAAACCGAGAGGATTCTGGGATGTTTGTGGTTTTTTGGTAATAACTCTGGAAGGAAACGTCGCAGACCCATCAAGGTTGTACTCGTACTGCTCGCCTCGTCGAGCGGAATCCAAATATATGAGTGTTTCAGCTATGGGATATGAAATGGACGAGCGACCAATAAAACAACATGTATTATGGGGTTGAATGCTTTTTGCTATTCACAAAATAAAACAAAAGCAGTCATGTAAATATCTGAATTTTCACAGCACAGCAAAATCAGTTGCACCATTCAATTCCGCTCGTCCAGACGGGGAGAATTCAATCACATTTATTCGATGCGACGTTTCTTATGGGATTTAATAAGCGACAACATTTTGACCCCAAACCGAGAGGATTCTGGGATGTTTGTGGTTTTTTGGTAATAACTCTGGAAGTAAACGTCGCAGACCCATCAAGGTGGTACTCGTACTGCTCGCCTCATCGAGAGGAATCCAAATATATGAGTTGTTAAGCTATGGGATATGAAATGGACGAGCGACCAATAAAACAACATGTATTATGGGGTTGAATGCTTTTTGCTATTCACAAAATAAAACAACAGCAGTCATGCAAATATTTGAATTTTCACAGCACAGCAAAATCAGTTGCACCATTCAATTCCGCTCGTCCAGACGGGGAGAATTCAATCACATTTATTCGATGCGACGTTTCTTATGGGATTTAATAAGCGACAACATTTTGACCCCAAACCGAGAGGATTCTGGGATGTTTGTGTTTTTTTGGTAATAACTCTGGAAGGAAACGTCGCAGAACCATCAAGGTGGTACTCGTACTGCTCGCCTCGTCGAGAGGAATCCAAATATATGAATGGTTAAGCTATGTGATATGAAATGGACGAGCGACCAATAAAACAGCATGTATTATGGGGTTGAATGCTTTTTGCTATTCACAAAACAAAACAAAAGCAGTCATGCAAATATCTGAATTTTCACAGCACAGCAAAATCAGTTGCACCATTCAATTCCGCTCGTCCAGACGGGGAGAATTCAATCACATTCATTCGATGGGACGTTTCTTATGGGATTTAATAAGCGACAACATTTTGACCCCAAACCGAGAGGATTCTGGGATGTTTGTGGTTTTTTGGTAATAACTCTGGAAGGAAACGTCGCAGACCCATCAAGGTTGTACTCGTACTGCTCGCCTCGTCGAGCGGAATCCAAATATATGAGTGTTTCAGCTATGGGATATGAAATGGACGAGCGACCAATAAAACAACATGTATTATGGGGTTGAATGCTTTTTGCTATTCACAAAATAAAACAAAAGCAGTCATGTAAATATCTGAATTTTCACAGCACAGCAAAATCAGTTGCACCATTCAATTCCGCTCGTCCAGACGGGGAGAATTCAATCACATTTATTCGATGCGACGTTTCTTATGGGATTTAATAAGCGACAACATTTTGACCCCAAACCGAGAGGATTCTGGGATGTTTGTGGTTTTTTGGTAATAACTCTGGAAGTAAACGTCGCAGACCCATCAAGGTGGTACTCGTACTGCTCGCCTCATCGAGAGGAATCCAAATATATGAGTTGTTAAGCTATGGGATATGAAATGGACGAGCGACCAATAAAACAACATGTATTATGGGGTTGAATGCTTTTTGCTATTCACAAAATAAAACAACAGCAGTCATGCAAATATCTGAATTTTCACAGCACAGCAAAATCAGTTGCAACATTCAATTCCGCTCGTCCAGACGGGTAGAATTAAATCACATTCATTCGATGCGACGTTTCTTATGGGATTTAATAAGCGACACCATTTTGACCCCAAACCGAGAGGATTCTGGGATGTTTGTGGTTTTTTGGTAATAACTCTGGAAGGAAACGTCGCAGACCCATCAAGGTTGTACTCGTACTGCTCGCCTCATCGAGAGGAATTCAAATATATGAGTGTTTCAGCTATGGGATATGAAATGGACGAGCCACCAATAAAACAACATGTAATATGGGGTTGAATGCTTTTTGCTATTCACAAAATAAAACAAAAGCAGTCATGCAAATATCTGAATTTTCACAGCACAGCAAAATCAGTTGCACCATTCAATTCCGCTCGTCCAGACGGGTAGAATTCACTCACATTCATTCGATGCGACGTTTCTTATGGGATTTAATAAGCGACACCATTTTGACCCCAAACCGAGAGGATTCTGGGATGTTTGTGGTTTTTTGGTAATAACTCTGGAAGGAAACGTCGCAGACCCATCAAGGTTGTACTCTTACTGCTCGCCTCATCGAGAGGAATTCAAATATATGAGTGTTTCAGCTATGGGATATGAAATGGACGAGCGACCAATAAAACAACATGTAATATGGGGTTGAATGCTTTTTGCTATTCACAAAATAAAACAAAAGCAGTCATGCAAATATTTGAATTTTCACAGCACAGCAAAATCAGTTGCACCATTCAATTCCGCTCGTCCAGACGGGGAGAATTCAATCACATTTATTCGATGCGACGTTTCTTATGGGATTTAATAAGCGACAACATTTTGACCCCAAACCGAGAGGATTCTGGGATGTTTGTGTTTTTTTGGTAATAACTCTGGAAGGAAACGTCGCAGACCGATCAAGGTGGTACTCGTACTGCTCGCCTCGTCGACCGGAATCCAAATATATGAGTGTTTCAGCTATGGGATATGAAATGGACGAGCGACCAATAAAACAACATGTATTATGGGGTTGAATGCTTTTGCTATTCACAAAATAAAACAAAAGCAGTCATGCAAATATCTGAATTTTCACAGCACAGCAAAATCAGTTGCACCATTCAATTCCGCTCGTCCAGACGGGGAGAATTCAATCACATTCATTCGATGCGACGTTTCCTATGGGATTTAATGAGCGACAACATTTTGACCCCAAACCGAGATGATTCTGGGATGTTTGTGTTTTTTTGGTAATAACTCTGGAAGGAAACGTCGCAGACCCATCAAGGTTGTACTCGTACTGCTCGCCTCATCGAGAGGAATCCAAATATATGAGTGTTTCAGCTATGGTATATGAAATGGACGAGCGACCAATAAAACAACATGTATTATGGGGTTGAATGCTTTTTGCTATTCACAAAATAAAACAAAAGCAGTCATGTAAATATCTGAATTTTCACAGCACAGCAAAATCAGTTGCACCATTCAATTCCGCTCGTCCAGACGGGGAGAATTCAATCACATTTATTCGATGCGACGTTTCTTA
Source organism: Petromyzon marinus (assembly GCF_048934315.1). Lineage (NCBI taxonomy): Eukaryota > Metazoa > Chordata > Hyperoartia > Petromyzontiformes > Petromyzontidae > Petromyzon > Petromyzon marinus. The sequence continues at coordinate 17,076,890 of NC_133725.1, read as the reverse complement.
TGGGATTTAATAAGCGACAACATTTTGACCCCAAACCGAGAGGATTCTGGGATGTTTGTGGTTTTTTGGTAATAACTCTGGAAGTAAACGTCGCAGACCCATCAAGGTGGTACTCGTACTGCTCACCTCATCGAGAGGAATTCATATATATGAGTTGTTAAGCTATGGGATATGAAATGGACGAGCGACCAATAAAACAACATGTATTATGGGGTTGAATGCTTTTTGCTATTCACAAAATAAAACAAAAGCAGTCATGCAAATATCTGAATTTTCACAGCACAGAACAAAATCAGTTGCACCATTCAATTCCGCTCGTCCAGACGGGGAGAATTCAATCACATTCATTCGATGCGACGTTTCTTATGGGATTTAATGAGCGACAACATTTTGACCCCAAACCGAGAGGATTCTGGGATGTTTGTGTTTTTTTGGTAATAACTCTGGAAGGAAACGTCGCAGACCCATCAAGGTTGTACTCGTACTGCTCGCCTCATCGAGAGGAATCCAAATATATGAGTGTTTCAGCTATGGTATATGAAATGGACGAGCGACCAATAAAACAACATGTATTATGGGGTTGAATGCTTTTTGCTATTCACAAAATAAAACAAAAGCAGTCATGTAAATATCTGAATTTTCACAGCACAGCAAAATCAGTTGCACCATTCAATTCCGCTCGTCCAGACGGGGAGAATTCAATCACATTTATTCGATGCGACGTTTCTTATGGGATTTAATAAGCGACAACATTTTGACCCCAAACCGAGAGGATTCTGGGATGTTTGTGGTTTTTTGGTAATAACTCTGGAAGTAAACGTCGCAGACCCATCAAGGTGGTACTCGTACTGCTCACCTCATCGAGAGGAATTCATATATATGAGTTGTTAAGCTATGGGATATGAAATGGACGAGCGACCAATAAAACAACATGTATTATGGGGTTGAATGCTTTTTGCTATTCACAAAATAAAACAAAAGCAGTCATGCAAATATCTGAATTTTCACAGCACAGAACAAAATCAGTTGCACCATTCAATTCCGCTCGTCCAGACGGGGAGAATTCAATCACATTCATTCGATGCGACGTTTCTTATGGGATTTAATGAGCGACAACATTTTGACCCCAAACCGAGAGGATTCTGGGATGTTTGTGTTTTTTTGGTAATAACTCTGGAAGGAAACGTCGCAGACCCATCAAGGTGGTACTCGTACTGCTCGCCTCGTCGAGAGGAATCCAAATATATGAATGGCTAAGCTATGGGATTTGAAATGGACTAGCGACCAATAAAACAGCATGTATTATGGGGTTGAATGCTTTTTGTTATTCACAAAATAAAACAAATGCAGTCATGCAAATATTTGAATTTTCACAGCACAGCAAAATCAGTTGCACCATTCAATTCCGCTCGTCCAGACGGGGAGAATTCAATCACATTTATTCGATGCGACGTTTCTTATGGGATTTAATAAGCGACAACATTTTGACCCCAAACCGAGAGGATTCTGGGATGTTTGTGGTTTTTTGGTAATAACTCTGAAAGGAAACGTCGCAGACCCATCAAGGTGGTACTCGTACTGCTCGCCTCGTCGAGCGGAATCCAAATATATGAGTGTTTCAGCTATGGGATATGAAATGGACGAGCGACCAATAAAACAACATGTATTATGGGGTTGAATGCTTTTTGCTATTCACAAAATAAAACAAAAGCAGTCATGTAAATATCTGAATTTTCACAGCACAGCAAAATCAGTTGCATCATTCAATTCCGCTCGTCCAGACGCGGAGAATTCAATCACATTTATTCGATGCGACGTTTCTTATGGGATTTAATAAGCGACAACATTTTGACCCCAAACCTAGAGGATTCTGGGATGTTTGTGTGTTTTTTGGTAATAACTCTGGAAGTAAACGTCGCAGACCCATCAAGGTGGTACTCGTACTGCTCGCCTCATCGAGAGGAATCCAAATATATGAGTTGTTAAGCTATGGGATATGAAATGGACGAGCGACCAATAAAACAACATGTTTTATGGGGTTGAATGCTTTTTGCTATTCACAAAATAAAACAAAAGCAGTCATGCAAATATCTGAATTTTCACAGCACAGCAAAATCAGTTGCACCATTCAATTCCGCTCGTCCAGACGGGTAGAATTAAATCACATTCATTCGATGCGACGTTTCTTATGGGATTTAATAAGCGACACCATTTTGACCCCAAACCGAGAGGATTCTGGGATGTTTGTGGTTTTTTGGTAATAACTCTGGAAGGAAACGTCGCAGACCCATCAAGGTTGTACTCGTACTGCTCGCCTCATCGAGAGGAATTCAAATATATGAGTGTTTCAGCTATGGGATATGAAATGGACGAGCCACCAATAAAACAACATGTAATATGGGGTTGAATGCTTTTTGCTATTCACAAAATAAAACAAAAGCAGTCATGCAAATATCTGAATTTTCACAGCACAGCAAAATCAGTTGCACCATTCAATTCCGCTCGTCCAGACGGGTAGAATTCACTCACATTCATTCGATGCGACGTTTCTTATGGGATTTAATAAGCGACACCATTTTGACCCCAAACCGAGAGGATTCTGGGATGTTTGTGGTTTTTTGGTAATAACTCTGGAAGGAAACGTCGCAGACCCATCAAGGTTGTACTCTTACTGCTCGCCTCATCGAGAGGAATTCAAATATATGAGTGTTTCAGCTATGGGATATGAAATGGACGAGCGACCAATAAAACAACATGTAATATGGGGTTGAATGCTTTTTGCTATTCACAAAATAAAACAAAAGCAGTCATGCAAATATTTGAATTTTCACAGCACAGCAAAATCAGTTGCACCATTCAATTCCGCTCGTCCAGACGGGGAGAATTCAATCACATTTATTCGATGCGACGTTTCTTATGGGATTTAATAAGCGACAACATTTTGACCCCAAACCGAGAGGATTCTGGGATGTTTGTGTTTTTTTGGTAATAACTCTGGAAGGAAACGTCGCAGACCGATCAAGGTGGTACTCGTACTGCTCGCCTCGTCGACCGGAATCCAAATATATGAGTGTTTCAGCTATGGGATATGAAATGGACGAGCGACCAATAAAACAACATGTATTATGGGGTTGAATGCTTTTGCTATTCACAAAATAAAACAAAAGCAGTCATGCAAATATCTGAATTTTCACAGCACAGCAAAATCAGTTGCACCATTCAATTCCGCTCGTCCAGACGGGGAGAATTCAATCACATTCATTCGATGCGACGTTTCCTATGGGATTTAATGAGCGACAACATTTTGACCCCAAACCGAGATGATTCTGGGATGTTTGTGTTTTTTTGGTAATAACTCTGGAAGGAAACGTCGCAGACCCATCAAGGTTGTACTCGTACTGCTCGCCTCATCGAGAGGAATCCAAATATATGAGTGTTTCAGCTATGGTATATGAAATGGACGAGCGACCAATAAAACAACATGTATTATGGGGTTGAATGCTTTTTGCTATTCACAAAATAAAACAAAAGCAGTCATGTAAATATCTGAATTTTCACAGCACAGCAAAATCAGTTGCACCATTCAATTCCGCTCGTCCAGACGGGGAGAATTCAATCACATTTATTCGATGCGACGTTTCTTATGGGATTTAATAAGCGACAACATTTTGACCCCAAACCGAGAGGATTCTGGGATGTTTGTGGTTTTTTGGTAATAACTCTGGAAGTAAACGTCGCAGACCCATCAAGGTGGTACTCGTACTGCTCACCTCATCGAGAGGAATTCATATATATGAGTTGTTAAGCTATGGGATATGAAATGGACGAGCGAACAATAAAACAACATGTATTATGGGGTTGAATGCTTTTTGCTATTCACAAAATAAAACAAAAGCAGTCATGCAAATATCTGAATTTTCACAGCACAGAACAAAATCAGTTGCACCATTCAATTCCGCTCGTCCAGACGGGGAGAATTCAATCACATTCATTCGATGCGACGTTTCTTATGGGATTTAATGAGCGACAACATTTTGACCCCAAACCGAGAGGATTCTGGGATGTTTGTGTTTTTTTGGTAATAACTCTGGAAGGAAACGTCGCAGACCCATCAAGGTTGTACTCGTACTGCTCGCCTCATCGAGAGGAATCCAAATATATGAGTGTTTCAGCTATGGTATATGAAATGGACGAGCGACCAATAAAACAACATGTATTATGGGGTTGAATGCTTTTTGCTATTCACAAAATAAAACAAAAGCAGTCATGTAAATATCTGAATTTTCACAGCACAGCAAAATCAGTTGCACCATTCAATTCCGCTCGTCCAGACGGGGAGAATTCAATCACATTTATTCGATGCGACGTTTCTTATGGGATTTAATAAGCGACAACATTTTGACCCCAAACCGAGAGGATTCTGGGATGTTTGTGGTTTTTTGGTAATAACTCTGGAAGTAAACGTCGCAGACCCATCAAGGTGGTACTCGTACTGCTCACCTCATCGAGAGGAATTCATATATATGAGTTGTTAAGCTATGGGATATGAAATGGACGAGCGACCAATAAAACAACATGTATTATGGGGTTGAATGCTTTTTGCTATTCACAAAATAAAACAAAAGCAGTCATGCAAATATCTGAATTTTCACAGCACAGAACAAAATCAGTTGCACCATTCAATTCCGCTCGTCCAGACGGGGAGAATTCAATCACATTCATTCGATGCGACGTTTCTTATGGGATTTAATGAGCGACAACATTTTGACCCCAAACCGAGAGGATTCTGGGATGTTTGTGTTTTTTTGGTAATAACTCTGGAAGGAAACGTCGCAGACCCATCAAGGTGGTACTCGTACTGCTCGCCTCGTCGAGAGGAATCCAAATATATGAATGGCTAAGCTATGGGATTTGAAATGGACTAGCGACCAATAAAACAGCATGTATTATGGGGTTGAATGCTTTTTGTTATTCACAAAATAAAACAAATGCAGTCATGCAAATATTTGAATTTTCACAGCACAGCAAAATCAGTTGCACCATTCAATTCCGCTCGTCCAGACGGGGAGAATTCAATCACATTTATTCGATGCGACGTTTCTTATGGGATTTAATAAGCGACAACATTTTGACCCCAAACCGAGAGGATTCTGGGATGTTTGTGGTTTTTTGGTAATAACTCTGAAAGGAAACGTCGCAGACCCATCAAGGTGGTACTCGTACTGCTCGCCTCGTCGAGCGGAATCCAAATATATGAGTGTTTCAGCTATGGGATATGAAATGGACGAGCGACCAATAAAACAACATGTATTATGGGGTTGAATGCTTTTTGCTATTCACAAAATAAAACAAAAGCAGTCATGTAAATATCTGAATTTTCACAGCACAGCAAAATCAGTTGCATCATTCAATTCCGCTCGTCCAGACGCGGAGAATTCAATCACATTTATTCGATGCGACGTTTCTTATGGGATTTAATAAGCGACAACATTTTGACCCCAAACCTAGAGGATTCTGGGATGTTTGTGTGTTTTTTGGTAATAACTCTGGAAGTAAACGTCGCAGACCCATCAAGGTGGTACTCGTACTGCTCGCCTCATCGAGAGGAATCCAAATATATGAGTTGTTAAGCTATGGGATATGAAATGGACGAGCGACCAATAAAACAACATGTTTTATGGGGTTGAATGCTTTTTGCTATTCACAAAATAAAACAAAAGCAGTCATGCAAATATCTGAATTTTCACAGCACAGCAAAATCAGTTGCACCATTCAATTCCGCTCGTCCAGACGGGTAGAATTCAATCACATTCATTCGATGCGACGTTTCTTATGGGATTTAATAAGCGACACCATTTTGACCCCAAACCGAGAGGATTCTGGGATGTTTGTGGTTTTTTGGTAATAACTCTGGAAGGAAACGTCGCAGACCCATCAAGGTTGTACTCGTACTGCTCGCCTCATCGAGAGGAATTCAAATATATGAGTGTTTCAGCTATGGGATATGAAATGGACGAGCGACCAATAAAACAACATGTAATATGGGGTTGAATGCTTTTTCCTATTCACAAAATAAAACAAAAGCAGTCATGCAAATATTTGAATTTTCACAGCACAGCAAAATCAGTTGCACCATTCAATTCCGCTCGTCCAGACGGGGAGAATTCAATCACATTTATTCGATGCGACGTTTCTTATGGGATTTAATAAGCGACAACATTTTGACCCCAAACCGAGAGGATTCTGGGATGTTTGTGTTTTTTTGGTAATAACTCTGGAAGGAAACGTCGCAGACCGATCAAGGTGGTACTCGTACTGCTCGCCTCGTCGACCGGAATCCAAATATATGAGTGTTTCAGCTATGGGATATGAAATGGACGAGCGACCAATAAAACAACATGTATTATGGGGTTGAATGCTTTTGCTATTCACAAAATAAAACAAAAGCAGTCATGCAAATATCTGAATTTTCACAGCACAGCAAAATCAGTTGCACCATTCAATTCCGCTCGTCCAGACGGGGAGAATTCAATCACATTCATTCGATGCGACGTTTCCTATGGGATTTAATGAGCGACAACATTTTGACCCCAAACCGAGATGATTCTGGGATGTTTGTGTTTTTTTGGTAATAACTCTGGAAGGAAACGTCGCAGACCCATCAAGGTGGTACTCGTACTGCTCGCCTCATCGAGAGGAATCCAAATATATGAGTGTTTCAGCTATGGGATATGAAATGGACGAGCGACCAATAAAACAACATGTATTATGGGGTTGAATGCTTTTTGCTATTCACAAAATAAAACAAAAGCAGTCATGTAAATATCTGAATTTTCACAGCACAGCAAAATCAGTTGCACCATTCAATTCCGCTCGTCCAGACGGGGAGAATTCAATCACATTTATTCGATGCGACGTTTCTTATGGGATTTAATAAGCGACAACATTTTGACCCCAAACCGAGAGGATTCTGGGATGTTTGTGGTTTTTTGGTAATAACTCTGGAAGTAAACGTCGCAGACCCATCAAGGTGGTACTCGTACTGCTCACCTCATCGAGAGGAATTCATATATATGAGTTGTTAAGCTATGGGATATGAAATGGACGAGCGACCAATAAAACAACATGTATTATGGGGTTGAATGCTTTTTGCTATTCACAAAATAAAACAAAAGCAGTCATGCAAATATCTGAATTTTCACAGCACAGAACAAAATCAGTTGCACCATTCAATTCCGCTCGTCCAGACGGGGAGAATTCAATCACATTCATTCGATGCGACGTTTCTTATGGGATTTAATGAGCGACAACATTTTGACCCCAAACCGAGAGGATTCTGGGATGTTTGTGTTTTTTTGGTAATAACTCTGGAAGGAAACGTCGCAGACCCATCAAGGTGGTACTCGTACTGCTCGCCTCGTCGAGAGGAATCCAAATATATGAATGGCTAAGCTATGGGATTTGAAATGGACTAGCGACCAATAAAACAGCATGTATTATGGGGTTGAATGCTTTTTGTTATTCACAAAATAAAACAAATGCAGTCATGCAAATATTTGAATTTTCACAGCACAGCAAAATCAGTTGCACCATTCAATTCCGCTCGTCCAGACGGGGAGAATTCAATCACATTTATTCGATGCGACGTTTCTTATTGGATTTAATAAGCGACAACATTTTGACCCCAAACCGAGAGGATTCTGGGATGTTTGTGGTTTTTGGTAATAACTCTGAAAGGAAACGTCGCAGACCCATCAAGGTGGTACTCGTACTGCTCGCCTCGTCGAGCGGAATCCAAATATATGAGTGTTTCAGCTATGGGATATGAAATGGACGAGCGACCAATAAAACAACATGTATTATGGGGTTGAATGCTTTTTGCTATTCACAAAATAAAACAAAAGCAGTCATGTAAATATCTGAATTTTCACAGCACAGCAAAATCAGTTGCATCATTCAATTCCGCTCGTCCAGACGGGGAGAATTCAATCACATTTATTCGATGCGACGTTTCTTATGGGATTTAATAAGCGACAACATTTTGACCCCAAACCTAGAGGATTCTGGGATGTTTGTGTGTTTTTTGGTAATAACTCTGGAAGTAAACGTCGCAGACCCATCAAGGTGGTACTCGTACTGCTCGCCTCATCGAGAGGAATCCAAATATATGAGTTGTTAAGCTATGGGATATGAAATGGACGAGCGACCAATAAAACAACATGTTTTATGGGGTTGAATGCTTTTTGCTATTCACAAAATAAAACAAAAGCAGTCATGCAAATATCTGAATTTTCACAGCACAGCAAAATCAGTTGCACCATTCAATTCCGCTCGTCCAGACGGGTAGAATTCAATCACATTCATTCGATGCGACGTTTCTTATGGGATTTAATAAGCGACACCATTTTGACCCCAAACCGAGAGGATTCTGGGATGTTTGAGGTTTTTTGGTAATAACTCTGGAAGGAAACGTCGCAGACCCATCAAGGTTGTACTCGTACTGCTCGCCTCATCGAGAGGAATTCAAATATATGAGTGTTTCAGCTATGGGATATGAAATGGACGAGCGACCAATAAAACAACATGTAATATGGGGTTGAATGCTTTTTCCTATTCACAAAATAAAACAAAAGCAGTCATGCAAATATTTGAATTTTCACAGCACAGCAAAATCAGTTGCACCATTCAATTCCGCTCGTCCAGACGGGGAGAATTCAATCACATTTATTCGATGCGACGTTTCTTATGGGATTTAATAAGCGACAACATTTTGACCCCAAACCGAGAGGATTCTGGGATGTTTGTGTTTTTTTGGTAATAACTCTGGAAGGAAACGTCGCAGACCGATCAAGGTGGTACTCGTACTGCTCGCCTCGTCGACCGGAATCCAAATATATGAGTGTTTCAGCTATGGGATATGAAATGGACGAGCGACCAATAAAACAACATGTATTATGGGGTTGAATGCTTTTGCTATTCACAAAATAAAACAAAAGCAGTCATGCAAATATCTGAATTTTCACAGCACAGCAAAATCAGTTGCACCATTCAATTCCGCTCGTCCAGACGGGGAGAATTCAATCACATTCATTCGATGCGACGTTTCCTATGGGATTTAATGAGCGACAACATTTTGACCCCAAACCGAGATGATTCTGGGATGTTTGTGTTTTTTTGGTAATAACTCTGGAAGGAAACGTCGCAGACCCATCAAGGTGGTACTCGTACTGCTCGCCTCATCGAGAGGAATCCAAATATATGAGTGTTTCAGCTATGGGATATGAAATGGACGAGCGACCAATAAAACAACATGTATTATGGGGTTGAATGCTTTTTGCTATTCACAAAATAAAACAAAAGCAGTCATGTAAATATCTGAATTTTCACAGCACAGCAAAATCAGTTGCACCATTCAATTCCGCTCGTCCAGACGGGGAGAATTCAATCACATTTATTCGATGCGACGTTTCTTATGGGATTTAATAAGCGACAACATTTTGACCCCAAACCGAGAGGATTCTGTGATGTTTGTGGTTTTTTGGTAATAACTCTGGAAGTAAACGTCGCAGACCCATCAAGGTGGTACTCGTACTGCTCGACTCATCGAGAGGAATTCATATATATGAGTTGTTAAGCTATGGGATATGAAATGGACGAGCGACCAATAAAACAACATGTATTATGGGGTTGAATGCTTTTTGCTATTCACAAAATAAAACAAATGCAGTCATGCAAATATCTGAATTTTCACAGCACAGAACAAAATCAGTTGCACCATTCAATTCCGCTCGTCCAGACGGGGAGAATTCAATCACATTCATTCGATGCGACGTTTCTTATGGGATTTAATGAGCGACAACATTTTGACCCCAAACCGAGAGGATTCTGGGATGTTTGTGTTTTTTTGGTAATAACTCTGGAAGGAAACGTCGCAGACCCATCAAGGTGGTACTCGTACTGCTCGCCTCGTCGAGAGGAATCCAAATATATGAATGGTTAAGCTATGGGATTTGAAATGGACTAGCGACCAATAAAACAGCATGTATTATGGGGTTGAATGCTTTTTGTTATTCACAAAATAAAACAAATGCAGTCATGCAAATATTTGAATTTTCACAGCACAGCAAAATCAGTTGCACCATTCAATTCCGCTCGTCCAGACGGGGAGAATTCAATCACATTTATTCGATGCGACGTTTCTTATTGGATTTAATAAGCGACAACATTTTGACCCCAAACCGAGAGGATTCTGGGATGTTTGTGGTTTTTGGTAATAACTCTGAAAGGAAACGTCGCAGACCCATCAAGGTGGTACTCGTACTGCTCGCCTCGTCGAGCGGAATCCAAATATATGAGTGTTTCAGCTATGGGATATGAAATGGACGAGCGACCAATAAAACAACATGTATTATGGGGTTGAATGCTTTTTGCTATTCACAAAATAAAACAAAAGCAGTCATGTAAATATCTGAATTTTCACAGCACAGCAAAATCAGTTGCATCATTCAATTCCGCTCGTCCAGACGGGGAGAATTCAATCACATTTATTCGATGCGACGTTTCTTATGGGATTTAATAAGCGACAACATTTTGACCCCAAACCTAGAGGATTCTGGGATGTTTGTGTGTTTTTTGGTAATAACTCTGGAAGTAAACGTCGCAGACCCATCAAGGTGGTACTCGTACTGCTCGCCTCATCGAGAGGAATCCAAATATATGAGTTGTTAAGCTATGGGATATGAAATGGACGAGCGACCAATAAAACAACATGTTTTATGGGGTTGAATGCTTTTTGCTATTCACAAAATAAAACAAAAGCAGTCATGCAAATATCTGAATTTTCACAGCACAGCAAAATCAGTTGCACCATTCAATTCCGCTCGTCCAGACGGGTAGAATTCAATCACATTCATTCGATGCGACGTTTCTTATGGGATTTAATAAGCGACACCATTTTGACCCCAAACCGAGAGGATTCTGGGATGTTTGAGGTTTTTTGGTAATAACTCTGGAAGGAAACGTCGCAGACCCATCAAGGTTGTACTCGTACTGCTCGCCTCATCGAGAGGAATTCAAATATATGAGTGTTTCAGCTATGGGATATGAAATGGACGAGCGACCAATAAAACAACATGTAATATGGGGTTGAATGCTTTTTCCTATTCACAAAATAAAACAAAAGCAGTCATGCAAATATTTGAATTTTCACAGCACAGCAAAATCAGTTGCACCATTCAATTCCGCTCGTCCAGACGGGGAGAATTCAATCACATTTATTCGATGCGACGTTTCTTATGGGATTTAATAAGCGACAACATTTTGACCCCAAACCGAGAGGATTCTGGGATGTTTGTGTTTTTTTGGTAATAACTCTGGAAGGAAACGTCGCAGACCGATCAAGGTGGTACTCGTACTGCTCGCCTCGTCGACCGGAATCCAAATATATGAGTGTTTCAGCTATGGGATATGAAATGGACGAGCGACCAATAAAACAACATGTATTATGGGGTTGAATGCTTTTGCTATTCACAAAATAAAACAAAAGCAGTCATGCAAATATCTGAATTTTCACAGCACAGCAAAATCAGTTGCACCATTCAATTCCGCTCGTCCAGACGGGGAGAATTCAATCACATTCATTCGATGCGACGTTTCCTATGGGATTTAATGAGCGACAACATTTTGACCCCAAACCGAGATGATTCTGGGATGTTTGTGTTTTTTTGGTAATAACTCTGGAAGGAAACGTCGCAGACCCATCAAGGTGGTACTCGTACTGCTCGCCTCATCGAGAGGAATCCAAATATATGAGTGTTTCAGCTATGGGATATGAAATGGACGAGCGACCAATAAAACAACATGTATTATGGGGTTGAATGCTTTTTGCTATTCACAAAATAAAACAAAAGCAGTCATGTAAATATCTGAATTTTCACAGCACAGCAAAATCAGTTGCACCATTCAATTCCGCTCGTCCAGACGGGGAGAATTCAATCACATTTATTCGATGCGACGTTTCTTATGGGATTTAATAAGCGACAACATTTTGACCCCAAACCGAGAGGATTCTGTGATGTTTGTGGTTTTTTGGTAATAACTCTGGAAGTAAACGTCGCAGACCCATCAAGGTGGTACTCGTACTGCTCGACTCATCGAGAGGAATTCATATATATGAGTTGTTAAGCTATGGGATATGAAATGGACGAGCGACCAATAAAACAACATGTATTATGGGGTTGAATGCTTTTTGCTATTCACAAAATAAAACAAATGCAGTCATGCAAATATCTGAATTTTCACAGCACAGAACAAAATCAGTTGCACCATTCAATTCCGCTCGTCCAGACGGGGAGAATTCAATCACATTCATTCGATGCGACGTTTCTTATGGGATTTAATGAGCGACAACATTTTGACCCCAAACCGAGAGGATTCTGGGATGTTTGTGTTTTTTTGGTAATAACTCTGGAAGGAAACGTCGCAGACCCATCAAGGTGGTACTCGTACTGCTCGCCTCGTCGAGAGGAATCCAAATATATGAATGGTTAAGCTATGGGATTTGAAATGGACTAGCGACCAATAAAACAGCATGTATTATGGGGTTGAATGCTTTTTGTTATTCACAAAATAAAAAAAATGCAGTCATGCAAATATTTGAATTTTCACAGCACAGCAAAATCAGTTGCACCATTCAATTCCGCTCGTCCAGACGGGGAGAATTCAATCACATTTATTCGATGCGACGTTTCTTATGGGATTTAATAAGCGACAACATTTTGACCCCAAACCGAGAGGATTCTGGGATGTTTGTGTTTTTTTGGTAATAACTCTGGAAGGAAACGTCGCAGAACCATCAAGGTGGTACTCGTACTGCTCGCCTCGTCGAGAGGAATCCAAATATATGAATGGTTAAGCTATGGGATTTGAAATGGACTAGCGACCAATAAAACAGCATGTATTATGGGGTTGAATGCTTTTTGTTATTCACAAAATAAAACAAATGCAGTCATGCAAATATTTGAATTTTCACAGCACAGCAAAATCAGTTGCACCATTCAATTCCGCTCGTCCAGACGGGGAGAATTCAATCACATTTATTCGATGCGACGTTTCTTATGGGATTTAATAAGCGACAACATTTTGACCCCAAACCGAGAGGATTCTGGGATGTTTGTGGTTTTTTGGTAATAACTCTGAAAGGAAACGTCGCAGACCCATCAAGGTGGTACTCGTACTGCTCGCCTCGTCGAGCGGAATCCAAATATATGAGTGTTTCAGCTATGGGATATGAAATGGACGAGCGACCAATAAAACAACATGTATTATGGGGTTGAATGCTTTTTGCTATTCACAAAATAAAACAAAAGCAGTCATGTAAATATCTGAATTTTCACAGCACAGCAAAATCAGTTGCATCATTCAATTCCGCTCGTCCAGACGGGGAGAATTCAATCACATTTATTCGATGCGACGTTTCTTATGGGATTTAATAAGCGACAACATTTTGACCCCAAACCTAGAGGATTCTGGGATGTTTGTGTGTTTTTTGGTAATAACTCTGGAAGTAAACGTCGCAGACCCATCAAGGTGGTACTCGTACTGCTCGCCTCATCGAGAGGAATCCAAATATATGAGTTGTTAAGCTATGGGATATGAAATGGACGAGCGACCAATAAAACAACATGTATTATGGGGTTGAATGCTTTTTGCTATTCACAAAATAAAACAAAAGCAGTCATGCAAATATCTGAATTTTCACAGCACAGCAAAATCAGTTGCACCATTCAATTCTGCTCGTCCAGACGGGTAGAATTCAATCACATTCATTCGATGCGACGTTTCTTATGGGATTTAATAAGCGACACCATTTTGACCCCAAACCGAGAGGATTCTGGGATGTTTGTGGTTTTTTGGTAATAACTCTGGAAGGAAACGTCGCAGACCCATCAAGGTTGTACTCGTACTGCTCGCCTCATCGAGAGGAATTCAAATATATGAGTGTTTCAGCTATGGGATATGAAATGGACGAGCGACCAATAAAACAACATGTAATATGGGGTTGAATGCTTTTTCCTATTCACAAAATAAAACAAAAGCAGTCATGAAAATATTTGAATTTTCACAGCACAGCAAAATCAGTTGCACCATTCAATTCCGCTCGTCCAGACGGGGAGAATTCAATCACATTTATTCGATGCGACGTTTCTTATGGGATTTAATAAGCGACAACATTTTGACCCCAAACCGAGAGGATTCTGGGATGTTTGTGTTTTTTTGGTAATAACTCTGGAAGGAAACGTCGCAGACCGATCAAGGTGGTACTCGTACTGCTCGCCTCGTCGACCGGAATCCAAATATATGAGTGTTTCAGCTATGGGATATGAAATGGACGAGCGACCAATAAAACAACATGTATTATGGGGTTGAATGCTTTTTGCTATTCACAAAATAAAACAAAAGCAGTCATGCAAATATCTGAATTTTCACAGCACAGCAAAATCAGTTGCACCATTCAATTCCGCTCGTCCAGACGGGGAGAATTCAATCACATTCATTCGATGCGACGTTTCCTATGGGATTTAATGAGCGACAACATTTTGACCCCAAACCGAGATGATTCTGGGATGTTTGTGTTTTTTTGGTAATAACTCTGGAAGGAAACGTCGCAGACCCATCAAGGTGGTACTCGTACTGCTCGCCTCATCGAGAGGAATCCAAATATATGAGTGTTTCAGCTATGGGATATGAAATGGACGAGCGACCAATAAAACAACATGTATTATGGGGTTGAATGCTTTTTGCTATTCACAAAATAAAACAAAAGCAGTCATGTAAATATCTGAATTTTCACAGCACAGCAAAATCAGTTGCACCATTCAATTCCGCTCGTCCAGACGGGGAGAATTCAATCACATTTATTCGATGCGACGTTTCTTATGGGATTTAATAAGCGACAACATTTTGACCCCAAACCGAGAGGATTCTGTGATGTTTGTGGTTTTTTGGTAATAACTCTGGAAGTAAACGTCGCAGACCCATCAAGGTGGTACTCGTACTGCTCGACTCATCGAGAGGAATTCATATATATGAGTTGTTAAGCTATGGGATATGAAATGGACGAGCGACCAATAAAACAACATGTATTATGGGGTTGAATGCTTTTTGCTATTCACAAAATAAAACAAATGCAGTCATGCAAATATCTGAATTTTCACAGCACAGAACAAAATCAGTTGCACCATTCAATTCCGCTCGTCCAGACGGGGAGAATTCAATCACATTCATTCGATGCGACGTTTCTTATGGGATTTAATGAGCGACAACATTTTGACCCCAAACCGAGAGGATTCTGGGATGTTTGTGTTTTTTTGGTAATAACTCTGGAAGGAAACGTCGCAGACCCATCAAGGTGGTACTCGTACTGCTCGCCTCGTCGAGAGGAATCCAAATATATGAATGGTTAAGCTATGGGATTTGAAATGGACTAGCGACCAATAAAACAGCATGTATTATGGGGTTGAATGCTTTTTGTTATTCACAAAATAAAAAAAATGCAGTCATGCAAATATTTGAATTTTCACAGCACAGCAAAATCAGTTGCACCATTCAATTCCGCTCGTCCAGACGGGGAGAATTCAATCACATTTATTCGATGCGACGTTTCTTATGGGATTTAATAAGCGACAACATTTTGACCCCAAACCGAGAGGATTCTGGGATGTTTGTGTTTTTTTGGTAATAACTCTGGAAGGAAACGTCGCAGAACCATCAAGGTGGTACTCGTACTGCTCGCCTCGTCGAGAGGAATCCAAATATATGAATGGTCAAGCTATGTGATATGAAATGGACGAGCGACCAATAAAACAGCATGTATTATGGGGTTGAATGCTTTTTGCTATTCACAAAACAAAACAAAAGCAGTCATGCAAATATCTGAATTTTCACAGCACAGCAAAATCAGTTGCACCATTCAATTCCGCTCGTCCAGACGGGGAGAATTCAATCACATTCATTCGATGGGACGTTTCTTATGGGATTTAATAAGCGACAACATTTTGACCCCAAACCGAGAAAATTCTGGGATGTTTGTGGTTTTTTGGTAATAACTCTGGAAGGAAACGTCGCAGACCCATCAAGGTGGTACTCGTACTGCTCGCCTCGTCGAGCGGAATCCAAATATATGAGTGTTTCAGCTATGGGATATGAAATGGACGAGCGACCAATAAAACAACATGTATTATGGGGTTGAATGCTTTTTGCTATTCACAAAATAAAACAAAAGCAGTCATGTAAATATCTGAATTTTCACAGCACAGCAAAATCAGTTGCACCATTCAATTCCGCTCGTCCAGACGGGGAGAATTCAATCACATTTATTCGATGCGACGTTTCTTATGGGATTTAATAAGCGACAACATTTTGACCCCAAACCGAGAGGATTCTGGGATGTTTGTGGTTTTTTGGTAATAACCCTGGAAGTAAACGTCGCAGACCCATCACGGTGGTACTCGTACTGCTCGCCTCATCGAGAGGAATCCAAATATATGAGTTGTTAAGCTATGGGATATGAAATGGACGAGCGACCAATAAAACAACATGTATTATGGGGTTGAATGCTTTTTGCTATTCACAAAATAAAACAAAAGCAGTCATGCAAATATCTGAATTTTCACAGCACAGCAAAATCAGTTGCACCATTCAATTCCGCTCGTCCAGACGGGTAGAATTAAATCACATTCATTCGATGCGACGTTTCTTATGGGATTTAATAAGCGACACCATTTTGACCCCAAACCGAGAGGATTCTGGGATGTTTGTGGTTTTTTGGTAATAACTCTGGAAGGAAACGTCGCAGACCCATCAAGGTGGTACTCGTACTGCTCGCCTCGTCGAGCGGAATCCAAATATATGAGTGTTTCAGCTATGGGATATGAAATGGACGAGCGACCAATTAAACAACATGTATTATGGGGTTGAATGCTTTTTGCTATTCACAAAATAAAACAAAAGCAGTCATGTAAATATCTGAATTTTCACAGCACAGCAAAATCAGTTGCACCATTCAATTCCGCTCGTCCAGACGGGGAGAATTCAATCACATTTATTCGATGCGACGTTTCTTATGGGATTTAATAAGCGACAACATTTTGACCCCAAACCTAGAGGATTCTGGGATGTTTGTGTGTTTTTTGGTAATAACTCTGGAAGTAAACGTCGCAGACCCATCAAGGTGGTACTCGTACTGCTCGCCTCATCGAGAGGAATCCAAATATATGAGTTGTTAAGCTATGGGATATGAAATGGACGAGCGACCAATAAAACAACATGTTTTATGGGGTTGAATGCTTTTTGCTATTCACAAAATAAAACAAAAGCAGTCATGCAAATATCTGAATTTTCACAGCACAGCAAAATCAGTTGCACCATTCAATTCCGCTCGTCCAGACGGGTAGAATTCAATCACATTCATTCGATGCGACGTTTCTTATGGGATTTAATAAGCGACACCATTTTGACCCCAAACCGAGAGGATTCTGGGATGTTTGAGGTTTTTTGGTAATAACTCTGGAAGGAAACGTCGCAGACCCATCAAGGTTGTACTCGTACTGCTCGCCTCATCGAGAGGAATTCAAATATATGAGTGTTTCAGCTATGGGATATGAAATGGACGAGCGACCAATAAAACAACATGTAATATGGGGTTGAATGCTTTTTCCTATTCACAAAATAAAACAAAAGCAGTCATGCAAATATTTGAATTTTCACAGCACAGCAAAATCAGTTGCACCATTCAATTCCGCTCGTCCAGACGGGGAGAATTCAATCACATTTATTCGATGCGACGTTTCTTATGGGATTTAATAAGCGACAACATTTTGACCCCAAACCGAGAGGATTCTGGGATGTTTGTGTTTTTTTGGTAATAACTCTGGAAGGAAACGTCGCAGACCGATCAAGGTGGTACTCGTACTGCTCGCCTCGTCGACCGGAATCCAAATATATGAGTGTTTCAGCTATGGGATATGAAATGGACGAGCGACCAATAAAACAACATGTATTATGGGGTTGAATGCTTTTGCTATTCACAAAATAAAACAAAAGCAGTCATGCAAATATCTGAATTTTCACAGCACAGCAAAATCAGTTGCACCATTCAATTCCGCTCGTCCAGACGGGGAGAATTCAATCACATTCATTCGATGCGACGTTTCCTATGGGATTTAATGAGCGACAACATTTTGACCCCAAACCGAGATGATTCTGGGATGTTTGTGTTTTTTTGGTAATAACTCTGGAAGGAAACGTCGCAGACCCATCAAGGTGGTACTCGTACTGCTCGCCTCATCGAGAGGAATCCAAATATATGAGTGTTTCAGCTATGGGATATGAAATGGACGAGCGACCAATAAAACAACATGTATTATGGGGTTGAATGCTTTTTGCTATTCACAAAATAAAACAAAAGCAGTCATGTAAATATCTGAATTTTCACAGCACAGCAAAATCAGTTGCACCATTCAATTCCGCTCGTCCAGACGGGGAGAATTCAATCACATTTATTCGATGCGACGTTTCTTATGGGATTTAATAAGCGACAACATTTTGACCCCAAACCGAGAGGATTCTGTGATGTTTGTGGTTTTTTGGTAATAACTCTGGAAGTAAACGTCGCAGACCCATCAAGGTGGTACTCGTACTGCTCGACTCATCGAGAGGAATTCATATATATGAGTTGTTAAGCTATGGGATATGAAATGGACGAGCGACCAATAAAACAACATGTATTATGGGGTTGAATGCTTTTTGCTATTCACAAAATAAAACAAATGCAGTCATGCAAATATCTGAATTTTCACAGCACAGAACAAAATCAGTTGCACCATTCAATTCCGCTCGTCCAGACGGGGAGAATTCAATCACATTCATTCGATGCGACGTTTCTTATGGGATTTAATGAGCGACAACATTTTGACCCCAAACCGAGAGGATTCTGGGATGTTTGTGTTTTTTTGGTAATAACTCTGGAAGGAAACGTCGCAGACCCATCAAGGTGGTACTCGTACTGCTCGCCTCGTCGAGAGGAATCCAAATATATGAATGGTTAAGCTATGGGATTTGAAATGGACTAGCGACCAATAAAACAGCATGTATTATGGGGTTGAATGCTTTTTGTTATTCACAAAATAAAAAAAATGCAGTCATGCAAATATTTGAATTTTCACAGCACAGCAAAATCAGTTGCACCATTCAATTCCGCTCGTCCAGACGGGGAGAATTCAATCACATTTATTCGATGCGACGTTTCTTATGGGATTTAATAAGCGACAACATTTTGACCCCAAACCGAGAGGATTCTGGGATGTTTGTGTTTTTTTGGTAATAACTCTGGAAGGAAACGTCGCAGAACCATCAAGGTGGTACTCGTACTGCTCGCCTCGTCGAGAGGAATCCAAATATATGAATGGTTAAGCTATGGGATTTGAAATGGACTAGCGACCAATAAAACAGCATGTATTATGGGGTTGAATGCTTTTTGTTATTCACAAAATAAAACAAATGCAGTCATGCAAATATTTGAATTTTCACAGCACAGCAAAATCAGTTGCACCATTCAATTCCGCTCGTCCAGACGGGGAGAATTCAATCACATTTATTCGATGCGACGTTTCTTATGGGATTTAATAAGCGACAACATTTTGACCCCAAACCGAGAGGATTCTGGGATGTTTGTGGTTTTTTGGTAATAACTCTGAAAGGAAACGTCGCAGACCCATCAAGGTGGTACTCGTACTGCTCGCCTCGTCGAGCGGAATCCAAATATATGAGTGTTTCAGCTATGGGATATGAAATGGACGAGCGACCAATAAAACAACATGTATTATGGGGTTGAATGCTTTTTGCTATTCACAAAATAAAACAAAAGCAGTCATGTAAATATCTGAATTTTCACAGCACAGCAAAATCAGTTGCATCATTCAATTCCGCTCGTCCAGACGGGGAGAATTCAATCACATTTATTCGATGCGACGTTTCTTATGGGATTTAATAAGCGACAACATTTTGACCCCAAACCTAGAGGATTCTGGGATGTTTGTGTGTTTTTTGGTAATAACTCTGGAAGTAAACGTCGCAGACCCATCAAGGTGGTACTCGTACTGCTCGCCTCATCGAGAGGAATCCAAATATATGAGTTGTTAAGCTATGGGATATGAAATGGACGAGCGACCAATAAAACAACATGTATTATGGGGTTGAATGCTTTTTGCTATTCACAAAATAAAACAAAAGCAGTCATGCAAATATCTGAATTTTCACAGCACAGCAAAATCAGTTGCACCATTCAATTCTGCTCGTCCAGACGGGTAGAATTCAATCACATTCATTCGATGCGACGTTTCTTATGGGATTTAATAAGCGACACCATTTTGACCCCAAACCGAGAGGATTCTGGGATGTTTGTGGTTTTTTGGTAATAACTCTGGAAGGAAACGTCGCAGACCCATCAAGGTTGTACTCGTACTGCTCGCCTCATCGAGAGGAATTCAAATATATGAGTGTTTCAGCTATGGGATATGAAATGGACGAGCGACCAATAAAACAACATGTAATATGGGGTTGAATGCTTTTTCCTATTCACAAAATAAAACAAAAGCAGTCATGAAAATATTTGAATTTTCACAGCACAGCAAAATCAGTTGCACCATTCAATTCCGCTCGTCCAGACGGGGAGAATTCAATCACATTTATTCGATGCGACGTTTCTTATGGGATTTAATAAGCGACAACATTTTGACCCCAAACCGAGAGGATTCTGGGATGTTTGTGTTTTTTTGGTAATAACTCTGGAAGGAAACGTCGCAGACCGATCAAGGTGGTACTCGTACTGCTCGCCTCGTCGACCGGAATCCAAATATATGAGTGTTTCAGCTATGGGATATGAAATGGACGAGCGACCAATAAAACAACATGTATTATGGGGTTGAATGCTTTTTGCTATTCACAAAATAAAACAAAAGCAGTCATGCAAATATCTGAATTTTCACAGCACAGCAAAATCAGTTGCACCATTCAATTCCGCTCGTCCAGACGGGGAGAATTCAATCACATTCATTCGATGCGACGTTTCCTATGGGATTTAATGAGCGACAACATTTTGACCCCAAACCGAGATGATTCTGGGATGTTTGTGTTTTTTTGGTAATAACTCTGGAAGGAAACGTCGCAGACCCATCAAGGTGGTACTCGTACTGCTCGCCTCATCGAGAGGAATCCAAATATATGAGTGTTTCAGCTATGGGATATGAAATGGACGAGCGACCAATAAAACAACATGTATTATGGGGTTGAATGCTTTTTGCTATTCACAAAATAAAACAAAAGCAGTCATGTAAATATCTGAATTTTCACAGCACAGCAAAATCAGTTGCACCATTCAATTCCGCTCGTCCAGACGGGGAGAATTCAATCACATTTATTCGATGCGACGTTTCTTATGGGATTTAATAAGCGACAACATTTTGACCCCAAACCGAGAGGATTCTGTGATGTTTGTGGTTTTTTGGTAATAACTCTGGAAGTAAACGTCGCAGACCCATCAAGGTGGTACTCGTACTGCTCGACTCATCGAGAGGAATTCATATATATGAGTTGTTAAGCTATGGGATATGAAATGGACGAGCGACCAATAAAACAACATGTATTATGGGGTTGAATGCTTTTTGCTATTCACAAAATAAAACAAATGCAGTCATGCAAATATCTGAATTTTCACAGCACAGAACAAAATCAGTTGCACCATTCAATTCCGCTCGTCCAGACGGGGAGAATTCAATCACATTCATTCGATGCGACGTTTCTTATGGGATTTAATGAGCGACAACATTTTGACCCCAAACCGAGAGGATTCTGGGATGTTTGTGTTTTTTTGGTAATAACTCTGGAAGGAAACGTCGCAGACCCATCAAGGTGGTACTCGTACTGCTCGCCTCGTCGAGAGGAATCCAAATATATGAATGGTTAAGCTATGGGATTTGAAATGGACTAGCGACCAATAAAACAGCATGTATTATGGGGTTGAATGCTTTTTGTTATTCACAAAATAAAAAAAATGCAGTCATGCAAATATTTGAATTTTCACAGCACAGCAAAATCAGTTGCACCATTCAATTCCGCTCGTCCAGACGGGGAGAATTCAATCACATTTATTCGATGCGACGTTTCTTATGGGATTTAATAAGCGACAACATTTTGACCCCAAACCGAGAGGATTCTGGGATGTTTGTGTTTTTTTGGTAATAACTCTGGAAGGAAACGTCGCAGAACCATCAAGGTGGTACTCGTACTGCTCGCCTCGTCGAGAGGAATCCAAATATATGAATGGTCAAGCTATGTGATATGAAATGGACGAGCGACCAATAAAACAGCATGTATTATGGGGTTGAATGCTTTTTGCTATTCACAAAACAAAACAAAAGCAGTCATGCAAATATCTGAATTTTCACAGCACAGCAAAATCAGTTGCACCATTCAATTCCGCTCGTCCAGACGGGGAGAATTCAATCACATTCATTCGATGGGACGTTTCTTATGGGATTTAATAAGCGACAACATTTTGACCCCAAACCGAGAAAATTCTGGGATGTTTGTGGTTTTTTGGTAATAACTCTGGAAGGAAACGTCGCAGACCCATCAAGGTGGTACTCGTACTGCTCGCCTCGTCGAGCGGAATCCAAATATATGAGTGTTTCAGCTATGGGATATGAAATGGACGAGCGACCAATAAAACAACATGTATTATGGGGTTGAATGCTTTTTGCTATTCACAAAATAAAACAAAAGCAGTCATGTAAATATCTGAATTTTCACAGCACAGCAAAATCAGTTGCACCATTCAATTCCGCTCGTCCAGACGGGGAGAATTCAATCACATTTATTCGATGCGACGTTTCTTATGGGATTTAATAAGCGACAACATTTTGACCCCAAACCGAGAGGATTCTGGGATGTTTGTGGTTTTTTGGTAATAACCCTGGAAGTAAACGTCGCAGACCCATCACGGTGGTACTCGTACTGCTCGCCTCATCGAGAGGAATCCAAATATATGAGTTGTTAAGCTATGGGATATGAAATGGACGAGCGACCAATAAAACAACATGTATTATGGGGTTGAATGCTTTTTGCTATTCACAAAATAAAACAAAAGCAGTCATGCAAATATCTGAATTTTCACAGCACAGCAAAATCAGTTGCACCATTCAATTCCGCTCGTCCAGACGGGTAGAATTAAATCACATTCATTCGATGCGACGTTTCTTATGGGATTTAATAAGCGACACCATTTTGACCCCAAACCGAGAGGATTCTGGGATGTTTGTGGTTTTTTGGTAATAACTCTGGAAGGAAACGTCGCAGACCCATCAAGGTGGTACTCGTACTGCTCGCCTCGTCGAGCGGAATCCAAATATATGAGTGTTTCAGCTATGGGATATGAAATGGACGAGCGACCAATTAAACAACATGTATTATGGGGTTGAATGCTTTTTGCTATTCACAAAATAAAACAAAAGCAGTCATGTAAATATCTGAATTTTCACAGCACAGCAAAATCAGTTGCACCATTCAATTCCGCTCGTCCAGACGGGGAGAATTCAATCACATTTATTCGATGCGACGTTTCTTATGGGATTTAATAAGCGACAACATTTTGACCCCAAACCGAGAGGATTCTGGGATGTTTGTGGTTTTTTGGTAATAACCCTGGAAGTAAACGTCGCAGACCCATCAAGGTGGTACTCGTACTGCTCGCCTCATCGAGAGGAATCCAAATATATGAGTTGTTAAGCTATGGGATATGAAATGGACGAGCGACCAATAAAACAACATGTATTATGGGGTTGAATGCTTTTTGCTATTCACAAAATAAAACAAAAGCAGTCATGCAAATATCTGAATTTTCACAGCACAGCAAAATCAGTTGCACCATTCAATTCCGCTCGTCCAGACGGGTAGAATTAAATCACATTCATTCGATGCGACGTTTCTTATGGGATTTAATAAGCGACACCATTTTGACCCCAAACCGAGAGGATTCTGGGATGTTTGTGGTTTTTTGGTAATAACTCTGGAAGGAAACGTCGCAGACCCATCAAGGTTGTACTCGTACTGCTCGCCTCATCGAGAGGAATTCAAATATATGAGTGTTTCAGCTATGGGATATGAAATGGACGAACGACCAATAAAACAACATGTAATATGGGGTTGAATGCTTTTTGCTATTCACAAAATAAAACAAAAGCAGTCATGCAAATATCTGAATTTTCACAGCACAGCAAAATCAGTTGCACCATTCAATTCCGCTCGTCCAGACGGGGAGAATTCAATCACATTTATTCGATGCGACGTTTCTTATGGGATTTAATAAGCGACAACATTTTGACCCCAAACCGAGAGGATTCTGGGATGTTTGTGGTTTTTTGGTAATAACTCTGGAAGTAAACGTAGCAGACCCATCAAGGTGGTACTCGTACTGCTCGCCTCATCGAGAGGAATCCAAATATATGAGTTGTTAAGCTATGGGATATGAAATGGACGAGCGACCAATAAAACAACATGTATTATGGGGTTGAATGCTTTTTGCTATTCACAAAATAAAACAAAAGCAGTCATGCAAATATCTGAATTTTCACAGCACAGCAAAATCAGTTGCACCATTCAATTCCGCTCGTCCAGACGGGTAGAATTAAATCACATTCATTCGATGCGACGTTTCTTATGGGATTTAATAAGCGACACCATTTTGACGCCAAACCGAGAGGATTCTGGGATGTTTGTGGTTTTTTGGTAATAACTCTGGAAGGAAACGTCGCAGACCCATCAAGGTTGTACTCGTACTGCTCGCCTCATCGAGAGGAATTCAAATATATGAGTGTTTCAGCTATGGGATATGAAATGGACGAGCGACCAATAAAACAACATGTAATATGGGGTTGAATGCTTTTTGCTATTCACAAAATAAAACAAAAGCAGTCATGCAAATATCTGAATTTTCACAGCACAGCAAAATCAGTTGCACCATTCAATTCCGCTCGTCCAGACGGGGAGAATTCAATCACATTCATTCGACGGGACGTTTCTTATGGGATTTAATAAGCGACAACATTTTGACCCCAAACCGAGAGGATTCTGGGATGTTTGTGGTTTTTTGGTAATAACTCTGGAAGTAAACGTCGCAGACCCATCAAGGTGGTACTCGTACTGCTCGCCTCATCGAGAAGAATCCAAATATATGAGTTGTTAAGCTATGGGATATGAAATGGACGAGCGACCAATAAAACAACATGTATTATGGGGTTGAATGCTTTTTGCTATTCACAAAATAAAACAAAAGCAGTCATGCAAATATCTGAATTTTCACAGCACAGCAAAATCAGTTGCACCATTCAATTCCGCTCGTCCAGACGGGTAGAATTCAATCACATTCATTCGATGCGACGTTTCTTATGGGATTTAATAAGCGACACCATTTTGACCCCAAACCGAGAGGATTCTGGGATGTTTGTGGTTTTTTGGTAATAACTCTGGAAGTAAACGTCGCAGACCCATCAAGGTGGTACTCGTACTGCTCGACTCATCGAGAGGAATTCATATATATGAGTTGTTAAGCTATGGGATATGAAATGGACGAGCGACCAATAAAACAACATGTATTATGGGGTTGAATGCTTTTTGCTATTCACAAAATAAAACAAAAGCAGTCATGCAAATATCTGAATTTTCACAGCACAGAACAAAATCAGTTGCACCATTCAATTCCGCTCGTCCAGACGGGGAGAATTCAATCACATTCATTCGATGCGACGTTTCTTATGGGATTTAATGAGCGTCAACATTTTGACCCCAAACCGAGAGGATTCTGGGATGTTTGTGGTTTTTTGGTAATAACTCTGGAAGTAAACGTCGCAGACCCATCAAGGTGGTACTCGTACTGCTCGCCTCATCGAGAGGAATCCAAATATATGAGTTGTTAAGCTATGGGATATGAAATGGACGAGCGACCAATAAAACAACATGTATTATGGGGTTGAATGCTTTTTGCTATTCACAAAATAAAACAAAAGCAGTCATGCAAATATCTGAATTTTCACAGCACAGCAAAATCAGTTGCACCATTCAATTCCGCTCGTCCAGACGGGTAGAATTCAATCACATTCATTCGATGCGACGTTTCTTATGGGATTTAATAAGCGACACCATTTTGACCCCAAACCGAGAGGATTCTGGGATGTTTGTGGTTTTTTGGTAATAACTCTGGAAGTAAACGTCGCAGACCCATCAAGGTGGTACTCGTACTGCTCGACTCATCGAGAGGAATTCATATATATGAGTTGTTAAGCTATGGGATATGAAATGGACGAGCGACCAATAAAACACCATGTATTATGGGGTTGAATGCTTTTTGCTATTCACAAAATAAAACAAAAGCAGTCATGCAAATATCTGAATTTTCACAGCACAGAACAAAATCAGTTGCACCATTCAATTCCGCTCGTCCAGACGGGGAGAATTCAATCACATTCATTCGATGCGACGTTTCTTATGGGATTTAATGAGCGTCAACATTTTGACCCCAAACCGAGAGGATTCTGGGATGTTTGTGGTTTTTTGGTAATAACTCTGGAAGTAAACGTCGCAGACCCATCAAGGTGGTACTCGTACTGCTCGCCTCATCGAGAGGAATCCAAATATATGAGTTGTTAAGCTATGGGATATGAAATGGACGAGCGACCAATAAAACAACATGTATTATGGGGTTGAATGCTTTTTGCTATTCACAAAATAAAACAAAAGCAGTCATGCAAATATCTGAATTTTCACAGCACAGCAAAATCAGTTGCACCATTCAATTCCGCTCGTCCAGACGGGTAGAATTCAATCACATTCATTCGATGCGACGTTTCTTATGGGATTTAATAAGCGACAACATTTTGACCCCAAACCGAGAGGATTCTGGGATGTTTGTGGTTTTTTGGTAATAACTCTGGAAGTAAACGTCGCAGACCCATCAAGGTGGTACTCGTACTGCTCGACTCATCGAGAGGAATTCATATGTATGAGTTGTTAAGCTATGGGATATGAAATGGACGAGCGACCAATAAAACAACATGTATTATGGGGTTGAATGCTTTTTGCTATTCACAAAATAAAACAAAAGCAGTCATGCAAATATCTGAATTTTCACAGCACAGAACAAAATCAGTTGCACCATTCAATTCCGCTCGTCCAGACGGGGAGAATTCAATCACATTCATTCGATGCGACGTTTCTTATGGGATTTAATGAGCGTCAACATTTTGACCCCAAACCGAGAGGATTCTGGGATGTTTGTGTTTTTTTGGTAATAACTCTGGAAGGAAACGTCGCAGACCCATCAAGGTGGTACTCGTACTGCTCGCCTCGTCGAGAGGAATCCAAATATATGAATGGTTAAGCTATGGGATTTGAAATGGACTAGCGACCAATAAAACAGCATGTATTATGGGGTTGAATGCTTTTTGTTATTCACAAAATAAAACAAATGCAGTCATGCAAATATTTGAATTTTCACAGCACAGCAAAATCAGTTGCACCATTCAATTCCGCTCGTCCAGACGGGGAGAATTCAATCACATTTATTCGATGCGACGTTTCTTATGGGATTTAATAAGCGACAACATTTTGACCCCAAACCGAGAAGATTCTGGGATGTTTGTGTTTTTTTGGTAATAACTCTGGAATGAAACGTCGCAGAACCATCAAGGTGGTACTCGTACTGCTCGCCTCGTCGAGAGGAATCCAAATATATGAATGTTCAAGCTATGTGATATGAAATGGACGAGCGACCAATAAAACAGCATGTATTATGGGGTTGAATGCTTTTTGCTATTCACAAAACAAAACAAAAGCAGTCATGCAAATATCTGAATTTTCACAGCACAGCAAAATCAGTTGCACCATTCAATTCCGCTCGTCCAGACGGGGAGAATTCAATCACATTCATTCGATGGGACGTTTCTTATGGGATTTAATAAGCGACAACATTTTGACCCCAAACCGAGAGGATTCTGGGATGTTTGTGGTTTTTTGGTAATAACTCTGGAAGGAAACGTCGCAGACCCAACAAGGTGGTACTCGTACTGCTCGCCTCGTCGAGCGGAATCCAAATATATGAGTGTTTCAGCTATGGGATATGAAATGGACGAGCGACCAATAAAACAACATGTATTATGGGGTTGAATGCTTTTTTGCTATTCACAAAATAAAACAAAAGCAGTCATGTAAATATCTGAATTTTCACAGCACAGCAAAATCAGTTGCACCATTCAATTCCGCTCGTCCAGACGGGGAGAATTCAATCACATTTATTCGATGCGACGTTTCTTATGGGATTTAATAAGCGACAACATTTTGACCCCAAACCGAGAGGATTCTGGGATGTTTGTGGTTTTTTTGTAATAACTCTGGAAGGAAACGTCGCAGACCCATCAAGGTGGTACTCGTACTGCTCGGCTCGTCGAGAGGAATCCAAATCTATGAATGGTTAAGCTATCGGATATGAAATGGACGAGCGACCAATAAAACAACATGTATTATGGGGTTGAATGCTTTTTGCTATTCACAAAATAAAACAAAAGCAGTCATGCAAATATCTGAATTTTCACAGGACAGCAATATCAGTTGCACCATTCAATTCCGCTCGTCCAGACGGGGAGAATTCAATCACATTCATTCGATTCGACGTTTCTTGTGGGATTTAATGAGCGACAACATTTTGACCCCAAACCGAGAGGATTCTGGGATGTTTGTGGTTTTTTGGTAATAACTCTGGAAGGAAACGTCGCAGACCCATCAAGGTGGTACTCGTACTGCTCGCCTCGTCGAGAGGAATCCAAATATATGAATGGTTAAGCTATGTGATATGAAATGGACGAGCGACCAATAAAACAGCATGTATTATGGGGTTGAATGCTTTTTGCTATTCACAAAATAAAACAAAAGAAGTCATGCAAATATCTGAATTTTCACAGGACAGCAATATCAGTTGCACCATTCAATTCCGCTCGTCCAGACGGGGAGAATTCAATCGCATTCATTCGATTCGACGTTTCTTGTGGGATTTAATGAGCGACAACATTTTGACCCCAAACCGAGAGGATTCTGGGATGTTTGTGTTTTTTTGGTAATAACTCTGGAAGGAAACGTCGCAGAACCATCAAGGTGGTACTCGTACTGCTCGCCTCGTCGAGAGGAATCCAAATATATGAATGGTTAAGCTATGTGATATGAAATGGACGAGCGACCAATAAAACAGCATGTATTATGGGGTTGAATGCTTTTTGCTATTCACAAAACAAAACAAAAGCAGTCATGCAAATATCTGAATTTTCACAGCACAGCAAAATCAGTTGCACCATTCAATTCCGCTCGTCCAGACGGGGAGAATTCAATCACATTTATTCGATGCGACGTTTCTTATGGGATTTAATAAGCGACAACATTTTGACCCCAAACCGAGAGGATTCTGGGATGTTTGTGCGATGCGACGTTTCTTATGGGATTTAATAAGCGACAACATTTTGACCCCAAACCGAGAGGATTCTGGGATGTTTGTGTTTTTTTGGTAATAACTCTGGAAGGAAACGTCGCAGACCGATCAAGGTGGTACTCGTACTGCTCGCCTCGTCAACCGGAATCCAAATATATGAGTGTTTCAGCTATGGGATATGAAATGGACGAGCGACCAATAAAACAACATGTATTATGGGGTTGAATGCTTTTTGCTATTCACAAAATAAAACAAAAGCAGTCATGCAAATATCTGAATTTTCACAGCACAGAACAAAATCAGTTGCACCATTCAATTCCGCTCGTCCAGACGGGGAGAATTCAATCACATTCATTCGATGCGACGTTTCTTATGGGATTTAATGAGCGACAACATTTTGACCCCAAACCGAGAGGATTCTGGGATGTTTGTGTTTTTTTGGTAATAACTCTGGAAGGAAACGTCGCAGACCCATCAAGGTGGTACTCGTACTGCTCGCCTCGTCGAGAGGAATCCAAATATATGAATGGTTAAGCTAAGGGATTTGAAATGGACTAGCGACCAATAAAACAGCATGTATTATGGGGTTGAATGCTTTTTGTTATTCACAAAATAAAACAAATGCAGTCATGCAAATATTTGAATTTTCACAGCACAGCAAAATCAGTTGCACCATTCAATTCCGCTCGTCCAGACGGGGAGAATTCAATCACATTTATTCGATGCGACGTTTCTTATGGGATTTAATAAGCGACAACATTTTGACCCCAAACCGAGAGGATTCTGGGATGTTTGTGTTTTTTTGGTAATAACTCTGGAAGGAAACGTCGCAGAACCATCAAGGTGGTACTCGTACTGCTCGCCTCGTCGAGAGGAATCCAAATATATGAATGGTTAAGCTATGTGATATGAAATGGACGAGCGACCAATAAAACAGCATGTATTATGGGGTTGAATGCTTTTTGCTATTCACAAAACAAAACAAAAGCAGTCATGCAAATATCTGAATTTTCACAGCACAGCAAAATCAGTTGCACCATTCAATTCCGCTCGTCCAGACGGGGAGAATTCAATCACATTTATTCGATGCGACGTTTCTTATGGGATTTAATAAGCGACAACATTTTGACCCCAAACCGAGAGGATTCTGGGATGTTTGTGCGATGCGACGTTTCTTATGGGATTTAATAAGCGACAACATTTTGACCCCAAACCGAGAGGATTCTGGGATGTTTGTGTTTTTTTGGTAATAACTCTGGAAGGAAACGTCGCAGACCGATCAAGGTGGTACTCGTACTGCTCGCCTCGTCAACCGGAATCCAAATATATGAGTGTTTCAGCTATGGGATATGAAATGGACGAGCGACCAATAAAACAACATGTATTATGGGGTTGAATGCTTTTTGCTATTCACAAAATAAAACAAAAGCAGTCATGCAAATATCTGAATTTTCACAGCACAGCAAAATCAGTTGCACCATTCAATTCCGCTCGTCCAGACGGGGAGAATTCAATCACATTCATTCGATGCGACCGAGACGATTCTGGGATGTTTGTGTTTTTTTGGTAATAACTCTGGAAGGAAACGTCGCAGACCCATCAAGGTGGTACTCGTACTGCTCGCCTCATCGAGAGGAATCCAAATATATGAGTGTTTCAGCTATGGGATATGAAATGGACGAGCGACCAATAAAACAACATGTATTATGGGGTTGAATGCTTTTTGCTATTCACAAAATAAAACAAAAGCAGTCATGTAAATATCTGAATTTTCACAGCACAGCAAAATCAGTTGCACCATTCAATTCCGCTCGTCCAGACGGGGAGAATTCAATCACATTTATTCGATGCGACGTTTCTTATGGGATTTAATAAGCGACAACATTTTGACCCGAAACCGAGAGGATTCTGGGATGTTTGTGGTTTTTTGGTAATAACTCTGGAAGTAAACGTCGCAGACCCATCAAGGTGGTACTCGTACTGCTCGCCTCATCGAGAGGAATCCAAATATATGAGTTGTTAAGCTATGGGATATGAAATGGACGAGCGACCAATAAAACAACATGTATTATGGGGTTGAATGCTTTTTGCTATTCACAAAATAAAACAAAAGCAGTCATGCAAATATCTGAATTTTCACAGCACAGCAAAATCAGTTGCACCATTCAATTCCGCTCGTCCAGACGGGGAGAATTCAATCACATTTATTCGATGCGACGTTTCTTATGGGATTTAATAAGCGACAACATTTTGACCCGAAACCGAGAGGATTCTGGGATGTTTGTGGTTTTTTGGTAATAACTCTGGAAGTAAACGTCGCAGACCCATCAAGGTGGTACTCGTACTGCTCGCCTCATCGAGAGGAATCCAAATATATGAGTTGTTAAGCTATGGGATATGAAATGGACGAGCGACCAATAAAACAACATGTATTATGGGGTTGAATGCTTTTTGCTATTCACAAAATAAAACAAAAGCAGTCATGCAAATATCTGAATTTTCACAGCACAGCAAAATCAGTTGCACCATTCAATTCCGCTCGTCCAGACGGGTAGAATTAAATCACATTCATTCGATGCGACGTTTCTTATGGGATTTAATAAGCGACACCATTTTGACCCCAAACCGAGAGGATTCTGGGATGTTTGTGGTTTTTTGGTAATAACTCTGGAAGGAAACGTCGCAGACCCATCAAGGTTGTACTCGTACTGCTCGCCTCATCGAGAGGAATTCAAATATATGAGTGTTTCAGCTATGGGATATGAAATGGACGAGCGACCAATAAAACAACATGTAATATGGGGTTGAATGCTTTTTGCTATTCACAAAATAAAACAAAAGCAGTCATGCAAATATCTGAATTTTCACAGCACAGCAAAATCAGTTGCACCATTCAATTCCGCTCGTCCAGACGGGGAAAATTCAATCACATTTATTAGATGGGACGTTTCTTATGGGATTTAATAAGCGACAACATTTTGACCCCAAACCGAGAGGATTCTGGGATGTTTGTGGTTTTTTGGTAATAACTCTGGAAGGAAACGTCGCAGACCCATCAAGGTGGTACTCGTACTGCTCGCCTCGTCGAGCGGAATCCAAATATATGGGTGTTTCAGCTATGGGATATGAAATGGACGAGCGACCAATAAAACAACATGTATTATGGGGTTGAATGCTTTTTGCTATTCACAAAATAAAACAAAAGCAGTCATGTAAATATCTGAATTTTCACAGCACAGCAAAATCAGTTGCACCATTCAATTCCGCTTGTCCAGACGGGGAGAATTCAATCACATTTATTCGATGCGACGTTTCTTATGGGATTTAATAAGCGACAACATTTTGACCCCAAACCGAGAGGATTCTGGGATGTTTGTGGTTTTTTGGTAATAACTCTGGAAGTAAACGTCGCAGACCCATCAAGGTGGTACTCGTACTGCTCGCCTCATCGAGAGGAATTCATATATATGAGTTGTTAAGCTATGGGATATGAAATGGACGAGCGACCAATAAAACAACATGTATTATGGGGTTGAATGCTTTTTGCTATTCACAAAATAAAACAAAAGCAGTCATGCAAATATCTGAATTTTCACAGCACAGCAAAATCAGTTGCACCATTCAATTCCGCTCGTCCAGACGGGGAGAATTCAATCACATTCATTCGATGCGACGTTTCTTATGGGATTTAATAAGCGACAACATTTTGACCCCAAACCGAGAGGATTCTGGGATGTTTGTGTTTTTTTGGTAATAACTCTGGAAGGAAACGTCGCAGACCCATCAAGGTGGTACTCGTACTGCTCGCCTCATCGAGAGGAATTCATATATATGAGTTGTTAAGCTATGGGATATGAAATGGACGAGCGACCAATAAAACAACATGTATTATGGGGTTGAATGCTTTTTGCTATTCACAAAATAAAACAAAAGCAGTCATGCAAATATCTGAATTTTCACAGCACAGCAAAATCAGTTGCACCATTCAATTCCGCTCGTCCAGACGGGGAGAATTAAATCACATTCATTCGATGCGACGTTTCTTATGGGATTTAATGAGCGACAACATTTTGACCCCAAACCGAGAGGATTCTGGGATGTTTGTGTTTTTTTGGTAATAACTCTGGAAGGAAACGTCGCAGACCCATCAAGGTGGTACTCGTACTGCTCGCCTCGTCGAGAGGAATCCAAATATATGAATGGTTAAGCTATGTGATTTGAAATGGACTAGCGACCAATAAAACAGCATGTATTATGGGGTTGAATGCTTTTTGTTATTCACAAAATAAAACAAATGCAGTCATGCAAATATTTGAATTTTCACAGCACAGCAAAATCAGTTGCACCATTCAATTCCGCTCGTCCAGACGGGGAGAATTCAATCACATTTATTCGATGCGACGTTTCTTATGGGATTTAATAAGCGACAACATTTTGACCCCAAACCGAGAGGATTCTGGGATGTTTGTGTTTTTTTGGTAATAACTCTGGAAGGAAACGTCGCAGAACCATCAAGGTGGTACTCGTACTGCTCGCCTCGTCGAGAGGAATCCAAATATATGAATGGTTAAGCTATGTGATATGAAATGGACGAGCGACCAATAAAACAGCATGTATTATGGGGTTGAATGCTTTTTGCTATTCACAAAACAAAAAAAAAGCAGTCATGCAAATATCTGAATTTTCACAGCACAGCAAAATCAGTTGCACCATTCAATTCCGCTCGTCCAGACGGGGAGAATTCAATCACATTCATTCGATGGGACGTTTCTTATGGGATTTAATAAGCGACAACATTTTGACCCCAAACCGAGAGGATTCTGGGATGTTTGTGGTTTTTTGGTAATAACTCTGGAAGGAAACGTCGCAGACCCATCAAGGTGGTACTCGTACTGCTCGCCTCGTCGAGCGGAATCCAAATATATGAGTGTTTCAGCTATGGGATATGAAATGGACGAGCGACCAATAAAACAACATGTATTATGGGGTTGAATGCTTTTTGCTATTCACAAAATAAAACAAAAGCAGTCATGTAAATATCTGAATTTTCACAGCACAGCAAAATCAGTTGCACCATTCAATTCCGCTCATCCAGACGGGTAGAATTCAATCACATTCATTCGATGCGACGTTTCTTATGGGATTTAATAAGCGACACCATTTTGACCCCAAACCGAGAGGATTCTGGGATGTTTGTGGTTTTATGGTAATAACTCTGGAAGGAAACGTCGCAGACCCATCAAGGTTGTACTCGTACTGCTCGCCTCATCGAGAGGAATTCAAATATATGAGTGTTTCAGCTATGGGATATGAAATGGACGAGCGACCAATAAAACAACATGTAATATGGGGTTGAATGCTTTTTGCTATTCACAAAATAAAACAAAAGCAGTCATGCAAATATCTGAATTTTCACAGCACAGCAAAATCAGTTGCACCATTCAATTCCGCTCGTCCAGACGGGGAGAATTCAATCACATTCATTCGATGGGACGTTTCTTATGGGATTTAATAAGCGACAACATTTTGACCCCAAACCGAGAGGATTCTGGGATGTTTGTGGTTTTTTGGTAATAACTCTGGAAGGAAACGTCGCAGACCCATCAAGGTGGTACTCGTACTGCTCGCCTCGTCGAGCGGAATCCAAATATATGAGTGTTTCAGCTATGGGATATGAAATGCACGAGCGACCAATAAAACAACATGTATTATGGGGTTGAATGCTTTTTGCTATTCACAAAATAAAACAAAAGCAGTCATGTAAATATCTGAATTTTCACAGCACAGCAAAATCAGTTGCACCATTCAATTCCGCTCGTCCAGACGGGGAGAATTCAATCACATTCATTCGATGGGACGTTTCTTATGGGATTTAATAAGCGACAACATTTTGACCCCAAACCGAGAGGATTGTGGGATGTTTGTGGTTTTTTGGTAATAACTCTGGAAGGAAACGTCGCAGACCCATTAAGGTGGTACTCGTACTGCTCGCCTCGTCGAGCGGAATCCAAATATATGAGTGTTTCAGCTATGGGATATGAAATGGACGAGCGACCAATAAAACAACATGTATTATGGGGTTGAATGCTTTTTGCTATTCACAAAATAAAACAAAAGCAGTCATGTAAATATCTGAATTTTCACAGCACAGCAAAATCAGTTGCACCATTCAATTCCGCTTGTCCAGACGGGGAGAATTCAATCACATTTATTCGATGATACGTTTCTTATGGGATTTAATAAGCGACAACATTTTGACCCCAAACCGAGAGGATTGTGGGATGTTTGTGGTTTTTTGGTAATAACTCTGGAAGTAAACGTCGCAGACCCATCAAGGTGGTACTCGTACTGCACGCCTCATCGAGAGGAATTCATATATATGAGTTGTTAAGCTATGGGATATGAAATGGACGAGCGACCAATAAAACAACATGTATTATGGGGTTGAATGCTTTTTGCTATTCACAAAATAAAACAAAAGCAGTCATGCAAATATCTGAATTTTCACAGCACAGCAAAATCAGTTGCACCATTCAATTCCGCTCGTCCAGACGGGGAGAATTCAATCACATTCATTCGATGCGACGTTTCTTATGGGATTTAATGAGCGACAACATTTTGACCCCAAACCGAGAGGATTCTGGGATGTTTGTGTTTTTTTGGTAATAACTCTGGAAGGAAACGTCGCAGACCCATCAAGGTGGTACTCGTACTGCTCGCCTCGTCGAGAGGAATCCAAATATATGAATGGTTAAGCTATGGGATTTGAAATGGACTAGCGACCAATAAAACAGCATGTATTATGGGGTTGAATGCTTTTTGCTATTCACAAAACAAAACAAAAGCAGTCATGCAAATATCTGAATTTTCACAGCACAGAAAAATCAGTTGCACCATTCAATTCCGCTCGTCCAGACGGGGAGAATTCAATAACATTCATTCGATGGGACGTTTCTTATGGGATTTAATAAGCGACAACATTTTGACCCCAAACCGAGAGGATTCTGGGATGTTTGTGGTTTTTTGGTAATAACTCTGGAAGGAAACGTCGCAGACCCATCAAGGTGGAACTCGAACTGCTCGCCTCGTCGAGCGGAATCCAAATATATGAGTGTTTCAGCTATGGGATATGAAATGGACGAGCGACCAATAAAACAACATGTATTATGGGGTTGAATGCTTTTTGCTATTCACAAAATAAAACAAAAGCAGTCATGTAAATATCTGAATTTTCACAGCACAGCAAAATCAGTTGCACCATTCAATTACGCTTGTCCAGACGGGGAGAATTCAATCACATTTATTCGATGCGACGTTTCTTATGGGATTTAATAAGCGACAACATTTTGACCCCAAACCGAGAGGATTGTGGGATGTTTGTGGTTTTTTGGTAATAACTCTGGAAGTAAACGTCGCAGACCCATCAAGGTGGTACTCGTACTGCTCGCCTCATCGAGAGGAATTCATATATATGAGTTGTTAAGCTATGGGATATGAAATGGACGAGCGACCAATAAAACAACATGTATTATGGGGTTGAATGCTTTTTGCTATTCACAAAATAAAACAAAAGCAGTCATGCAAATATCTGAATTTTCACAGCACAGCAAAATCAGTTGCACCATTCAATTCCGCTCGTCCAGACGGGGAGAATTCAATCACATTCATTCGATGCGACGTTTCTTATGGGATTTAATGAGCGACAACATTTTGACCCCAAACCGAGAGGATTCTGGGATGTTTGTGTTTTTTTGGTAATAACTCTGGAAGGAAACGTCGCAGACCCATCAAGGTGGTACTCGTACTGCTCGCCTCGTCGAGAGGAATCCAAATATATGAATGGTTAAGCTATGGGATTTGAAATGGACTAGCGACCAATAAAACAGCATGTATTATGGGGTTGAATGCTTTTTGTTATTCACAAAATAAAACAAATGCAGTCATGCAAATATTTGAATTTTCACAGCACAGCAAAATCAGTTGCACCATTCAATTCCGCTCGTCCAGACGGGGAGAATTCAATCACATTTATTCGATGCGACGTTTCTTATGGGATTTAATAAGCGACAACATTTTGACCCCAAACCGAGAGGATTCTGGGATGTTTGTGTTTTTTTGGTAATAACTCTGGAAGGAAACGTCGCAGAACCATCAAGGTGGTACTCGTACTGCTCGCCTCGTCGAGAGGAATCCAAATATATGAATGGTTAAGCTATGTGATATGAAATGGACGAGCGACCAATAAAACAGCATGTATTATGGGGTTGAATGCTTTTTGCTATTCACAAAACAAACAAAAAAGCAGTCATGCAAATATCTGAATTTTCACAGCACAGCAAAATCAGTTGCACCATTCAATTCCGCTCGTCCAGACGGGGAGAATTCAATCACATTCATTCGATGGGACGTTTCTTATGGGATTTAATAAGCGACAACATTTTGACCCCAAACCGAGAGGATTCTGGGATGTTTGTGGTTTTTTGGTAATAACTCTGGAAGGAAACGTCGCAGACCCATCAAGGTGGTACTCGTACTGCTCGCCTCGTCGAGCGGAATCCAAATATATGAGTGTTTCAGCTATGGGATATGAAATGGACGAGCGACCAATAAAACAACATGTATTATGGGGTTGAATGCTTTTTGCTATTCACAAAATAAAACAAAAGCAGTCATGTAAATATCTGAATTTTCACAGCACAGCAAAATCAGTTGCACCATTCAATTACGCTTGTCCAGACGGGGAGAATTCAATCACATTTATTCGATGCGACGTTTCTTATGGGATTTAATAAGCGACAACATTTTGACCCCAAACCGAGAGGATTGTGGGATGTTTGTGGTTTTTTGGTAATAACTCTGGAAGTAAACGTCGCAGACCCATCAAGGTGGTACTCGTACTGCTCGCCTCATCGAGAGGAATTCATATATATGAGTTGTTAAGCTATGGGATATGAAATGGACGAGCGACCAATAAAACAACATGTATTATGGGGTTGAATGCTTTTTGCTATTCACAAAATAAAACAAAAGCAGTCATGCAAATATCTGAATTTTCACAGCACAGCAAAATCAGTTGCACCATTCAATTCCGCTCGTCCAGACGGGGAGAATTCAATCACATTCATTCGATGCGACGTTTCTTATGGGATTTAATGAGCGACAACATTTTGACCCCAAACCGAGAGGATTCTGGGATGTTTGTGTTTTTTTGGTAATAACTCTGGAAGGAAACGTCGCAGACCCATCAAGGTGGTACTCGTACTGCTCGCCTCGTCGAGAGGAATCCAAATATATGAATGGTTAAGCTATGGGATTTGAAATGGACTAGCGACCAATAAAACAGCATGTATTATGGGGTTGAATGCTTTTTGTTATTCACAAAATAAAACAAATGCAGTCATGCAAATATTTGAATTTTCACAGCACAGCAAAATCAGTTGCACCATTCAATTCCGCTCGTCCAGACGGGGAGAATTCAATCACATTTATTCGATGCGACGTTTCTTATGGGATTTAATAAGCGACAACATTTTGACCCCAAACCGAGAGGATTCTGGGATGTTTGTGTTTTTTTGGTAATAACTCTGGAAGGAAACGTCGCAGAACCATCAAGGTGGTACTCGTACTGCTCGCCTCGTCGAGAGGAATCCAAATATATGAATGGTTAAGCTATGTGATATGAAATGGACGAGCGACCAATAAAACAGCATGTATTATGGGGTTGAATGCTTTTTGCTATTCACAAAACAAAAAAAAAGCAGTCATGCAAATATCTGAATTTTCACAGCACAGCAAAATCAGTTGCACCATTCAATTCCGCTCGTCCAGACGGGGAGAATTCAATCACATTCATTCGATGGGACGTTTCTTATGGGATTTAATAAGCGACAACATTTTGACCCCAAACCGAGAGGATTCTGGGATGTTTGTGGTTTTTTGGTAATAACTCTGGAAGGAAACGTCGCAGACCCATCAAGGTGGTACTCGTACTGCTCGCCTCGTCGAGCGGAATCCAAATATATGAGTGTTTCAGCTATGGGATATGAAATGGACGAGCGACCAATAAAACAACATGTATTATGGGGTTGAATGCTTTTTGCTATTCACAAAATAAAACAAAAGCAGTCATGTAAATATCTGAATTTTCACAGCACAGCAAAATCAGTTGCACCATTCAATTCCGCTCATCCAGACGGGTAGAATTCAATCACATTCATTCGATGCGACGTTTATTATGGGATTTAATAAGCGACACCATTTTGACCCCAAACCGAGAGGATTCTGGGATGTTTGTGGTTTTATGGTAATAACTCTGGAAGGAAACGTCGCAGACCCATCAAGGTTGTACTCGTACTGCTCGCCTCATCGAGAGGAATTCAAATATATGAGTGTTTCAGCTATGGGATATGAAATGGACGAGCGACCAATAAAACAACATGTATTATGGGGTTGAATGCTTTTTGCTATTCACAAAATAAAACAAAAGCAGTCATGTAAATATCTGAATTTTCACAGCACAGCAAAATCAGTTGCACCATTCAATTCCGCTTGTCCAGACGGGGAGAATTCAATCACATTTATTCGATGCGACGTTTCTTATGGGATTTAATAAGCGACAACATTTTGACCCCAAACCGAGAGGATTCTGGGATGTTTGTGGTTTTTTGGTAATAACTCTGGAAGGAAACGTCGCAGACCCATCAAGGTGGAACTCGTACTGCTCGCCTCGTCGAGCGGAATCCAAATATATGAGTGTTTCAGCTATGGGATATGAAATGGACGAGCGACCAATAAAACAACATGTATTATGGGGTTGAATGCTTTTTGCTATTCACAAAATAAAACAAAAGC
Organism: Petromyzon marinus; assembly: GCF_048934315.1. NCBI lineage: Eukaryota > Metazoa > Chordata > Hyperoartia > Petromyzontiformes > Petromyzontidae > Petromyzon > Petromyzon marinus. Next base: position 17,036,458 of record NC_133725.1, on the reverse strand, counting down.
AGTCATGTAAATATCTGAATTTTCACAGCACAGCAAAATCAGTTGCACCATTCAATTCCGCTTGTCCAGACGGGGAGAATTCAATCACATTTATTCGATGCGACGTTTCTTATGGGATTTAATAAGCGACAACATTTTGACCCCAAACCGAGAGGATTGTGGGATGTTTGTGGTTTTTTGGTAATAACTCTGGAAGTAAACGTCGCAGACCCATCAAGGTGGTACTCGTACTGCTCGCCTCATCGAGAGGAATTCATATATATGAGTTGTTAAGCTATGGGATATGAAATGGACGAGCGACCAATAAAACAACATGTATTATGGGGTTGAATGCTTTTTGCTATTCACAAAATAAAACAAAAGCAGTCATGCAAATATCTGAATTTTCACAGCACAGCAAAATCAGTTGCACCATTCAATTCCGCTCGTCCAGACGGGGAGAATTCAATCACATTCATTCGATGCGACGTTTCTTATGGGATTTAATGAGCGACAACATTTTGACCCCAAACCGAGAGGATTCTGGGATGTTTGTGTTTTTTTGGTAATAACTCTGGAAGGAAACGTCGCAGACCCATCAAGGTGGTACTCGTACTGCTCGCCTCGTCGAGAGGAATCCAAATATATGAATGGTTAAGCTATGGGATTTGAAATGGACTAGCGACCAATAAAACAGCATGTATTATGGGGTTGAATGCTTTTTGTTATTCACAAAATAAAACAAATGCAGTCATGCAAATATTTGAATTTTCACAGCACAGCAAAATCAGTTGCACCATTCAATTCCGCTCGTCCAGACGGGGAGAATTCAATCACATTTATTCGATGCGACGTTTCTTATGGGATTTAATAAGCGACAACATTTTGACCCCAAACCGAGAGGATTCTGGGATGTTTGTGTTTTTTTGGTAATAACTCTGGAAGGAAACGTCGCAGAACCATCAAGGTGGTACTCGTACTGCTCGCCTCGTCGAGAGGAATCCAAATATATGAATGGTTAAGCTATGTGATATGAAATGGACGAGCGACCAATAAAACAGCATGTATTATGGGGTTGAATGCTTTTTGCTATTCACAAAACAAAAAAAAAGCAGTCATGCAAATATCTGAATTTTCACAGCACAGCAAAATCAGTTGCACCATTCAATTCCGCTCGTCCAGACGGGGAGAATTCAATCACATTCATTCGATGGGACGTTTCTTATGGGATTTAATAAGCGACAACATTTTGACCCCAAACCGAGAGGATTCTGGGATGTTTGTGGTTTTTTGGTAATAACTCTGGAAGGAAACGTCGCAGACCCATCAAGGTGGTACTCGTACTGCTCGCCTCGTCGAGCGGAATCCAAATATATGAGTGTTTCAGCTATGGGATATGAAATGGACGAGCGACCAATAAAACAACATGTATTATGGGGTTGAATGCTTTTTGCTATTCACAAAATAAAACAAAAGCAGTCATGCAAATATCTGAATTTTCACAGCACAGCAAAATCAGTTGCACCATTCAATTCCGCTCATCCAGACGGGTAGAATTCAATCACATTCATTCGATGCGACGTTTCTTATGGGATTTAATAAGCGACACCATTTTGACCCCAAACCGAGAGGATTCTGGGATGTTTGTGGTTTTATGGTAATAACTCTGGAAGGAAACGTCGCAGACCCATCAAGGTTGTACTCGTACTGCTCGCCTCATCGAGAGGAATTCAAATATATGAGTGTTTCAGCTATGGGATATGAAATGGACGAGCGACCAATAAAACAACATGTAATATGGGGTTGAATGCTTTTTGCTATTCACAAAATAAAACAAAAGCAGTCATGCAAATATCTGAATTTTCACAGCACAGCAAAATCAGTTGCACCATTCAATTCCGCTCGTCCAGACGGGGAGAATTCAATCACATTCATTCGATGGGACGTTTCTTATGGGATTTAATAAGCGACAACATTTTGACCCCAAACCGAGAGGATTCTGGGATGTTTGTGGTTTTTTGGTAATAACTCTGGAAGGAAACGTCGCAGACCCATCAAGGTGGTACTCGTACTGCTCGCCTCGTCGAGCGGAATCCAAATATATGAGTGTTTCAGCTATGGGATATGAAATGGACGAGCGACCAATAAAACAACATGTATTATGGGGTTGAATGCTTTTTGCTATTCACAAAATAAAACAAAAGCAGTCATGTAAATATCTGAATTTTCACAGCACAGCAAAATCAGTTGCACCATTCAATTCCGCTCGTCCAGACGGGGAGAATTCAATCACATTCATTCGATGGGACGTTTCTTATGGGATTTAATAAGCGACAACATTTTTACCCCAAACCGAGAGGATTGTGGGATGTTTGTGGTTTTTTGGTAATAACTCTGGAAGGAAACGTCGCAGACCCATTAAGGTGGTACTCGTACTGCTCGCCTCGTCGAGCGGAATCCAAATATATGAGTGTTTCAGCTATGGGATATGAAATGGACGAGCGACCAATAAAACAACATGTATTATGGGGTTGAATGCTTTTTGCTATTCACAAAATAAAACAAAAGCAGTCATGTAAATATCTGAATTTTCACAGCACAGCAAAATCAGTTGCACCATTCAATTCCGCTTGTCCAGACGGGGAGAATTCAATCACATTTATTCGATGATACGTTTCTTATGGGATTTAATAAGCGACAACATTTTGACCCCAAACCGAGAGGATTGTGGGATGTTTGTGGTTTTTTGGTAATAACTCTGGAAGTAAACGTCGCAGACCCATCAAGGTGGTACTCGTACTGCACGCCTCATCGAGAGGAATTCATATATATGAGTTGTTAAGCTATGGGATATGAAATGGACGAGCGACCAATAAAACAACATGTATTATGGGGTTGAATGCTTTTTGCTATTCACAAAATAAAACAAAAGCAGTCATGCAAATATCTGAATTTTCACAGCACAGCAAAATCAGTTGCACCATTCAATTCCGCTCGTCCAGACGGGGAGAATTCAATCACATTCATTCGATGCGACGTTTCTTATGGGATTTAATGAGCGACAACATTTTGACCCCAAACCGAGAGGATTCTGGGATGTTTGTGTTTTTTTGGTAATAACTCTGGAAGGAAACGTCGCAGACCCATCAAGGTGGTACTCGTACTGCTCGCCTCGTCGAGAGGAATCCAAATATATGAATGGTTAAGCTATGGGATTTGAAATGGACTAGCGACCAATAAAACAGCATGTATTATGGGGTTGAATGCTTTTTGTTATTCACAAAATAAAACAAATGCAGTCATGCAAATATTTGAATTTTCACAGCACAGCAAAATCAGTTGCACCATTCAATTCCGCTCGTCCAGACGGGGAGAATTCAATCACATTTATTCGATGCGACGTTTCTTATGGGATTTAATAAGCGACAACATTTTGACCCCAAACCAAGAGGATTCTGGGATGTTTGTGTTTTTTTGGTAATAACTCTGGAAGGAAACGTCGCAGAACCATCAAGGTGGTACTCCTACTGCTCGCTGCGTCGAGAGGAATCCAAATATATGAATGGTTAAGCTATGTGATATGAAATGGACGAGCGACCAATAAAACAGCATGTATTATGGGGTTGAATGCTTTTTGCTATTCACAAAACAAAACAAAAGCAGTCATGCAAATATCTGAATTTTCACAGCACAGAAAAATCAGTTGCACCATTCAATTCCGCTCGTCCAGACGGGGAGAATTCAATCACATTCATTCGATGGGACGTTTCTTATGGGATTTAATAAGCGACAACATTTTGACCCCAAACCGAGAGGATTCTGGGATGTTTGTGGTTTTTTGGTAATAACTCTGGAAGGAAACGTCGCAGACCCATCAAGGTGGAACTCGTACTGCTCGCCTCGTCGAGCGGAATCCAAATATATGAGTGTTTCAGCTATGGGATATGAAATGGACGAGCGACCAATAAAACAACATGTATTATGGGGTTGAATGCTTTTTGCTATTCACAAAATAAAACAAAAGCAGTCATGTAAATATCTGAATTTTCACAGCACAGCAAAATCAGTTGCACCATTCAATTCCGCTTGTCCAGACGGGGAGAATTCAATCACATTTATTCGATGCGACGTTTCTTATGGGATTTAATAAGCGACAACATTTTGACCCCAAACCGAGAGGATTGTGGGATGTTTGTGGTTTTTTGGTAATAACTCTGGAAGTAAACGTCGCAGACCCATCAAGGTGGTACTCGTACTGCTCGCCTCATCGAGAGGAATTCATATATATGAGTTGTTAAGCTATGGGATATGAAATGGACGAGCGACCAATAAAACAACATGTATTATGGGGTTGAATGCTTTTTGCTATTCACAAAATAAAACAAAAGCAGTCATGCAAATATCTGAATTTTCACAGCACAGCAAAATCAGTTGCACCATTCAATTCCGCTCGTCCAGACGGGGAGAATTCAATCACATTCATTCGATGCGACGTTTCTTATGGGATTTAATGAGCGACAACATTTTGACCCCAAACCGAGAGGATTCTGGGATGTTTGTGTTTTTTTGGTAATAACTCTGGAAGGAAACGTCGCAGAGCCATCAAGGTGGTACTCGTACTGCTCGCCTCGTCGAGAGGAATCCAAATATATGAATGGTTAAGCTATGGGATTTGAAATGGACTAGCGACCAATAAAACAGCATGTATTATGGGGTTGAATGCTTTTTGTTATTCACAAAATAAAACAAATGCAGTCATGCAAATATTTGAATTTTCACAGCACAGCAAAATCAGTTGCACCATTCAATTCCGCTCGTCCAGACGGGGAGAATTCAATCACATTTATTCGATGCGACGTTTCTTATGGGATTTAATAAGCGACAACATTTTGACCCCAAACCGAGAGGATTCTGGGATGTTTGTGTTTTTTTGGTAATAACTCTGGAAGGAAACGTCGCAGAACCATCAAGGTGGTACTCGTACTGCTCGCCTCGTCGAGAGGAATCCAAATATATGAATGGTTAAGCTATGTGATATGAAATGGACGAGCGACCAATAAAACAGCATGTATTATGGGGTTGAATGCTTTTTGCTATTCACAAAACAAAACAAAAGCAGTCATGCAAATATCTGAATTTTCACAGCACAGCAAAATCAGTTGCACCATTCAATTCCGCTCGTCCAGACGGGGAGAATTCAATCACATTCATTCGATGGGACGTTTCTTATGGGATTTAATAAGCGACAACATTTTGACCCCAAACCGAGAGGATTCTGGGATGTTTGTGGTTTTTTGGTAATAACTCTGGAAGGAAACGTCGCAGACCCATCAAGGTGGAACTCGTACTGCTCGCCTCGTCGAGCGGAATCCAAATATATGAGTGTTTCAGCTATGGGATATGAAATGGATGAGCGACCAATAAAACAACATGTATTATGGGGTTGAATGCTTTTTGCTATTCACAAAATAAAACAAAAGCAGTCATGTAAATATCTAAATTTTCACAGCACAGCAAAATCAGTTGCACCATTCAATTCCGCTCGTCCAGACGGGGAGAATTCAATCACATTCATTCGATGCGACGTTTCTTATGGGATTTAATGAGCGACAACATTTTGACCCCAAACCGAGAGGATTCTGGGATGTTTGTGTTTTTTTGGTAATAACTCTGGAAGGAAACGTCGCAGACCCATCAAGGTGGTACTCGTACTGCTCGCCTCATCGAGAGGAATCCAAATATATGAGTTGTTAAGCTATGGGATATGAAATGGACGAGCGACCAATAAAACAACATGTATTATGGGGTTGAATGCTTTTTGCTATTCACAAAATAAAACAAAAGCAGTCATGCAAATATCTGAATTTTCACAGCACAGCAAAATCAGTTGCACCATTCAGTTCCGCTCGTCCAGACGGGTACAATTCAATCACATTCATTCGATGCGACGTTTCTTATGGGATTTAATAAGCGACACCATTTTGACCCCAAACCGAGAGGATTCTGGGATGTTTGTGGTTTTTTGGTAATAACTCTGGAAGGAAACGTCGCAGACCCATCAAGGTTGTACTCGTACTGCTCGCCTCATCGAGAGGAATTCAAATATATGAGTGTTTCAGCTATGGGATATGAAATGGACGAGCGACCAATAAAACAACATGTAATATGGGGTTGAATGCTTTTTGCTATTCACAAAATAAAACAAAAGCAGTCATGCAAATATCTGAATTTTCACAGCACAGCAAAATCAGTTGCACCATTCAATTCCGCTCGTCCAGACGGGGAGAATTCAATCACATTCATTCGATGGGACGTTTCTTATGGGATTTAATAAGCGACAACATTTTTACCCCAAACCGAGAGGATTGTGGGATGTTTGTGGTTTTTTGGTAATAACTCTGGAAGGAAACGTCGCAGACCCATTAAGGTGGTACTCGTACTGCTCGCCTCGTCGAGCGGAATCCAAATATATGAGTGTTTCAGCTATGGGATATGAAATGGACGAGCGACCAATAAAACAACATGTATTATGGGGTTGAATGCTTTTTGCTATTCACAAAATAAAACAAAAGCAGTCATGTAAATATCTGAATTTTCACAGCACAGCAAAATCAGTTGCACCATTCAATTCCGCTTGTCCAGACGGGGAGAATTCAATCACATTTATTCGATGCGACGTTTCTTATGGGATTTAATAAGCGACAACATTTTGACCCCAAACCGAGAGGATTGTGGGATGTTTGTGGTTTTTTGGTAATAACTCTGGAAGTAAACGTCGCAGACCCATCAAGGTGGTACTCGTACTGCTCGCCTCATCGAGAGGAATTCATATATATGAGTTGTTAAGCTATGGGATATGAAATGGACGAGCGACCAATAAAACAACATGTATTATGGGGTTGAATGCTTTTTGCTATTCACAAAATAAAACAAAAGCAGTCATGCAAATATCTGAATTTTCACAGCACAGCAAAATCAGTTGCACCATTCAATTCCGCTCGTCCAGACGGGGAGAATTCAATCACATTCATTCGATGCGACGTTTCTTATGGGATTTAATGAGCGACAACATTTTGACCCCAAACCGAGAGGATTCTGGGATGTTTGTGTTTTTTTGGTAATAACTCTGGAAGGAAACGTCGCAGACCCATCAAGGTGGTACTCGTACTGCTCGCCTCGTCGAGAGGAATCCAAATATATGAATGGTTAAGCTATGGGATTTGAAATGGACTAGCGACCAATAAAACAGCATGTATTATGGGGTTGAATGCTTTTTGTTATTCACAAAATAAAACAAATGCAGTCATGCAAATATTTGAATTTTCACAGCACAGCAAAATCAGTTGCACCATTCAATTCCGCTCGTCCAGACGGGGAGAATTCAATCACATTTATTCGATGCGACGTTTCTTATGGGATTTAATAAGCGACAACATTTTGACCCCAAACCGAGAGGATTCTGGGATGTTTGTGTTTTTTTGGTAATAACTCTGGAAGGAAACGTCGCAGAACCATCAAGGTGGTACTCGTACTGCTCGCCTCGTCGAGAGGAATCCAAATATATGAATGGTTAAGCTATGTGATATGAAATGGACGAGCGACCAATAAAACAGCATGTATTATGGGGTTGAATGCTTTTTGCTATTCACAAAACAAAACAAAAGCAGTCATGCAAATATCTGAATTTTCACAGCACAGCAAAATCAGTTGCACCATTCAATTCCGCTCGTCCAGACGGGGAGAATTCAATCACATTCATTCGATGGGACGTTTCTTATGGGATTTAATAAGCGACAACATTTTGACCCCAAACCGAGAGGATTCTGGGATGTTTGTGGTTTTTTGGTAATAACTCTGGAAGGAAACGTCGCAGACCCATCAAGGTGGAACTCGTACTGCTCGCCTCGTCGAGCGGAATCCAAATATATGAGTGTTTCAGCTATGGGATATGAAATGGATGAGCGACCAATAAAACAACATGTATTATGGGGTTGAATGCTTTTTGCTATTCACAAAATAAAACAAAAGCAGTCATGTAAATATCTAAATTTTCACAGCACAGCAAAATCAGTTGCACCATTCAATTCCGCTCGTCCAGACGGGGAGAATTCAATCACATTCATTCGATGCGACGTTTCTTATGGGATTTAATGAGCGACAACATTTTGACCCCAAACCGAGAGGATTCTGGGATGTTTGTGTTTTTTTGGTAATAACTCTGGAAGGAAACGTCGCAGACCCATCAAGGTGGTACTCGTACTGCTCGCCTCATCGAGAGGAATCCAAATATATGAGTTGTTAAGCTATGGGATATGAAATGGACGAGCGACCAATAAAACAACATGTATTATGGGGTTGAATGCTTTTTGCTATTCACAAAATAAAACAAAAGCAGTCATGCAAATATCTGAATTTTCACAGCACAGCAAAATCAGTTGCACCATTCAGTTCCGCTCGTCCAGACGGGTACAATTCAATCACATTCATTCGATGCGACGTTTCTTATGGGATTTAATAAGCGACACCATTTTGACCCCAAACCGAGAGGATTCTGGGATGTTTGTGGTTTTTTGGTAATAACTCTGGAAGGAAACGTCGCAGACCCATCAAGGTTGTACTCGTACTGCTCGCCTCATCGAGAGGAATTCAAATATATGAGTGTTTCAGCTATGGGATATGAAATGGACGAGCGACCAATAAAACAACATGTAATATGGGGTTGAATGCTTTTTGCTATTCACAAAATAAAACAAAAGCAGTCATGCAAATATCTGAATTTTCACAGCACAGCAAAATCAGTTGCACCATTCAATTCCGCTCGTCCAGACGGGGAGAATTCAATCACATTCATTCGATGGGACGTTTCTTATGGGATTTAATAAGCGACAACATTTTTACCCCAAACCGAGAGGATTGTGGGATGTTTGTGGTTTTTTGGTAATAACTCTGGAAGGAAACGTCGCAGACCCATTAAGGTGGTACTCGTACTGCTCGCCTCGTCGAGCGGAATCCAAATATATGAGTGTTTCAGCTATGGGATATGAAATGGACGAGCGACCAATAAAACAACATGTATTATGGGGTTGAATGCTTTTTGCTATTCACAAAATAAAAAAAAAGCAGTCATGTAAATATCTGAATTTTCACAGCACAGCAAAATCAGTTGCACCATTCAATTCCGCTTGTCCAGACGGGGAGAATTCAATCACATTTATTCGATGATACGTTTCTTATGGGATTTAATAAGCGACAACATTTTGACCCCAAACCGAGAGGATTGTGGGATGTTTGTGGTTTTTTGGTAATAACTCTGGAAGTAAACGTCGCAGACCCATCAAGGTGGTACTCGTACTGCACGCCTCATCGAGAGGAATTCATATATATGAGTTGTTAAGCTATGGGATATGAAATGGACGAGCGACCAATAAAACAACATGTATTATGGGGTTTAATGCTTTTTGCTATTCACAAAATAAAACAAAAGCAGTCATGCAAATATCTGAATTTTCACAGCACAGCAAAATCAGTTGCACCATTCAATTCCGCTCGTCCAGACGGGGAGAATTCAATCACATTCATTCGATGCGACGTTTCTTATGGGATTTAATGAGCGACAACATTTTGACCCCAAACCGAGAGGATTCTGGGATGTTTGTGTTTTTTTGGTAATAACTCTGGAAGGAAACGTCGCAGACCCATCAAGGTGGTACTCGTACTGCTCGCCTCGTCGAGAGGAATCCAAATATATGAATGGTTAAGCTATGGGATTTGAAATGGACTAGCGACCAATAAAACAGCATGTATTATGGGGTTGAATGCTTTTTGTTATTCACAAAATAAAACAAATGCAGTCATGCAAATATTTGAATTTTCACAGCACAGCAAAATCAGTTGCACCATTCAATTCCGCTCGTCCAGACGGGGAGAATTCAATCACATTTATTCGATGCGACGTTTCTTATGGGATTTAATAAGCGACAACATTTTGACCCCAAACCAAGAGGATTCTGGGATGTTTGTGTTTTTTTGGTAATAACTCTGGAAGGAAACGTCGCAGAACCATCAAGGTGGTACTCCTACTGCTCGCTGCGTCGAGAGGAATCCAAATATATGAATGGTTAAGCTATGTGATATGAAATGGACGAGCGACCAATAAAACAGCATGTATTATGGGGTTGAATGCTTTTTGCTATTCACAAAACAAAACAAAAGCAGTCATGCAAATATCTGAATTTTCACAGCACAGAAAAATCAGTTGCACCATTCAATTCCGCTCGTCCAGACGGGGAGAATTCAATCACATTCATTCGATGGGACGTTTCTTATGGGATTTAATAAGCGACAACATTTTGACCCCAAACCGAGAGGATTCTGGGATGTTTGTGGTTTTTTGGTAATAACTCTGGAAGGAAACGTCGCAGACCCATCAAGGTGGAACTCGTACTGCTCGCCTCGTCGAGCGGAATCCAAATATATGAGTGTTTCAGCTATGGGATATGAAATGGACGAGCGACCAATAAAACAACATGTATTATGGGGTTGAATGCTTTTTGCTATTCACAAAATAAAACAAAAGCAGTCATGTAAATATCTGAATTTTCACAGCACAGCAAAATCAGTTGCACCATTCAATTCCGCTTGTCCAGACGGGGAGAATTCAATCACATTTATTCGATGCGACGTTTCTTATGGGATTTAATAAGCGACAACATTTTGACCCCAAACCGAGAGGATTGTGGGATGTTTGTGGTTTTTTGGTAATAACTCTGGAAGTAAACGTCGCAGACCCATCAAGGTGGTACTCGTACTGCTCGCCTCATCGAGAGGAATTCATATATATGAGTTGTTAAGCTATGGGATATGAAATGGACGAGCGACCAATAAAACAACATGTATTATGGGGTTGAATGCTTTTTGCTATTCACAAAATAAAACAAAAGCAGTCATGCAAATATCTGAATTTTCACAGCACAGCAAAATCAGTTGCACCATTCAATTCCGCTCGTCCAGACGGGGAGAATTCAATCACATTCATTCGATGCGACGTTTCTTATGGGATTTAATGAGCGACAACATTTTGACCCCAAACCGAGAGGATTCTGGGATGTTTGTGTTTTTTTGGTAATAACTCTGGAAGGAAACGTCGCAGACCCATCAAGGTGGTACTCGTACTGCTCGCCTCGTCGAGAGGAATCCAAATATATGAATGGTTAAGCTATGGGATTTGAAATGGACTAGCGACCAATAAAACAGCATGTATTATGGGGTTGAATGCTTTTTGTTATTCACAAAATAAAACAAATGCAGTCATGCAAATATTTGAATTTTCACAGCACAGCAAAATCAGTTGCACCATTCAATTCCGCTCGTCCAGACGGGGAGAATTCAATCACATTTATTCGATGCGACGTTTCTTATGGGATTTAATAAGCGACAACATTTTGACCCCAAACCGAGAGGATTCTGGGATGTTTGTGTTTTTTTGGTAATAACTCTGGAAGGAAACGTCGCAGAACCATCAAGGTGGTACTCGTACTGCTCGCCTCGTCGAGAGGAATCCAAATATATGAATGGTTAAGCTATGTGATATGAAATGGACGAGCGACCAATAAAACAGCATGTATTATGGGGTTGAATGCTTTTTGCTATTCACAAAACAAAACAAAAGCAGTCATGCAAATATCTGAATTTTCACAGCACAGCAAAATCAGTTGCACCATTCAATTCCGCTCGTCCAGACGGGGAGAATTCAATCACATTCATTCGATGGGACGTTTCTTATGGGATTTAATAAGCGACAACATTTTGACCCCAAACCGAGAGGATTCTGGGATGTTTGTGGTTTTTTGGTAATAACTCTGGAAGGAAACGTCGCAGACCCATCAAGGTGGAACTCGTACTGCTCGCCTCGTCGAGCGGAATCCAAATATATGAGTGTTTCAGCTATGGGATATGAAATGGATGAGCGACCAATAAAACAACATGTATTATGGGGTTGAATGCTTTTTGCTATTCACAAAATAAAACAAAAGCAGTCATGTAAATATCTAAATTTTCACAGCACAGCAAAATCAGTTGCACCATTCAATTCCGCTCGTCCAGACGGGGAGAATTCAATCACATTCATTCGATGCGACGTTTCTTATGGGATTTAATGAGCGACAACATTTTGACCCCAAACCGAGAGGATTCTGGGATGTTTGTGTTTTTTTGGTAATAACTCTGGAAGGAAACGTCGCAGACCCATCAAGGTGGTACTCGTACTGCTCGCCTCGTCGAGAGGAATCCAAATATATGAATGGTTAAGCTATGTGATATGAAATGGACGAGCGACCAATAAAACAGCATGTATTATGGGGTTGAATGCTTTTTGCTATTCACAAAACAAAACAAAAGCAGTCATGCAAATATCTGAATTTTCACAGCACAGCAAAATCAGTTGCACCATTCAATTCCGCTCGTCCAGACGGGGAGAATTCAATCACATTCATTCGATGGGACGTTTCTTATGGGATTTAATAAGCGACAACATTTTGACCCCAAACCGAGAGGATTCTGGGATGTTTGTGGTTTTTTGGTAATAACTCTGGAAGGAAACGTCGCAGACCCATCAAGGTGGAACTCGTACTGCTCGCCTCGTCGAGCGGAATCCAAATATATGAGTGTTTCAGCTATGGGATATGAAATGGATGAGCGACCAATAAAACAACATGTATTATGGGGTTGAATGCTTTTTGCTATTCACAAAATAAAACAAAAGCAGTCATGTAAATATCTAAATTTTCACAGCACAGCAAAATCAGTTGCACCATTCAATTCCGCTCGTCCAGACGGGGAGAATTCAATCACATTCATTCGATGCGACGTTTCTTATGGGATTTAATGAGCGACAACATTTTGACCCCAAACCGAGAGGATTCTGGGATGTTTGTGTTTTTTTGGTAATAACTCTGGAAGGAAACGTCGCAGACCCATCAAGGTGGTACTCGTACTGCTCGCCTCATCGAGAGGAATCCAAATATATGAGTTGTTAAGCTATGGGATATGAAATGGACGAGCGACCAATAAAACAACATGTATTATGGGGTTGAATGCTTTTTGCTATTCACAAAATAAAACAAAAGCAGTCATGCAAATATCTGAATTTTCACAGCACAGCAAAATCAGTTGCACCATTCAATTCCGCTCGTCCAGACGGGTACAATTCAATCACATTCATTCGATGCGACGTTTCTTATGGGATTTAATAAGCGACACCATTTTGACCCCAAACCGAGAGGATTCTGGGATGTTTGTGGTTTTTTGGTAATAACTCTGGAAGGAAACGTCGCAGACCCATCAAGGTTGTACTCGTACTGCTCGCCTCATCGAGAGGAATTCAAATATATGAGTGTTTCAGCTATGGGATATGAAATGGACGAGCGACCAATAAAACAACATGTAATATGGGGTTGAATGCTTTTTGCTATTCACAAAATAAAACAAAAGCAGTCATGCAAATATCTGAATTTTCACAGCACAGCAAAATCAGTTGCACCATTCAATTCCGCTCGTCCAGACGGGGAGAATTCAATCACATTCATTCGATGGGACGTTTCTTATGGGATTTAATAAGCGACAACATTTTTACCCCAAACCGAGAGGATTGTGGGATGTTTGTGGTTTTTTGGTAATAACTCTGGAAGGAAACGTCGCAGACCCATTAAGGTGGTACTCGTACTGCACGCCTCATCGAGAGGAATTCATATATATGAGTTGTTAAGCTATGGGATATGAAATGGACGAGCGACCAATAAAACAACATGTATTATGGGGTTGAATGCTTTTTGCTATTCACAAAATAAAACAAAAGCAGTCATGCAAATATCTGAATTTTCACAGCACAGCAAAATCAGTTGCACCATTCAATTCCGCTCGTCCAGACGGGGAGAATTCAATCACATTCATTCGATGCGACGTTTCTTATGGGATTTAATGAGCGACAACATTTTGACCCCAAACCGAGAGGATTCTGGGATGTTTGTGTTTTTTTGGTAATAACTCTGGAAGGAAACGTCGCAGACCCATCAAGGTGGTACTCGTACTGCTCGCCTCGTCGAGAGGAATCCAAATATATGAATGGTTAAGCTATGGGATTTGAAATGGACTAGCGACCAATAAAACAGCATGTATTATGGGGTTGAATGCTTTTTGTTATTCACAAAATAAAACAAATGCAGTCATGCAAATATTTGAATTTTCACAGCACAGCAAAATCAGTTGCACCATTCAATTCCGCTCGTCCAGACGGGGAGAATTCAATCACATTTATTCGATGCGACGTTTCTTATGGGATTTAATAAGCGACAACATTTTGACCCCAAACCAAGAGGATTCTGGGATGTTTGTGTTTTTTTGGTAATAACTCTGGAAGGAAACGTCGCAGAACCATCAAGGTGGTACTCCTACTGCTCGCTGCGTCGAGAGGAATCCAAATATATGAATGGTTAAGCTATGTGATATGAAATGGACGAGCGACCAATAAAACAGCATGTATTATGGGGTTGAATGCTTTTTGCTATTCACAAAACAAAACAAAAGCAGTCATGCAAATATCTGAATTTTCACAGCACAGAAAAATCAGTTGCACCATTCAATTCCGCTCGTCCAGACGGGGAGAATTCAATCACATTCATTCGATGGGACGTTTCTTATGGGATTTAATAAGCGACAACATTTTGACCCCAAACCGAGAGGATTCTGGGATGTTTGTGGTTTTTTGGTAATAACTCTGGAAGGAAACGTCGCAGACCCATCAAGGTGGAATTCGTACTGCTCGCCTCGTCGAGCGGAATCCAAATATATGAGTGTTTCAGCTATGGGATATGAAATGGACGAGCGACCAATAAAACAACATGTATTATGGGGTTGAATGCTTTTTGCTATTCACAAAATAAAACAAAAGCAGTCATGTAAATATCTGAATTTTCACAGCACAGCAAAATCAGTTGCACCATTCAATTCCGCTTGTCCAGACGGGGAGAATTCAATCACATTTATTCGATGCGACGTTTCTTATGGGATTTAATAAGCGACAACATTTTGACCCCAAACCGAGAGGATTGTGGGATGTTTGTGGTTTTTTGGTAATAACTCTGGAAGTAAACGTCGCAGACCCATCAAGGTGGTACTCGTACTGCTCGCCTCATCGAGAGGAATTCATATATATGAGTTGTTAAGCTATGGGATATGAAATGGACGAGCGACCAATAAAACAACATGTATTATGGGGTTGAATGCTTTTTGCTATTCACAAAATAAAACAAAAGCAGTCATGCAAATATCTGAATTTTCACAGCACAGCAAAATCAGTTGCACCATTCAATTCCGCTCGTCCAGACGGGGAGAATTCAATCACATTCATTCGATGCGACGTTTCTTATGGGATTTAATGAGCGACAACATTTTGACCCCAAACCGAGAGGATTCTGGGATGTTTGTGTTTTTTTGGTAATAACTCTGGAAGGAAACGTCGCAGACCCATCAAGGTGGTACTCGTACTGCTCGCCTCGTCGAGAGGAATCCAAATATATGAATGGTTAAGCTATGGGATTTGAAATGGACTAGCGACCAATAAAACAGCATGTATTATGGGGTTGAATGCTTTTTGTTATTCACAAAATAAAACAAATGCAGTCATGCAAATATTTGAATTTTCACAGCACAGCAAAATCAGTTGCACCATTCAATTCCGCTCGTCCAGACGGGGAGAATTCAATCACATTTATTCGATGCGACGTTTCTTATGGGATTTAATAAGCGACAACATTTTGACCCCAAACCGAGAGGATTCTGGGATGTTTGTGTTTTTTTGGTAATAACTCTGGAAGGAAACGTCGCAGAACCATCAAGGTGGTACTCGTACTGCTCGCCTCGTCGAGAGGAATCCAAATATATGAATGGTTAAGCTATGTGATATGAAATGGACGAGCGACCAATAAAACAGCATGTATTATGGGGTTGAATGCTTTTTGCTATTCACAAAACAAAACAAAAGCAGTCATGCAAATATCTGAATTTTCACAGCACAGCAAAATCAGTTGCACCATTCAATTCCGCTCGTCCAGACGGGGAGAATTCAATCACATTCATTCGATGGGACGTTTCTTATGGGATTTAATAAGCGACAACATTTTGACCCCAAACCGAGAGGATTCTGGGATGTTTGTGGTTTTTTGGTAATAACTCTGGAAGGAAACGTCGCAGACCCATCAAGGTGGAACTCGTACTGCTCGCCTCGTCGAGCGGAATCCAAATATATGAGTGTTTCAGCTATGGGATATGAAATGGATGAGCGACCAATAAAACAACATGTATTATGGGGTTGAATGCTTTTTGCTATTCACAAAATAAAACAAAAGCAGTCATGTAAATATCTAAATTTTCACAGCACAGCAAAATCAGTTGCACCATTCAATTCCGCTCGTCCAGACGGGGAGAATTCAATCACATTCATTCGATGCGACGTTTCTTATGGGATTTAATGAGCGACAACATTTTGACCCCAAACCGAGAGGATTCTGGGATGTTTGTGTTTTTTTGGTAATAACTCTGGAAGGAAACGTCGCAGACCCATCAAGGTGGTACTCGTACTGCTCGCCTCATCGAGAGGAATCCAAATATATGAGTTGTTAAGCTATGGGATATGAAATGGACGAGCGACCAATAAAACAACATGTATTATGGGGTTGAATGCTTTTTGCTATTCACAAAATAAAACAAAAGCAGTCATGCAAATATCTGAATTTTCACAGCACAGCAAAATCAGTTGCACCATTCAATTCCGCTCGTCCAGACGGGTACAATTCAATCACATTCATTCGATGCGACGTTTCTTATGGGATTTAATAAGCGACACCATTTTGACCCCAAACCGAGAGGATTCTGGGATGTTTGTGGTTTTTTGGTAATAACTCTGGAAGGAAACGTCGCAGAGCCATCAAGGTTGTACTCGTACTGCTCGCCTCATCGAGAGGAATTCAAATATATGAGTGTTTCAGCTATGGGATATGAAATGGACGAGCGACCAATAAAACAACATGTAATATGGGGTTGAATGCTTTTTGCTATTCACAAAATAAAACAAAAGCAGTCATGCAAATATCTGAATTTTCACAGCACAGCAAAATCAGTTGCACCATTCAATTCCGCTCGTCCAGACGGGGAGAATTCAATCACATTCATTCGATGGGACGTTTCTTATGGGATTTAATAAGCGACAACATTTTGACCCCAAACCGAGAGGATTCTGGGATGTTTGTGGTTTTTTGGTAATAACTCTGGAAGGAAACGTCGCAGACCCATCAAGGTGGTACTCGTACTGCTCGCCTCGTCGAGCGGAATCCAAATATATGAGTGTTTCAGCTATGGGATATGAAATGGACGAGCGACCAATAAAACAACATGTATTATGGGGTTGAATGCTTTTTGCTATTCACAAAATAAAACAAAAGCAGTCATGTAAATATCTGAATTTTCACAGCACAGCAAAATCAGTTGCACCATTCAATTCCGCTTGTCAAGACGGGGAGAATTCAATCACATTTATTCGATGCGACGTTTCTTATGGGATTTAATAAGCGACAACATTTTGACCCCAAACCGAGAGGATTCTGGGATGTTTGTGGTTTTTTGGTAATAACTCTGGAAGTAAACGTCGCAGACCCATCAAGATGGTACTCGTACTGCTCGCCTCATCGAGAGGAATTCATATATATGAGTTGTTAAGCTATGGGATATGAAATGGACGAGCGACCAATAAAACAACATGTATTATGGGGTTGAATGCTTTTTGCTATTCAC
Source organism: Petromyzon marinus (assembly GCF_048934315.1). Lineage (NCBI taxonomy): Eukaryota > Metazoa > Chordata > Hyperoartia > Petromyzontiformes > Petromyzontidae > Petromyzon > Petromyzon marinus. The sequence continues at coordinate 17,018,638 of NC_133725.1, read as the reverse complement.
AAAATAAAACAAAAGCAGTCATGCAAATATCTGAATTTTCACAGCACAGCAAAATCAGTTGCACCATTCAATTCCGCTCGTCCAGACGGGGAGAATTCAATCACATTCATTCGATGCGACGTTTCTTATGGGATTTAATGAGCGACAACATTTTGACCCCAAACCGAGAGGATTCTGGGATGTTTGTGTTTTTTTGGTAATAACTCTGGAAGGAAACGTCGCAGAACCATCAAGGTGGTACTCGTACTGCTCGCCTCGTCGAGAGGAATCCATATATATGAATGGTTAAGCTATGTGATATGAAATGGACGAGCGACCAATAAAACAGCATGTATTATGGGGTTGAATCCTTTTTGCTATTCACAAAACAAAACAAAAGCAGTCATGCAAATATCTGAATTTTCACAGCACAGCAAAATCAGTTGCACCATTAAATTCCGCTCGTCCAGACGGGGAGAATTCAATCACATTCATTCGATGGGACGTTTCTTATGGGATTTAATAAGCGACAACATTTTGACCCCAAACCGAGAGGATTCTGGGATGTTTGTGGTTTTTTGGTAATAACTCTGGAAGGAAACGTCGCAGACCCATCAAGGTGGAACTCGTACTGCTCGCCTCGTCGAGCGGAATCCAAATATATGAGTGTTTCAGCTATGGGATATGAAATGGACGAGCGACCAATAAAACACACGTGTTATATGGGGTTGAATGCTTTTTGCTATTCACAAAATAAAACAAAAGCAGTCATGTAAATATCTGAATTTTCACAGCACAGCAAAATCAGTTGCACCATTCAATTCCGCTTGTCCAGACGGGGAGAATTCAATCACATTTATTCGATGCGACGTTTCTTATGGGATTTAATAAGCGACAACATTTTGACCCCAAACCGAGAGGATTGTGGGATGTTTGTGGTTTTTTGGTAATAACTCTGGAAGTAAACGTCGCAGACCCATCAAGGTGGTACTCGTACTGCTCGCCTCATCGAGAGGAATTCATATATATGAGTTGTTAAGCTATGGGATATGAAATGGACGAGCGACCAATAAAACAACATGTATTATGGGGTTGAATGCTTTTTGCTATTCACAAAATAAAACAAAAGCAGTCATGCAAATATCTGAATTTTCACAGCACAGCAAAATCAGTTGCACCATTCAATTCCGCTCGTCCAGACGGGGAGAATTCAATCACATTCATTCGATGCGACGTTTCTTATGGGATTTAATGAGCGACAACATTTTGACCCCAAACCGAGAGGATTCTGGGATGTTTGTGTTTTTTTGGTAATAACTCTGGAAGGAAACGTCGCAGACCCATCAAGGTGGTACTCGTACTGCTCGCCTCGTCGAGAGGAATCCAAATATATGAATGGTTAAGCTATGGGATTTGAAATGGACTAGCGACCAATAAAACAGCATGTATTATGGGGTTGAATGCTTTTTGTTATTCACAAAATAAAACAAATGCAGTCATGCAAATATTTGAATTTTCACAGCACAGCAAAATCAGTTGCACCATTCAATTCCGCTCGTCCAGACGGGGAGAATTCAATCACATTTATTCGATGCGACGTTTCTTATGGGATTTAATAAGCGACAACATTTTGACCCCAAACCGAGAGGATTCTGGGATGTTTGTGTTTTTTTGGTAATAACTCTGGAAGGAAACGTCGCAGAACCATCAAGGTGGTACTCGTACTGCTCGCCTCGTCGAGAGGAATCCAAATATATGAATGGTTAAGCTATGTGATATGAAATGGACGAGCGACCAATAAAACAGCATGTATTATGGGGTTGAATGCTTTTTGCTATTCACAAAACAAAACAAAAGCAGTCATGCAAATATCTGAATTTTCACAGCACAGCAAAATCAGTTGCACCATTCAATTCCGCTCGTCCAGACGGGGAGAATTCAATCACATTCATTCGATGGGACGTTTCTTATGGGATTTAATAAGCGACAACATTTTGACCCCAAACCGAGAGGATTCTGGGATGTTTGTGGTTTTTTGGTAATAACTCTGGAAGGAAACGTCGCAGACCCATCAAGGTGGAACTCGTACTGCTCGCCTCGTCGAGCGGAATCCAAATATATGAGTGTTTCAGCTATGGGATATGAAATGGATGAGCGACCAATAAAACAACATGTATTATGGGGTTGAATGCTTTTTGCTATTCACAAAATAAAACAAAAGCAGTCATGTAAATATCTAAATTTTCACAGCACAGCAAAATCAGTTGCACCATTCAATTCCGCTCGTCCAGACGGGGAGAATTCAATCACATTCATTCGATGCGACGTTTCTTATGGGATTTAATGAGCGACAACATTTTGACCCCAAACCGAGAGGATTCTGGGATGTTTGTGTTTTTTTGGTAATAACTCTGGAAGGAAACGTCGCAGACCCATCAAGGTGGTACTCGTACTGCTCGCCTCATCGAGAGGAATCCAAATATATGAGTTGTTAAGCTATGGGATATGAAATGGACGAGCGACCAATAAAACAACATGTATTATGGGGTTGAATGCTTTTTGCTATTCACAAAATAAAACAAAAGCAGTCATGCAAATATCTGAATTTTCACAGCACAGCAAAATCAGTTGCACCATTCAATTCCGCTCGTCCAGACGGGTACAATTCAATCACATTCATTCGATGCGACGTTTCTTATGGGATTTAATAAGCGACACCATTTTGACCCCAAACCGAGAGGATTCTGGGATGTTTGTGGTTTTTTGGTAATAACTCTGGAAGGAAACGTCGCAGACCCATCAAGGTTGTACTCGTACTGCTCGCCTCATCGAGAGGAATTCAAATATATGAGTGTTTCAGCTATGGGATATGAAATGGACGAGCGACCAATAAAACAACATGTAATATGGGGTTGAATGCTTTTTGCTATTCACAAAATAAAACAAAAGCAGTCATGCAAATATCTGAATTTTCACAGCACAGCAAAATCAGTTGCACCATTCAATTCCGCTCGTCCAGACGGGGAGAATTCAATCACATTCATTCGATGGGACGTTTCTTATGGGATTTAATAAGCGACAACATTTTGACCCCAAACCGAGAGGATTCTGGGATGTTTGTGGTTTTTTGGTAATAACTCTGGAAGGAAACGTCGCAGACCCATCAAGGTGGTACTCGTACTGCTCGCCTCGTCGAGCGGAATCCAAATATATGAGTGTTTCAGCTATGGGATATGAAATGGACGAGCGACCAATAAAACAACATGTATTATGGGGTTGAATGCTTTTTGCTATTCACAAAATAAAACAAAAGCAGTCATGTAAATATCTGAATTTTCACAGCACAGCAAAATCAGTTGCACCATTCAATTCCGCTTGTCAAGACGGGGAGAATTCAATCACATTTATTCGATGCGACGTTTCTTATGGGATTTAATAAGCGACAACATTTTGACCCCAAACCGAGAGGATTCTGGGATGTTTGTGGTTTTTTGGTAATAACTCTGGAAGTAAACGTCGCAGACCCATCAAGGTGGTACTCGTACTGCTCGCCTCATCGAGAGGAATTCATATATATGAGTTGTTAAGCTATGGGATATGAAATGGACGAGCGACCAATAAAACAACATGTATTATGGGGTTGAATGCTTTTTGCTATTCACAAAATAAAACAAAAGCAGTCATGCAAATATCTGAATTTTCACAGCACAGCAAAATCAGTTGCACCATTCAATTCCGCTCGTCCAGACGGGGAGAATTCAATCACATTCATTCGATGCGACGTTTCTTATGGGATTTAATGAGCGACAACATTTTGACCCCAAACCGAGAGGATTCTGGGATGTTTGTGTTTTTTTGGTAATAACTCTGGAAGGAAACGTCGCAGAACCATCAAGGTGGTACTCGTACTGCTCGCCTCGTCGAGAGGAATCCATATATATGAATGGTTAAGCTATGTGATATGAAATGGACGAGCGACCAATAAAACAGCATGTATTATGGGGTTGAATCCTTTTTGCTATTCACAAAACAAAACAAAAGCAGTCATGCAAATATCTGAATTTTCACAGCACAGCAAAATCAGTTGCACCATTAAATTCCGCTCGTCCAGACGGGGAGAATTCAATCACATTCATTCGATGGGACGTTTCTTATGGGATTTAATAAGCGACAACATTTTGACCCCAAACCGAGAGGATTCTGGGATGTTTGTGGTTTTTTGGTAATAACTCTGGAAGAAAACGTCGCAAACCCATCAAGGTGGTACTCGTACTGCTCGCCTCCTCGAGCGGAATCCAAATATATGAGTGTTTCAGCTATGGGATATGAAATGGACGAACGACCAATAAAACAACATGTATTATGGGGTTGAATGCTTTTTGCTATTCACAAAATAAAACAAAAGCAGTCATGTAAATATCTGAATTTTCACAGCACAGCAAAATCAGTTGCACCATTCAATTCCGCTCGTCCAGACGGGGAGAATTCAATCACATTTATTCGATGCGACGTTTCTTATGGGATTTAATAAGCGACAACATTTTGACCCCAAACCGAGAGGATTCTGGGATGTTTGTGGTTTTTTGGTAATAACTCTGGAAGTAAACGTCGCAGACCCATCAAGGTGGTACTCGTACTGCTCGCCTCATCGAGAGGAATCCAAATATATGAGTTGTTAAGCTATGGGACATGAAATGGACGAGCGACCAATAAAACAACATGTATTATGGGGTTGAATGCTTTTTGCTATTCACAAAATAAAACAAAAGCAGTCATGCAAATATCTGAATTTTCACAGCACAGCAAAATCAGTTGCACCATTCAATTCCGCTCGTCCAGACGGGTACAATTCAATCACATTCATTCGATGCGACGTTTCTTATGGGATTTAATAAGCGACACCATTTTGACCCCAAACCGAGAGGATTCTGGGATGTTTGTGGTTTTTTGGTAATAACTCTGGAAGGAAACGTCGCAGACCCATCAAGGTTGTACTCGTACTGCTCGCCTCATCGAGAGGAATTCAAATATATGAGTGTTTCAGCTATGGGATATGAAATGGACGAGCGACCAATAAAACAACATGTAATATGGGGTTGAATGCTTTTTGCTATTCACAAAATAAAACAAAAGCAGTCATGCAAATATCTGAATTTTCACAGCACAGCAAAATCAGTTGCACCATTCAATTCCGCTCGTCCAGACGGGGAGAATTCAATCACATTCATTCGATGGGACGTTTCTTATGGGATTTAATAAGCGACAACATTTTGACCCCAAACCGAGAGGATTCTGGGATGTTTGTGGTTTTTTGGTAATAACTCTGGAAGGAAACGTCGCAGACCCATCAAGGTGGTACTCGTACTGCTCGCCTCGTCGAGCGGAATCCAAATATATGAGTGTTTCAGCTATGGGATATGAAATGGACGAGCGACCAATAAAACAACATGTATTATGGGGTTGAATGCTTTTTGCTATTCACAAAATAAAACAAAAGCAGTCATGTAAATATCTGAATTTTCACAGCACAGCAAAATCAGTTGCACCATTCAATTCCGCTTGTCAAGACGGGGAGAATTCAATCACATTTATTCGATGCGACGTTTCTTATGGGATTTAATAAGCGACAACATTTTGACCCCAAACCGAGAGGATTCTGGGATGTTTGTGGTTTTTTGGTAATAACTCTGGAAGTAAACGTCGCAGACCCATCAAGGTGGTACTCGTACTGCTCGCCTCATCGAGAGGAATTCATATATATGAGTTGTTAAGCTATGGGATATGAAATGGACGAGCGACCAATAAAACAACATGTATTATGGGGTTGAATGCTTTTTGCTATTCACAAAATAAAACAAAAGCAGTCATGCAAATATCTGAATTTTCACAGCACAGCAAAATCAGTTGCACCATTCAATTCCGCTCGTCCAGACGGGGAGAATTCAATCACATTCATTCGATGCGACGTTTCTTATGGGATTTAATGAGCGACAACATTTTGACCCCAAACCGAGAGGATTCTGGGATGTTTGTGTTTTTTTGGTAATAACTCTGGAACGAAACGTCGCAGAACCATCAAGGTGGTACTCGTACTGCTCGCCTCGTCGAGAGGAATCCAAATATATGAATGGTTAAGCTATGTGATATGAAATGGACGAGCGACCAATAAAACAGCATGTATTATGGGGTTGAATCCTTTTTGCTATTCACAAAACAAAACAAAAGCAGTCATGCAAATATCTGAATTTTCACAGCACAGCAAAATCAGTTGCACCATTAAATTCCGCTCGTCCAGACGGGGAGAATTCAATCACATTCATTCGATGGGACGTTTCTTATGGGATTTAATAAGCGACAACATTTTGACCCCAAACCGAGAGGATTCTGGGATGTTTGTGGTTTTTTGGTAATAACTCTGGAAGAAAACGTCGCAAACCCATCAAGGTGGTACTCGTACTGCTCGCCTCCTCGAGCGGAATCCAAATATATGAGTGTTTCAGCTATGGGATATGAAATGGACGAACGACCAATAAAACAACATGTATTATGGGGTTGAATGCTTTTTGCTATTCACAAAATAAAACAAAAGCAGTCATGTAAATATCTGAATTTTCACAGCACAGCAAAATCAGTTGCACCATTCAATTCCGCTCGTCCAGACGGGGAGAATTCAATCACATTTATTCGATGCGACGTTTCTTATGGGATTTAATAAGCGACAACATTTTGACCCCAAACCGAGAGGATTCTGGGATGTTTGTGGTTTTTTGGTAATAACTCTGGAAGTAAACGTCGCAGACCCATCAAGGTGGTACTCGTACTGCTCGCCTCATCGAGAGGAATCCAAATATATGAGTTGTTAAGCTATGGGATATGAAATGGACGAGCGACCAATAAAACAACATGTATTATGGGGTTGAATGCTTTTTGCTATTCACAAAATAAAACAAAAGCAGTCATGCAAATATCTGAATTTTCACAGCACAGCAAAATCAGTTGCACCATTCAATTCCGCTCGTCCAGACGGGTAGAATTCAATCACATTCATTCGATGCGACGTTTCTTATGGGATTTAATAAGCGACACCATTTTGACCCCAAACAGAGAGGATTCTGGGATGTTTGTGGTTTTTTGGTAATAACTCTGGAAGGAAACGTCGCAGACCCATCAAGGTGGTTATCGTACTGCTCGCCTCATCGAGAGGAATCCAAATATATGAGTGTTTCAGCTATGGGATATGAAATGGACGAGCGACCAATAAAACAGCATGTATTATGGGGTTGAATGCTTTTTGTTATTCACAAAATAAAACAAATGCAGTCATGCAAATATTTGAATTTTCACAGCACAGCAAAATCAGTTGCACCATTCAATTCCGCTCGTCCAGACGGGGAGAATTCAATCACATTCATTCGATGGGACGTTTCTTATGGGATTTAATAAGCGACAACATTTTGACCCCAAACCGAGAGGATTCTGGGATGTTTGTGGTTTTTTGGTAATAACTCTGGAAGGAAACGTCGCAGACCCATCAAGGTGGTACTCGTACTGCTCGCCTCGTCGAGCGGAATCCAAATATATGAGTGTTTCAGCAATGGGATATGAAATGGACGAGCGACCAATAAAACAACATGTATTATGGGGTTGAATGCTTTTTGCTATTCACAAAATAAAACAAAAGCAGTCATGTAAATATCTGAATTTTCACAGCACAGCAAAATGAGTTGTACCATTCAATTCCGCTCGTCCAGACGGGGAGAATTCAATCACATTTATTCGATGCGACGTTTCTTATGGGATTTAATAAGCGACAACATTTTGACCCCAAACCGAGAGGATTCTGGGATGTTTGTGGTTTTTTGGTAATAACTCTGGAAGTAAACGTCGCAGACCCATCAAGGTGGTACTCGTACTGCTCGCCTCATCGAGAGGAATCCAAATATATGAGTTGTTAAGCTATGGGATATGAAATGGACGAGCGACCAATAAAACAACATGTATTATGGGGTTGAATGCTTTTTGCTATTCACAAAATAAAACAAAAGCAGTCATGCAAATATCTGAATTTTCACAGCACAGCAAAATCAGTTGCACCATTCAATTCCGCTCGTCCAGACGGGGAGAATTCAATCACATTCATTCGATGCGACGTTTCTTATGGGATTTAATAAGCGACACCATTTTGACCCCAAACCGAGAGGATTCTGGGATGTTTGTGGTTTTTTGGTAATAACTCTGGAAGGAAACGTCGCAGACCCATCAAGGTGGTACTCGTACTGCTCGCCTCGTCGAGCGGAATTCAAATGTATGAGGGTTTCAGCTATGGGATATGAAATGGACGAGCGACCAATAAAACAGCATGTATTATGGGGTTGAATGCTTTTTGTTATTCACAAAATAAAACAAATTCAGTCAAGCAAATATTTGAATTTTCACAGCACAGCAAAATCAGTTGCACCATTCAATTCCGCTCGTCCAGACGGGGAGAATTCAATCACATTCATTCGATGGGACGTTTCTTATGGGATTTAATAAGCGACAACATTTTGACCCCAAACCGAGAGGATTCTGGGATGTTTGTGGTTTTTTGGTAATAACTCTGGAAGGAAACGTCGCAGACCCATCAAGGTGGTACTCGTACTGCTCGCCTCGTCGAGCGGAATTCAAATGTATGAGGGTTTCAGCTATGGGATATGAAATGGACGAGCGACCAATAAAACAGCATGTATTATGGGGTTGAATGCTTTTTGTTATTCACAAAATAAAACAAATTCAGTCAAGCAAATATTTGAATTTTCACAGCACAGCAAAATCAGTTGCACCATTCAATTCCGCTCGTCCAGACGGGGAGAATTCAATCACATTCATTCGATGGGACGTTTCTTATGGGATTTAATAAGCGACAACATTTTGACCCCAAACCGAGAGGATTCTGGGATGTTTGTGGTTTTTTGGTAATAACTCTGGAAGGAAACGTCGCAGACCCATCAAGGTGGTACTCGTACTGCTCGCCTCGTCGAGCGGAATCCAAATATATGAGTGTTTCAGCTATGGGATATGAAATGGACGAGCGACCAATAAAACAACATGTATTATGGGGTTGAATGCTTTTTGCTATTCACAAAATAAAACAAAAGCAGTCATGTAAATATCTGAATTTTCACAGCACAGCAAAATCAGTTGTACCATTCAATTCCGCTCGTCCAGACGGGGAGAATTCAATCACATTTATTCGATGCGACGTTTCTTATGGGATTTAATAAGCGACAACATTTTGACCCCAAACCGAGAGGATTCTGGGATGTTTGTGGTTTTTTGGTAATAACTCTGGAAGTAAACGTCGCAGACCCATCAAGGTGGTACTCGTACTGCTCGCCTCATCGAGAGGAATCCAAATATATGAGTTGTTAAGCTATGGGATATGAAATGGACGAGCGACCAATAAAACAACATGTATTATGGGGTTGAATGCTTTTTGCTATTCACAAAATAAAACAAAAGCAGTCATGCAAATATCTGAATTTTCACAGCACAGCAAAATCAGTTGCACCATTCAATTCCGCTCGTCCAGACGGGTAGAATTCAATCACATTCATTCGATGCGACGTTTCTTATGTGATTTAATAAGCGATACCATTTTGACCCCAAACCGAGAGGATTCTGGGATGTTTGTGGTTTTTTGGTAATAACTCTGGAAGGAAACGTCGCAGACCCATCAAGGTGGTACTCGTACTGCTCGCCTCGTCGAGCGGAATTCAAATGTATGAGGGTTTCAGCTATGGGATATGAAATGGACGAGCGACCAATAAAACAGCATGTATTATGGGGTTGAATGCTTTTTGTTATTCACAAAATAAAACAAATTCAGTCAAGCAAATATTTGAATTTTCACAGCACAGCAAAATCAGTTGCACCATTCAATTCCGCTCGTCCAGACGGGGAGAATTCAATCACATTCATTCGATGGGACGTTTCTTATGGGATTTAATAAGCGACAACATTTTGACCCCAAACCGAGAGGATTCTGGGATGTTTGTGGTTTTTTGGTAATAACTCTGGAAGGAAACGTCGCAGACCCATCAAGGTGGTACTCGTACTGCTCGCCTCGTCGAGCGGAATCCAAATATATGAGTGTTTCAGCTATGGGATATGAAATGGACGAGCGACCAATAAAACAACATGTATTATGGGGTTGAATGCTTTTTGCTATTCACAAAATAAAACAAAAGCAGTCATGTAAATATCTGAATTTTCACAGCACAGCAAAATCAGTTGTACCATTCAATTCCGCTCGTCCAGACGGGGAGAATTCAATCACATTTATTCGATGCGACGTTTCTTATGGGATTTAATAAGCGACAACATTTTGACCCCAAACCGAGAGGATTCTGGGATGTTTGTGTTTTTTTGGTAATAACTCTGGAAGTAAACGTCGCAGACCCATCAAGGTGGTACTCGTACTGCTCGCCTCATCGAGAGGAATCCAAATATATGAGTTGTTAAGCTATGGGATATGAAATGGACGAGCGACCAATAAAACAACATGTATTATGGGGTTGAATGCTTTTTGCTATTCACAAAATAAAACAAAAGCAGTCATGCAAATATCTGAATTTTCACAGCACAGCAAAATCAGTTGCACCATTCAATTCCGCTCGTCCAGACGGGTAGAATTCAATCACACTCATTCGATGCGACGTTTCTTATGGGATTTAATAAGCGACACCATTTTGACCCCAAACCGAGAGGATTCTGGGATGTTTGTGGTTTTTTGGTAATAACTCTGGAAGGAAACGTCGCAGACCCATCAAGGTGGTACTCGTACTGCTCGCCTCGTCGAGCGGAATTCAAATGTATGAGGGTTTCAGCTATGGGATATGAAATGGACGAGCGACCAATAAAACAGCATGTATTATGGGGTTGAATGCTTTTTGCTATTCACAAAATAAAACAAAAGCAGTCATGCAAATATCTGAATTTTCACAGCACAGCAAAATCAGTTGCACCATTCAATTCCGCTCGTCCAGACGGGGAGAATTCAATCACATTTATTCGATGCGACGTTTCTTATGGGATTTAATAAGCGACAACATTTTGACCCCAAACCGAGAGGATTCTGGGATGTTTGTGGTTTCTTGATAATAACTCTGGAAGGAAACGTCGCAGACCCATCAAGGTGGTACTCGTACTGCTCGCCTCGTCGAGCGGAATCCAAATATATGAGTGTTTCAGCTATGGGATATGAAATGGACGAGCGACCAATAAAACAACATGTATTATGGGGTTGAATGCTTTTTGCTATTCACAAAATAAAACAAAAGCAGTCATGTAAATATCTGAATTTTCACAGCACAGCAAAATCAGTTGCACCATTCAATTCCGCTCGTCCAGACGGGGAGAATTCAATCACATTTATTCGATGCGACGTTTCTTATGGGATTTAATAAGCGACAACATTTTGACCCCAAACCGAGAGGATTCTGGGATGTTTGTGGTTTTTTGGTAATAACTCTGGAAGTAAACGTCGCAGCCCCATCAAGGTGGTACTCGTACTGCTCGCCTCATCGAGAGGAATCCAAATATATGAGTTGTTAAGCTATGGGATATGAAATGGACGAGCGACCAATAAAACAACATGTATTATGGGGTTGAATGCTTTTTGCTATTCACAAAATAAAACAAAAGCAGTCATGCAAATATCTGAATTTTCACAGCACAGCAAAATCAGTTGCACCATTCAATTCCGCTCGTCCAGACGGGTAGAATTCAATCACATTCATTCGATGCGACGTTTCTTATGGGATTTAATAAGCGACACCATTTTGACCCCAAACCGAGAGGATTCTGGGATGTTTGTGGTTTTTTGGTAATAACTCTGGAAGGAAACGTCGCAGACCCATCAAGGTTGTACTCGTACTGCTCGCCTCATCGAGAGGAATTCAAATATATGAGGGTTTCAGCTATGGGATATGAAATGGACGAGCGACCAATAAAACAACATGTAATATGGGGTTGAATGCTTTTTGCTATTCACAAAATAAAACAAAAGCAGTCATGCAAATATTTGAATTTTCACAGCACAGAAAAATCAGTTGCACCATTCAATTCCGCTCGTCCAGACGGGGAGAATTCAATCACATTAATTCGATGCGACGTTTCTTATGGGATTTAATAAGCGACAACATTTTGACCCCAAACCGAGAGGATTCTGGGATGTTTGTGTTTTTTTGGTAATAACTCTGGAAGGAAACGTCGCAGACCGATCAAGGTGGTACTCGTACTGCTCGCTTCGTCGACCGGAATCCAAATATATGAGTGTTTCAGCTATGGGATATGAAATGGACGAGTGACCAATAAAACAACATGTATTATGGGGTTGAATGCTTTTTGCTATTCACAAAATAAAACAAAAGCAGTCATGCAAATATCTGAATTTTCACAGCACAGCAAAATCAGTTGCACCATTCAATTCCGCTCGTCCAGACGGGGAGAATTAAATCACATTCATTCGATGCGACGTTTCCTATGGGATTTAATGAGCGACAACATTTTGACCCCAAACCGAGATGATTCTGGGATGTTTGTGTTTTTTTGGTAATAACTCTGGAAGGAAACGTCGCAGACCCATCAAGGTGGTACTCGTACTGCTCGCCTCATCGAGAGGAATCCAAATATATGAGTGTTTCAGCTATGGGATATGAAATGGACGAGCGACCAATAAAACAACATGTATTATGGGGTTGAATGCTTTTTGCTATTCACAAAATAAAACAAAAGCAGTCATGTAAATATCTGAATTTTCACAGCACAGCAAAATCAGTTGCACCATTCAATTCCGCTCGTCCAGACGGGGAGAATTCAATCACATTTATTCGATGCGACGTTTCTTATGGGATTTAATAAGCGACAACATTTTGACCGCAAACCGAGAGGATTCTGGGATGTTTGTGGTTTTTTGGTAATAACTCTGGAAGTAAACGTCGCAGACCCATCAAGGTGGTACTCGTACTGCTCGACTCATCGAGAGGAATTCATATATATGAGTTGTTAAGCTATGGGATATGAAATGGACGAGCGACCAATAAAACAACATGTATTATGGGGTTGAATGCTTTTTGCTATTCACAAAATAAAACAAAAGCAGTCATGCAAATATCTGAATTTTCACAGCACAGAACAAAATCAGTTGCACCATTCAATTCCGCTCGTCCAGACGGGGAGAATTCAATCACATTCATTCGATGCGACGTTTTTTTATGGGATTTAATGAGCGACAACATTTTGACCCCAAACCGAGAGGATTCTGGGATGTTTGTGTTTTTTTGGTAATAACTCTGGAAGGAAACGTCGCAGACCCATCAAGGTGGTACTCGTACTGCTTGCCTCGTCGAGAGGAATCCAAATATATGAATGGTTAAGCTATGGGATTTGAAATGGACTAGCGACCAATAAAACAGCATGTATTATGGGGTTGAATGCTTTTTGTTATTCACAAAATAAAACAAATGCAGTCATGCAAATATTTGAATTTTCACAGCACAGCAAAATCAGTTGCACCATTCAATTCCGCTCGTCCAGACGGGGAGAATTCAATCACATTTATTCGATGCGACGTTTCTTATGGGATTTAATAAGCGACAACATTTTGACCCCAAACCGAGAGGATTCTGGGATGTTTGTGTTTTTTTGGTAATAACTCTGGAAGGAAACGTCGCAGAACCATCAAGGTGGTACTCGTACTGCTCGCCTCGTCGAGAGGAATCCAAATATATGAATGGTTAAGCTATGTGATATGAAATGGACGAGCGACCAATAAAACAGCATGTATTATGGGGTTGAATGCTTTTTGCTATTCACAAAACAAAACAAAAGCAGTCATGCAAATATCTGAATTTTCACAGCACAGCAAAATCAGTTGCACCATTCAATTCCGCTCGTCCAGACGGGGAGAATTCAATCACATTCATTCGATGGGACGTTTCTTATGGGATTTAATAAGCGACAACATTTTGACCCCAAACCGAGAGGATTCTGGGATGTTTGTGGTTTTTTGGTAATAACTCTGGAAGGAAACGTCGCAGACCCATCAAGGTTGTACTCGTACTGCTCGCCTCGTCGAGCGGAATCCAAATATATGAGTGTTTCAGCTATGGGATATGAAATGGACGAGCAACCAATAAAACAACATGTATTATGGGGTTGAATGCTTTTTGCTATTCACAAAATAAAACAAAAGCAGTCATGTAAATATCTGAATTTTCACAGCACAGCAAAATCAGTTGCACCATTCAATTCCGCTCGTCCAGACGGGGAGAATTCAATCACATTTATTCGATGCGACGTTTCTTATGGGATTTAATAAGCGACAACATTTTGACCCCAAACCGAGAGGATTCTGGGATGTTTGTGGTTTCTTGATAATAACTCTGGAAGGAAACGTCGCAGACCCATCAAGGTGGTACTCGTACTGCTCGCCTCGTCGAGCGGAATCCAAATATATGAGTGTTTCAGCTATGGGATATGAAATGGACGAGCGACCAATAAAACAACATGTATTATGGGGTTGAATGCTTTTTGCTATTCACAAAATAAAACAAAAGCAGTCATGTAAATATCTGAATTTTCACAGCACAGCAAAATCAGTTGCACCATTCAATTCCGCTCGTCCAGACGGGGAGAATTCAATCACATTTATTCGATGCGACGTTTCTTATGGGATTTAATAAGCGACAACATTTTGACCCCAAACCGAGAGGATTCTGGGATGTTTGTGGTTTTTTGGTAATAACTCTGGAAGTAAACGTCGCAGCCCCATCAAGGTGGTACTCGTACTGCTCGCCTCATCGAGAGGAATCCAAATATATGAGTTGTTAAGCTATGGGATATGAAATGGACGAGCGACCAATAAAACAACATGTATTATGGGGTTGAATGCTTTTTGCTATTCACAAAATAAAACAAAAGCAGTCATGCAAATATCTGAATTTTCACAGCACAGCAAAATCAGTTGCACCATTCAATTCCGCTCGTCCAGACGGGGAGAATTCAGTCACATTTATTCGATGCGACGTTTCTTATGGGATTTAATAAGCGACAACATTTTGACCCCAAACCGAGAGGATTCTGGGATGTTTGTGGTTTTTTGGTAATAACTCTGGAAGGAAACGTCGCAGACCCATCAAGGTGGTACTCGTACTGCTCGCCTCGTCGAGCGGAATCCAAATATATGAGTGTTTCAGCTATGGGATATGAAATGGACGAGCGACCAATAAAACAACATGTATTATGGGGTTGAATGCTTTTTGCTATTCACAAAATAAAACAAAAGCAGTCATGTAAATATCTGAATTTTCACAGCACAGCAAAATCAGTTGCATCATTCAATTCCGCTCGTCCAGACAGGGAGAATTCAATCACATTTATTCGATGCGACGTTTCTTATGGGATTTAATAAGCGACACCATTTTGACCCCAAACCGAGAGGATTCTGGGATGTTTGTGGTTTTTTGGTAATAACTCTGGAAGAAAACGTCGCAGACCCATCAAGGTGGTACTCGTACTGCTCGCGTCATCGAGAGGAATCCAAATATATGAGTTGTTAAGCTATGGGATATGAAATGGACGAGCGACCAATAAAACAACATGTATTATGGGGTTGAATGCTTTTTGCTATTCACAAAATAAAACAAAAGCAGTCATGCAAATATCTGAATTTTCACAGCACAGCAAAATCAGTTGCACCATTCAATTCCGCTCGTCCAGACGGGTAGAATTCAATCACATTCATTCGATGCGACGTTTCTTATGGGATTTAATAAGCGACACCATTTTGACCCCAAACCGAGAGGATTCTGGGATGTTTGTGGTTTTTTGGTAATAACTCTGGAAGGAAACGTCGCAGACCCATCAAGGTTGTACTCGTACTGCTCGCCTCATCGAGAGGAATTCAAATATATGAGGGTTTCAGCTATGGGATATGAAATGGACGAGCGACCAATAAAACAACATGTAATATGGGGTTGAATGCTTTTTGCTATTCACAAAATAAAACAAAAGCAGTCATGCAAATATTTGAATTTTCACAGCACAGAAAAATCAGTTGCACCATTCAATTCCGCTCGTCCAGACGGGGAGAATTCAATCACATTAATTCGATGCGACGTTTCTTATGGGATTTAATAAGCGACAACATTTTGACCCCAAACCGAGAGGATTCTGGGATGTTTGTGTTTTTTTGGTAATAACTCTGGAAGGAAACGTCGCAGACCGATCAAGGTGGTACTCGTACTGCTCGCTTCGTCGACCGGAATCCAAATATATGAGTGTTTCAGCTATGGGATATGAAATGGACGAGTGACCAATAAAACAACATGTATTATGGGGTTGAATGCTTTTTGCTATTCACAAAATAAAACAAAAGCAGTCATGCAAATATCTGAATTTTCACAGCACAGCAAAATCAGTTGCACCATTCAATTCCGCTCGTCCAGACGGGGAGAATTAAATCACATTCATTCGATGCGACGTTTCCTATGGGATTTAATGAGCGACAACATTTTGACCCCAAACCGAGATGATTCTGGGATGTTTGTGTTTTTTTGGTAATAACTCTGGAAGGAAACGTCGCAGACCCATCAAGGTGGTACTCGTACTGCTCGCCTCATCGAGAGGAATCCAAATATATGAGTGTTTCAGCTATGGGATATGAAATGGACGAGCGACCAATAAAACAACATGTATTATGGGGTTGAATGCTTTTTGCTATTCACAAAATAAAACAAAAGCAGTCATGTAAATATCTGAATTTTCACAGCACAGCAAAATCAGTTGCACCATTCAATTCCGCTCGTCCAGACGGGGAGAATTCAATCACATTTATTCGATGCGACGTTTCTTATGGGATTTAATAAGCGACAACATTTTGACCGCAAACCGAGAGGATTCTGGGATGTTTGTGGTTTTTTGGTAATAACTCTGGAAGTAAACGTCGCAGACCCATCAAGGTGGTACTCGTACTGCTCGCCTCGTCGAGAGGAATCCAAATATATGAATGGTTAAGCTATGGGATTTGAAATGGACTAGCGACCAATAAAACAGCATGTATTATGGGGTTGAATGCTTTTTGTTATTCACAAAATAAAACAAATGCAGTCATGCAAATATTTGAATTTTCACAGCACAGCAAAATCAGTTGCACCATTCAATTCCGCTCGTCCAGACGGGGAGAATTCAATCACATTTATTCGATGCGACGTTTCTTATGGGATTTAATAAGCGACAACATTTTGACCCCAAACCGAGAGGATTCTGGGATGTTTGTGTTTTTTTGGTAATAACTCTGGAAGGAAACGTCGCAGAACCATCAAGGTGGTACTCGTACTGCTCGCCTCGTCGAGAGGAATCCAAATATATGAATGGTTAAGCTATGTGATATGAAATGGACGAGCGACCAATAAAACAGCATGTATTATGGGGTTGAATGCTTTTTGCTATTCACAAAACAAAACAAAAGCAGTCATGCAAATATCTGAATTTTCACAGCACAGCAAAATCAGTTGCACCATTCAATTCCGCTCGTCCAGACGGGGAGAATTCAATCACATTCATTCGATGGGACGTTTCTTATGGGATTTAATAAGCGACAACATTTTGACCCCAAACCGAGAGGATTCTGGGATGTTTGTGGTTTTTTGGTAATAACTCTGGAAGGAAACGTCGCAGACCCATCAAGGTTGTACTCGTACTGCTCGCCTCGTCGAGCGGAATCCAAATATATGAGTGTTTCAGCTATGGGATATGAAATGGACGAGCAACCAATAAAACAACATGTATTATGGGGTTGAATGCTTTTTGCTATTCACAAAATAAAACAAAAGCAGTCATGTAAATATCTGAATTTTCACAGCACAGCAAAATCAGTTGCACCATTCAATTCCGCTCGTCCAGACGGGGAGAATTCAATCACATTTATTCGATGCGACGTTTCTTATGGGATTTAATAAGCGACAACATTTTGACCCCAAACCGAGAGGATTCTGGGATGTTTGTGGTTTTTTGGTAATAACTCTGGAAGTAAACGTCGCAGACCCATCAAGGTGGTACTCGTACTGCTCGCCTCATCGAGAGGAATCCAAATATATGAGTTGTTAAGCTATGGGATATGAAATGGACGAGCGACCAATAAAACAACATGTATTATGGGGTTGAATGCTTTTTGCTATTCACAAAATAAAACAAAAGCAGTCATGCAAATATCTGAATTTTCACAGCACAGCAAAATCAGTTGCACCATTCAATTCCGCTTGTCCAGACGGGTAGAATTAAATCACATTCATTCGATGCGACGTTTCTTATGGGATTTAATAAGCGACACCATTTTGACCCCAAACCGAGAGGATTCTGGGATGTTTGTGGTTTTTTGGTAATAACTCTGGAAGGAAACGTCGCAGACCCATCAAGGTTGTACTCGTACTGCTCGCCTCATCGAGAGGAATTCAAATATATGAGTGTTTCAGCTATGGGATATGAAATGGACGAGCGACCAATAAAACAACATGTAATATGG
Source organism: Petromyzon marinus (assembly GCF_048934315.1). Classification (NCBI taxonomy): domain Eukaryota; kingdom Metazoa; phylum Chordata; class Hyperoartia; order Petromyzontiformes; family Petromyzontidae; genus Petromyzon; species Petromyzon marinus. The sequence goes on along the minus strand of NC_133725.1, from coordinate 17,000,094 downwards.
GGTTGAATGCTTTTTGCTATTCACAAAATAAAACAAAAGCAGTCATGCAAATATCTGAATTTTCACAGCACAGCAAAATCAGTTGCACCATTCAATTCCGCTCGTCCAGACGGGGAGAATTCAATCACATTCATTCGATGGGACGTTTCTTATGGGATTTAATAAGCGACAACATTTTGACCCCAAACCGAGAGGATTCTGGGATGTTTGTGGTTTTTTGGTAATAACTCTGGAAGTAAACGTCGCAGACCCATCAAGGTGGTACTCGCACTGCTCGCCTCATCGAGAGGAATCCAAATATATGAGTTGTTAAGCTATGGGATATGAAATGGACGAGCGAACAATAAAACAACATGTATTATGGGGTTGAATGCTTTTTGCTATTCACAAAATAAAACAAAAGCAGTCATGCAAATATCTGAATTTTCACAGCACAGCAAAATCAGTTGCACCATTCAATTCCGCTCGTCCAGACGGGTAGAATTCAATCACATTCATTCGATGCGACGTTTCTTATGGGATTTAATAAGCGACACCATTTTGACCCCAAACCGAGAGGATTCTGGGATGTTTGTGGTTTTTTGGTAATAACTCTGGAAGGAAACGTCGCAGACCCATCAAGGTTGTACTCGTACTGCTCGCCTCATCGAGAGGAATTCAAATATATGAGTGTTTCAGCTATGGGATATGAAATGGACGAGCGACCAATAAAACAACATGTAATATGGGGTTGAATGCTTTTTGCTATTCACAAAATAAAACAAAAGCAGTCATGCAAATATTTGAATTTTCACAGCACAGCAAAATCAGTTGCACCATTCAATTCCGCTCGTCCAGACGGGGAGAATTCAATCACATTTATTCGATGCGACGTTTCTTATGGGATTTAATAAGCGACAACATTTTGACCCCAAACCGAGAGGATTCTGGGATGTTTGTGTTTTTTTGGTAATAACTCTGGAAGGAAACGTCGCAGACCGATCAAGGTGGTACTCGTACTGCTCGCCTCGTCGACCGGAATCCAAATATATGAGTGTTTCAGCTATGGGATATGAAATGGACGAGCGACCAATAAAACAACATGTATTATGGGGTTGAATGCTTTTGCTATTCACAAAATAAAACAAAAGCAGTCATGCAAATATCTGAATTTTCACAGCACAGCAAAATCAGTTGCACCATTCAATTCCGCTCGTCCAGACGGGGAGAATTCAATCACATTCATTCGATGCGACGTTTCCTATGGGATTTAATGAGCGACAACATTTTGACCCCAAACCGAGATGATTCTGGGATGTTTGTGTTTTTTTGGTAATAACTCTGGAAGGAAACGTCACAGACCCATCAAGGTTGTACTCGTACTGCTCGCCTCATCGAGAGGAATCCAAATATATGAGTTGTTAAGCTATGGGATATGAAATGGACGAGCGACCAATAAAACAACATGTATTATGGGGTTGAATGCTTTTTGCTATTCACAAAATAAAACAAAAGCAGTCATGCAAATATCTGAATTTTCACAGCACAGCAAAATCAGTTGCACCATTCAATTCCGCTCGTCCAGACGGGTAGAATTAAATCACATTCATTCGATGCGACGTTTCTTATGGGATTTAATAAGCGACACCATTTTGACCCCAAACCGAGAGGATTCTGGGATGTTTGTGGTTTTTTGGTAATAACTCTGGAAGGAAACGTCGCAGACCCATCAAGGTTGTACTCGTACTGCTCGCCTCATCGAGAGGAATTCAAATATATGAGGGTTTCAGCTATGGGATATGAAATGGACGAGCGACCAATAAAACAACATGTAATATGGGGTTGAATGCTTTTTGCTATTCACAAAATAAAACAAAAGCAGTCATGCAAATATTTGAATTTTCACAGCACAGAAAAATCAGTTGCACCATTCAATTCCGCTCGTCCAGACGGGGAGAATTCAATCACATTAATTCGATGCGACGTTTCTTATGGGATTTAATAAGCGACAACATTTTGACCCCAAACCGAGAGGATTCTGGGATGTTTGTGTTTTTTTGGTAATAACTCTGGAAGGAAACGTCGCAGACCGATCAAGGTGGTACTCGTACTGCTCGCTTCGTCGACCGGAATCCAAATATATGAGTGTTTCAGCTATGGGATATGAAATGGACGAGTGACCAATAAAACAACATGTATTATGGGGTTGAATGCTTTTTGCTATTCACAAAATAAAACAAAAGCAGTCATGCAAATATCTGAATTTTCACAGCACAGCAAAATCAGTTGCACCATTCAATTCCGCTCGTCCAGACGGGGAGAATTAAATCACATTCATTCGATGCGACGTTTCCTATGGGATTTAATGAGCGACAACATTTTGACCCCAAACCGAGATGATTCTGGGATGTTTGTGTTTTTTTGGTAATAACTCTGGAAGGAAACGTCGCAGACCCATCAAGGTGGTACTCGTACTGCTCGCCTCATCGAGAGGAATCCAAATATATGAGTGTTTCAGCTATGGGATATGAAATGGACGAGCGACCAATAAAACAACATGTATTATGGGGTTGAATGCTTTTTGCTATTCACAAAATAAAACAAAAGCAGTCATGTAAATATCTGAATTTTCACAGCACAGCAAAATCAGTTGCACCATTCAATTCCGCTCGTCCAGACGGGGAGAATTCAATCACATTTATTCGATGCGACGTTTCTTATGGGATTTAATAAGCGACAACATTTTGACCGCAAACCGAGAGGATTCTGGGATGTTTGTGGTTTTTTGGTAATAACTCTGGAAGTAAACGTCGCAGACCCATCAAGGTGGTACTCGTACTGCTCGACTCATCGAGAGGAATTCATATATATGAGTTGTTAAGCTATGGGATATGAAATGGACGAGCGACCAATAAAACAACATGTATTATGGGGTTGAATGCTTTTTGCTATTCACAAAATAAAACAAAAGCAGTCATGCAAATATCTGAATTTTCACAGCACAGAACAAAATCAGTTGCACCATTCAATTCCGCTCGTCCAGACGGGGAGAATTCAATCACATTCATTCGATGCGACGTTTTTTTATGGGATTTAATGAGCGACAACATTTTGACCCCAAACCGAGAGGATTCTGGGATGTTTGTGTTTTTTTGGTAATAACTCTGGAAGGAAACGTCGCAGACCCATCAAGGTGGTACTCGTACTGCTCGCCTCGTCGAGAGGAATCCAAATATATGAATGGTTAAGCTATGGGATTTGAAATGGACTAGCGACCAATAAAACAGCATGTATTATGGGGTTGAATGCTTTTTGTTATTCACAAAATAAAACAAATGCAGTCATGCAAATATTTGAATTTTCACAGCACAGCAAAATCAGTTGCACCATTCAATTCCGCTCGTCCAGACGGGGAGAATTCAATCACATTTATTCGATGCGACGTTTCTTATGGGATTTAATAAGCGACAACATTTTGACCCCAAACCGAGAGGATTCTGGGATGTTTGTGTTTTTTTGGTAATAACTCTGGAAGGAAACGTCGCAGAACCATCAAGGTGGTACTCGTACTGCTCGCCTCGTCGAGAGGAATCCAAATATATGAATGGTTAAGCTATGTGATATGAAATGGACGAGCGACCAATAAAACAGCATGTATTATGGGGTTGAATGCTTTTTGCTATTCACAAAACAAAACAAAAGCAGTCATGCAAATATCTGAATTTTCACAGCACAGCAAAATCAGTTGCACCATTCAATTCCGCTCGTCCAGACGGGGAGAATTCAATCACATTCATTCGATGGGACGTTTCTTATGGGATTTAATAAGCGACAACATTTTGACCCCAAACCGAGAGGATTCTGGGATGTTTGTGGTTTTTTGGTAATAACTCTGGAAGGAAACGTCGCAGACCCATCAAGGTTGTACTCGTACTGCTCGCCTCGTCGAGCGGAATCCAAATATATGAGTGTTTCAGCTATGGGATATGAAATGGACGAGCAACCAATAAAACAACATGTATTATGGGGTTGAATGCTTTTTGCTATTCACAAAATAAAACAAAAGCAGTCATGTAAATATCTGAATTTTCACAGCACAGCAAAATCAGTTGCACCATTCAATTCCGCTCGTCCAGACGGGGAGAATTCAATCACATTTATTCGATGCGACGTTTCTTATGGGATTTAATAAGCGACAACATTTTGACCCCAAACCGAGAGGATTCTGGGATGTTTGTGGTTTTTTGGTAATAACTCTGGAAGTAAACGTCGCAGACCCATCAAGGTGGTACTCGTACTGCTCGCCTCATCGAGAGGAATCCAAATATATGAGTTGTTAAGCTATGGGATATGAAATGGACGAGCGACCAATAAAACAACATGTATTATGGGGTTGAATGCTTTTTGCTATTCACAAAATAAAACAAAAGCAGTCATGCAAATATCTGAATTTTCACAGCACAGCAAAATCAGTTGCACCATTCAATTCCGCTCGTCCAGACGGGTAGAATTAAATCACATTCATTCGATGCGACGTTTCTTATGGGATTTAATAAGCGACACCATTTTGACCCCAAACCGAGAGGATTCTGGGATGTTTGTGGTTTTTTGGTAATAACTCTGGAAGGAAACGTCGCAGACCCATCAAGGTTGTACTCGTACTGCTCGCCTCATCGAGAGGAATTCAAATATATGAGTGTTTCAGCTATGGGATATGAAATGGACGAGCGACCAATAAAACAACATGTAATATGGGGTTGAATGCTTTTTGCTATTCACAAAATAAAACAAAAGCAGTCATGCAAATATCTGAATTTTCACAGCACAGCAAAATCAGTTGCACCATTCAATTCCGCTCGTCCAGACGGGGAGAATTCAATCACATTCATTCGATGGGACGTTTCTTATGGGATTTAATAAGCGACAACATTTTGACCCCAAACCGAGAGGATTCTGGGATGTTTGTGGTTTTTTGGTAATAACTCTGGAAGTAAACGTCGCAGACCCATCAAGGTGGTACTCGTACTGCTCGACTCATCGAGAGGAATTCATATATATGAGTTGTTAAGCTATGGGATATGAAATGGACGAGCGAACAATAAAACAACATGTATTATGGGGTTGAATGCTTTTTGCTATTCACAAAATAAAACAAAAGCAGTCATGCAAATATCTGAATTTTCACAGCACAGAACAAAATCAGTTGCACCATTCAATTCCGCTCGTCCAGACGGGGAGAATTCAATCACATTCATTCGATGCGACGTTTCTTATGGGATTTAATGAGCGACAACATTTTGACCCCAAACCGAGAGGATTCTGGGATGTTTGTGTTTTTTTGGTAATAACTCTGGAAGGAAACGTCGCAGACCCATCAAGGTTGTACTCGTACTGCTCGCCTCATCGAGAGGAATCCAAATATATGAGTGTTTCAGCTATGGGATATGAAATGGACGAGCGACCAATAAAACAACATGTAATATGGGGTTGAATGCTTTTTGCTATTCACAAAATAAAACAAAAGCAGTCATGCAAATATTTGAATTTTCACAGCACAGCAAAATCAGTTGCACCATTCAATTCCGCTCGTCCAGACGGGGATAATTCAATCACATTTATTCGATGCGACGTTTCTTATGGGATTTAATAAGCGACAACATTTTGACCCCAAACCGAGAGGATTCTGGGATGTTTGTGTTTTTTTGGTAATAACTCTGGAAGGAAACGTCGCAGACCGATCAAGGTGGTACTCGTACTGCTCGCCTCGTCGACCGGAATCCAAATATATGAATGGTTAAGCTATGTGATATGAAATGGACGAGCGACCAATAAAACAACATGTATTATGGGGTTGAATGCTTTTGCTATTCACAAAATAAAACAAAAGCAGTCATGCAAATATCTGAATTTTCACAGCACAGCAAAATCAGTTGCACCATTCAATTCCGCTCGTCCAGACGGGGAGAATTCAATCACATTCATTCGATGGGACGTTTCTTATGGGATTTAATGAGCGACAACATTTTGACCCCAAACCGAGATGATTCTGGGATGTTTGTGTTTTTTTGGTAATAACTCTGGAAGGAAACGTCACAGACCCATCAAGGTTGTACTCGTACTGCTCGCCTCATCGAGAGGAATCCAAATATATGAGTTGTTAAGCTATGGGATATGAAATGGACGAGCGACCAATAAAACAACATGTATTATGGGGTTGAATGCTTTTTGCTATTCACAAAATAAAACAAAAGCAGTCATGTAAATATCTGAATTTTCACAGCACAGCAAAATCAGTTGCACCATTCAATTCCGCTCGTCCAGACGGGGAGAATTCAATCACATTCATTCGATGCGACGTTTCTTATGGGATTTAATAAGCGACACCATTTTGACCCCAAACCGAGAGGATTCTGGGATGTTTGTGGTTTTTTGGTAATAACTCTGGAAGGAAACGTCGCAGACCCATCAAGGTTGTACTCGTACTGCTCGCCTCATCGAGAGGAATTCAAATATATGAGTGTTTCAGCTATGGGATATGAAATGGACGAGCGACCAATAAAACAACATGTAATATGGGGTTGAATGCTTTTTGCTATTCACAAAATAAAACAAAAGCAGTCATGCAAATATCTGAATTTTCACAGCACAGCAAAATCAGTTGCACCATTCAATTCCGCTCGTCCAGACGGGTAGAATTCAATCACATTCATTCGATGCGACGTTTCTTATGGGATTTAATAAGCGACACCATTTTGACCCCAAACCGAGAGGATTCTGGGATGTTTGTGGTTTTTTGGTAATAACTCTGGAAGGAAACGTCGCAGACCCATCAAGGTTGTACTCGTACTGCTCGCCTCATCGAGAGGAATTCAAATATATGAGTGTTTCAGCTATGGGATATGAAATGGACGAGCGACCAATAAAACAACATGTAATATGGGGTTGAATGCTTTTTGCTATTCACAAAATAAAACATAAGCAGTCATGCAAATATTTGAATTTTCACAGCACAGCAAAATCAGTTGCACCATTCAATTCCGCTCGTCCAGACGGGGATAATTCAATCACATTTATTCGATGCGACGTTTCTTATGGGATTTAATAAGCGACAACATTTTGACCCCAAACCGAGAGGATTCTGGGATGTTTGTGTTTTTTTGGTAATAACTCTGGAAGGAAACGTCGCAGACCGATCAAGGTGGTACTCGTACTGCTCGCCTCGTCGACCGGAATCCAAATATATGAGTGTTTCAGCTATGGGATATGAAATGGACGAGCGACCAATAAAACAACATGTATTATGGGGTTGAATGCTTTTGCTATTCACAAAATAAAACAAAAGCAGTCATGCAAATATCTGAATTTTCACAGCACAGCAAAATCAGTTGCACCATTCAATTCCGCTCGTCCAGACGGGGAGAATTCAATCACATTCATTCGATGCGACGTTTCCTATGGGATTTAATGAGCGACAACATTTTGACCCCAAACCGAGATGATTCTGGGATGTTTGTGTTTTTTTGGTAATAACTCTGGAAGGAAACGTCACAGACCCATCAAGGTTGTACTCGTACTGCTCGCCTCGTCGAGCGGAATCCAAATATATGAGTGTTTCAGCTATGGTATATGAAATGGACGAGCGACCAATAAAACAACATGTATTATGGGGTTGAATGCTTTTTGCTATTCACAAAATAAAACAAAAGCAGTCATGTAAATATCTGAATTTTCACAGCACAGCAAAATCAGTTGCACCATTCAATTCCGCTCGTCCAGACGGGGAGAATTCAATCACATTTATTCGATGCGACGTTGCTTATGGGATTTAATAAGCGACAACATTTTGACCCCAAACCGAGAGGATTCTGGGATGTTTGTGGTTTTTTGGTAATAACCCTGGAAGTAAACGTCGCAGACCCAACAAGGTGGTACTCGTACTGCTCGCCTCATCGAGAGGAATTCATATATATGAGTTGTTAAGCTATGGGATATGAAATGGACGAGCGACCAATAAAACAACATGTATTATGGGGTTGAATGCTTTTTGCTATTCACAAAATAAAACAAAAGCAGTCATGCAAATATCTGAATTTTCACAGCACAGAACAAAATCAGTTGCACCATTCAATTCCGCTCGTCCAGACGGGGAGAATTCAATCACATTCATTCGATGCGACGTTTCTTATGGGATTTAATGAGCGACAACATTTTGACCCCAAACCGAGAGGATTCTGGGATGTTTGTGTTTTTTTGGTAATAACTCTGGAAGGAAACGTCGCAGACCGATCAAGGTGGTACTCGTACTGCTCGCCTCGTCGACCGGAATCCAAATATATGAGTGTTTCAGCTATGGGATATGAAATGGACGAGCGACCAATAAAACAGCATGTATTATGGGGTTGAATGCTTTTTGCTATTCACAAAATAAAACAAAAGCAGTCATGCAAATATCTGAATTTTCACAGCACAGCAAAATCAGTTGCACCATTCAATTCCGCTCGTCCAGACGGGGAGATTTCAATCACATTCATTCGATGCGACGTTTCCTATGGGATTTAATGAGCGACAACATTTTGACCCCAAACCGAGATGATTCTGGGATGTTTGTGTTTTTTTGGTAATAACTCTGGAAGGAAACGTCGCAGACCCATCAAGGTGGTACTCGTACTGCTCGCCTCGTCGAGCGGAATCCAAATATATGAGTGTTTCAGCTATGGGATATGAAATGGACGAGCGACCAATAAAACAACATGTATTATGGGGTTGAATGCTTTTTGCTATTCACAAAATAAAACAAAAGCAGTCATGTAAATATCTGAATTTTCACAGCACAGCAAAATCAGTTGCACCATTCAATTCCGCTCGTCCAGACGGGGAGAATTCAATCACATTTATTCGATGCGACGTTTCTTATGGGATTTAATAAGCGACAACATTTTGACCCCAAACCGAGAGGATTCTGGGATGTTTGTGGTTTTTTGGTAATAACCCTGGAAGTAAACGTCGCAGACCCATCAAGGTGGTACTCGTACTGCTCACCTCATCGAGAGGAATCCAAATATATGAGTTGTTAAGCTATGGGATATGAAATGGACGAGCGACCAATAAAACAACATGTATTATGGGGTTGAATGCTTTTTGCTATTCACAAAATAAAACAAAAGCAGTCATGCAAATATCTGAATTTTCACAGCACAGAACAAAATCAGTTGCACCATTCAATTCCGCTCGTCCAGACGGGGAGAATTCAATCACATTCATTCGATGCGACGTTTCTTATGGGATTTAATGAGCGACAACATTTTGACCCCAAACCGAGAGGATTCTGGGATGTTTGTGTTTTTTTGGTAATAACTCTGGAAGGAAACGTCGCAGACCGATCAAGGTGGTACTCGTACTGCTCGACTCGTCGACCGGAATCCAAATATATGAGTGTTTCAGCTATGGGATATGAAATGGACGAGCGACCAATAAAACAGCATGTATTATGGGGTTGAATGCTTTTTGCTATTCACAAAATAAAACAAAAGCAGTCATGCAAATATCTGAATTTTCACAGCACAGCAAAATCAGTTGCACCATTCAATTCCGCTCGTCCAGACGGGGAGAATTCAATCACATTCATTCGATGCGACGTTTCCTATGGGATTTAATGAGCGACAACATTTTGACCCCAAACCGAGATGATTCTGGGATGTTTGTGTTTTTTTGGTAATAACTCTGGAAGGAAACGTCGCAGACCCATCAAGGTGGTACTCGTACTGCTCGCCTCGTCGAGCGGAATCCAAATATATGAGTGTTTCAGCTATGGGATATGAAATGGACGAGCGACCAATAAAACAACATGTATTATGGGGTTGAATGCTTTTTGCTATTCACAAAATAAAACAAAAGCAGTCATGTAAATATCTGAATTTTCACAGCACAGCAAAATCAGTTGCACCATTCAATTCCGCTCGTCCAGACGGGGAGAATTCAATCACATTTATTCGATGCGACGTTTCTTATGGGATTTAATAAGCGACAACATTTTGACCCCAAACCGAGAGGATTCTGGGATGTTTGTGGTTTTTTGGTAATAACCCTGGAAGTAAACGTCGCAGACCCATCAAGGTGGTACTCGTACTGCTCGCCTCATCGAGAGGAATCCAAATATATGAGTTGTTAAGCTATGGGATATGAAATGGACGAGCGACCAATAAAACAACATGTATTATGGGGTTGAATGCTTTTTGCTATTCACAAAATAAAACAAAAGCAGTCATGCAAATATCTGAATTTTCACAGCACAGAACAAAATCAGTTGCACCATTCAATTCCGCTCGTCCAGACGGGGAGAATTCAATCACATTCATTCGATGCGACGTTTCTTATGGGATTTAATGAGCGACAACATTTTGACCCCAAACCGAGAGGATTCTGGGATGTTTGTGTTTTTTTGGTAATAACTCTGGAAGGAAACGTCGCAGACCGATCAAGGTGGTACTCGTACTGCTCGACTCGTCGACCGGAATCCAAATATATGAGTGTTTCAGCTATGGGATATGAAATGGACGAGCGACCAATAAAACAGCATGTATTATGGGGTTGAATGCTTTTTGCTATTCACAAAATAAAACAAAAGCAGTCATGCAAATATCTGAATTTTCACAGCACAGCAAAATCAGTTGCACCATTCAATTCCGCTCGTCCAGACGGGGAGAATTCAATCACATTCATTCGATGCGACGTTTCCTATGGGATTTAATGAGCGACAACATTTTGACCCCAAACCGAGATGATTCTGGGATGTTTGTGTTTTTTTGGTAATAACTCTGGAAGGAAACGTCGCAGACCCATCAAGGTGGTACTCGTACTGCTCGCCTCGTCGAGCGGAATCCAAATATATGAGTGTTTCAGCTATGGGATATGAAATGGACGAGCGACCAATAAAACAACATGTATTATGGGGTTGAATGCTTTTTGCTATTCACAAAATAAAACAAAAGCAGTCATGTAAATATCTGAATTTTCACAGCACAGCAAAATCAGTTGCACCATTCAATTCCGCTCGTCCAGACGGGGAGAATTCAATCACATTTATTCGATGCGACGTTTCTTATGGGATTTAATAAGCGACAACATTTTGACCCCAAACCGAGAGGATTCTGGGATGTTTGTGGTTTTTTGGTAATAACCCTGGAAGTAAACGTCGCAGACCCATCAAGGTGGTACTCGTACTGCTCGCCTCATCGAGAGGAATCCAAATATATGAGTTGTTAAGCTATGGGATATGAAATGGACGAGCGACCAATAAAACAACATGTATTATGGGGTTGAATGCTTTTTGCTATTCACAAAATAAAACAAAAGCAGTCATGCAAATATCTGAATTTTCACAGCACAGAACAAAATCAGTTGCACCATTCAATTCCGCTCGTCCAGACGGGGAGAATTCAATCACATTCATTCGATGCGACGTTTCTTATGGGATTTAATGAGCGACAACATTTTGACCCCAAACCGAGAGGATTCTGGGATGTTTGTGTTTTTTTGGTAATAACTCTGGAAGGAAACGTCGCAGACCGATCAAGGTGGTACTCGTACTGCTCGACTCGTCGACCGGAATCCAAATATATGAGTGTTTCAGCTATGGGATATGAAATGGACGAGCGACCAATAAAACAGCATGTATTATGGGGTTGAATGCTTTTTGCTATTCACAAAATAAAACAAAAGCAGTCATGCAAATATCTGAATTTTCACAGCACAGCAAAATCAGTTGCACCATTCAATTCCGCTCGTCCAGACGGGGAGAATTCAATCACATTCATTCGATGCGACGTTTCCTATGGGATTTAATGAGCGACAACATTTTGACCCCAAACCGAGATGATTCTGGGATGTTTGTGTTTTTTTGGTAATAACTCTGGAAGGAAACGTCGCAGACCCATCAAGGTGGTACTCGTACTGCTCGCCTCGTCGAGCGGAATCCAAATATATGAGTGTTTCAGCTATGGGATATGAAATGGACGAGCGACCAATAAAACAACATGTATTATGGGGTTGAATGCTTTTTGCTATTCACAAAATAAAACAAAAGCAGTCATGTAAATATCTGAATTTTCACAGCACAGCAAAATCAGTTGCACCATTCAATTCCGCTCGTCCAGACGGGGAGAATTCAATCACATTTATTCGATGCGACGTTTCTTATGGGATTTAATAAGCGACAACATTTTGACCCCAAACCGAGAGGATTCTGGGATGTTTGTGGTTTTTTGGTAATAACCCTGGAAGTAAACGTCGCAGACCCATCAAGGTGGTACTCGTACTGCTCGCCTCATCGAGAGGAATCCAAATATATGAGTTGTTAAGCTATGGGATATGAAATGGACGAGCGACCAATAAAACAACATGTATTATGGGGTTGAATGCTTTTTGCTATTCACAAAATAAAACAAAAGCAGTCATGCAAATATCTGAATTTTCACAGCACAGAACAAAATCAGTTGCACCATTCAATTCCGCTCGTCCAGACGGGGAGAATTCAATCACATTCATTCGATGCGACGTTTGTTATGGGATTTAATGAGCGACAACATTTTGACCCCAAACCGAGAGGATTCTGGGATGTTTGTGTTTTTTTGGTAATAACTCTGGAAGGAAACGTCGCAGACCCATCAAGGTGGTACTCGTACTGCTCGCCTCTTCGAGAGGAATCCAAATATATGAATGGTTAAGCTATGGGATTTGAAATGGACTAGCGACCAATAAAACAGCATGTATTATGGGGTTGAATGCTTTTTGTTATTCACAAAATAAAACAAATGCAGTCATGCAAATATTTGAATTTTCACAGCACAGCAAAATCAGTTGCACCATTCAATTCCGCTCGTCCAGACGGGGAGAATTCAATCACATTTATTCGATGCGACGTTTCTTATGGGATTTAATAAGCGACAACATTTTGACCCCAAACCGAGAGGATTCTGGGATGTTTGTGTTTTTTTGGTAATAACTCTGGAAGGAAACGTCGCAGAACCATCAAGGTGGTACTCGTACTGCTCACCTCATCGAGAGGAATCCAAATATATGAGTTGTTAAGCTATGGGATATGAAATGGACGAGCGACCAATAAAACAACATGTATTATGGGGTTGAATGCTTTTTGCTATTCACAAAATAAAACAAAAGCAGTCATGCAAATATCTGAATTTTCACAGCACAGAACAAAATCAGTTGCACCATTCAATTCCGCTCGTCCAGACGGGGAGAATTCAATCACATTCATTCGATGCGACGTTTCTTATGGGATTTAATGAGCGACAACATTTTGACCCCAAACCGAGAGGATTCTGGGATGTTTGTGTTTTTTTGGTAATAACTCTGGAAGGAAACGTCGCAGACCGATCAAGGTGGTACTCGTACTGCTCGCCTCGTCGACCGGAATCCAAATATATGAGTGTTTCAGCTATGGGATATGAAATGGACGAGCGACCAATAAAACAGCATGTATTATGGGGTTGAATGCTTTTTGCTATTGACAAAATAAAACAAAAGCAGTCATGCAAATATCTGAATTTTCACAGCACAGCAAAATCAGTTGCACCATTCAATTCCGCTCGTCCAGACGGGGAGAATTCAATCACATTCATTCGATGCGACGTTTCCTATGGGATTTAATGAGCGACAACATTTTGACCCCAAACCGAGATGATTCTGGGATGTTTGTGTTTTTTTGGTAATAACTCTGGAAGGAAACGTCGCAGACCCATCAAGGTGGTACTCGTACTGCTCGCCTCGTCGAGCGGAATCCAAATATATGAGTGTTTCAGCTATGGGATATGAAATGGACGAGCGACCAATAAAACAACATGTATTATGGGGTTGAATGCTTTTTGCTATTCACAAAATAAAACAAAAGCAGTCATGTAAATATCTGAATTTTCACAGCACAGCAAAATCAGTTGCACCATTCAATTCCGCTCGTCCAGACGGGGAGAATTCAATCACATTTATTCGATGCGACGTTTCTTATGGGATTTAATAAGCGACAACATTTTGACCCCAAACCGAGAGGATTCTGGGATGTTTGTGGTTTTTTGGTAATAACCCTGGAAGTAAACGTCGCAGACCCATCAAGGTGGTACTCGTACTGCTCGCCTCATCGAGAGGAATCCAAATATATGAGTTGTTAAGCTATGGGATATGAAATGGACGAGCGACCAATAAAACAACATGTATTATGGGGTTGAATGCTTTTTGCTATTCACAAAATAAAACAAAAGCAGTCATGCAAATATCTGAATTTTCACAGCACAGAACAAAATCAGTTGCACCATTCAATTCCGCTCGTCCAGACGGGGAGAATTCAATCACATTCATTCGATGCGACGTTTCTTATGGGATTTAATGAGCGACAACATTTTGACCCCAAACCGAGAGGATTCTGGGATGTTTGTGTTTTTTTGGTAATAACTCTGGAAGGAAACGTCGCAGACCCATCAAGGTGGTACTCGTACTGCTCGCCTCGTCGAGAGGAATCCAAATATATGAATGGTTAAGCTATGGGATTTGAAATGGACTAGCGACCAATAAAACAGCATGTATTATGGGGTTGAATGCTTTTTGTTATTCACAAAATAAAACAAATGCAGTCATGCAAATATTTGAATTTTCACAGCACAGCAAAATCAGTTGCACCATTCAATTCCGCTCGTCCAGACGGGGAGAATTCAATCACATTTATTCGATGCGACGTTTCTTATGGGATTTAATAAGCGACAACATTTTGACCCCAAACCGAGAGGATTCTGGGATGTTTGTGTTTTTTTGGTAATAACTCTGGAAGGAAACGTCGCAGAACCATCAAGGTGGTACTCGTACTGCTCGCCTCGTCGAGAGGAATCCAAATATATGAATGGTCAAGCTATGTGATATGAAATGGACGAGCGACCAATAAAACAGCATGTATTATGGGGTTGAATGCTTTTTGCTATTCACAAAACAAAACAAAAGCAGTCATGCAAATATCTGAATTTTCACAGCACAGCAAAATCAGTTGCACCATTCAATTCCGCTCGTCCAGACGGGGAGAATTCAATCACATTCATTCGATGGGACGTTTCTTATGGGATTTAATAAGCGACAACATTTTGACCCCAAACCGAGAGGATTCTGGGATGTTTGTGGTTTTTTGGTAATAACTCTGGAAGGAAACGTCGCAGACCCATCAAGGTGGTACTCGTACTGCTCGCCTCGTCGAGCGGAATCCAAATATATGAGTGTTTCAGCTATGGGATATGAAATGGACGAGCGACCAATAAAACAACATGTATTATGGGGTTGAATGTTTTTTGCTATTCACAAAATAAAACAAAAGCAGTCATGTAAATATCTGAATTTTCACAGCACAGCAAAATCAGTTGCACCATTCAATTCCGCTCGTCCAGACGGGGAGAATTCAATCACATTTATTCGATGCGACGTTTCTTATGGGATTTAATAAGCGACAACATTTTGACCCCAAACCGAGAGGATTCTGGGATGTTTGTGGTTTTTTGGTAATAACCCTGGAAGTAAACGTCGCAGACCCATCAAGGTGGTACTCGTACTGCTCGCCTCATCGAGAGGAATCCAAATATATGAGTTGTTAAGCTATGGGATATGAAATGGACGAGCGACCAATAAAACAACATGTATTATGGGGTTGAATGCTTTTTGCTATTCACAAAATAAAACAAAAGCAGTCATGCAAATATCTGAATTTTCACAGCACAGCAAAATCAGTTGCACCATTCAATTCCGCTCGTCCAGACGGGTAGAATTAAATCACATTCATTCGATGCGACGTTTCTTATGGGATTTAATAAGCGACACCATTTTGACCCCAAACCGAGAGGATTCTGGGATGTTTGTGGTTTTTTGGTAATAACTCTGGAAGGAAACGTCGCAGACCCATCAAGGTTGTACTCGTACTGCTCGCCTCATCGAGAGGAATTCAAATATATGAGTGTTTCAGCTATGGGATATGAAATGGACGAGCGACCAATAAAACAACATGTAATATGGGGTTGAATGCTTTTTGCTATTCACAAAATAAAACAAAAGCAGTCATGCAAATATCTGAATTTTCACAGCACAGCAAAATCAGTTGCACCATTCAATTCCGCTCGTCCAGACGGGGAGAATTCAATCACATTCATTCGATGGGACGTTTCTTATGGGATTTAATAAGCGACAACATTTTGACCCCAAACCGAGAGGATTCTGGGATGTTTGTGGTTTTTTGGTAATAACTCTGGAAGTAAACGTCGCAGACCCATCAAGGTGGTATTCGTACTGCTCGCCTCATCGAGAGGAATCCAAATATATGAGTTGTTAAGCTATGGGATATGAAATGGACGAGCGACCAATAAAACAACATGTATTATGGGGTTGAATGCTTTTTGCTATTCACAAAATAAAACAAAAGCAGTCATGCAAATATCTGAATTTTCATAGCACAGCAAAATCAGTTGCACCATTCAATTCCGCTCGTCCAGACGGGTAGAATTCAATCACATTCATTCGATGCGACGTTTCTTATGGGATTTAATAAGCGACACCATTTTGACCCCAAACCGAGAGGATTCTGGGATGTTTGTGGTTTTTTGGTAATAACTCTGGAAGGAAACGTCGCAGACCCATCAAGGTTGTACTCGTACTGCTCGCCTCATCGAGAGGAATTCAAATATATGAGTGTTTCAGCTATGGGATATGAAATGGACGAGCGACCAATAAAACAACATGTAATATGGGGTTGAATGCTTTTTGCTATTCACAAAATAAAACAAAAGCAGTCATGCAAATATTTGAATTTTCACAGCACAGCAAAATCAGTTGCACCATTCAATTCCGCTCGTCCAGACGGGGAGAATTCAAACACATTTATTCGATGCGACGTTTCGTATGGGATTTAATAAGCGACAACATTTTGACCCCAAACCGAGAGGATTCTGGGATGTTTGTGTTTTTTTGGTAATAACTCTGGAAGGAAACGTCGCAGACCGATCAAGGTGGTACTCGTACTGCTCGCCTCGTCAACCGGAATCCAAATATATGAGTGTTTCAGCTATGGGATATGAAATGGACGAGCGACCAATAAAACAACATGTATTATGGGGTTGAATGCTTTATGCTATTCACAAAATAAAACAAAAGCAGTCATGCAAATATCTGAATTTTCACAGCACAGCAAAATCAGTTGCACCATTCAATTCCGCTCGTCCAGACGGGGAGAATTCAATCACATTCATTCGATGCGACGTTTCCTATGGGATTTAATGAGCGACAACATTTTGACCCCAAACCGAGATGATTCTGGGATGTTTGTGTTTTTTTGGTAATAACTCTGGAAGGAAACGTCGCAGACCCATCAAGGTGGTACTCGTACTGCTCGCCTCGTCGAGCGGAATCCAAATATATGAGTGTTTCAGCTATGGGATATGAAATGGACGAGCGACCAATAAAACAACATGTATTATGGGGTTGAATGCTTTTTGCTATTCACAAAATAAAACAAAAGCAGTCATGTAAATATCTGAATTTTCACAGCACAGCAAAATCAGTTGCACCATTCAATTCCGCTCGTCCAGACGGGCAGAATTCAATCACATTTATTCGATGCGACGTTTCTTATGGGATTTAATAAGCGACAACATTTTGACCCCAAACCGAGAGGATTCTGGGATGTTTGTGGTTTTTTGGTAATAACCCTGGAAGTAAACGTCGCAGACCCATCAAGGTGGTACTCGTACTGCTCGCCTCATCGAGAGGAATCCAAATATATGAGTTGTTAAGCTATGGGATATGAAATGGACGAGCGACCAATAAAACAACATGTATTATGGGGTTGAATGCTTTTTGCTATTCACAAAATAAAACAAAAGCAGTCATGCAAATATCTGAATTTTCACAGCACAGAACAAAATCAGTTGCACCATTCAATTCCGCTCGTCCAGACGGGGAGAATTCAATCACATTCATTCGATGCGACGTTTCTTATGGGATTTAATGAGCGACAACATTTTGACCCCAAACCGAGAGGATTCTGGGATGTTTGTGTTTTTTTGGTAATAACTCTGGAAGGAAACGTCGCAGACCCATCAAGGTGGTACTCGTACTGCTCGCCTCGTCGAGAGGAATCCAAATATATGAATGGTTAAGCTATGGGATTTGAAATGGACTAGCGACCAATAAAACAGCATGTATTATGGGGTTGAATGCTTTTTGTTATTCACAAAATAAAACAAATGCAGTCATGCAAATATTTGAATTTTCACAGCACAGCAAAATCAGTTGCACCATTCAATTCCGCTCGTCCAGACGGGGAGAATTCAATCACATTCATTCGATGCGACGTTTCCTATGGGATTTAATGAGCGACAACATTTTGACCCCAAACCGAGATGATTCTGGGATGTTTGTGTTTTTTTGGTAATAACTCTGGAAGGAAACGTCGCAGACCCATCAAGGTGGTACTCGTACTGCTCGCCTCGTCGAGCGGAATCCAAATATATGAGTGTTTCAGCTATGGGATATGAAATGGACGAGCGACCAATAAAACAACATGTATTATGGGGTTGAATGCTTTTTGCTATTCACAAAATAAAACAAAAGCAGTCATGTAAATATCTGAATTTTCACAGCACAGCAAAATCAGTTGCACCATTCAATTCCGCTCGTCCAGACGGGGAGAATTCAATCACATTTATTCGATGCGACGTTTCTTATGGGATTTAATAAGCGACAACATTTTGACCCCAAACCGAGAGGATTCTGGGATGTTTGTGGTTTTTTGGTAATAACCCTGGAAGTAAACGTCGCAGACCCATCAAGGTGGTACTCGTACTGCTCGCCTCATCGAGAGGAATCCAAATATATGAGTTGTTAAGCTATGGGATATGAAATGGACGAGCGACCAATAAAACAACATGTATTATGGGGTTGAATGCTTTTTGCTATTCACAAAATAAAACAAAAGCAGTCATGCAAATATCTGAATTTTCACAGCACAGAACAAAATCAGTTGCACCATTCAATTCCGCTCGTCCAGACGGGGAGAATTCAATCACATTCATTCGATGCGACGTTTCTTATGGGATTTAATGAGCGACAACATTTTGACCCCAAACCGAGAGGATTCTGGGATGTTTGTGTTTTTTTGGTAATAACTCTGGAAGGAAACGTCGCAGACCCATCAAGGTGGTACTCGTACTGCTCGCCTCGTCGAGAGGAATCCAAATATATGAATGGTTAAGCTATGGGATTTGAAATGGACTAGCGACCAATAAAACAGCATGTATTATGGGGTTGAATGCTTTTTGTTATTCACAAAATAAAACAAATGCAGTCATGCAAATATTTGAATTTTCACAGCACAGCAAAATCAGTTGCACCATTCAATTCCGCTCGTCCAGACGGGGAGAATTCAATCACATTTATTCGATGCGACGTTTCTTATGGGATTTAATAAGCGACAACATTTTGACCCCAAACCGAGAGGATTCTGGGATGTTTGTGTTTTTTTGGTAATAACTCTGGAAGGAAACGTCGCAGAACCATCAAGGTGGTACTCGTACTGCTCGCCTCGTCGAGAGGAATCCAAATATATGAATGGTCAAGCTATGTGATATGAAATGGACGAGCGACCAATAAAACAGCATGTATTATGGGGTTGAATGCTTTTTGCTATTCACAAAACAAAACAAAAGCAGTCATGCAAATATCTGAATTTTCACAGCACAGCAAAATCAGTTGCACCATTCAATTCCGCTCGTCCAGACGGGGAGAATTCAATCACATTCATTCGATGGGACGTTTCTTATGGGATTTAATAAGCGACAACATTTTGACCCCAAACCGAGAGGATTCTGGGATGTTTGTGGTTTTTTGGTAATAACTCTGGAAGGAAACGTCGCAGACCCATCAAGGTGGTACTCGTACTGCTCGCCTCGTCGAGCGGAATCCAAATATATGAGTGTTTCAGCTATGGGATATGAAATGGACGAGCGACCAATAAAACAACATGTATTATGGGGTTGAATGTTTTTTGCTATTCACAAAATAAAACAAAAGCAGTCATGTAAATATCTGAATTTTCACAGCACAGCAAAATCAGTTGCACCATTCAATTCCGCTCGTCCAGACGGGGAGAATTCAATCACATTTATTCGATGCGACGTTTCTTATGGGATTTAATAAGCGACAACATTTTGACCCCAAACCGAGAGGATTCTGGGATGTTTGTGGTTTTTTGGTAATAACCCTGGAAGTAAACGTCGCAGACCCATCAAGGTGGTACTCGTACTGCTCGCCTCATCGAGAGGAATCCAAATATATGAGTTGTTAAGCTATGGGATATGAAATGGACGAGCGACCAATAAAACAACATGTATTATGGGGTTGAATGCTTTTTGCTATTCACAAAATAAAACAAAAGCAGTCATGCAAATATCTGAATTTTCACAGCACAGCAAAATCAGTTGCACCATTCAATTCCGCTCGTCCAGACGGGTAGAATTAAATCACATTCATTCGATGCGACGTTTCTTATGGGATTTAATAAGCGACACCATTTTGACCCCAAACCGAGAGGATTCTGGGATGTTTGTGGTTTTTTGGTAATAACTCTGGAAGGAAACGTCGCAGACCCATCAAGGTTGTACTCGTACTGCTCGCCTCATCGAGAGGAATTCAAATATATGAGTGTTTCAGCTATGGGATATGAAATGGACGAGCGACCAATAAAACAACATGTAATATGGGGTTGAATGCTTTTTGCTATTCACAAAATAAAACAAAAGCAGTCATGCAAATATCTGAATTTTCACAGCACAGCAAAATCAGTTGCACCATTCAATTCCGCTCGTCCAGACGGGGAGAATTCAATCACATTCATTCGATGGGACGTTTCTTATGGGATTTAATAAGCGACAACATTTTGACCCCAAACCGAGAGGATTCTGGGATGTTTGTGGTTTTTTGGTAATAACTCTGGAAGTAAACGTCGCAGACCCATCAAGGTGGTATTCGTACTGCTCGCCTCATCGAGAGGAATCCAAATATATGAGTTGTTAAGCTATGGGATATGAAATGGACGAGCGACCAATAAAACAACATGTATTATGGGGTTGAATGCTTTTTGCTATTCACAAAATAAAACAAAAGCAGTCATGCAAATATCTGAATTTTCATAGCACAGCAAAATCAGTTGCACCATTCAATTCCGCTCGTCCAGACGGGTAGAATTCAATCACATTCATTCGATGCGACGTTTCTTATGGGATTTAATAAGCGACACCATTTTGACCCCAAACCGAGAGGATTCTGGGATGTTTGTGGTTTTTTGGTAATAACTCTGGAAGGAAACGTCGCAGACCCATCAAGGTTGTACTCGTACTGCTCGCCTCATCGAGAGGAATTCAAATATATGAGTGTTTCAGCTATGGGATATGAAATGGACGAGCGACCAATAAAACAACATGTAATATGGGGTTGAATGCTTTTTGCTATTCACAAAATAAAACAAAAGCAGTCATGCAAATATTTGAATTTTCACAGCACAGCAAAATCAGTTGCACCATTCAATTCCGCTCGTCCAGACGGGGAGAATTCAATCACATTTATTCGATGCGACGTTTCGTATGGGATTTAATAAGCGACAACATTTTGACCCCAAACCGAGAGGATTCTGGGATGTTTGTGTTTTTTTGGTAATAACTCTGGAAGGAAACGTCGCAGACCGATCAAGGTGGTACTCGTACTGCTCGCCTCGTCAACCGGAATCCAAATATATGAGTGTTTCAGCTATGGGATATGAAATGGACGAGCGACCAATAAAACAACATGTATTATGGGGTTGAATGCTTTATGCTATTCACAAAATAAAACAAAAGCAGTCATGCAAATATCTGAATTTTCACAGCACAGCAAAATCAGTTGCACCATTCAATTCTGCTCGTCCAGACGGGGAGAATTCAATCACATTCATTCGATGCGACGTTTCCTATGGGATTTAATGAGCGACAACATTTTGACCCCAAACCGAGATGATTCTGGGATGTTTGTGTTTTTTTGGTAATTACTCTGGAAGGAAACGTCGCAGACCCATCAAGGTGGTACTCGTACTGCTCGCCTCATCGAGAGGAATCCAAATATATGAGTGTTTCAGATATGGGATATGAAATGGACGAGCGACCAATAAAACAACATGTATTATGGGGTTGAATGCTTTTTGCTATTCACAAAATAAAACAAAAGCAGTCATGTAAATATCTGAATTTTCACAGCACAGCAAAATCAGTTGCACCATTCAATTCCGCTCGTCCAGACGGGGAGAATTCAATCACATTTATTCGATGCGACGTTTCTTATGGGATTTAATAAGCGACAACATTTTGACCCCAAACCGAGAGGATTCTGGGATGTTTGTGGTTTTTTGGTAATAACTCTGGAAGTAAACGTCGCAGACCCATCAAGGTGGTACTCGTACTGCTCGACTCATCGAGAGGAATTCATATATATGAGTTGTTAAGCTATGGGATATGAAATGGACGAGCGACCAATAAAACAACATGTATTATGGGGTTGAATGCTTTTTGCTATTCACAAAATAAAACAAAAGCAGTCATGCAAATATCTGAATTTTCACAGCACAGAACAAAATCAGTTGCACCATTCAATTCCGCTCGTCCAGACGGGGAGAATTCAATCACATTCATTCGATGGGACGTTTCTTATGGGATTTAATAAGCGACAACATTTTGACCCCAAACCGAGAGGATTCTGGGATGTTTGTGGTTTTTTGGTAATAACTCTGGAAGTAAACGTCGCAGACCCATCAAGGTGGTATTCGTACTGCTCGCCTCATCGAGAGGAATCCAAATATATGAGTTGTTAAGCTATGGGATATGAAATGGACGAGCGACCAATAAAACAACATGTATTATGGGGTTGAATGCTTTTTGCTATTCACAAAATAAAACAAAAGCAGTCATGCAAATATCTGAATTTTCATAGCACAGCAAAATCAGTTGCACCATTCAATTCTGCTCGTCCAGACGGGTAGAATTCAATCACATTCATTCGATGCGACGTTTCTTATGGGATTTAATAAGCGACACCATTTTGACCCCAAACCGAGAGGATTCTGGGATGTTTGTGGTTTTTTGGTAATAACTCTGGAAGGAAACGTCGCAGACCCATCAAGGTTGTACTCGTACTGCTCGCCTCATCGAGAGGAATTCAAATATATGAGTGTTTCAGCTATGGGATATGAAATGGACGAGCGACCAATAAAACAACATGTAATATGGGGTTGAATGCTTTTTGCTATTCACAAAATAAAACAAAAGCAGTCATGCAAATATTTGAATTTTCACAGCACAGCAAAATCAGTTGCACCATTCAATTCCGCTCGTCCAGACGGGGAGAATTCAATCACATTTATTCGATGCGACGTTTCGTATGGGATTTAATAAGCGACAACATTTTGACCCCAAACCGAGAGGATTCTGGGATGTTTGTGTTTTTTTGGTAATAACTCTGGAAGGAAACGTCGCAGACCGATCAAGGTGGTACTCGTACTGCTCGCCTCGTCAACCGGAATCCAAATATATGAGTGTTTCAGCTATGGGATATGAAATGGACGAGCGACCAATAAAACAACATGTATTATGGGGTTGAATGCTTTATGCTATTCACAAAATAAAACAAAAGCAGTCATGCAAATATCTGAATTTTCACAGCACAGCAAAATCAGTTGCACCATTCAATTCCGCTCGTCCAGACGGGGAGAATTCAATCACATTCATTCGATGCGACGTTTCCTATGGGATTTAATGAGCGACAACATTTTGACCCCAAACCGAGATGATTCTGGGATGTTTGTGTTTTTTTGGTAATTACTCTGGAAGGAAACGTCGCAGACCCATCAAGGTGGTACTCGTACTGCTCGCCTCATCGAGAGGAATCCAAATATATGAGTGTTTCAGTTATGGGATATGAAATGGACGAGCGACCAATAAAACAACATGTATTATGGGGTTGAATGCTTTTTGCTATTCACAAAATAAAACAAAAGCAGTCATGCAAATATCTGAATTTTCACAGCACAGAACAAAATCAGTTGCACCATTCAATTCCGCTCGTCCAGACGGGGAGAATTCAATCACATTCATTCGATGCGACGTTTCTTATGGGATTTAATGAGCGACAACATTTTGACCCCAAACCGAGAGGATTCTGGGATGTTTGTGTTTTTTTGGTAATAACTCTGGAAGGAAACGTCGCAGACCCATCAAGGTGGTACTCGTACTGCTCGCCTCGTCGAGAGGAATCCAAATATATGAATGGTTAAGCTATGGGATTTGAAATGGACTAGCGACCAATAAAACAGCATGTATTATGGGGTTGAATGCTTTTTGTTATTCACAAAATAAAACAAATGCAGTCATGCAAATATTTGAATTTTCACAGCACAGCAAAATCAGTTGCACCATTCAATTCCGCTCGTCCAGACGGGGAGAATTCAATCACATTTATTCGATGCGACGTTTCTTATGGGATTTAATAAGCGACAACATTTTGACCCCAAACCGAGAGGATTCTGGGATGTTTGTGTTTTTTTGGTAATAACTCTGGAAGGAAACGTCGCAGAACCATCAAGGTGGTACTCGTACTGCTCGCCTCGTCGAGAGGAATCCAAATATATGAATGGTTAAGCTATGTGATATGAAATGGACGAGCGACCAATAAAACAGCATGTATTATGGGGTTGAATGCTTTTTGCTATTCACAAAACAAAACAAAAGCAGTCATGCAAATATCTGAATTTTCACAGCACAGCAAAATCAGTTGCACCATTCAATTCCGCTCGTCCAGACGGGGAGAATTCAATCACATTCATTCGATGCGACGTTTCTTATGGGATTTAATAAGCGACAACATTTTGACCCCAAACCGAGAGGATTCTGGGATGTTTGTGTTTTTTTGGTAATAACTCTGGAAGGAAACGTCGCAGAACCATCAAGGTGGTACTCGTACTGCTCGCCTCGTCGAGAGGAATCCAAATATATGAATGGTTAAGCTATGTGATATGAAATGGACGAGCGACCAATAAAACAGCATGTATTATGGGGTTGAATGCTTTTTGCTATTCACAAAACAAAACAAAAGCAGTCATGCAAATATCTGAATTTTCACAGCACAGCAAAATCAGTTGCACCATTCAATTCCGCTCGTCCAGACGGGGAGAATTCAATCACATTCATTCGATGCGACGTTTCCTATGGGATTTAATGAGCGACAACATTTTGACCCCAAACCGAGATGATTCTGGGATGTTTGTGTTTTTTTGGTAATTACTCTGGAAGGAAACGTCGCAGACCCATCAAGGTGGTACTCGTACTGCTCGCCTCATCGAGAGGAATCCAAATATATGAGTGTTTCAGATATGGGATATGAAATGGACGAGCGACCAATAAAACAACATGTATTATGGGGTTGAATGCTTTTTGCTATTCACAAAATAAAACAAAAGCAGTCATGCAAATATCTGAATTTTCACAGCACAGAACAAAATCAGTTGCACCATTCAATTCCGCTCGTCCAGACGGGGAGAATTCAATCACATTCATTCGATGCGACGTTTCTTATGGGATTTAATGAGCGACAACATTTTGACCCCAAACCGAGAGGATTCTGGGATGTTTGTGTTTTTTTGGTAATAACTCTGGAAGGAAACGTCGCAGACCCATCAAGGTGGTACTCGTACTGCTCGCCTCGTCGAGAGGAATCCAAATATATGAATGGTTAAGCTATGGGATTTGAAATGGACTAGCGACCAATAAAACAGCATGTATTATGGGGTTGAATGCTTTTTGTTATTCACAAAATAAAACAAATGCAGTCATGCAAATATTTGAATTTTCACAGCACAGCAAAATCAGTTGCACCATTCAATTCCGCTCGTCCAGACGGGGAGAATTCAATCACATTTATTCGATGCGACGTTTCTTATGGGATTTAATAAGCGACAACATTTTGACCCCAAACCGAGAGGATTCTGGGATGTTTGTGTTTTTTTGGTAATAACTCTGGAAGGAAACGTCGCAGAACCATCAAGGTGGTACTCGTACTGCTCGCCTCGTCGAGAGGAATCCAAATATATGAATGGTTAAGCTATGTGATATGAAATGGACGAGCGACCAATAAAACAGCATGTATTATGGGGTTGAATGCTTTTTGCTATTCACAAAACAAAACAAAAGCAGTCATGCAAATATCTGAATTTTCACAGCACAGCAAAATCAGTTGCACCATTCAATTCCGCTCGTCCAGACGGGGAGAATTCAATCACATTCATTCGATGCGACGTTTCTTATGGGATTTAATGAGCGACAACATTTTGACCCCAAACCGAGAGGATTCTGGGATGTTTGTGTTTTTTTGGTAATAACTCTGGAAGGAAACGTCGCAGACCCATCAAGGTGGTACTCGTACTGCTCGCCTCGTCGAGAGGAATCCAAATATATGAATGGTTAAGCTATGGGATTTGAAATGGACTAGCGACCAATAAAACAGCATGTATTATGGGGTTGAATGCTTTTTGTTATTCACAAAATAAAACAAATGCAGTCATGCAAATATTTGAATTTTCACAGCACAGCAAAATCAGTTGCACCATTCAATTCCGCTCGTCCAGACGGGGAGAATTCAATCACATTTATTCGATGCGACGTTTCTTATGGGATTTAATAAGCGACAACATTTTGACCCCAAACCGAGAGGATTCTGGGATGTTTGTGTTTTTTTGGTAATAACTCTGGAAGGAAACGTCGCAGAACCATCAAGGTGGTACTCGTACTGCTCGCCTCGTCGAGAGGAATCCAAATATATGAATGGTTAAGCTATGTGATATGAAATGGACGAGCGACCAATAAAACAGCATGTATTATGGGGTTGAATGCTTTTTGCTATTCACAAAACAAAACAAAAGCAGTCATGCAAATATCTGAATTTTCACAGCACAGCAAAATCAGTTGCACCATTCAATTCCGCTCGTCCAGACGGGGAGAATTCAATCACATTTATTCGATGCGACGTTTCTTATGGGATTTAATAAGCGACAACATTTTGACCCCAAACCGAGAGGATTCTGGGATGTTTGTGCGATGCGACGTTTCTTATGGGATTTAATAAGCGACAACATTTTGACCCCAAACCGAGAGGATTCTGGGATGTTTGTGTTTTTTTGGTAATAACTCTGGAAGGAAACGTCGCAGACCGATCAAGGTGGTACTCGTACTGCTCGCCTCGTCAACCGGAATCCAAATATATGAGTGTTTCAGCTATGGGATATGAAATGGACGAGCGACCAATAAAACAACATGTATTATGGGGTTGAATGCTTTTTGCTATTCACAAAATAAAACAAAAGCAGTCATGCAAATATCTGAATTTTCACAGCACAGCAAAATCAGTTGCACCATTCAATTCCGCTCGTCCAGACGGGGAGAATTCAATCACATTCATTCGATGCGACGTTTCCTATGGGATTTAATGAGCGACAACATTTTGACCCCAAACCGAGATGATTCTGGGATGTTTGTGTTTTTTTGGTAATAACTCTGGAAGGAAACGTCGCAGACCCATCAAGGTGGTACTCGTACTGCTCGCCTCATCGAGAGGAATCCAAATATATGAGTGTTTCAGCTATGGGATATGAAATGGACGAGCGACCAATAAAACAACATGTATTATGGGGTTTAATGCTTTTTGCTATTCACAAAATAAAACAAAAGCAGTCATGTAAATATCTGAATTTTCACAGCACAGCAAAATCAGTTGCACCATTCAATTCCGCTCGTCCAGACGGGCAGAATTCAATAACATTTATTCGATGCGACGTTTCTTATGGGATTTAATAAGCGACAACATTTTGACCCCAAACCGAGAGGATTCTGGGATGTTTGTGGTTTTTTGGTAATAACTCTGGAAGTAAACGTCGCAGACCCATCAAGGTGGTACTCGTACTGCTCGACTCATCGAGAGGAATTCATATATATGAGTTGTTAAGCTATGGGATATGAAATGGACGAGCGACCAATAAAACAACATGTATTATGGGGTTGAATGCTTTTTGCTATTCACAAAATAAAACAAAAGCAGTCATGCAAATATCTGAATTTTCACAGCACAGAACAAAATCAGTTGCACCATTCAATTCCGCTCGTCCAGACGGGGAGAATTCAATCACATTCATTCGATGCGACGTTTCTTATGGGATTTAATGAGCGACAACATTTTGACCCCAAACCGAGAGGATTCTGGGATGTTTGTGTTTTTTTGGTAATAACTCTGGAAGGAAACGTCGCAGACCCATCAAGGTGGAACTCGTACTGCTCGCCTCGTCGAGAGGAGTCCAAATATATGAATGGTTAAGCTATGGGATTTGAAATGGACTAGCGACCAATAAAACAGCATGTATTATGGGGTTGAATGCTTTTTGTTATTCACAAAATAAAACAAATGCAGTCATGCAAATATTTGAATTTTCACAGCACAGCAAAATCAGTTGCACCATTCAATTCCGCTCGTCCAGACGGGGAGAATTCAATCACATTTATTCGATGCGACGTTTCTTATGGGATTTAATAAGCGACAACATTTTGACCCCAAACCGAGAGGATTCTGGGATGTTTGTGCGATGCGACGTTTCTTATGGGATTTAATAAGCGACAACATTTTGACCCCAAACCGAGAGGATTCTGGGATGTTTGTGTTTTTTTGGTAATAACTCTGGAAGGAAACGTCGCAGACCGATCAAGGTGGTACTCGTACTGCTCGCCTCGTCAACCGGAATCCAAATATATGAGTGTTTCAGCTATGGGATATGAAATGGACGAGCGACCAATAAAACAACATGTATTATGGGGTTGAATGCTTTTTGCTATTCACAAAATAAAACAAAAGCAGTCATGCAAATATCTGAATTTTCACAGCACAGCAAAATCAGTTGCACCATTCAATTCCGCTCGTCCAGACGGGGAGAATTCAATCACATTCATTCGATGCGACGTTTCCTATGGGATTTAATGAGCGACAACATTTTGACCCCAAACCGAGATGATTCTGGGATGTTTGTGTTTTTTTGGTAATAACTCTGGAAGGAAACGTCGCAGACCCATCAAGGTGGTACTCGTACTGCTCGCCTCATCGAGAGGAATCCAAATATATGAGTGTTTCAGCTATGGGATATGAAATGGACGAGCGACCAATAAAACAACATGTATTATGGGGTTGAATGCTTTTTGCTATTCACAAAATAAAACAAAAGCAGTCATGTAAATATCTGAATTTTCACAGCACAGCAAAATCAGTTGCACCATTCAATTCCGCTCGTCCAGACGGGCAGAATTCAATAACATTTATTCGATGCGACGTTTCTTATGGGATTTAATAAGCGACAACATTTTGACCCCAAACCGAGAGGATTCTGGGATGTTTGTGGTTTTTTGGTAATAACTCTGGAAGTAAACGTCGCAGACCCATCAAGGTGGTACTCGTACTGCTCGACTCATCGAGAGGAATTCATATATATGAGTTGTTAAGCTATGGGATATGAAATGGACGAGCGACCAATAAAACAACATGTATTATGGGGTTGAATGCTTTTTGCTATTCACAAAATAAAACAAAAGCAGTCATGCAAATATCTGAATTTTCACAGCACAGAACAAAATCAGTTGCACCATTCAATTCCGCTCGTCCAGACGGGGAGAATTCAATCACATTCATTCGATGCGACGTTTCTTATGGGATTTAATGAGCGACAACATTTTGACCCCAAACCGAGAGGATTCTGGGATGTTTGTGTTTTTTTGGTAATAACTCTGGAAGGAAACGTCGCAGACCCATCAAGGTGGAACTCGTACTGCTCGCCTCGTCGAGAGGAATCCAAATATATGAATGGTTAAGCTATGGGATTTGAAATGGACTAGCGACCAATAAAACAGCATGTATTATGGGGTTGAATGCTTTTTGTTATTCACAAAATAAAACAAATGCAGTCATGCAAATATTTGAATTTTCACAGCACAGCAAAATCAGTTGCACCATTCAATTCCGCTCGTCCAGACGGGGAGAATTCAATCACATTTATTCGATGCGACGTTTCTTATGGGATTTAATAAGCGACAACATTTTGACCCCAAACCGAGAGGATTCTGGGATGTTTGTGTTTTTTTGGTAATAACTCTGGAAGGAAACGTCGCAGAACCATCAAGGTGGTACTCGTACTGCTCGCCTCGTCGAGAGGAATCCAAATATATGAATGGTTAAGCTATGTGATATGAAATGGACGAGCGACCAATAAAACAGCATGTATTATGGGGTTGAATGCTTTTTGCTATTCACAAAACAAAACAAAAGCAGTCATGCAAATATCTGAATTTTCACAGCACAGCAAAATCAGTTGCACCATTCAATTCCGCTCGTCCAGACGGGGAGAATTCAATCACATTCATTCGATGGGACGTTTCTTATGGGATTTAATAAGCGACAACATTTTGACCCCAAACCGAGAGGATTCTGGGATGTTTGTGGTTTTTTGGTAATAACTCTGGAAGGAAACGTCGCAGACCCATCAAGGTGGTACTCGTACTGCTCGCCTCGTCGAGCAGAATTCATATATATGAGTTGTTAAGCTATGGGATATGAAATGGACGAGCGACCAATAAAACAACATGTATTATGGGGTTGAATGCTTTTTGTTATTCACAAAATAAAACAAAAGCAGTCATGCAAATATCTGAATTTTCACAGCACAGAACAAAATCAGTTGCACCATTCAATTCCGCTCGTCCAGACGGGGAGAATTCAATCACATTCATTCGATGCGACGTTTCTTATGGGATTTAATGAGCGACAACATTTTGACCCCAAACCGAGAGGATTCTGGGATGTTTGTGTTTTTTTGGTAATAACTCTGGAAGGAAACGTCGCAGACCCATCAAGGTGGTACTCGTACTGCTCGCCTCGTCGAGAGGAATCCAAATATATGAATGGTTAAGCTATGGGATTTGAAATGGACTAGCGACCAATAAAACAGCATGTATTATGGGGTTGAATGCTTTTTGTTATTCACAAAATAAAACAAATGCAGTCATGCAAATATTTGAATTTTCACAGCACAGCAAAATCAGTTGCACCATTCAATTCCGCTCGTCCAGACGGGGAGAATTCAATCACATTTATTCGATGCGACGTTTCTTATGGGATTTAATAAGCGACAACATTTTGACCCCAAACCGAGAGGATTCTGGGATGTTTGTGTTTTTTTGGTAATAACTCTGGAAGGAAACGTCGCAGAACCATCAAGGTGGTACTCGTACTGCTCGCCTCGTCGAGAGGAATCCAAATATATGAATGGTTAAGCTATGTGATATGAAATGGACGAGCGACCAATAAAACAGCATGTATTATGGGGTTGAATGCTTTTTGCTATTCACAAAACAAAACAAAAGCAGTCATGCAAATATCTGAATTTTCACAGCACAGCAAAATCAGTTGCACCATTCAATTCTGCTCGTCCAGACGGGGAGAATTCAATCACATTTATTCGATGCGACGTTTCTTATGGGATTTAATAAGCGACAACATTTTGACACCAAACCGAGAGGATTCTGGGATGTTTGTGCGATGCGACGTTTCTTATGGGATTTAATAAGCGACAACATTTTGACCCCAAACCGAGAGGATTCTGGGATGTTTGTGTTTTTTTGGTAATAACTCTGGAAGGAAACGTCGCAGACCGATCAAGGTGGTACTCGTACTGCTCGCCTCGTCAACCGGAATCCAAATATATGAGTGTTTCAGCTATGGGATATGAAATGGACGAGCGACCAATAAAACAACATGTATTATGGGGTTGAATGCTTTTTGCTATTCACAAAATAAAACAAAAGCAGTCATGCAAATATCTGAATTTTCACAGCACAGAACAAAATCAGTTGCACCATTCAATTCCGCTCGTCCAGACGGGGAGAATTCAATCACATTCATTCGATGCGACGTTTCTTATGGGATTTAATGAGCGACAACATTTTGACCCCAAACCGAGAGGATTCTGGGATGTTTGTGTTTTTTTGGTAATAACTCTGGAAGGAAACGTCGCAGACCCATCAAGGTGGAACTCGTACTGCTCGCCTCGTCGAGAGGAATCCAAATATATGAATGGTTAAGCTATGGGATTTGAAATGGACTAGCGACCAATAAAACAGCATGTATTATGGGGTTGAATGCTTTTTGTTATTCACAAAATAAAACAAATGCAGTCATGCAAATATTTGAATTTTCACAGCACAGCAAAATCAGTTGCACCATTCAATTCTGCTCGTCCAGACGGGGAGAATTCAATCACATTTATTCGATGCGACGTTTCTTATGGGATTTAATAAGCGACAACATTTTGACCCCAAACCGAGAGGATTCTGGGATGTTTGTGCGATGCGACGTTTCTTATGGGATTTAATAAGCGACAACATTTTGACCCCAAACCGAGAGGATTCTGGGATGTTTGTGTTTTTTTGGTAATAACTCTGGAAGGAAACGTCGCAGACCGATCAAGGTGGTACTCGTACTGCTCGTCTCGTCAACCGGAATCCAAATATATGAGTGTTTCAGCTATGGGATATGAAATGGACGAGCGACCAATAAAACAACATGTATTATGGGGTTGAATGCTTTTTGCTATTCACAAAATAAAACAAAAGCAGTCATGCAAATATCTGAATTTTCACAGCACAGCAAAATCAGTTGCACCATTCAATTCCGCTCGTCCAGACGGGGAGAATTCAATCACATTCATTCGATGCGACGTTTCCTATGGGATTTAATGAGCGACAACATTTTGACCCCAAACCGAGATGATTCTGGGATGTTTGTGTTTTTTTGGTAATAACTCTGGAAGGAAACGTCGCAGACCCATCAAGGTGGTACTCGTACTGCTCGCCTCATCGAGAGGAATCCAAATATATGAGTGTTTCAGCTATGGGATATGAAATGGACGAGCGACCAATAAAACAACATGTATTATGGGGTTGAATGCTTTTTGCTATTCACAAAATAAAACAAAAGCAGTCATGTAAATATCTGAATTTTCAGAGCACAGCAAAATCAGTTGCACCATTCAAATCCGCTCGTCCAGACAGGCAGAATTCAATCACATTTATTCGATGCGACGTTTCTTATGGGATTTAATAAGCGACAACATTTTGACCCCAAACCGAGAGGATTCTGGGATGTTTGTGGTTTTTTGGTAATAACTCTGGAAGTAAACGTCGCAGACCCATCAAGGTGGTACTCGTACTGCTCGACTCATCGAGAGGAATTCATATATATGAGTTGTTAAGCTATGGGATATGAAATGGACGAGCGACCAATAAAACAACATGTATTATGGGGTTGAATGCTTTTTGCTATTCACAAAATAAAACAAAAGCAGTCATGCAAATATCTGAATTTTCACAGCACAGAACAAAATCAGTTGCACCATTCAATTCCGCTCGTCCAGACGGGGAGAATTCAATCACATTCATTCGATGCGACGTTTCTTATGGGATTTAATGAGCGACAACATTTTGACCCCAAACCGAGAGGATTCTGGGATGTTTGTGTTTTTTTGGTAATAACTCTGGAAGGAAACGTCGCAGACCCATCAAGGTGGAACTCGTACTGCTCGCCTCGTCGAGAGGAATCCAAATATATGAATGGTTAAGCTATGGGATTTGAAATGGACTAGCGACCAATAAAACAGCATGTATTATGGGGTTGAATGCTTTTTGTTATTCACAAAATAAAACAAATGCAGTCATGCAAATATTTGAATTTTCACAGCACAGCAAAATCAGTTGCACCATTCAATTCCGCTCGTCCAGACGGGGAGAATTCAATCACATTTATTCGATGCGACGTTTCTTATGGGATTTAATAAGCGACAACATTTTGACCCCAAACCGAGAGGATTCTGGGATGTTTGTGTTTTTTTGGTAATAACTCTGGAAGGAAACGTCGCAGAACCATCAAGGTGGTACTCGTACTGCTCGCCTCGTCGAGAGGAATCCAAATATATGAATGGTTAAGCTATGTGATATGAAATGGACGAGCGACCAATAAAACAGCATGTATTATGGGGTTGAATGCTTTTTGCTATTCACAAAACAAAACAAAAGCAGTCATGCAAATATCTGAATTTTCACAGCACAGCAAAATCAGTTGCACCATTCAATTCCGCTCGTCCAGACGGGGAGAATTCAATCACATTCATTCGATGGGACGTTTCTTATGGGATTTAATAAGCGACAACATTTTGACCCCAAACCGAGAGGATTCTGGGATGTTTGTGGTTTTTTGGTAATAACTCTGGAAGGAAACGTCGCAGACCCATCAAGGTGGTACTCGTACTGCTCGCCTCGTCGAGCGGAATCCAAATATATGAGTGTTTCAGCTATGGGATATGAAATGGACGAGCGACCAATAAAACAACATGTATTATGGGGTTGAATTCTTTTTGCTATTCACAAAATAAAACAAAAGCAGTCATGTAAATATCTGAATTTTCACAGCACAACAAAATCAGTTGCACCATTCAATTCCGCTCGTCCAGACGGGGAGAATTCAATCACATTTATTCGATGCGACGTTTCTTATGGGATTTAATAAGCGACAACATTTTGACCCGAAACCGAGAGGATTCTGGGATGTTTGTGGTTTTTTGGTAATAACTCTGGAAGGAAACGTCGCAGACCCATCAAGATTGTACTCGTACTGCTCGCCTCATCGAGAGGAATTCAAATATATGAGTGTTTCAGCTATGGGATATGAAATGGACGAGCGACCAATAAAACAACATGTAATATGGGGTTGAATGCTTTTTGCTATTCACAAAATAAAACAAAAGCAGTCATGCAAATATTTGAATTTTCACAGCACAGCAAAATCAGTTGCACCATTCAATTCCGCTCGTCCAGACGGGGAGAATTCAATCACATTTATTCGATGCGACGTTTCGTATGGGATTTAATAAGCGACAACATTTTGACCCCAAACCGAGAGGATTCTGGGATGTTTGTGTTTTTTTGGTAATAACTCTGGAAGGAAACGTCGCAGACCGATCAAGGTGGTACTCGTACTGCTCGCCTCGTCAACCGGAATCCAAATATATGAGTGTTTCAGCTATGGGATATGAAATGGACGAGCGACCAATAAAACAACATGTATTATGGGGTTGAATGCTTTTTGCTATTCACAAAAAAAAACAAAAGCAGTCATGCAAATATCTGAATTTTCACAGCACAGCAAAATCAGTTGCACCATTCAATTCCGCTCGTCCAGACAGGGAGAATTCAATCACATTCATTCGATGCGACGTTTCCTATGGGATTTAATGAGCGACAACATTTTGACCCCAAACCGAGATGATTCTGGGATGTTTGTGTTTTTTTGGTAATTACTCTGGAAGGAAACGTCGCAGACCAATCAAGGTGGTACTCGTACTGCTCGCCTCATCGAGAGGAATCCAAATATATGAGTGTTTCAGATATGGGATATGAAATGGACGAGCGACCAATAAAACAACATGTATTATGGGGTTGAATGCTTTTTGCTATTCACAAAATAAAACAAAAGCAGTCATGTAAATATCTGAATTTTCACAGCACAGCAAAATCAGTTGCACCATTCAATTCCGCTCGTCCAGACGGGGAGAATTCAATCACATTTATTCGATGCGACGTTTCTTATGGGATTTAATAAGCGACAACATTTTGACCCCAAACCGAGAGGATTCTGGGATGTTTGTGGTTTTTTGGTAATAACTCTGGAAGTAAACGTCGCAGACCCATCAAGGTGGTACTCGTACTGCTCGACTCATCGAGAGGAATTCATATATATGAGTTGTTAAGCTATGGGATATGAAATGGACGAGCGACCAATAAAACAACATGTATTATGGGGTTGAATGCTTTTTGCTATTCACAAAATAAAACAAAAGCAGTCATGCAAATATCTGAATTTTCACAGCACAGAACAAAATCAGTTGCACCATTCAATTCCGCTCGTCCAGACGGGGAGAATTCAATCACATTCATTCGATGCGACGTTTCTTATGGGATTTAATGAGCGACAACATTTTGACCCCAAACCGAGAGGATTCTGGGATGTTTGTGTTTTTTTGGTAATAACTCTGGAAGGAAACGTCGCAGACCCATCAAGGTGGTACTCGTACTGCTCGCCTCGTCGAGAGGAATCCAAATATATGAATGGTTAAGCTATGGGATTTGAAATGGACTAGCGACCAATAAAACAGCATGTATTATGGGGTTGAATGCTTTTTGTTATTCACAAAATAAAACAAATGCAGTCATGCAAATATTTGAATTTTCACAGCACAGCAAAATCAGTTGCACCATTCAATTCCGCTCGTCCAGACGGGGAGAATTCAATCACATTTATTCGATGCGACGTTTCTTATGGGATTTAATAAGCGACAACATTTTGACCCCAAACCGAGAGGATTCTGGGATGTTTGTGTTTTTTTGGTAATAACTCTGGAAGGAAACGTCGCAGAACCATCAAGGTGGTACTCGTACTGCTCGCCTCGTCGAGAGGAATCCAAATATATGAATGGTTAAGCTATGTGATATGAAATGGACGAGCGACCAATAAAACAGCATGTATTATGGGGTTGAATGCTTTTTGCTATTCACAAAACAAAACAAAAGCAGTCATGCAAATATCTGAATTTTCACAGCACAGCAAAATCAGTTGCACCATTCAATTCCGCTCGTCCAGACGGGGAGAATTCAATCACATTTATTCGATGCGACGTTTCTTATGGGATTTAATAAGCGACAACATTTTGACCCCAAACCGAGAGGATTCTGGGATGTTTGTGCGATGCGACGTTTCTTATGGGATTTAATAAGCGACAACATTTTGACCCCAAACCGAGAGGATTCTGGGATGTTTGTGTTTTTTTGGTAATAACTCTGGAAGGAAACGTCGCAGACCGATCAAGGTGGTACTCGTACTGCTCGCCTCGTCAACCGGAATCCAAATATATGAGTGTTTCAGCTATGGGATATGAAATGGACGAGCGACCAATAAAACAACATGTATTATGGGGTTGAATGCTTTTTGCTATTCACAAAATAAAACAAAAGCAGTCATGCAAATATCTGAATTTTCACAGCACAGCAAAATCAGTTGCACCATTCAATTCCGCTCGTCCAGACGGGGAGAATTCAATCACATTCATTCGATGCGACGTTTCCTATGGGATTTAATGAGCGACAACATTTTGACCCCAAACCGAGATGATTCTGGGATGTTTGTGTTTTTTTGGTAATAACTCTGGAAGGAAACGTCGCAGACCCATCAAGGTGGTACTCGTACTGCTCGCCTCATCGAGAGTAATCCAAATATATGAGTGTTTCAGCTATGGGATATGAAATGGACGAGCGACCAATAAAACAACATGTATTATGGGGTTGAATGCTTTTTGCTATTCACAAAATAAAACAAAAGCAGTCATGTAAATATCTGAATTTTCACAGCACAGCAAAATCAGTTGCACCATTCAATTCCGCTCTTCCAGACGGGCAGAATTCAATCACATTTATTCGATGCGACGTTTCTTATGGGATTTAATAAGCGACAACATTTTGACCCCAAACCGAGAGGATTCTGGGATGTTTGTGGTTTTTTGGTAATAACTCTGGAAGTAAACGTCGCAGACCCATCAAGGTGGTACTCGTACTGCTCGACTCATCGAGAGGAATTCATATATATGAGTTGTTAAGCTATGGGATATGAAATGGACGAGCGAC
The DNA here is from genome assembly GCF_048934315.1 of Petromyzon marinus. NCBI lineage: Eukaryota > Metazoa > Chordata > Hyperoartia > Petromyzontiformes > Petromyzontidae > Petromyzon > Petromyzon marinus. The sequence goes on along the minus strand of NC_133725.1, from coordinate 16,962,202 downwards.
CAATAAAACAACATGTATTATGGGGTTGAATGCTTTTTGCTATTCACAAAATAAAACAAAAGCAGTCATGCAAATATCTGAATTTTCACAGCACAGAACAAAATCAGTTGCACCATTCAATTCCGCTCGTCCAGACGGGGAGAATTCAATCACATTCATTCGATGCGACGTTTCTTATGGGATTTAATGAGCGACAACATTTTGACCCCAAACCGAGAGGATTCTGGGATGTTTGTGTTTTTTTGGTAATAACTCTGGAAGGAAACGTCGCAGACCCATCAAGGTGGAACTCGTACTGCTCGCCTCGTCGAGAGGAATCCAAATATATGAATGGTTAAGCTATGTGATTTGAAATGGACTAGCGACCAATAAAACAGCATGTATTATGGGGTTGAATGCTTTTTGTTATTCACAAAATAAAACAAATGCAGTCATGCAAATATCTGAATTTTCACAGCACAGCAAAATCAGTTGCACCATTCAATTCCGCTCGTCCAGACGGGGAGAATTCAATCACATTCATTCGATGGGACGTTTCTTATGGGATTTAATAAGCGACAACATTTTGACCCCAAACCGAGAGGATTCTGGGATGTTTGTGGTTTTTTGGTAATAACTCTGGAAGGAAACGTCGCAGACCCATCAAGGTGGTACTCGTACTGCTCGCCTCGTCGAGCGGAATCCAAATATATGAGTGTTTCAGCTATGGGATATGAAATGGACGAGCGACCAATAAAACAACATGTATTATGGGGTTGAATGCTTTTTGCTATTCACAAAATAAAACAAAAGCAGTCATGTAAATATCTGAATTTTCACAGCACAGCAAAATCAGTTGCACCATTCAATTCCGCTCGTCCAGACGGGGAGAATTCAATCACATTTATTCGATGCGACGTTTCTTATGGGATTTAATAAGCGACAACATTTTGACCCGAAACCGAGAGGATTCTGGGATGTTTGTGGTTTTTTGGTAATAACTCTGGAAGTAAACGTCGCAGACCCATCAAGGTGGTACTCGTACTGCTCGCCTCATCGAGAGGAATCCAAATATATGAGTTGTTAAGCTATGGGATATGAAATGGACGAGCGACCAATAAAACAACATGTATTATGGGGTTGAATGCTTTTTGCTATTCACAAAATAAAACAAAAGCAGTCATGCAAATATCTGAATTTTCACAGCACAGCAAAATCAGTTGCACCATTCAATTCTGCTCGTCCAGACGGGTAGAATTAAATCACATTCATTCGATGCGACGTTTTTTATGGGATTTAATAAGCGACACCATTTTGACCCCAAACCGAGAGGATTCTGGGATGTTTGTGGTTTTTTGGTAATAACTCTGGAAGGAAACGTCGCAGACCCATCAAGGTTGTACTCGTACTGCTCGCCTCATCGAGAGGAATTCAAATATATGAGTGTTTCAGCTATGGGATATGAAATGGACGAGCGACCAATAAAACAACATGTAATATGGGGTTGAATGCTTTTTGCTATTCACAAAATAAAACAAAAGCAGTCATGCAAATATCTGAATTTTCACAGCACAGCAAAATCAGTTGCACCATTCAATTCCGCTCGTCCAGACGGGGAGAATTCAATCACATTCATTCGATGGGACGTTTCTTATGGGATTTAATAAGCGACAACATTTTGACCCGAAACCGAGAGGATTCTGGGATGTTTGTGGTTTTTTGGTAATAACTCTGGAAGGAAACGTCGCAGACCCATCAAGGTGGTACTCGTACTGCTCGCCTCGTCGAGCGGAATCCAAATATATGAGTGTTTCAGCTATGGGATATGAAATGGACGAGCGACCAATAAAACAACATGTATTATGGGGTTGAATGCTTTTTGCTATTCACAAAATAAAACAAAAGCAGTCATGTAAATATCTGAATTTTCACAGCACAGCAAAATCAGTTGCACCATTCAATTCCGCTTGTCCAGACGGGGAGAATTCAATCACATTTATTCGATGCGACGTTTCTTATGGGATTTAATAAGCGACAACATTTTGACCCCAAACCGAGAGGATTCTGGGATGTTTGTGGTTTTTTGGTAATAACTCTGGAAGTAAACGTCGCAGACCCATCAAGGTGGTACTCGTACTGCTCGCCTCATCGAGAGGAATTCATATATATGAGTTGTTAAGCTATGGGATATGAAATGGACGAGCGACCAATAAAACAACATGTATTATGGGGTTGAATGCTTTTTGCTATTCACAAAATAAAACAAAAGCAGTCATGCAAATATCTGAATTTTCACAGCACAGCAAAATCAGTTGCACCATTCAATTCTGCTCGTCCAGACGGGTAGAATTAAATCACATTCATTCGATGCGACGTTTTTTATGGGATTTAATAAGCGACACCATTTTGACCCCAAACCGAGAGGATTCTGGGATGTTTGTGGTTTTTTGGTAATAACTCTGGAAGGAAACGTCGCAGACCCATCAAGGTTGTACTCGTACTGCTCGCCTCATCGAGAGGAATTCAAATATATGAGTGTTTCAGCTATGGGATATGAAATGGACGAGCGACCAATAAAACAACATGTAATATGGGGTTGAATGCTTTTTGCTATTCACAAAATAAAACAAAAGCAGTCATGCAAATATCTGAATTTTCACAGCACAGCAAAATCAGTTGCACCATTCAATTCCGCTCGTCCAGACGGGGAGAATTCAATCACATTCATTCGATGGGACGTTTCTTATGGGATTTAATAAGCGACAACATTTTGACCCGAAACCGAGAGGATTCTGGGATGTTTGTGGTTTTTTGGTAATAACTCTGGAAGGAAACGTCGCAGACCCATCAAGGTGGTACTCGTACTGCTCGCCTCGTCGAGCGGAATCCAAATATATGAGTGTTTCAGCTATGGGATATGAAATGGACGAGCGACCAATAAAACAACATGTATTATGGGGTTGAATGCTTTTTGCTATTCACAAAATAAAACAAAAGCAGTCATGTAAATATCTGAATTTTCACAGCACAGCAAAATCAGTTGCACCATTCAATTCCGCTTGTCCAGACGGGGAGAATTCAATCACATTTATTCGATGCGACGTTTCTTATGGGATTTAATAAGCGACAACATTTTGACCCCAAACCGAGAGGATTCTGGGATGTTTGTGGTTTTTTGGTAATAACTCTGGAAGTAAACGTCGCAGACCCATCAAGGTGGTACTCGTACTGCTCGCCTCATCGAGAGGAATTCATATATATGAGTTGTTAAGCTATGGGATATGAAATGGACGAGCGACCAATAAAACAACATGTATTATGGGGTTGAATGCTTTTTGCTATTCACAAAATAAAACAAAAGCAGTCATGCAAATATCTGAATTTTCACAGCACAGCAAAATCAGTTGCACCATTCAATTCTGCTCGTCCAGACGGGTAGAATTAAATCACATTCATTCGATGCGACGTTTTTTATGGGATTTAATAAGCGACACCATTTTGACCCCAAACCGAGAGGATTCTGGGATGTTTGTGGTTTTTTGGTAATAACTCTGGAAGGAAACGTCGCAGACCCATCAAGGTTGTACTCGTACTGCTCGCCTCATCGAGAGGAATTCAAATATATGAGTGTTTCAGCTATGGGATATGAAATGGACGAGCGACCAATAAAACAACATGTAATATGGGGTTGAATGCTTTTTGCTATTCACAAAATAAAACAAAAGCAGTCATGCAAATATCTGAATTTTCACAGCACAGCAAAATCAGTTGCACCATTCAATTCCGCTCGTCCAGACGGGGAGAATTCAATCACATTCATTCGATGGGACGTTTCTTATGGGATTTAATAAGCGACAACATTTTGACCCGAAACCGAGAGGATTCTGGGATGTTTGTGGTTTTTTGGTAATAACTCTGGAAGGAAACGTCGTAGACCCATCAAGGTGGTACTCGTACTGCTCGCCTCGTCGAGCGGAATCCAAATATATGAGTTGTTAAGCTATGGGATATGAAATGGACGAGCGACCAATAAAACAACATGTATTATGGGGTTGAATGCTTTTTGCTATTCACAAAATAAAACAAAAGCAGTCATGCAAATATCTGAATTTTCACAGCACAGAACAAAATCAGTTGCACCATTCAATTCCGCTCGTCCAGACGGGGAGAATTCAATCACATTCATTCGATGCGACGTTTCTTATGGGATTTAATGAGCGACAACATTTTGACCCCAAACCGAGAGGATTCTGGGATGTTTGTGTTTTTTTGGTAATAACTCTGGAAGGAAACGTCGCAGACCCATCAAGGTGGAACTCGTACTGCTCGCCTCGTCGAGAGGAATCCAAATATATGAATGGTTAAGCTATGGGATTTGAAATGGACTAGCGACCAATAAAACAGCATGTATTATGGGGTTGAATGCTTTTTGTTATTCACAAAATAAAACAAATGCAGTCATGCAAATATTTGAATTTTCACAGCACAGCAAAATCAGTTGCACCATTCAATTCCGCTCGTCCAGACGGGGAGAATTCAATCACATTTATTCGATGCGACGTTTCTTATGGGATTTAATAAGCGACAACATTTTGACCCCAAACCGAGAGGATTCTGGGATGTTTGTGCGATGCGACGTTTCTTATGGGATTTAATAAGCGACAACATTTTGACCCCAAACCGAGAGGATTCTGGGATGTTTGTGTTTTTTTGGTAATAACTCTGGAAGGAAACGTCGCAGACCGATCAAGGTGGTACTCGTACTGCTCGCCTCGTCAACCGGAATCCAAATATATGAGTGTTTCAGCTATGGGATATGAAATGGACGAGCGACCAATAAAACAACATGTATTATGGGGTTGAATGCTTTTTGCTATTCACAAAATAAAACAAAAGCAGTCATGCAAATATCTGAATTTTCACAGCACAGCAAAATCAGTTGCACCATTCAATTCCGCTCGTCCAGACGGGGAGAATTCAATCACATTCATTCGATGCGACGTTTCCTATGGGATTTAATGAGCGACAACATTTTGACCCCAAACCGAGATGATTCTGGGATGTTTGTGTTTTTTTGGTAATAACTCTGGAAGGAAACGTCGCAGACCCATCAAGGTGGTACTCGTACTGCTCGCCTCATCGAGAGGAATCCAAATATATGAGTGTTTCAGCTATGGGATATGAAATGGACGAGCGACCAATAAAACAACATGTATTATGGGGTTGAATGCTTTTTGCTATTCACAAAATAAAACAAAAGCAGTCATGTAAATATCTGAATTTTCACAGCACAGCAAAATCAGTTGCACCATTCAAATCCGCTCGTCCAGACAGGCAGAATTCAATCACATTTATTCGATGCGACGTTTCTTATGGGATTTAATAAGCGACAACATTTTGACCCCAAACCGAGAGGATTCTGGGATGTTTGTGGTTTTTTGGTAATAACTCTGGAAGTAAACGTCGCAGACCCATCAAGGTGGTACTCGTACTGCTCGACTCATCGAGAGGAATTCATATATATGAGTTGTTAAGCTATGGGATATGAAATGGACGAGCGACCAATAAAACAACATGTATTATGGGGTTGAATGCTTTTTGCTATTCACAAAATAAAACAAAAGCAGTCATGCAAATATCTGAATTTTCACAGCACAGAACAAAATCAGTTGCACCATTCAATTCCGCTCGTCCAGACGGGGAGAATTCAATCACATTCATTCGATGCGACGTTTCTTATGGGATTTAATGAGCGACAACATTTTGACCCCAAACCGAGAGGATTCTGGGATGTTTGTGTTTTTTTGGTAATAACTCTGGAAGGAAACGTCGCAGACCCATCAAGGTGGAACTCGTACTGCTCGCCTCGTCGAGAGGAATCCAAATATATGAATGGTTAAGCTATGGGATTTGAAATGGACTAGCGACCAATAAAACAGCATGTATTATGGGGTTGAATGCTTTTTGTTATTCACAAAATAAAACAAATGCAGTCATGCAAATATTTGAATTTTCACAGCACAGCAAAATCAGTTGCACCATTCAATTCCGCTCGTCCAGACGGGGAGAATTCAATCACATTTATTCGATGCGACGTTTCTTATGGGATTTAATAAGCGACAACATTTTGACCCCAAACCGAGAGGATTCTGGGATGTTTGTGTTTTTTTGGTAATAACTCTGGAAGGAAACGTCGCAGAACCATCAAGGTGGTACTCGTACTGCTCGCCTCGTCGAGAGGAATCCAAATATATGAATGGTTAAGCTATGTGATATGAAATGGACGAGCGACCAATAAAACAGCATGTATTATGGGGTTGAATGCTTTTTGCTATTCACAAAACAAAACAAAAGCAGTCATGCAAATATCTGAATTTTCACAGCACAGCAAAATCAGTTGCACCATTCAATTCCGCTCGTCCAGACGGGGAGAATTCAATCACATTCATTCGATGGGACGTTTCTTATGGGATTTAATAAGCGACAACATTTTGACCCCAAACCGAGAGGATTCTGGGATGTTTGTGGTTTTTTGGTAATAACTCTGGAAGGAAACGTCGCAGACCCATCAAGGTGGTACTCGTACTGCTCGCCTCGTCGAGCGGAATCCAAATATATGAGTGTTTCAGCTATGGGATATGAAATGGACGAGCGACCAATAAAACAACATGTATTATGGGGTTGAATTCTTTTTGCTATTCACAAAATAAAACAAAAGCAGTCATGTAAATATCTGAATTTTCACAGCACAACAAAATCAGTTGCACCATTCAATTCCGCTCGTCCAGACGGGGAGAATTCAATCACATTTATTCGATGCGACGTTTCTTATGGGATTTAATAAGCGACAACATTTTGACCCGAAACCGAGAGGATTCTGGGATGTTTGTGGTTTTTTGGTAATAACTCTGGAAGGAAACGTCGCAGACCCATCAAGGTTGTACTCGTACTGCTCGCCTCATCGAGAGGAATTCAAATATATGAGTGTTTCAGCTATGGGATATGAAATGGACGAGCGACCAATAAAACAACATGTAATATGGGGTTGAATGCTTTTTGCTATTCACAAAATAAAACAAAAGCAGTCATGCAAATATTTGAATTTTCACAGCACAGCAAAATCAGTTGCACCATTCAATTCCGCTCGTCCAGACGGGGAGAATTCAATCACATTTATTCGATGCGACGTTTCGTATGGGATTTAATAAGCGACAACATTTTGACCCCAAACCGAGAGGATTCTGGGATGTTTGTGTTTTTTTGGTAATAACTCTGGAAGGAAACGTCGCAGACCGATCAAGGTGGTACTCGTACTGCTCGCCTCGTCAACCGGAATCCAAATATATGAGTGTTTCAGCTATGGGATATGAAATGGACGAGCGACCAATAAAACAACATGTATTATGGGGTTGAATGCGTTTTGCTATTCACAAAAAAAAACAAAAGCAGTCATGCAAATATCTGAATTTTCACAGCACAGCAAAATCAGTTGCACCATTCAATTCCGCTCGTCCAGACGGGGAGAATTCAATCACATTCATTCGATGCGACGTTTCCTATGGGATTTAATGAGCGACAACATTTTGACCCCAAACCGAGATGATTCTGGGATGTTTGTGTTTTTTTGGTAATTACTCTGGAAGGAAACGTCGCAGACCAATCAAGGTGGTACTCGTACTGCTCGCCTCATCGAGAGGAATCCAAATATATGAGTGTTTCAGATATGGGATATGAAATAGACGAGCGACCAATAAAACAACATGTATTATGGGGTTGAATGCTTTTTGCTATTCACAAAATAAAACAAAAGCAGTCATGTAAATATCTGAATTTTCACAGCACAGCAAAATCAGTTGCACCATTCAATTCCGCTCGTCCAGACGGGGAGAATTCAATCACATTTATTCGATGCGACGTTTCTTATGGGATTTAATAAGCGACAACATTTTGACCCCAAACCGAGAGGATTCTGGGATGTTTGTGGTTTTTTGGTAATAACTCTGGAAGTAAACGTCGCAGACCCATCAAGGTGGTACTCGTACTGCTCGACTCATCGAGAGGAATTCATATATATGAGTTGTTAAGCTATGGGATATGAAATGGACGAGCGACCAATAAAACAACATGTATTATGGGGTTGAATGCTTTTTGCTATTCACAAAATAAAACAAAAGCAGTCATGCAAATATCTGAATTTTCACAGCACAGAACAAAATCAGTTGCACCATTCAATTCCGCTCGTCCAGACGGGGAGAATTCAATCACATTCATTCGATGCGACGTTTCTTATGGGATTTAATGAGCGACAACATTTTGACCCCAAACCGAGAGGATTCTGGGATGTTTGTGTTTTTTTGGTAATAACTCTGGAAGGAAACGTCGCAGACCCATCAAGGTGGTACTCGTACTGCTCGCCTCGTCGAGAGGAATCCAAATATATGAATGGTTAAGCTATGGGATTTGAAATGGACTAGCGACCAATAAAACAGCATGTATTATGGGGTTGAATGCTTTTTGTTATTCACAAAATAAAACAAATGCAGTCATGCAAATATTTGAATTTTCACAGCACAGCAAAATCAGTTGCACCATTCAATTCCGCTCGTCCAGACGGGGAGAATTCAATCACATTTATTCGATGCGACGTTTCTTATGGGATTTAATAAGCGACAACATTTTGACCCCAAACCGAGAGGATTCTGGGATGTTTGTGTTTTTTTGGTAATAACTCTGGAAGGAAACGTCGCAGAACCATCAAGGTGGTACTCGTACTGCTCGCCTCGTCGAGAGGAATCCAAATATATGAATGGTTAAGCTATGTGATATGAAATGGACGAGCGACCAATAAAACAGCATGTATTATGGGGTTGAATGCTTTTTGCTATTCACAAAACAAAACAAAAGCAGTCATGCAAATATCTGAATTTTCACAGCACAGCAAAATCAGTTGCACCATTCAATTCCGCTCGTCCAGACGGGGAGAATTCAATCACATTTATTCGATGCGACGTTTCTTATGGGATTTAATAAGCGACAACATTTTGACCCCAAACCGAGAGGATTCTGGGATGTTTGTGCGATGCGACGTTTCTTATGGGATTTAATAAGCGACAACATTTTGACCCCAAACCGAGAGGATTCTGGGATGTTTGTGTTTTTTTGGTAATAACTCTGGAAGGAAACGTCGCAGACCGATCAAGGTGGTACTCGTACTGCTCGCCTCGTCAACCGGAATCCAAATATATGAGTGTTTCAGCTATGGGATATGAAATGGACGAGCGACCAATAAAACAACATGTATTATGGGGTTGAATGCTTTTTGCTATTCACAAAATAAAACAAAAGCAGTCATGCAAATATCTGAATTTTCACAGCACAGCAAAATCAGTTGCACCATTCAATTCCGCTCGTCCAGACGGGGAGAATTCAATCACATTCATTCGATGCGACGTTTCCTATGGGATTTAATGAGCGACAACATTTTGACCCCAAACCGAGATGATTCTGGGATGTTTGTGTTTTTTTGGTAATAACTCTGGAAGGAAACGTCGCAGACCCATCAAGGTGGTACTCGTACTGCTCGCCTCATCGAGAGTAATCCAAATATATGAGTGTTTCAGCTATGGGATATGAAATGGACGAGCGACCAATAAAACAACATGTATTATGGGGTTGAATGCTTTTTGCTATTCACAAAATAAAACAAAAGCAGTCATGTAAATATCTGAATTTTCACAGCACAGCAAAATCAGTTGCACCATTCAATTCCGCTCTTCCAGACGGGCAGAATTCAATCACATTTATTCGATGCGACGTTTCTTATGGGATTTAATAAGCGACAACATTTTGACCCCAAACCGAGAGGATTCTGGGATGTTTGTGGTTTTTTGGTAATAACTCTGGAAGTAAACGTCGCAGACCCATCAAGGTGGTACTCGTACTGCTCGACTCATCGAGAGGAATTCATATATATGAGTTGTTAAGCTATGGGATATGAAATGGACGAGCGACCAATAAAACAACATGTATTATGGGGTTGAATGCTTTTTGCTATTCACAAAATAAAACAAAAGCAGTCATGCAAATATCTGAATTTTCACAGCACAGAACAAAATCAGTTGCACCATTCAATTCCGCTCGTCCAGACGGGGAGAATTCAATCACATTCATTCGATGCGACGTTTCTTATGGGATTTAATGAGCGACAACATTTTGACCCCAAACCGAGAGGATTCTGGGATGTTTGTGTTTTTTTGGTAATAACTCTGGAAGGAAACGTCGCAGACCCATCAAGGTGGAACTCGTACTGCTCGCCTCGTCGAGAGGAATCCAAATATATGAATGGTTAAGCTATGGGATTTGAAATGGACTAGCGACCAATAAAACAGCATGTATTATGGGGTTGAATGCTTTTTGTTATTCACAAAATAAAACAAATGCAGTCATGCAAATATTTGAATTTTCACAGCACAGCAAAATCAGTTGCACCATTCAATTCCGCTCGTCCAGACGGGGAGAATTCAATCACATTTATTCGATGCGACGTTTCTTATGGGATTTAATAAGCGACAACATTTTGACCCCAAACCGAGAGGATTCTGGGATGTTTGTGTTTTTTTGGTAATAACTCTGGAAGGAAACGTCGCAGAACCATCAAGGTGGTACTCGTACTGCTCGCCTCGTCGAGAGGAATCCAAATATATGAATGGTTAAGCTATGTGATATGAAATGGACGAGCGACCAATAAAACAGCATGTATTATGGGGTTGAATGCTTTTTGCTATTCACAAAACAAAACAAAAGCAGTCATGCAAATATCTGAATTTTCACAGCACAGCAAAATCAGTTGCACCATTCAATTCCGCTCGTCCAGACGGGGAGAATTCAATCACATTCATTCGATGGGACGTTTCTTATGGGATTTAATAAGCGACAACATTTTGACCCCAAACCGAGAGGATTCTGGGATGTTTGTGGTTTTTTGGTAATAACTCTGGAAGGAAACGTCGCAGACCCATCAAGGTGGTACTCGTACTGCTCGCCTCGTCGAGCGGAATCCAAATATATGAGTGTTTCAGCTATGGGATATGAAATGGACGAGCGACCAATAAAACAACATGTATTATGGGGTTGAATGCTTTTTGCTATTCACAAAATAAAACAAAAGCAGTCATGTAAATATCTGAATTTTCACAGCACAGCAAAATCAGTTGCACCATTCAATTCCGCTCGTCCAGACGGGGAGAATTCAATCACATTTATTCGATGCGACGTTTCTTATGGGATTTAATAAGCGACAACATTTTGACCCGAAACCGAGAGGATTCTGGGATGTTTGTGGTTTTTTGGTAATAACTCTGGAAGTAAACGTCGCAGACCCATCAAGGTGGTACTCGTACTGCTCGCCTCATCGAGAGGAATCCAAATATATGAGTTGTTAAGCTATGGGATATGAAATGGACGAGCGACCAATAAAACAACATGTATTATGGGGTTGAATGCTTTTTGCTATTCACAAAATAAAACAAAAGCAGTCATGCAAATATCTGAATTTTCACAGCACAGCAAAATCAGTTGCACCATTCAATTCTGCTCGTCCAGACGGGTAGAATTAAATCACATTCATTCGATGCGACGTTTTTTATGGGATTTAATAAGCGACACCATTTTGACCCCAAACCGAGAGGATTCTGGGATGTTTGTGGTTTTTTGGTAATAACTCTGGAAGGAAACGTCGCAGACCCATCAAGGTTGTACTCGTACTGCTCGCCTCATCGAGAGGAATTCAAATATATGAGTGTTTCAGCTATGGGATATGAAATGGACGAGCGACCAATAAAACAACATGTAATATGGGGTTGAATGCTTTTTGCTATTCACAAAATAAAACAAAAGCAGTCATGCAAATATCTGAATTTTCACAGCACAGCAAAATCAGTTGCACCATTCAATTCCGCTCGTCCAGACGGGGAGAATTCAATCACATTCATTCGATGGGACGTTTCTTATGGGATTTAATAAGCGACAACATTTTGACCCGAAACCGAGATGATTCTGGGATGTTTGTGGTTTTTTGGTAATAACTCTGGAAGGAAACGTCGCAGACCCATCAAGGTGGTACTCGTACTGCTCGCCTCGTCGAGCGGAATCCAAATATATGAGTGTTTCAGCTATGGGATATGAAATGGACGAGCGACCAATAAAACAACATGTATTATGGGGTTGAATGCTTTTTGCTATTCACAAAATAAAACAAAAGCAGTCATGTAAATATCTGAATTTTCACAGCACAGCAAAATCAGTTGCACCATTCAATTCCGCTTGTCCAGACGGGGAGAATTCAATCACATTTATTCGATGCGACGTTTCTTATGGGATTTAATAAGCGACAACATTTTGACCCCAAACCGAGAGGATTCTGGGATGTTTGTGGTTTTTTGGTAATAACTCTGGAAGTAAACGTCGCAGACCCATCAAGGTGGTACTCGTACTGCTCGCCTCATCGAGAGGAATTCATATATATGAGTTGTTAAGCTATGGGATATGAAATGGACGAGCGACCAATAAAACAACATGTATTATGGGGTTGAATGCTTTTTGCTATTCACAAAATAAAACAAAAGCAGTCATGCAAATATCTGAATTTTCACAGCACAGCAAAATCAGTTGCACCATTCAATTCTGCTCGTCCAGACGGGTAGAATTAAATCACATTCATTCGATGCGACGTTTTTTATGGGATTTAATAAGCGACACCATTTTGACCCCAAACCGAGAGGATTCTGGGATGTTTGTGGTTTTTTGGTAATAACTCTGGAAGGAAACGTCGCAGACCCATCAAGGTTGTACTCGTACTGCTCGCCTCATCGAGAGGAATTCAAATATATGAGTGTTTCAGCTATGGGATATGAAATGGACGAGCGACCAATAAAACAACATGTAATATGGGGTTGAATGCTTTTTGCTATTCACAAAATAAAACAAAAGCAGTCATGCAAATATCTGAATTTTCACAGCACAGCAAAATCAGTTGCACCATTCAATTCCGCTCGTCCAGACGGGGAGAATTCAATCACATTCATTCGATGGGACGTTTCTTATGGGATTTAATAAGCGACAACATTTTGACCCGAAACCGAGAGGATTCTGGGATGTTTGTGGTTTTTTGGTAATAACTCTGGAAGGAAACGTCGCAGACCCATCAAGGTGGTACTCGTACTGCTCGCCTCGTCGAGCGGAATCCAAATATATGAGTGTTTCAGCTATGGGATATGAAATGGACGAGCGACCAATAAAACAACATGTATTATGGGGTTGAATGCTTTTTGCTATTCACAAAATAAAACAAAAGCAGTCATGTAAATATCTGAATTTTCACAGCACAGCAAAATCAGTTGCACCATTCAATTCCGCTTGTCCAGACGGGGAGAATTCAATCACATTTATTCGATGCGACGTTTCTTATGGGATTTAATAAGCGACAACATTTTGACCCCAAACCGAGAGGATTCTGGGATGTTTGTGGTTTTTTGGTAATAACTCTGGAAGTAAACGTCGCAGTCCCATCAAGGTGGTACTCGTACTGCTCGCCTCATCGAGAGGAATTCATATATATGAGTTGTTAAGCTATGGGATATGAAATGGACGAGCGACCAATAAAACAACATGTATTATGGGGTTGAATGCTTTTTGCTATTCACAAAATAAAACAAAAGCAGTCATGCAAATATCTGAATTTTCACAGCACAGCAAAATCAGTTGCACCATTCAATTCCGCTCGTCCAGACGGGGAGAATTCAATCACATTCATTCGATGCGACGTTTCTTATGGGATTTAATGAGCGACAACATTTTGACCCCAAACCGAGAGGATTCTGGGATGTTTGTGTTTTTTTGGTAATAACTCTGGAAGGAAACGTCGCAGACCCATCAAGGTGGTACTCGTACTGCTCGCCTCGTCGAGAGGAATCCAAATATATGAATGGTTAAGCTATGGGATTTGAAATGGACTAGCGACCAATAAAACAGCATGTATTATGGGGTTGAATGCTTTTTGTTATTCACAAAATAAAACAAATGCAGTCATGCAAATATTTGAATTTTCACAGCACAGCAAAATCAGTTGCACCATTCAATTCCGCTCGTCCAGACGGGGAGAATTCAATCACATTTATTCGATGCGACGTTTCTTATGGGATTTAATAAGCGACAACATTTTGACCCCAAACCGAGAGGATTCTGGGATGTTTGTGTTTTTTTGGTAATAACTCTGGAAGGAAACGTCGCAGAACCATCAAGGTGGTACTCGTACTGCTCGCCTCGTCGAGAGGAATCCAAATATATGAATGGTTAAGCTGTGTGATATGAAATGGACGAGCGACCAATAAAACAGCATGTATTATGGGGTTGAATGCTTTTTGCTATTCACAAAACAAAACAAAAGCAGTCATGCAAATATCTGAATTTTCACAGCACAGCAAAATCAGTTGCACCATTCAATTCCGCTCGTCCAGACGGGGAGAATTCAATCACATTCATTCGATGGGACGTTTCTTATGGGATTTAATAAGCGACAACATTTTGACCCCAAACCGAGAGGATTCTGGGATGTTTGTGGTTTTTTGGTAATAACTCTGGAAGGAAACGTCGCAGACCCATCAAGGTGGAACTCGTACTGCTCGCCTCGTCGAGCGGAATCCAAATATATGAGTGTTTCAGCTATGGGATATGAAATGGACGAGCGACCAATAAAACAACATGTATTATGGGGTTGAATGCTTTTTGCTATTCACAAAACAAAACAAAAGCAGTCATGCAAATATCTGAATTTTCACAGCACAGCAAAATCAGTTGCACCATTCAATTCCGCTCGTCCAGACGGGGAGAATTCAATCACATTCATTCGATGGGACGTTTCTTATGGAATTTAATAAGCGACAACATTTTGACCCCAAACCGAGAGGATTCTGGGATGTTTGTGGTTTTTTGGTAATAACTCTGGAAGGAAACGTCGCAGACCCATCAAGGTTGTACTCGTACTGCTCGCCTCGTCGAGCGGAATCCAAATATATGAGTGTTTCAGCTATGGGATATGAAATGGACGAGCGACCAATAAAACAACATGTATTATGGGGTTGAATGCTTTTTGCTATTCACAAAACAAAACAAAAGCAGTCATGCAAATATCTGAATTTTCACAGCACAGCAAAATCAGTTGCACCATTCAATTCCGCTCGTCCAGACGGGGAGAATTCAATCACATTCATTCGATGGGACGTTTCCTATGGGATTTAATAAGCGACAACATTTTGACCCCAAACCGAGAGGATTCTGGGATGTTTGTGGTTTTTTGGTAATAACTCTGGAAGGAAACGTCGCAGACCCATCAAGGTGGTACTCGTACTGCTCGCCTCGTCGAGCGGAATCCAAATATATGAGTGTTTCAGCTATGGGATATGAAATGGACGAGCGACCAATAAAACAGCATGTATTATGGGGTTGAATGCTTTTTGCTATTCACAAAATAAAACAAAAGCAGTCATGTAAATATCTGAATTTTCACAGCACAGCAAAATCAGTTGCACCATTCAATTCCGCTCGTCCAGACGGGGAGAATTCAATCACATTTATTCGATGCGACGTTTCTTATGGGATTTAATAAGCGACAACATTTTGACCCCAAACCGAGAGGATTCTGGGATGTTTGTGGTTTTTTGGTAATAACTCTGGAAGTAAACGTCGCAGACCCATCAAGGTGGTACTCGTACTACTCGCCTCATCGAGAGGAATCCAAATATATGAGTTGTTAAGCTATGGGATATGAAATGGACGAGCGACCAATAAAACAACATGTATTATAGGGTTGAATGCTTTTTGCTATTCACAAAATAAAACAAAAGCAGTCATGCAAATATCTGAATTTTCACAGCACAGCAAAATCAGTTGCACCATTCAATTCCGCTCGTCCAGACGGGTACAATTCAATCACATTCATTTGATGCGACGTTTCTTATGGGATTTAATAAGCGACACCATTTTGACCCCAAACCGAGAGGATTCTGGGATGTTTGTGGTTTTTTGGTAATAACTCTGGAAGGAAACGTCGCAGACCCATCAAGGTTGTACTCGTACTGCTCGCCTCATCGAGAGGAATTCAAATATATGAGTGTTTCAGCTATGGGATATGAAATGGACGAGCGACCAATAAAACAACATGTAATATGGGGTTGAATGCTTTTTGCTATTCACAAAATAAAACAAAAGCAGTCATGCAAATATCTGAATTTTCACAGCACAGCAAAATCAGTTGCACCATTCAATTCCGCTCGTCCAGATGGGGATAATTCAATCACATTCATTCGATGGGACGTTTCTTAAGGGATTTAATAAGCGACAACATTTTGACCCCAAACCGAGAGGATTCTGGGATGTTTGTGGTTTTTTGGTAATAACTCTGGAAGGAAACGTCGCAGACCCATCAAGGTGGTACTCGTACTGCTCGCCTCGTCGAGCGGAATCCAAATATATGAGTGTTTCAGCTATGGGATATGAAATGGACGAGCGACCAATAAAACAACATGTATTATGGGGTTGAATGCTTTTTGCTATTCACAAAATAAAACAAAAGCAGTCATGTAAATATCTGAATTTTCACAGCACAGCAAAATCAGTTGCACCATTCAATTCCGCTTGTCCAGACGGGGAGAATTCAATCACATTTATTCGATGCGACGTTTCTTATGGGATTTAATAAGCGACAACATTTTGACCCCAAACCGAGAGGATTCTGGGATGTTTGTGGTTTTTTGGTAATAACTCTGGAAGTAAACGTCGCAGACCCATCAAGGTAGTACTCATACTGCTCGCCTCATCGAGAGGAATTCATATATATGAGTTGTTAAGCTATGGGATATGAAATGGACGAGCGACCAATAAAACAACATGTATTATGGGGTTGAATGCTTTTTGCTATTCACAAAATAAAACAAAAGCAGTCATGCAAATATCTGAATTTTCACAGCACAGCAAAATCAGTTGCACCATTCAATTCCGCTCGTCCAGACGGGGAGAATTCAATCACATTCATTCGATGCGACGTTTCTTATGGGATTTAATGAGCGACAACATTTTGACCCCAAACCGAGAGGATTCTGGGATGTTTGTGTTTTTTTGGTAATAACTCTGGAAGGAAACGTCGCAGAACCATCAAGGTGGTACTCGTACTGCTCGCCTCGTCGAGAGGAATCCAAATATATGAATGGTTAAGCTATGTGATATGAAATGGACGAGCGACCAATAAAACAGCATGTATTATGGGGTTGAATCCTTTTTGCTATTCACAAAATAAAACAAAAGCAGTCATGCAAATATCTGAATTTTCACACCACAGCAAAATCAGTTGCACCATTCAATTCCGCTCGTCCAGACGGGTAGAATTCAATCACATTCATTCGATGCGACGTTTCTTATGGGATTTAATAAGCGACACCATTTTGACCCCAAACCGAGAGGATTCTGGGATGTTTGTGGTTTTTTGGTAATAACTCTGGAAGTAAACGACGCAGACCCATCAAGGTGGTACTCGTACTGCTCGCCTCATCGAGAGGAATTCATATATATGAGTTGTTAAGCTATGGGATATGAAATGGACGAGCGACCAATAAAACAACATGTATTATGGGGTTGAATGCTTTTTGCTATTCACAAAATAAAACAAAAGCAGTCATGCAAATATCTGAATTTTGACAGCACAGCAAAATCAGTTGCACCATTCAATTCCGCTCGTCCAGACGGGGAGAATTCAATCACATTCATTCGATGCGACGTTTCTTATGGGATTTAATGAGCGACAACATTTTGACCCCAAACCGAGAGGATTCTGGGATGTTTGTGTTTTTTTGGTAATAACTCTGGAAGGAAACGTCGCAGAACCATCAAGGTGGTACTCGTACTGCTCGCCTCGTCGAGAGGAATCCAAATATATGAATGGTTAAGCTATGTGATATGAAATGGACGAGCGACCAATAAAACAGCATGTATTATGGGGTTGAATCCTTTTTACTATTCACAAAATAAAACAAAAGCAGTCATGCAAATATCTGAATTTTCACAGCACAGCAAAATCAGTTGCACCATTCAATTCCGCTCGTCCAGACGGGTAGAATTCAATCACATTCATTCGATGCGACGTTTCTTATGGGATTTAATAAGCGACACCATTTTGACCCCAAACCGAGAGGATTCTGGGATGTTTGTGGTTTTTTGGTAATAACTCTGGAAGGAAACGTCGCAGACCCATCAAGGTTGTACTCGTACTGCTCGCCTCATCGAGAGGAATTCAAATATATGAGTGTTTCAGCTATGGGATATGAAATGGACGAGCGACCAATAAAACAACATGTAATATGGGGTTGAATGCTTTTTGCTATTCACAAAATAAAACAAACGCAGTCATGCAAATATCTGAATTTTCACAGCACAGCAAAATCAGTTGCACCATTCAATTCCGCTCGTCCAGACGGGGAGAATTCAATCACATTCATTCGATGGGACGTTTCTTATGGGATTTAATAAGCGACAACATTTTGACCCCAAACCGAGAGGATTCTGGGATGTTTGTGGTTTTTTGGTAATAACTCTGGAAGGAAACGTCGCAGACCCATCAAGGTGGTACTCGTACTGCTCGCCTCGTCGAGCGGAATCCAAATATATGAGTGTTTCAGCTATGGGATATGAAATGGACGAGCGACCAATAAAACAACATGTATTATGGGGTTGAATGCTTTTTGCTATTCACAAAATAAAACAAAAGCAGTCATGTAAATATCTGAATTTTCACAGCACAGCAAAATCAGTTGCACCATTCAATTCCGCTTGTCCAGACGGGGAGAATTCAATCACATTTATTCGATGCGACGTTTCTTATGGGATTTAATAAGCGACAACATTTTGACCCCAAACCGAGAGGATTCTGGGATGTTTGTGGTTTTTTGGTAATAACTCTGGAAGTAAACGTCGCAGACCCATCAAGGTGGTACTCGTACTGCTCGCCTCATCGAGAGGAATTCATATATATGAGTTGTTAAGCTATGGGATATGAAATGGACGAGCGACCAATAAAACAACATGTATTATGGGGTTGAATGCTTTTTGCTATTCACAAAATAAAACAAAAGCAGTCATGCAAATATCTGAATTTTCACAGCACAGCAAAATCAGTTGCACCATTCAATTCCGCTCGTCCAGACGGGGAGAATTCAATCACATTCATTCGATGCGACGTTTCTTATGGGATTTAATGAGCGACAACATTTTGACCCCAAACCGAGAGGATTCTGGGATGTTTGTGTTTTTTTGGTAATAACTCTGGAAGGAAACGTCGCAGACCCATCAAGGTGGAACTCGTACTGCTCGCCTCGTCGAGAGGAATCCAAATATATGAATGGTTAAGCTATGGGATTTGAAATGGACTAGCGACCAATAAAACAGCATGTATTATGGGGTTGAATGCTTTTTGTTATTCACAAAATAAAACAAATGCAGTCATGCAAATATTTGAATTTTCACAGCACAGCAAAATCAGTTGCACCATTCAATTCCGCTCGTCCAGACGGGGAGAATTCAATCACATTTATTCGATGCGACGTTTCTTATGGGATTTAATAAGCGACAACATTTTGACCCCAAACCGAGAGGATTCTGGGATGTTTGTGTTTTTTTGGTAATAACTCTGGAAGGAAACGTCGCAGAACCATCAAGGTGGTACTCGTACTGCTCGCCTCGTCGAGAGGAATCCAAATATATGAATGGTTAAGCTATGTGATATGAAATGGACGAGCGACCAATAAAACAGCATGTATTATGGGGTTGAATGCTTTTTGCTATTCACAAAACAAAACAAAAGCAGTCATGCAAATATCTGAATTTTCACAGCACAGCAAAATCAGTTGCACCATTCAATTCCGCTCGTCCAGACGGGGATAATTCAATCACATTCATTCGATGGGACGTTTCTTATGGGATTTAATAAGCGACAACATTTTGACCCCAAACCGAGAGGATTCTGGGATGTTTGTGGTTTTTTGGTAATAACTCTGGAAGGAAACGTCGCAGACCCATCAAGGTGGAACTCGTACTGCTCGCCTCGTCGAGCGGAATCCAAATATATGAGTGTTTCAGCTATGGGATATGAAATGGACGAGCGACCAATAAAACAACATGTATTATGGGGTTGAATGCTTTTTGCTATTCACAAAATAAAACAAAAGCAGTCATGTAAATATCTAAATTTTCACAGCACAGCAAAATCAGTTGCACCATTCAATTCCGCTCGTCCAGACGGGGAGAATTCAATCACATTTATTCGATGCGACGTTTCTTATGGGATTTAATAAGCGACAACATTTTGACCCCAAACCGAGAGGATTCTGGGATGTTTGTGGTTTTTTGGTAATAACTCTGGAAGTAAACGTCGCAGACCCACAAAGGTGGTACTCGTACTGCTCGCCTCATCGAGAGGAATCCAAATATATGAGAAGTTAAGCTATGGGATATGAAATGGACGAGCGACCAATAAAACAACATGTATTATGGGGTTGAATGCTTTTTGCTATTCACAAAATAAAACAAAAGCAGTCATGCAAATATCTGAATTTTCACAGCACAGCAAAATCAGTTGCACCATTCAATTCCGCTCGTCCAGACGGGTACAATTCAATCACATTCATTCGATGCGACGTTTCTTATGGGATTTAATAAGCGACACCATTTTGACCCCAAACCGAGAGGATTCTGGGATGTTTGTGGTTTTTTGGTAATAACTCTGGAAGGCAACGTCGCAGACCCATCAAGGTTGTACTCGTACTGCTCGCCTCATCGAGAGGAATTCAAATATATGAGTGTTTCAGCTATGGGATATGAAATGGACGAGCGACCAATAAAACAACATGTAATATGGGGTTGAATGCTTTTTGCTATTCACAAAATAAAACAAAAGCAGTCATGCAAATATCTGAATTTTCACAGCACAGCAAAATCAGTTGCACCATTCAATTCCGCTCGTCCAGACGGGGAGAATTCAATCACATTCATTCGATGGGACGTTTCTTATGGGATTTAATAAGCGACAACATTTTGACCCCAAACCGAGAGGATTCTGGGATGTTTGTGGTTTTTTGGTAATAACTCTGGAAGGAAACGTCGCAGACCCATCAAGGTGGTACTCGTACTGCTCGCCTCGTCGAGCGGAATCCAAATATATGAGTGTTTCAGCTATGGGATATGAAATGGACGAGCGACCAATAAAACAACATATATTATGGGATTGAATGCTTTTTGCTATTCACAAAATAAAACAAAAGCAGTCATGTAAATATCTGAATTTTCACAGCACAGCAAAATCAGTTGCACCATTCAATTCCGCTTGTCCAGACGGGGAGAATTCAATCACATTTATTCGATGCGACGTTTCTTATGGGATTTAATAAGCGACAACATTTTGACCCCAAACCGAGAGGATTCTGGGATGTTTGTGGTTTTTTGGTAATAACTCTGGAAGTAAACGTCGCAGACCCATCAAGGTGGTACTCGTACTGCTCGCCTCATCGAGAGGAATTCATATATATGAGTTGTTAAGCTATGGGATATGAAATGGACGAGCGACCAATAAAACAACATGTATTATGGGGTTGAATGCTTTTTGCTATTCACAAAATAAAACAAAAGCAGTCATGCAAATATCTGAATTTTCACAGCACAGCAAAATCAGTTGCACCATTCAATTCCGCTCGTCCAGACGGGGAGAATTCAATCACATTCATTCGATGCGACGTTTCTTATGGGATTTAATGAGCGACAACATTTTGACCCCAAACCGAGAGGATTCTTTGATGTTTGTGTTTTTTTGGTAATAACTCTGGAAGGAAACGTCGCAGACCCATCAAGGTGGTACTCGTACTGCTCGCCTCGTCGAGAGGAATCCAAATATATGAATGGTTAAGCTATGGGATTTGAAATGGACTAGCGACTAATAAAACAGCATGTATTATGGGGTTGAATGCTTTTTGTTATTCACAAAATAAAACAAATGCAGTCATGCAAATATTTGAATTTTCACAGCACAGCAAAATCAGTTGCACCATTCAATTCCGCTCGTCCAGACGGGGAGAATTCAATCACATTTATTCGATGCGACGTTTCTTATGGGATTTAATAAGCGACAACATTTTGACCCCAAACCGAGAGGATTCTGGGATGTTTGTGTTTTTTTGGTAATAACTCTGGAAGGAAACGTCGCAGAACCATCAAGGTGGTACTCGTACTGCTCGCCTCGTCGAGAGGAATCCAAATATATGAATGGTTAAGCTATGTGATATGAAATGGACGAGCGACCAATAAAACAGCATGTATTATGGGGTTGAATGCTTTTTGCTATTCACAAAACAAAACAAAAGCAGTCATGCAAATATCTGAATTTTCACAGCACAGCAAAATCAGTTGCACCATTCAATTCCGCTCGTCCAGACGGGGAGAATTCAATCACATTCATTCGATGGGACGTTTCTTATGGGATTTAATAAGCGACAACATTTTGACCCCAAACCGAGAGGATTCTGGGATGTTTGTGGTTTTTTGGTAATAACTCTGGAAGGAAACGTCGCAGACCCATCAAGGTTGTACTCGTACTGCTCGCCTCATCGAGAGGAATTCAAATATATGAGTGTTTCAGCTATGGGATATGAAATGGACGAGCGACCAATAAAACAACATGTAATATGGGGTTGAATGCTTTTTGCTATTCACAAAATAAAACAAAAGCAGTCATGCAAATATCTGAATTTTCACAGCACAGCAAAATCAGTTGCACCATTCAATTCCGCTCGTCCAGACGGGGAGAATTCAATCACATTCATTCGATGGGACGTTTCTTATGGGATTTAATAAGCGACAACATTTTGACCCCAAACCGAGAGGATTCTGGGATGTTTGTGGTTTTTTGGTAATAACTCTGGAAGGAAACGTCGCAGACCCATCAAGGTGGTACTCGTACTGCTCGCCTCGTCGAGCGGAATCCAAATATATGAGTGTTTCAGCTATGGGATATGAAATGGACGAGCGACCAATAAAACAACATGTATTATGGGGTTGAATGCTTTTTGCTATTCACAAAATAAAACAAAAGCAGTCATGTAAATATCTGAATTTTCACAGCACAGCAAAATCAGTTGCACCATTCAATTCCGCTTGTCCAGACGGGGAGAATTCAATCACATTTATTCGATGCGACGTTTCTTATGGGATTTAATAAGCGACAACATTTTGACCCCAAACCGAGAGGATTCTGGGATGTTTGTGGTTTTTTGGTAATAACTCTGGAAGTAAATGTCGCAGACCCATCAAGGTGGTACTCGTACTGCTCGCCTCATCGAGAGGAATTCATATATATGAGTTGTTAAGCTATGGGATATGAAATGGACGAGCGACCAATAAAACAACATGTATTATGGGGTTGAATGCTTTTTGCTATTCACAAAATAAAACAAAAGCAGTCATGCAAATATCTGAATTTTCACAGCACAGCAAAATCAGTTGCACCATTCAATTCCGCTCGTCCAGACGGGGAGAATTCAATCACATTCATTCGATGCGACGTTTCTTATGGGATTTAATGAGCGACAACATTTTGACCCCAAACCGAGAGGATTCTGGGATGTTTGTGTTTTTTTGGTAATAACTCTGGAAGGAAACGTCGCAGACCCATCAAGGTGGTACTCGTACTGCTCGCCTCGTCGAGAGGAATCCAAATATATGAATGGTTAAGCTATGGGATTTGAAATGGACTAGCGACTAATAAAACAGCATGTATTATGGGGTTGAATGCTTTTTGTTATTCACAAAATAAAACAAATGCAGTCATGCAAATATTTGAATTTTCACAGCACAGCAAAATCAGTTGCACCATTCAATTCCGCTCGTCCAGACGGGGAGAATTCAATCACATTTATTCGATGCGACGTTTCTTATGGGATTTAATAAGCGACAACATTTTGACCCCAAACCGAGAGGATTCTGGGATGTTTGTGGTTTTTTGGTAATAACTCTGGAAGGAAACGTCGCAGACCCATCAAGGTGGTACTCGTACTGCTCGCCTCGTCGAGCGGAATCCAAATATATGAGTGTTTCAGCTATGGGATATGAAATGGACGAGCGACCAATAAAACAACATGTATTATGGGGTTGAATGCTTTTTGCTATTCACAAAATAAAACAAAAGCAGTCATGTAAATATCTGAATTTTCACAGCACAGCAAAATCAGTTGCACCATTCAATTCCGCTTGTCCAGACGGGGAGAATTCAATCACATTTATTCGATGCGACGTTTCTTATGGGATTTAATAAGCGACAACATTTTGACCCCAAACCGAGAGGATTCTGGGATGTTTGTGGTTTTTTGGTAATAACTCTGGAAGTAAACGTCGCAGACCCATCAAGGTGGTACTCATACTGCTCGCCTCATCGAGAGGAATTCATATATATGAGTTGTTAAGCTATGGGATATGAAATGGACGAGCGACCAATAAAACAACATGTATTATGGGGTTGAATGCTTTTTGCTATTCACAAAATAAAACAAAAGCAGTCATGCAAATATCTGAATTTTCACAGCACAGCAAAATCAGTTGCACCATTCAATTCCGCTCGTCCAGACGGGGAGAATTCAATCACATTCATTCGATGCGACGTTTCTTATGGGATTTAATGAGCGACAACATTTTGACCCCAAACCGAGAGGATTCTGGGATGTTTGTGTTTTTTTGGTAATAACTCTGGAAGGAAACGTCGCAGAACCATCAAGGTGGTACTCGTACTGCTCGCCTCGTCGAGAGGAATCCAAATATATGAATGGTTAAGCTATGTGATATGAAATGGACGAGCGACCAATAAAACAGCATGTATTATGGGGTTGAATCCTTTTTGCTATTCACAAAATAAAACAAAAGCAGTCATGCAAATATCTGAATTTTCACAGCACAGCAAAATCAGTTGCACCATTCAATTCCGCTCGTCCAGACGGGTAGAATTCAATCACATTCATTCGATGCGACGTTTCTTATGGGATTTAATAAGCGACACCATTTTGACCCCAAACCGAGAGGATTCTGGGATGTTTGTGGTTTTTTGGTAATAACTCTGGAAGTAAACGTCGCAGACCCATCAAGGTGGTACTCGTACTGCTCGCCTCATCGAGAGGAATTCATATATATGAGTTGTTAAGCTATGGGATATGAAATGGACGAGCGACCAATAAAACAACATGTATTATGGGGTTGAATGCTTTTTGCTATTCACAAAATAAAACAAAAGCAGTCATGCAAATATCTGAATTTTGACAGCACAGCAAAATCAGTTGCACCATTCAATTCCGCTCGTCCAGACGGGGAGAATTCAATCACATTCATTCGATGCGACGTTTCTTATGGGATTTAATGAGCGACAACATTTTGACCCCAAACCGAGAGGATTCTGGGATGTTTGTGTTTTTTTGGTAATAACTCTGGAAGGAAACGTCGCAGAACCATCAAGGTGGTACTCGTACTGCTCGCCTCGTCGAGAGGAATCCAAATATATGAATGGTTAAGCTATGTGATATGAAATGGACGAGCGACCAATAAAACAGCATGTATTATGGGGTTGAATCCTTTTTGCTATTCACAAAATAAAACAAAAGCAGTCATGCAAATATCTGAATTTTCACAGCACAGCAAAATCAGTTGCACCATTCAATTCCGCTCGTCCAGACGGGTAGAATTCAATCACATTCATTCGATGCGACGTTTCTTATGGGATTTAATAAGCGACACCATTTTGACCCCAAACCGAGAGGATTCTGGGATGTTTGTGGTTTTTTGGTAATAACTCTGGAAGTAAACGTCGCAGACCCATCAAGGTGGTACTCGTACTGCTCACCTCATCGAGAGGAATTCATATATATGAGTTGTTAAGCTATGGGATATGAAATGGACGAGCGACCAATAAAACAACATGTATTATGGGGTTGAATGCTTTTTGCTATTCACAAAATAAAACAAAAGCAGTCATGTAAATATCTGAATTTTCACAGCACAGCAAAATCAGTTGCACCATTCAATTCCGCTTGTCCAGACGGGGAGAATTCAATCACATTTATTCGATGCGACGTTTCTTATGGGATTTAATAAGCGACAACATTTTGACCCCAAACCGAGAGGATTCTGGGATGTTTGTGGTTTTTTGGTAATAACTCTGGAAGTAAATGTCGCAGACCCATCAAGGTGGTACTCGTACTGCTCGCCTCATCGAGAGGAATTCATATATATGAGTTGTTAAGCTATGGGATATGAAATGGACGAGCGACCAATAAAACAACATGTATTATGGGGTTGAATGCTTTTTGCTATTCACAAAATAAAACAAAAGCAGTCATGCAAATATCTGAATTTTCACAGCACAGCAAAATCAGTTGCACCATTCAATTCCGCTCGTCCAGACGGGGAGAATTCAATCACATTCATTCGATGCGACGTTTCTTATGGGATTTAATGAGCGACAACATTTTGACCCCAAACCGAGAGGATTCTGGGATGTTTGTGTTTTTTTGGTAATAACTCTGGAAGGAAACGTCGCAGACCCATCAAGGTGGTACTCGTACTGCTCGCCTCGTCGAGAGGAATCCAAATATATGAATGGTTAAGCTATGGGATTTGAAATGGACTAGCGACTAATAAAACAGCATGTATTATGGGGTTGAATGCTTTTTGTTATTCACAAAATAAAACAAATGCAGTCATGCAAATATTTGAATTTTCACAGCACAGCAAAATCAGTTGCACCATTCAATTCCGCTCGTCCAGACGGGGAGAATTCAATCACATTTATTCGATGCGACGTTTCTTATGGGATTTAATAAGCGACAACATTTTGACCCCAAACCGAGAGGATTCTGGGATGTTTGTGGTTTTTTGGTAATAACTCTGGAAGGAAACGTCGCAGACCCATCAAGGTGGTACTCGTACTGCTCGCCTCGTCGAGCGGAATCCAAATATATGAGTGTTTCAGCTATGGGATATGAAATGGACGAGCGACCAATAAAACAACATGTATTATGGGGTTGAATGCTTTTTGCTATTCACAAAATAAAACAAAAGCAGTCATGTAAATATCTGAATTTTCACAGCACAGCAAAATCAGTTGCACCATTCAATTCCGCTTGTCCAGACGGGGAGAATTCAATCACATTTATTCGATGCGACGTTTCTTATGGGATTTAATAAGCGACAACATTTTGACCCCAAACCGAGAGGATTCTGGGATGTTTGTGGTTTTTTGGTAATAACTCTGGAAGTAAACGTCGCAGACCCATCAAGGTGGTACTCATACTGCTCGCCTCATCGAGAGGAATTCATATATATGAGATGTTAAGCTATGGGATATGAAATGGACGAGCGACCAATAAAACAACATGTATTATGGGGTTGAATGCTTTTTGCTATTCACAAAATAAAACAAAAGCAGTCATGCAAATATCTGAATTTTCACAGCACAGCAAAATCAGTTGCACCATTCAATTCCGCTCGTCCAGACGGGGAGAATTCAATCACATTCATTCGATGCGACGTTTCTTATGGGATTTAATGAGCGACAACATTTTGACCCCAAACCGAGAGGATTCTGGGATGTTTGTGTTTTTTTGGTAATAACTCTGGAAGGAAACGTCGCAGAACCATCAAGGTGGTACTCGTACTGCTCGCCTCGTCGAGAGGAATCCAAATATATGAATGGTTAAGCTATGTGATATGAAATGGACGAGCGACCAATAAAACAGCATGTATTATGGGGTTGAATCCTTTTTGCTATTCACAAAATAAAACAAAAGCAGTCATGCAAATATCTGAATTTTCACAGCACAGCAAAATCAGTTGCACCATTCAATTCCGCTCGTCCAGACGGGTAGAATTCAATCACATTCATTCGATGCGACGTTTCTTATGGGATTTAATAAGCGACACCATTTTGACCCCAAACCGAGAGGATTCTGGGATGTTTGTGGTTTTTTGGTAATAACTCTGGAAGTAAACGTCGCAGACCCATCAAGGTGGTACTCGTACTGCTCGCCTCATCGAGAGGAATTCATATATATGAGTTGTTAAGCTATGGGATATGAAATGGACGAGCGACCAATAAAACAACATGTATTATGGGGTTGAATGCTTTTTGCTATTCACAAAATAAAACAAAAGCAGTCATGCAAATATCTGAATTTTGACAGCACAGCAAAATCAGTTGCACCATTCAATTCCGCTCGTCCAGACGGGGAGAATTCAATCACATTCATTCGATGCGACGTTTCTTATGGGATTTAATGAGCGACAACATTTTGACCCCAAACCGAGAGGATTCTGGGATGTTTGTGTTTTTTTGGTAATAACTCTGGAAGGAAACGTCGCAGAACCATCAAGGTGGTACTCGTACTGCTCGCCTCGTCGAGAGGAATCCAAATATATGAATGGTTAAGCTATGTGATATGAAATGGACGAGCGACCAATAAAACAGCATGTATTATGGGGTTGAATCCTTTTTGCTATTCACAAAATAAAACAAAAGCAGTCATGCAAATATCTGAATTTTCACAGCACAGCAAAATCAGTTGCACCATTCAATTCCGCTCGTCCAGACGGGTAGAATTCAATCACATTCATTCGATGCGACGTTTCTTATGGGATTTAATAAGCGACACCATTTTGACCCCAAACCGAGAGGATTCTGGGATGTTTGTGGTTTTTTGGTAATAACTCTGGAAGGAAACGTCGCAGACCCATCAAGGTTGTACTCGTACTGCTCGCCTCATCGAGAGGAATTCAAATATATGAGTGTTTCAGCTATGGGATATGAAATGGACGAGCGACCAATAAAACAACATGTATTATGGGGTTGAATGCTTTTTGCTATTCACAAAATTAAACAAAAGCAGTCATGCAAATATCTGAATTTTCACAGCACAGCAAAATCAGTTGCACCATTCAATTCCGCTCGTCCAGACGGGGAGAATTCAATCACATTCATTCGATGCGACGTTTCTTATGGGATTTAATGAGCGACAACATTTTGACCCCAAACCGAGAGGATTCTGGGATGTTTGTGTTTTTTTGGTAATAACTCTGGAAGGAAACGTCGCAGACCCATCAAGGTGGTACTCGTACTGCTCGCCTCGTCGAGAGGAATCCAAATATATGAATGGTTAAGCTATGGGATTTGAAATGGACTAGCGACTAATAAAACAGCATGTATTATGGGGTTGAATGCTTTTTGTTATTCACAAAATAAAACAAATGCAGTCATGCAAATATTTGAATTTTCACAGCACAGCAAAATCAGTTGCACCATTCAATTCCGCTCGTCCAGACGGGGAGAATTCAATCACATTTATTCGATGCGACGTTTCTTATGGGATTTAATAAGCGACAACATTTTGACCCCAAACCGAGAGGATTCTGGGATGTTTGTGTTTTTTTGGTAATAACTCTGGAAGGAAACGTCGCAGAACCATCAAGGTGGTACTCGTACTGCTCGCCTCGTCGAGAGGAATCCAAATATATGAATGGTTAAGCTATGTGATATGAAATGGACGAGCGACCAATAAAACAGCATGTATTATGGGGTTGAATGCTTTTTGCTATTCACAAAACAAAACAAAAGCAGTCATGCAAATATCTGAATTTTCACAGCACAGCAAAATCAGTTGCACCATTCAATTCCGCTCGTCCAGACAGGGAGAATTCAATCACATTCATTCGATGGGACGTTTCTTATGGGATTTAATAAGCGACAACATTTTGACCCCAAACCGAGAGGATTCTGGGATGTTTGTGGTTTTTTGGTAATAACTCTGGAAGGAAACGTCGCAGACCCATCAAGGTGGAACTCGTACTGCTCGCCTCGTCGAGCGGAATCCAAATATATGAGTGTTTCAGCTATGGGATATGAAATGGACGAGCGACCAATAAAACAACATGTATTATGGGGTTGAATGCTTTTTGCTATTCACAAAATAAAACAAAAGCAGTCATGTAAATATCTAAATTTTCACAGCACAGCAAAATCAGTTGCACCATTCAATTCCGCTCGTCCAGACGGGGAGAATTCAATCACATTTATTCGATGCGACGTTTCTTATGGGATTTAATAAGCGACAACATTTTGACCCCAAACCGAGAGGATTCTGGGATGTTTGTGGTTTTTTGGTAATAACTCTGGAAGTAAACGTCGCAGACCCATCAAGGTGGTACTCGTACTGCTCGCCTCATCGAGAGGAATCCAAATATATGAGAAGTTAAGCTATGGGATATGAAATGGACGAGCGACCAATAAAACAACATGTATTATGGGGTTGAATGCTTTTTGCTATTCACAAAATAAAACAAAAGCAGTCATGCAAATATCTGAATTTTCACAGCACAGCAAAATCAGTTGCACCATTCAATTCCGCTCGTCCAGACGGGTAGAATTCAATCACATTCATTCGATGCGACGTTTCTTATGGGATTTAATAAGCGACACCATTTTGACCCCAAACCGAGAGGATTCTGGGATGTTTGTGGTTTTTTGGTAATAACTCTGGAAGGAAACGTCGCAGACCCATCAAGGTTGTACTCGTACTGCTCGCCTCATCGAGAGGAATTTAAATATATGAGTGTTTCAGCTATGGGATATGAAATGGACGAGCGACCAATAAAACAACATGTAATATGGGGTTGAATGCTTTTTGCTATTCACAAAATAAAACAAACGCAGTCATGCAAATATCTGAATTTTCACAGCACAGCAAAATCAGTTGCACCATTCAATTCCGCTCGTCCAGACGGGGAGAATTCAATCACATTCATTCGATGGGACGTTTCTTATGGGATTTAATAAGCGACAACATTTTGACCCCAAACCGAGAGGATTCTGGGATGTTTGTGGTTTTTTGGTAATAACTCTGGAAGGAAACGTCGCAGACCCATCAAGGTGGTACTCGTACTGCTCGCCTCGTCGAGCAGAATCCAAATATATGAGTGTTTCAGCTATGG
Source organism: Petromyzon marinus (assembly GCF_048934315.1). NCBI lineage: Eukaryota > Metazoa > Chordata > Hyperoartia > Petromyzontiformes > Petromyzontidae > Petromyzon > Petromyzon marinus. Next base: position 16,931,119 of record NC_133725.1, on the reverse strand, counting down.
GATATGAAATGGACGAGCGACCAATAAAACAACATGTATTATGGGGTTGAATGCTTTTTGCTATTCACAAAATAAAACAAAAGCAGTCATGTAAATATCTGAATTTTCACAGCACAGCAAAATCAGTTGCACCATTCAATTCCGCTTGTCCAGACGGGGAGAATTCAATCACATTTATTCGATGCGACGTTTCTTATGGGATTTAATAAGCGACAACATTTTGACCCCAAACCGAGAGGATTCTGGGATGTTTGTGGTTTTTTGGTAATAACTCTGGAAGTAAACGTCGCAGACCCATCAAGGTGGTACTCGTACTGCTCACCTCATCGAGAGGAATTCATATATATGAGTTGTTAAGCTATGGGATATGAAATGGACGAGCGACCAATAAAACAACATGTATTATGGGGTTGAATGCTTTTTGCTATTCACAAAATAAAACAAAAGCAGTCATGCAAATATCTGAATTTTCACAGCACAGCAAAATCAGTTGCACCATTCAATTCCGCTCGTCCAGACGGGGAGAATTCAATCACATTCATTCGATGCGACGTTTCTTATGGGATTTAATGAGCGACAACATTTTGACCCCAAACCGAGAGGATTCTGGGATGTTTGTGTTTTTTTGGTAATAACTCTGGAAGGAAACGTCGCAGACCCATCAAGGTGGTACTCGTACTGCTCGCCTCGTCGAGAGGAATCCAAATATATGAATGGTTAAGCTATGGGATTTGAAATGGACTAGCGACTAATAAAACAGCATGTATTATGGGGTTGAATGCTTTTTGTTATTCACAAAATAAAACAAATGCAGTCATGCAAATATTTGAATTTTCACAGCACAGCAAAATCAGTTGCACCATTCAATTCCGCTCGTCCAGACGGGGAGAATTCAATCACATTTATTCGATGCGACGTTTCTTATGGGATTTAATAAGCGACAACATTTTGACCCCAAACCGAGAGGGTTCTGGGATGTTTGTGTTTTTTTGGTAATAACTCTGGAAGGAAACGTCGCAGAACCATCAAGGTGGTACTCTTACTGCTCGCCTCGTCGAGAGGAATCCAAATATATGAATGGTTAAGCTATGTGATATGAAATGGACGAGCGACCAATAAAACAGCATGTATTATGGGGTTGAATGCTTTTTGCTATTCACAAAACAAAACAAAAGCAGTCATGCAAATATCTGAATTTTCACAGCACAGCAAAATCAGTTGCACCATTCAATTCCGCTCGTCCAGACGGGGAGAATTCAATCACATTCATTCGATGGGACGTTTCTTATGGGATTTAATAAGCGACAACATTTTGACCCCAAACCGAGAGGATTCTGGGATGTTTGTGGTTTTTTGGTAATAACTCTGGAAGGAAACGTCGCAGACCCATCAAGGTGGAACTCGTACTGCTCGCCTCGTCGAGCGGAATCCAAATATATGAGTGTTTCAGCTATGGGATATGAAATGGACGAGCGACCAATAAAACAACATGTATTATGGGGTTGAATGCTTTTTGCTATTCACAAAATAAAACAAAAGCAGTCATGTAAATATCTAAATTTTCACAGCACAGCAAAATCAGTTGCACCATTCAATTCCGCTCGTCCAGACGGGGAGAATTCAATCACATTTATTCGATGCGACGTTTCTTATGGGATTTAATAAGCGACAACATTTTGACCCCAAACCGAGAGGATTCTGGGATGTTTGTGGTTTTTTGGTAATAACTCTGGAAGTAAACGTCGCAGACCCATCAAGGTGGTACTCGTAATGCTCGCCTCATCGAGAGGAATCCAAATATATGAGAAGTTAAGCTATGGGATATGAAATGGACGAGCGACCAATAAAACAACATGTATTATGGGGTTGAATGCTTTTTGCTATTCACAAAATAAAACAAAAGCAGTCATGCAAATATCTGAATTTTCACAGCACAGCAAAATCAGTTGCACCATTCAATTCCGCTCGTCCAGACGGGTACAATTCAATCACGTTCATTCGATGCGACGTTTCTTATGGGATTTAATAAGCGACACCATTTTGACCCCAAACCGAGAGGATTCTGGGATGTTTGTGGTTTTTTGGTAATAACTCTGGAAGGAAACGTCGCAGACCCATCAAGGTTGTACTCGTACTGCTCGCCTCATCGAGAGGAATTCAAATATATGAGTGTTTCAGCTATGGGATATGAAATGGACGAGCGACCAATAAAACAACATGTAATATGGGGTTGAATGCTTTTTGCTATTCACAAAATAAAACAAAAGCAGTCATGCAAATATCTGAATTTTCACAGCACAGCAAAATCAGTTGCACCATTCAATTCCGCTCGTCCAGACGGGGAGAATTCAATCACATTCATTCGATGGGACGTTTCTTATGGGATTTAATAAGCGACAACATTTTGACCCCAAACCGAGAGGATTCTGGGATGTTTGTGGTTTTTTGGTAATAACTCTGGAAGGAAACGTCGCAGACCCATCAAGGTGGTACTCGTACTGCTCGCCTCGTCGAGCGGAATCCAAATATATGAGTGTTTCAGCTATGGGATATGAAATGGACGAGCGACCAATAAAACAACATGTATTATGGGGTTGAATGCTTTTTGCTATTCACAAAATAAAACAAAAGCAGTCATGTAAATATCTGAATTTTCACAGCACAGCAAAATCAGTTGCACCATTCAATTCCGCTTGTCCAGACGGGGAGAATTCAATCACATTTATTCGATGCGACGTTTCTTATGGGATTTAATAAGCGACAACATTTTGACCCCAAACCGAGAGGATTCTGGGATGTTTGTGGTTTTTTGGTAATAACTCTGGAAGTAAACGTCGCAGACCCATGAAGGTGGTACTCGTACTGCTCGCCTCATCGAGAGGAATTCATATATATGAGTTGTTAAGCTATGGGATATGAAATGGACGAGCGACCAATAAAACAACATGTATTATGGGGTTGAATGCTTTTTGCTATTCACAAAATAAAACAAAAGCAGTCATGCAAATATCTGAATTTTCACAGCACAGCAAAATCAGTTGCACCATTCAATTCCGCTCGTCCAGACGGGGAGAATTCAATCACATTCATTCGATGCGACGTTTCTTATGGGATTTAATGAGCGACAACATTTTGACCCCAAACCGAGAGGATTCTGGGATGTTTGTGTTTTTTTGGTAATAACTCTGGAAGGAAACGTCGCAGACCCATCAAGGTGGTACTCGTACTGCTCGCCTCGTCGAGAGGAATCCAAATATATGAATGGTTAAGCTATGGGATTTGAAATGGACTAGCGACTAATAAAACAGCATGTATTATGGGGTTGAATGCTTTTTGTTATTCACAAAATAAAACAAATGCAGTCATGCAAATATTTGAATTTTCACAGCACAGCAAAATCAGTTGCACCATTCAGTTCCGCTCGTCCAGACGGGGAGAATTCAATCACATTTATTCGATGCGACATTTCTTATGGGATTTAATAAGCGACAACATTTTGACCCCAAACCGAGAGGATTCTGGGATGTTTGTGTTTTTTTGGTAATAACTCTGGAAGGAAACGTCGCAGAACCATCAAGGTGGTACTCGTACTGCTCGCCTCGTCGAGAGGAATCCAAATATATGAATGGTTAAGCTATGTGATATGAAATGGACGAGCGACCAATAAAACAGCATGTATTATGGGGTTGAATGCTTTTTGCTATTCACAAAACAAAACAAAAGCAGTCATGCAAATATCTGAATTTTCACAGCACAGCAAAATCAGTTGCACCATTCAATTCCGCTCGTCCAGACGGGGAGAATTCAATCACATTCATTCGATGGGACGTTTCTTATGGGATTTAATAAGCGACAACATTTTGACCCCAAACCGAGAGGATTCTGGGATGTTTGTGGTTTTTTGGTAATAACTCTGGAAGGAAACGTCGCAGACCCATCAAGGTGGAACTCGTACTGCTCGCCTCGTCGAGCGGAATCCAAATATATGAGTGTTTCAGCTATGGGATATGAAATGGACGAGCGACCAATAAAACAACATGTATTATGGGGTTGAATGCTTTTTGCTATTCACAAAATAAAACAAAAGCAGTCATGTAAATATCTAAATTTTCACAGCACAGCAAAATCAGTTGCACCATTCAATTCCGCTCGTCCAGACGGGGATAATTCAATCACATTTATTCGATGCGACGTTTCTTATGGGATTTAATAAGCGACAACATTTTGACCCCAAACCGAGAGGATTCTGGGATGTTTGTGGTTTTTTGGTAATAACTCTGGAAGTAAACGTCGCAGACCCATCAAGGTGGTACTCGTACTGCTCGCCTCATCGAGAGGAATCCAAATATATGAGAAGTTAAGCTATGGGATATGAAATGGACGAGCGACCAATAAAACAACATGTATTATGGGGTTGAATGCTTTTTGCTATTCACAAAATAAAACAAAAGCAGTCATGCAAATATCTGAATTTTCACAGCACAGCAAAATCAGTTGCACCATTCAATTCCGCTCGTCCAGACGGGTACAATTCAATCACATTCATTCGATGCGACGTTTCTTATGGGATTTAATAAGCGACACCATTTTGACCCCAAACCGAGAGGATTCTGGGATGTTTGTGGTTTTTTGGTAATAACTCTGGAAGGAAACGTCGCAGACCCATCAAGGTTGTACTCGTACTGCTCGCCTCATCGAGAGGAATTCAAATATATGAGTGTTTCAGCTATGGGATATGAAATGGACGAGCGACCAATAAAACAACATGTAATATGGGGTTGAATGCTTTTTGCTATTCACAAAATAAAACAAAAGCAGTCATGCAAATATCTGAATTTTCACAGCACAGCAAAATCAGTTGCACCATTCAATTCCGCTCGTCCAGACGGGGAGAATTCAATCACATTCATTCGATGGGACGTTTCTTATGGGATTTAATAAGCGACAACATTTTGACCCCAAACCGAGAGGATTCTGGGATGTTTGTGGTTTTTTGGTAATAACTCTGGAAGGAAACGTCGCAGACCCATCAAGGTGGTACTCGTACTGCTCGCCTCGTCGAGCGGAATCCAAATATATGAGTGTTTCAGCTATGGGATATGAAATGGACGAGCGACCAATAAAACAACATGTATTATGGGGTTGAATGCTTTTTGCTATTCACAAAATAAAACAAAAGCAGTCATGTAAATATCTGAATTTTCACAGCACAGCAAAATCAGTTGCACCATTCAATTCCGCTTGTCCAGACGGGGAGAATTCAATCACATTTATTCGATGCGACGTTTCTTATGGAATTTAATAAGCGACAACATTTTGACCCCAAACCGAGAGGATTCTGGGATGTTTGTGGTTTTTTGGTAATAACTCTGGAAGTAAACGTCGCAGACCCATGAAGGTGGTACTCGTACTGCTCGCCTCATCGAGAGGAATTCATATATATGAGTTGTTAAGCTATGGGATATGAAATGGACGAGCGACCAATAAAACAACATGTATTATGGGGTTGAATGCTTTTTGCTATTCACAAAATAAAACAAAAGCAGTCATGCAAATATCTGAATTTTCACAGCACAGCAAAATCAGTTGCACCATTCAATTCCGCTCGTCCAGACGGGGAGAATTCAATCACATTCATTCGATGCGACGTTTCTTATGGGATTTAATGAGCGACAACATTTTGACCCCAAACCGAGAGGATTCTGGGATGTTTGTGTTTTTTTGGTAATAACTCTGGAAGGAAACGTCGCAGACCCATCAAGGTGGTACTCGTACTGCTCGCCTCGTCGAGAGGAATCCAAATATATGAATGGTTAAGCTATGGGATTTGAAATGGACTAGCGACTAATAAAACAGCATGTATTATGGGGTTGAATGCTTTTTGTTATTCACAAAATAAAACAAATGCAGTCATGCAAATATTTGAATTTTCACAGCACAGCAAAATCAGTTGCACCATTCAATTCCGCTCGTCCAGACGGGGAGAATTCAATCACATTTATTCGATGCGACGTTTCTTATGGGATTTAATAAGCGACAACATTTTGACCCCAAACCGAGAGGATTCTGGGATGTTTGTGTTTTTTTGGTAATAACTCTGGAAGGAAACGTCGCAGAACCATCAAGGTGGTACTCGTACTGCTCGCCTCGTCGAGAGGAATCCAAATATATGAATGGTTAAGCTATGTGATATGAAATGGACGAGCGACCAATAAAACAGCATGTATTATGGGGTTGAATGCTTTTTGCTATTCACAAAACAAAACAAAAGCAGTCATGCAAATATCTGAATTTTCACAGCACAGCAAAATCAGTTGCACCATTCAATTCCGCTCGTCCAGACGGGGAGAATTCAATCACATTCATTCGATGGGACGTTTCTTATGGGATTTAATAAGCGACAACATTTTGACCCCAAACCGAGAGGATTCTGGGATGTTTGTGGTTTTTTGGTAATAACTCTGGAAGGAAACGTCGCAGACCCATCAAGGTGGAACTCGTACTGCTCGCCTCGTCGAGCGGAATCCAAATATATGAGTGTTTCAGCTATGGGATATGAAATGGACGAGCGACCAATAAAACAACATGTATTATGGGGTTGAATGCTTTTTGCTATTCACAAAATAAAACAAAAGCAGTCATGTAAATATCTAAATTTTCACAGCACAGCAAAATCAGTTGCACCATTCAATTCCGCTCGTCCAGACGGGGAGAATTCAATCACATTTATTCGATGCGACGTTTCTTATGGGATTTAATAAGCGACAACATTTTGACCCCAAACCGAGAGGATTCTGGGATGTTTGTGGTTTTTTGGTAATAACTCTGGAAGTAAACGTCGCAGACCCATCAAGGTGGTACTCGTACTGCTCGCCTCATCGAGAGGAATCCAAATATATGAGAAGTTAAGCTATGGGATATGAAATGGACGAGCGACCAATAAAACAACATGTATTATGGGGTTGAATGCTTTTTGCTATTCACAAAATAAAACAAAAGCAGTCATGCAAATATCTGAATTTTCACAGCACAGCAAAATCAGTTGCACCATTCAATTCCGCTCGTCCAGACGGGTACAATTCAATCACGTTCATTCGATGCGACGTTTCTTATGGGATTTAATAAGCGACACCATTTTGACCCCAAACCGAGAGGATTCTGGGATGTTTGTGGTTTTTTGGTAATAACTCTGGAAGGAAACGTCGCAGACCCATCAAGGTTGTACTCGTACTGCTCGCCTCATCGAGAGGAATTCAAATATATGAGTGTTTCAGCTATGGGATATGAAATGGACGAGCGACCAATAAAACAACATGTAATATGGGGTTGAATGCTTTTTGCTATTCACAAAATAAAACAAAAGCAGTCATGCAAATATCTGAATTTTCACAGCACAGCAAAATCAGTTGCACCATTCAATTCCGCTCGTCCAGACGGGGAGAATTCAATCACATTCATTCGATGGGACGTTTCTTATGGGATTTAATAAGCGACAACATTTTGACCCCAAACCGAGAGGATTCTGGGATGTTTGTGGTTTTTTGGTAATAACTCTGGAAGGAAACGTCGCAGACCCATCAAGGTGGTACTCGTACTGCTCGCCTCGTCGAGCGGAATCCAAATATATGAGTGTTTCAGCTATGGGATATGAAATGGACGAGCGACCAATAAAACAACATGTATTATGGGGTTGAATGCTTTTTGCTATTCACAAAATAAAACAAAAGCAGTCATGTAAATATCTGAATTTTCACAGCACAGCAAAATCAGTTGCACCATTCAATTCCGCTTGTCCAGACGGGGAGAATTCAATCACATTTATTCGATGCGACGTTTCTTATGGGATTTAATAAGCGACAACATTTTGACCCCAAACCGAGAGGATTCTGGGATGTTTGTGGTTTTTTGGTAATAACTCTGGAAGTAAACGTCGCAGACCCATGAAGGTGGTACTCGTACTGCTCGCCTCATCGAGAGGAATTCATATATATGAGTTGTTAAGCTATGGGATATGAAATGGACGAGCGACCAATAAAACAACATGTATTATGGGGTTGAATGCTTTTTGCTATTCACAAAATAAAACAAAAGCAGTCATGCAAATATCTGAATTTTCACAGCACAGCAAAATCAGTTGCACCATTCAATTCCGCTCGTCCAGACGGGGAGAATTCAATCACATTCATTCGATGCGACGTTTCTTATGGGATTTAATGAGCGACAACATTTTGACCCCAAACCGAGAGGATTCTGGGATGTTTGTGTTTTTTTGGTAATAACTCTGGAAGGAAACGTCGCAGACCCATCAAGGTGGTACTCGTACTGCTCGCCTCGTCGAGAGGAATCCAAATATATGAATGGTTAAGCTATGGGATTTGAAATGGACTAGCGACTAATAAAACAGCATGTATTATGGGGTTGAATGCTTTTTGTTATTCACAAAATAAAACAAATGCAGTCATGCAAATATTTGAATTTTCACAGCACAGCAAAATCAGTTGCACCATTCAATTCCGCTCGTCCAGACGGGGAGAATTCAATCACATTTATTCGATGCGACGTTTCTTATGGGATTTAATAAGCGACAACATTTTGACCCCAAACCGAGAGGATTCTGGGATGTTTGTGGTTTTTTGGTAATAACTCTGGAAGTAAACGTCGCAGACCCATGAAGGTGGTACTCGTACTGCTCGCCTCATCGAGAGGAATTCATATATATGAGTTGTTAAGCTATGGGATATGAAATGGACGAGCGACCAATAAAACAACATGTATTATGGGGTTGAATGCTTTTTGCTATTCACAAAATAAAACAAAAGCAGTCATGCAAATATCTGAATTTTCACAGCACAGCAAAATCAGTTGCACCATTCAATTCCGCTCGTCCAGACGGGGAGAATTCAATCACATTCATTCGATGCGACGTTTCTTATGGGATTTAATGAGCGACAACATTTTGACCCCAAACCGAGAGGATTCTGGGATGTTTGTGTTTTTTTGGTAATAACTCTGGAAGGAAACGTCGCAGACCCATCAAGATGGTACTCGTACTGCTCGCCTCGTCGAGAGGAATCCAAATATATGAATGGTTAAGCTATGGGATTTGAAATGGACTAGCGACTAATAAAACAGCATGTATTATGGGGTTGAATGCTTTTTGTTATTCACAAAATAAAACAAATGCAGTCATGCAAATATTTGAATTTTCACAGCACAGCAAAATCAGTTGCACCATTCAATTCCGCTCGTCCAGACGGGGAGAATTCAATCACATTTATTCGATGCGACGTTTCTTATGGGATTTAATAAGCGACAACATTTTGACCCCAAACCGAGAGGATTCTGGGATGTTTGTGTTTTTTTGGTAATAACTCTGGAAGGAAACGTCGCAGAACCATCAAGGTGGTACTCGTACTGCTCGCCTCGTCGAGAGGAATCCAAATATATGAATGGTTAAGCTATGTGATATGAAATGGACGAGCGACCAATAAAACAGCATGTATTATGGGGTTGAATGCTTTTTGCTATTCACAAAACAAAACAAAAGCAGTCATGCAAATATCTGAATTTTCACAGCACAGCAAAATCAGTTGCACCATTCAATTCCGCACGTCCAGACGGGGAGAATTCAATCACATTCATTCGATGGGACGTTTCTTATGGGATTTAATAAGCGACAACATTTTGACCCCAAACCGAGAGGATTCTGGGATGTTTGTGGTTTTTTGGTAATAACTCTGGAAGGAAACGTCGCAGACCCATCAAGGTTGTACTCGTACTGCTCGCCTCATCGAGAGGAATTCAAATATATGAGTGTTTCAGCTATGGGATATGAAATGGACGAGCGACCAATAAAACAACATGTAATATGGGGTTGAATGCTTTTTGCTATTCACAAAATAAACAAAAGCAGTCATGCAAATATCTGAATTTTCACAGCACAGCAAAATCAGTTGCACCATTCAATTCCGCTCGTCCAGACGGGGAGAATTCAATCACATTCATTCGATGGGACGTTTCTTATGGGATTTAATAAGCGACAACATTTTGACCCCAAACCGAGAGGATTCTGGGATGTTTGTGGTTTTTTGGTAATAACTCTGGAAGGAAACGTCGCAGACCCATCAAGGTGGTACTCGTACTGCTCGCCTCGTCGAGCGGAATCCAAATATATGAGTGTTTCAGCTATGGGATATGAAATGGACGAGCGACCAATAAAACAACATGTATTATGGGGTTGAATGCTTTTTGCTATTCACAAAATAAAACAAAAGCAGTCATGTAAATATCTGAATTTTCACAGCACAGCAAAATCAGTTGCACCATTCAATTCCGCTTGTCCAGACGGGGAGAATTCAATCACATTTATTCGATGCGACGTTTCTTATGGGATTTAATAAGCGACAACATTTTGACCCCAAACCGAGAGGATTCTGGGATGTTTGTGGTTTTTTGGTAATAACTCTGGAAGTAAACGTCGCAGACCCATGAAGGTGGTACTCGTACTGCTCGCCTCATCGAGAGGAATTCATATATATGAGTTGTTAAGCTATGGGATATGAAATGGACGAGCGACCAATAAAACAACATGTATTATGGGGTTGAATGCTTTTTGCTATTCACAAAATAAAACAAAAGCAGTCATGCAAATATCTGAATTTTCACAGCACAGCAAAATCAGTTGCACCATTCAATTCCGCTCGTCCAGACGGGGAGAATTCAATCACATTCATTCGATGCGACGTTTCTTATGGGATTTAATGAGCGACAACATTTTGACCCCAAACCGAGAGGATTCTGGGATGTTTGTGTTTTTTTGGTAATAACTCTGGAAGGAAACGTCGCAGACCCATCAAGGTGGTACTCGTACTGCTCGCCTCGTCGAGAAGAATCCAAATATATGAATGGTTAAGCTATGGGATTTGAAATGGACTAGCGACTAATAAAACAGCATGTATTATGGGGTTGAATGCTTTTTGTTATTCACAAAATAAAACAAATGCAGTCATGCAAATATTTGAATTTTCACAGCACAGCAAAATCAGTTGCACCATTCAATTCCGCTCGTCCAGACGGGGAGAATTCAATCACATTTATTCGATGCGACGTTTCTTATGGGATTTAATAAGCGACAACATTTTGACCCCAAACCGAGAGGATTCTGGGATGTTTGTGTTTTTTTGGTAATAACTCTGGAAGGAAACGTCGCAGAACCATCAAGGTGGTACTCGTACTGCTCGCCTCGTCGAGAGGAATCCAAATATATGAATGGTTAAGCTATGTGATATGAAATGGACGAGCGACCAATAAAACAGCATGTATTATGGGGTTGAATGCTTTTTGCTATTCACAAAACAAAACAAAAGCAGTCATGCAAATATCTGAATTTTCACAGCACAGCAAAATCAGTTGCACCATTCAATTCCGCTCGTCCAGACGGGGAGAATTCAATCACATTCATTCGATGGGACGTTTCTTATGGGATTTAATAAGCGACAACATTTTGACCCCAAACCGAGAGGATTCTGGGATGTTTGTGGTTTTTTGGTAATAACTCTGGAAGGAAACGTCGCAGACCCATCAAGGTGGAACTCGTACTGCTCGCCTCGTCGAGCGGAATCCAAATATATGAGTGTTTCAGCTATGGGATATGAAATGGACGAGCGACCAATAAAACAACATGTATTATGGGGTTGAATGCTTTTTGCTATTCACAAAATAAAACAAAAGCAGTCATGTAAATATCTAAATTTTCACAGCACAGCAAAATCAGTTGCACCATTCAATTCCGCTCGTCCAGACGGGGAGAATTCAATCACATTTATTCGATGCGACGTTTCTTATGGGATTTAATAAGCGACAACATTTTGACCCCAAACCGAGAGGATTCTGGGATGTTTGTGGTTTTTTGGTAATAACTCTGGAAGTAAACGTCGCAGACCCATCAAGGTGGTACTCGTACTGATCGCCTCATCGAGAGGAATCCAAATATATGAGAAGTTAAGCTATGGGATATGAAATGGACGAGCGACCAATAAAACAACATGTATTATGGGGTTGAATGCTTTTTGCTATTCACAAAATAAAACAAAAGCAGTCATGCAAATATCTGAATTTTCACAGCACAGCAAAATCAGTTGCACCATTCAATTCCGCTCGTCCAGACGGGTACAATTCAATCACATTCATTCGATGCGACGTTTCTTATGGGATTTTATAAGCGACACCATTTTGACCCCAAACCGAGAGGATTCTGGGATGTTTGTGGTTTTTTGGTAATAACTCTGGAAGGAAACGTCGCAGACCCATCAAGGTTGTACTCGTACTGCTCGCCTCATCGAGAGGAATTCAAATATATGAGTGTTTCAGCTATGGGATATGAAATGGACGAGCGACCAATAAAACAACATGTAATATGGGGTTGAATGCTTTTTGCTATTCACAAAATAAAACAAAAGCAGTCATGCAAATATCTGAATTTTCACAGCACAGCAAAATCAGTTGCACCATTCAATTCCGCTCGTCCAGACGGGGAGAATTCAATCACATTCATTCGATGGGACGTTTCTTATGGGATTTAATAAGCGACAACATTTTGACCCCAAACCGAGAGGATTCTGGGATGTTTGTGGTTTTTTGGTAATAACTCTGGAAGGAAACGTCGCAGACCCATCAAGGTGGTACTCGTACTGCTCGCCTCGTCGAGCGGAATCCAAATATATGAGTGTTTCAGCTATGGGATATGAAATGGACGAGCGACCAATAAAACAACATGTATTATGGGGTTGAATGCTTTTTGCTATTCACAAAATAAAACAAAAGCAGTCATGTAAATATCTGAATTTTCACAGCACAGCAAAATCAGTTGCACCATTCAATTCCGCTTGTCCAGACGGGGAGAATTCAATCACATTTATTCGATGCGACGTTTCTTATGGGATTTAATAAGCGACAACATTTTGACCCCAAACCGAGAGGATTCTGGGATGTTTGTGTTTTTTTGGTAATAACTCTGGAAGTAAACGTCGCAGACCCATCAAGGTGGTACTCGTACTGCTCGCCTCATCGAGAGGAATTCATATATATGAGTTGTTAAGCTATGGGATATGAAATGGACGAGCGACCAATAAAACAACATGTATTATGGGGTTGAATGCTTTTTGCTATTCACAAAATAAAACAAAAGCAGTCATGCAAATATCTGAATTTTCACAGCACAGCAAAATCAGTTGCACCATTCAATTCCGCTCGTCCAGACGGGGAGAATTCAATCACATTCATTCGATGCGACGTTTCTTATGGGATTTAATGAGCGACAACATTTTGACCCCAAACCGAGAGGATTCTGGGATGTTTGTGTTTTTTTGGTAATAACTCTGGAAGGAAACGTCGCAGACCCATCAAGGTGGTACTCGTACTGCTCGCCTCGTCGAGAGGAATCCAAATATATGAATGGTTAAGCTATGGGATTTGAAATGGACTAGCGACTAATAAAACAGCATGTATTATGGGGTTGAATGCTTTTTGTTATTCACAAAATAAAACAAATGCAGTCATGCAAATATTTGAATTTTCACAGCACAGCAAAATCAGTTGCACCATTCAATTCCGCTCGTCCAGACGGGGAGAATTCAATCACATTTATTCGATGCGACGTTTCTTATGGGATTTAATAAGCGACAACATTTTGACCCCAAACCGAGAGGATTCTGGGATGTTTGTGTTTTTTTGGTAATAACTCTGGAAGGAAACGTCGCAGAACCATCAAGGTGGTACTCGTACTGCTCGCCTCATCGAGAGGAATTCATATATATGAGTTGTTAAGCTATGGGATATGAAATGGACGAGCGACCAATAAAACAACATGTATTATGGGGTTGAATGCTTTTTGCTATTCACAAAATAAAACAAAAGCAGTCATGCAAATATCTGAATTTTCACAGCACAGCAAAATCAGTTGCACCATTCAATTCCGCTCGTCCAGACGGGGAGAATTCAATCACATTCATTCGATGCGACGTTTCTTATGGGATTTAATGAGCGACAACATTTTGACCCCAAACCGAGAGGATTCTGGGATGTTTGTGTTTTTTTGGTAATAACTCTGGAAGGAAACGTCGCAGACCCATCAAGGTGGTACTCGTACTGCTCGCCTCGTCGAGAAGAATCCAAATATATGAATGGTTAAGCTATGGGATTTGAAATGGACTAGCGACTAATAAAACAGCATGTATTATGGGGTTGAATGCTTTTTGTTATTCACAAAATAAAACAAATGCAGTCATGCAAATATTTGAATTTTCACAGCACAGCAAAATCAGTTGCACCATTCAATTCCGCTCGTCCAGACGGGGAGAATTCAATCACATTTATTCGATGCGACGTTTCTTATGGGATTTAATAAGCGACAACATTTTGACCCCAAACCGAGAGGATTCTGGGATGTTTGTGTTTTTTTGGTAATAACTCTGGAAGGAAACGTCGCAGAACCATCAAGGTGGTACTCGTACTGCTCGCCTCGTCGAGAGGAATCCAAATATATGAATGGTTAAGCTATGTGATATGAAATGGACGAGCGACCAATAAAACAGCATGTATTATGGGGTTGAATGCTTTTTGCTATTCACAAAACAAAACAAAAGCAGTCATGCAAATATCTGAATTTTCACAGCACAGCAAAATCAGTTGCACCATTCAATTCCGCTCGTCCAGACGGGGAGAATTCAATCACATTCATTCGATGGGACGTTTCTTATGGGATTTAATAAGCGACAACATTTTGACCCCAAACCGAGAGGATTCTGGGATGTTTGTGGTTTTTTGGTAATAACTCTGGAAGGAAACGTCGCAGACCCATCAAGGTGGAACTCGTACTGCTCGCCTCGTCGAGCGGAATCCAAATATATGAGTGTTTCAGCTATGGGATATGAAATGGACGAGCGACCAATAAAACAACATGTATTATGGGGTTGAATGCTTTTTGCTATTCACAAAATAAAACAAAAGCAGTCATGTAAATATCTAAATTTTCACAGCACAGCAAAATCAGTTGCACCATTCAATTCCGCTCGTCCAGACGGGGAGAATTCAATCACATTTATTCGATGCGACGTTTCTTATGGGATTTAATAAGCGACAACATTTTGACCCCAAACCGAGAGGATTCTGGGATGTTTGTGGTTTTTTGGTAATAACTCTGGAAGTAAACGTCGCAGACCCATCAAGGTGGTACTCGTACTGATCGCCTCATCGAGAGGAATCCAAATATATGAGAAGTTAAGCTATGGGATATGAAATGGACGAGCGACCAATAAAACAACATGTATTATGGGGTTGAATGCTTTTTGCTATTCACAAAATAAAACAAAAGCAGTCATGCAAATATCTGAATTTTCACAGCACAGCAAAATCAGTTGCACCATTCAATTCCGCTCGTCCAGACGGGTACAATTCAATCACATTCATTCGATGCGACGTTTCTTATGGGATTTAATAAGCGACACCATTTTGACCCCAAACCGAGAGGATTCTGGGATGTTTGTGGTTTTTTGGTAATAACTCTGGAAGGAAACGTCGCAGACCCATCAAGGTTGTACTCGTACTGCTCGCCTCATCGAGAGGAATTCAAATATATGAGTGTTTCAGCTATGGGATATGAAATGGACGAGCGACCAATAAAACAACATGTAATATGGGGTTGAATGCTTTTTGCTATTCACAAAATAAAACAAAAGCAGTCATGCAAATATCTGAATTTTCACAGCACAGCAAAATCAGTTGCACCATTCAATTCCGCTCGTCCAGACGGGGAGAATTCAATCACATTCATTCGATGGGACGTTTCTTATGGGATTTAATAAGCGACAACATTTTGACCCCAAACCGAGAGGATTCTGGGATGTTTGTGGTTTTTTGGTAATAACTCTGGAAGGAAACGTCGCAGACCCATCAAGGTGGTACTCGTACTGCTCGCCTCGTCGAGCGGAATCCAAATATATGAGTGTTTCAGCTATGGGATATGAAATGGACGAGCGACCAATAAAACAACATGTATTATGGGGTTGAATGCTTTTTGCTATTCACAAAATAAAACAAAAGCAGTCATGTAAATATCTGAATTTTCACAGCACAGCAAAATCAGTTGCACCATTCAATTCCGCTTGTCCAGACGGGGAGAATTCAATCACATTTATTCGATGCGACGTTTCTTATGGGATTTAATAAGCGACAACATTTTGACCCCAAACCGAGAGGATTCTGGGATGTTTGTGTTTTTTTGGTAATAACTCTGGAAGTAAACGTCGCAGACCCATCAAGGTGGTACTCGTACTGCTCGCCTCATCGAGAGGAATTCATATATATGAGTTGTTAAGCTATGGGATATGAAATGGACGAGCGACCAATAAAACAACATGTATTATGGGGTTGAATGCTTTTTGCTATTCACAAAATAAAACAAAAGCAGTCATGCAAATATCTGAATTTTCACAGCACAGCAAAATCAGTTGCACCATTCAATTCCGCTCGTCCAGACGGGGAGAATTCAATCACATTCATTCGATGCGACGTTTCTTATGGGATTTAATGAGCGACAACATTTTGACCCCAAACCGAGAGGATTCTGGGATGTTTGTGTTTTTTTGGTAATAACTCTGGAAGGAAACGTCGCAGACCCATCAAGGTGGTACTCGTACTGCTCGCCTCGTCGAGAGGAATCCAAATATATGAATGGTTAAGCTATGGGATTTGAAATGGACTAGCGACTAATAAAACAGCATGTATTATGGGGTTGAATGCTTTTTGTTATTCACAAAATAAAACAAATGCAGTCATGCAAATATTTGAATTTTCACAGCACAGCAAAATCAGTTGCACCATTCAATTCCGCTCGTCCAGACGGGGAGAATTCAATCACATTTATTCGATGCGACGTTTCTTATGGGATTTAATAAGCGACAACATTTTGACCCCAAACCGAGAGGATTCTGGGATGTTTGTGTTTTTTTGGTAATAACTCTGGAAGGAAACGTCGCAGAACCATCAAGGTGGTACTCGTACTGCTCGCCTCGTCGAGAGGAATCCAAATATATGAATGGTTAAGCTATGTGATATGAAATGGACGAGCGACCAATAAAACAGCATGTATTATGGGGTTGAATGCTTTTTGCTATTCACAAAACAAAACAAAAGCAGTCATGCAAATATCTGAATTTTCACAACACAGCAAAATCAGTTTCACCATTCAATTCCGCTCGTCCAGACGGGGAGAATTCAATCACATTCATTCGATGGGACGTTTCTTATGGGATTTAATAAGCGACAACATTTTGACCCCAAACCGAGAGGATTCTGGGATGTTTGTGGTTTTTTGGTAATAACTCTGGAAGGAAACGTCGCAGACCCATCAAGGTGGAACTCGTACTGCTCGCCTCGTCGAGCGGAATCCAAATATATGAGTGTTTCAGCTATGGGATATGAAATGGACGAGCGACCAATAAAACAACATGTATTATGGGGTTGAATGCTTTTTGCTATTCACAAAATAAAACAAAAGCAGTCATGTAAATATCTAAATTTTCACAGCACAGCAAAATCAGTTGCACCATTCAATTCCGCTCGTCCAGACGGGGAGAATTCAATCACATTTATTCGATGCGACGTTTCTTATGGGATTTAATAAGCGACAACATTTTGACCCCAAACCGAGAGGATTCTGGGATGTTTGTGGTTTTTTGGTAATAACTCTGGAAGTAAACGTCGCAGACCCATCAAGGTGGTACTCGTACTGCTCGCCTCATCGAGAGGAATCCAAATATATGAGAAGTTAAGCTATGGGATATGAAATGGACGAGCGACCAATAAAACAACATGTATTATGGGGTTGAATGCTTTTTGCTATTCACAAAATAAAACAAAAGCAGTCATGCAAATATCTGAATTTTCACAGCACAGCAAAATCAGTTGCACCATTCAATTCCGCTCGTCCAGACGGGTACAATTCAATCACATTCATTCGATGCGACGTTTCTTATGGGATTTAATAAGCGACACCATTTTGACCCCAAACCGAGAGGATTCTGGGATGTTTGTGGTTTTTTGGTAATAACTCTGGAAGGAAACGTCGCAGACCCATCAAGGTTGTACTCGTACTGCTCGCCTCATCGAGAGGAATTCAAATATATGAGTGTTTCAGCTATGGGATATGAAATGGACGAGCGACCAATAAAACAACATGTAACATGGGGTTGAATGCTTTTTGCTATTCACAAAATAAAACAAAAGCAGTCATGCAAATATCTGAATTTTCACAGCACAGCAAAATCAGTTGCACCATTCAATTCCGCTCGTCCAGACGGGGAGAATTCAATCACATTCATTCGATGCGACGTTTCTTATGGGATTTAATAAGCGACACCATTTTGACCCCAAACCGAGAGGATTCTGGGATGTTTGTGGTTTTTTGGTAATAACTCTGGAAGGAAACGTCGCAGACCCATCAAGGTGGTACTCGTACTGCTCGCCTCGTCGAGCGGAATCCAAATATATGAGTGTTTCAGCTATGGGATATGAAATGGACGAGCGACCAATAAAACAACATGTATTATGGGGTTGAATGCTTTTTGCTATTCACAAAATAAAACAAAAGCAGTCATGTAAATATCTGAATTTTCACAGCACAGCAAAATCAGTTGCACCATTCAATTCCGCTTGTCCAGACGGGGAGAATTCAATCACATTTATTCGATGCGACGTTTCTTATGGGATTTAATAAGCGACAACATTTTGACCCCAAACCGAGAGGATTCTTGGATGTTTGTGTTTTTTTGGTAATAACTCTGGAAGTAAACGTCGCAGACCCATCAAGGTGGTACTCGTACTGCTCGCCTCATCGAGAGGAATTCATATATATGAGTTGTTAAGCTATGGGATATGAAATGGACGAGCGACCAATAAAACAACATGTATTATGGGGTTGAATGCTTTTTGCTATTCACAAAATAAAAAAAAAGCAGTCATGCAAATATCTGAATTTTCACAGCACAGCAAAATCAGTTGCACCATTCAATTCCGCTCGTCCAGACGGGGAGAATTCAATCACATTCATTCGATGCGACGTTTCTTATGGGATTTAATGAGCGACAACATTTTGACCCTAAACCGAGAGGATTCTGGGATGTTTGTGTTTTTTTGGTAATAACTCTGGAAGGAAACGTCGCAGAACCATCAAGGTGGTACTCGTACTGCTCGCCTCGTCGAGAGGAATCCAAATATATGAATGGTTAAGCTATGTGATATGAAATGGACGAGCGACCAATAAAACAGCATGTATTATGGGGTTGAATCCTTTTTGCTATTCACAAAACAAAACAAAAGCAGTCATGCAAATATCTGAATTTTCACAGCACAGCAAAATCAGTTGCACCATTAAATTCCGCTCGTCCATACGGGGAGAATTCAATCACATTCATTCGATGGGACGTTTCTTATGGGATTTAATAAGCGACAACATTTTGACCCCAAACCGAGAGGATTCTGGGATGTTTGTGGTTTTTTGGTAATAACTCTGGAAGTAAACGTCGCAGACCCATCAAGGTGGTACTCGTACTGCTCGCCTCCTCGAGCGGAATCCAAATATATGAGTGTTTCAGCTATGGGATATGAAATGGACGAACGACCAATAAAACAACATGTATTATGGGGTTGAATGCTTTTTGCTATTCACAAAATAAAACAAAAGCAGTCATGTAAATATCTGAATTTTCACAGCACAGCAAAATCAGTTGCACCATTCAATTCCGCTCGTCCAGACGGGGAGAATTCAATCACATTTATTCGATGCGACGTTTCTTATGGGATTTAATAAGCGACAACATTTTGACCCCAAACCGAGAGGATTCTGGGATGTTTGTGGTTTTTTGGTAATAACTCTGGAAGTAAACGTCGCAGACCCATCAAGGTGGTACTCGTACTGCTCGCCTCATCGAGAGGAATCCAAATATATGAGTTTTTAAGCTATGGGATATGAAATGGACGAGCGACCAATAAAACAACATGTATTATGGGGTTGAATGCTTTTTGCTATTCACAAAATAAAACAAAAGCAGTCATGCAAATATCTGAATTTTCACAGCACAGCAAAATCAGTTGCACCATTCAATTCCGCTCGTCCAGACGGGTAGAATTCAATCACATTCATTCGATGCGACGTTTCTTATGGGATTTAATAAGCGACACCATTTTGACCCCAAACCGAGAGGATTCTGGGATGTTTGTGGTTTTTTGGTAATAACTCTGGAAGGAAACGTCGCAGACCCATCAAGGTGGTACTCGTACTGCTCGCCTCATCGAGAGGAATCCAAATATATGAGTGTTTCAGCTATGGGATATGAAATGGACGAGCGACCAATAAAACAACATGTATTATGGGGTTGAATGCTTTTTGTTATTCACAAAATAAAACAAATGCAGTCATGCAAATATTTGAATTTTCACAGCACAGCAAAATCAGTTGCACCATTCAATTCCGCTCGTCCAGACGGGGAGAATTCAATCACATTCATTCGATGGGACGTTTCTTATGGGATTTAATAAGCGACAACATTTTGACCCCAAACCGAGAGGATTCTGGGATGTTTGTGGTTTTTTGGTAATAACTCTGGAAGGAAACGTCGCAGACCCATCAAGGTGGTACTCGTACTGCTCGCCTCGTCGAGCGGAATCCAAATATATGAGTGTTTCAGCTATGGGATATGAAATGGACGAGCGACCAATAAAACAACATGTATTATGGGGTTGAATGCTTTTTGCTATTCACAAAATAAAACAAAAGCAGTCATGTAAATATCTGAATTTTCACAGCACAGCAAAATCAGTTGCACCATTCAATTCCGCTCGTCCAGACGGGGAGAATTCAATCACATTTATTCGATGCGACGTTTCTTATGGGATTTAATAAGCGACAACATTTTGACCCCAAACCGAGAGGATTCTGGGATGTTTGTGGTTTTTTGGTAATAACTCTGGAAGTAAACGTCGCAGACCCATCAAGGTGGTACTCGTACTGCTCGCCTCATCGAGAGGAATCCAAATATATGAGAAGTTAAGCTATGGGATATGAAATGGACGAGCGACCAATAAAACAACATGTATTATGGGGTTGAATGCTCTTTGCTATTCACAAAATAAAACAAAAGCAGTCATGCAAATATCTGAATTTTCACAGCACAGCAAAATCAGTTGCACCATTCAATTCCGCTCGTCCAGACGGGTAGAATTCAATCACATTCATTCGATGCGACGTTTCTTATGGGATTTAATAAGCGACACCATTTTGACCCCAAACCGAGAGGATTCTGGGATGTTTGTGGTTTTTTGGTAATAACTCTGGAAGGAAACGTCGCAGACCCATCAAGGTGGTACTCGTACTGCTCGCCTCGTCGAGCGGAATTCAAATGTATGAGTGTTTCAGCTATGGGATATGAAATGGACGAGCGACCAATAAAACAGCATGTATTATGGGGTTGAATGCTTTTTGCTATTCACAAAATAAAACAAATGCAGTCATGCAAATATTTGAATTTTCACAGCACAGCAAAATCAGTTGCACCATTCAATTCCGCTCGTCCAGACGGGGAGAATTCAATCACATTTATTCGATGCGACGTTTCTTATGGGATTTAATAAGCGACAACATTTTGACCCCAAACCGAGAGGATTCTGGGATGTTTGTGTTTTTTTGGTAATAACTCTGGAAGGAAACGTCCCAGACCGATCAAGGTGGTACTCGTACTGCTCGCCTCGTCGAGCGGAATCCAAATATATGAGTGTTTCAGCTATGGGATATGAAATGGACGAGCGACCAATAAAACAACATGTATTAGGTGGTTGAATGCTTTTTGCTATTCACAAAATAAAACAAAAGCAGTCATGCAAATATCTGAATTTTCACAGCACAGCAAAATCAGTTGCACCATTCAATTCCGCTCGTCCAGACGGGGAGAATTCAATCACATTTATTCGATGCGACGTTTCTTATGGGATTTAATAAGCGACAACATTTTGACCCCAAACCGAGAGGATTCTGGGATGTTTGTGGTTTTTTGGTAATAACTCTGGAAGTAAACATCGCAGACCCATCAAGGTGGTACTCGTACTGCTCGCCTCATCGAGAGGAATCCAAATATATGAGTTGTTAAGCTATGGGATATGAAATGGACGAGCGACCAATAAAACAACATGTATTATGGGGTTGAATGCTTTTTGCTATTCACAAAATAAAACAAAAGCAGTCATGCAAATATCTGAATTTTCACAGCACAGCAAAATCAGTTGCACCATTCAATTCCGCTCGTCCAGACGGGTACAATTCAATCACATTCATTCGATGCGACGTTTCTTATGGGATTTAATAAGCGACACCATTTTGACCCCAAACCGAGAGGATTCTGGGATGTTTGTGGTTTTTTGGTAATAACTCTGGAAGGAAACGTCGCAGACCCATCAAGGTGGTACTCGTACTGCTCGCCTCATCGAGAGGAATCCAAATATATGAGTGTTTCAGCTATGGGATATGAAATGGACGAGCGACCAATAAAACAACATGTTACATGGGGTTGAATGCTTTTTGCTATTCACAAAATAAAACAAAAGCAGTCATGCAAATATCTGAATTTTCACAGCACAGCAAAATCAGTTGCACCATTCAATTCCGCTCGTCCAGACGGGGAGAATTCAATCACATTCATTCGATGCGACGTTTCTTATGGGATTTAATAAGCGACACCATTTTGACCCCAAACCGAGAGGATTCTGGGATGTTTGTGGTTTTTTGGTAATAACTCTGGAAGGAAACGTCGCAGACCCATCAAGGTTGTACTCGTACTGCTCGCCTCATCGAGAGGAATTCAAATATATGAGTGTTTCAGCTATGGGATATGAAATGGACGAGCGACCAATAAAACAACATGTAACATGGGGTTGAATGCTTTTTGCTATTCACAAAATAAAACAAAAGCAGTCATGCAAATATCTGAATTTTCACAGCACAGCAAAATCAGTTGCACCATTCAATTCCGCTCGTCCAGACGGGGAGAATTCAATCACATTCATTCGATGGGACGTTTCTTATGGGATTTAATAAGCGACAACATTTTGACCCCAAACCGAGAGGATTCTGGGATGTTTGTGGTTTTTTGGTAATAACTCTGGAAGGAAACGTCGCAGACCCATCAAGGTGGTACTCGTACTGCTCGCCTCGTCGAGCGGAATCCAAATATATGAGTGTTTCAGCTATGGGATATGAAATGGACGAGCGACCAATAAAACAACATGTATTATGGGGTTGAATGCTTTTTGCTATTCACAAAATAAAACAAAAGCAGTCATGTAAATATCTGAATTTTCACAGCACAGCAAAATCAGTTGCACCATTCAATTCCGCTTGTCCAGACGGGGAGAATTCAATCACATTTATTCGATGCGACGTTTCTTATGGGATTTAATAAGCGACAACATTTTGACCCCAAACCGAGAGGATTCTGGGATGTTTGTGGTTTTTTGGTAATAACTCTGGAAGTAAACGTCGCAGACCCATCAAGGTGGTACTCGTACTGCTCGCCTCATCGAGAGGAATTCATATATATGAGTTGTTAAGCTATGGGATATGAAATGGACGAGCGACCAATAAAACAACATGTATTATGGGGTTGAATGCTTTTTGCTATTCACAAAATAAAAAAAAAAGCAGTCATGCAAATATCTGAATTTTCACAGCACAGCAAAATCAGTTGCACCATTCAATTCCGCTCGTCCAGACGGGGAGAATTCAATCACATTCATTCGATGCGACGTTTCTTATGGGATTTAATGAGCGACAACATTTTGACCCCAAACCGAGAGGATTCTGGGATGTTTGTGTTTTTTTGGTAATAACTCTGGAAGGAAACGTCGCAGAACCATCAAGGTGGTACTCGTACTGCTCGCCTCGTCGAGAGGAATCCAAATATATGAATGGTTAAGCTATGTGATATGAAATGGACGAGCGACCAATAAAACAGCATGTATTATGGGGTTGAATCCTTTTTGCTATTCACAAAACAAAACAAAAGCAGTCATGCAAATATCTGAATTTTCACAGCACAGCAAAATCAGTTGCACCATTAAATTCCGCTCGTCCATACGGGGAGAATTCAATCACATTCATTCGGTGGGACGTTTCTTATGGGATTTAATAAGCGACAACATTTTGACCCCAAACCGAGAGGATTCTGGGATGTTTGTGGTTTTTTGGTAATAACTCTGGAAGTAAACGTCGCAGACCCATCAAGGTGGTACTCGTACTGCTCGCCTCCTCGAGCGGAATCCAAATATATGAGTGTTTCAGCTATGGGATATGAAATGGACGAACGACCAATAAAACAACATGTATTATGGGGTTGAATGCTTTTTGCTATTCACAAAATAAAACAAAAGCAGTCATGTAAATATCTGAATTTTCACAGCACAGCAAAATCAGTTGCACCATTCAATTCCGCTCGTCCAGACGGGGAGAATTCAATCACATTTATTCGATGCGACGTTTCTTATGGGATTTAATAAGCGACAACATTTTGACCCCAAACCGAGAGGATTCTGGGATGTTTGTGGTTTTTTGGTAATAACTCTGGAAGTAAACGTCGCAGACCCATCAAGGTGGTACTCGTACTGCTCGCCTCATCGAGAGGAATCCAAATATATGAGTTTTTAAGCTATGGGATATGAAATGGACGAGCGACCAATAAAACAACATGTATTATGGGGTTGAATGCTTTTTGCTATTCACAAAATAAAACAAAAGCAGTCATGCAAATATCTGAATTTTCACAGCACAGCAAAATCAGTTGCACCATTCAATTCCGCTCGTCCAGACGGGTAGAATTCAATCACATTCATTCGATGCGACGTTTCTTATGGGATTTAATAAGCGACACCATTTTGACCCCAAACCGAGAGGATTCTGGGATGTTTGTGGTTTTTTGGTAATAACTCTGGAAGGAAACGTCGCAGACCCATCAAGGTGGTACTCGTACTGCTCGCCTCATCGAGAGGAATCCAAATATATGAGTGTTTCAGCTATGGGATATGAAATGGACGAGCGACCAATAAAACAACATGTATTATGGGGTTGAATGCTTTTTGTTATTCACAAAATAAAACAAATGCAGTCATGCAAATATTTGAATTTTCACAGCACAGCAAAATCAGTTGCACCATTCAATTCCGCTCGTCCAGACGGGGAGAATTCAATCACATTCATTCGATGGGACGTTTCTTATGGGATTTAATAAGCGACAACATTTTGACCCCAAACCGAGAGGATTCTGGGATGTTTGTGGTTTTTTGGTAATAACTCTGGAAGGAAACGTCGCAGACCCATCAAGGTGGTACTCGTACTGCTCGCCTCGTCGAGCGGAATCCAAATATATGAGTGTTTCAGCTATGGGATATGAAATGGACGAGCGACCAATAAAACAACATGTATTATGGGGTTGAATGCTTTTTGCTATTCACAAAATAAAACAAAAGCAGTCATGTAAATATCTGAATTTTCACAGCACAGCAAAATCAGTTGCACCATTCAATTCCGCTCGTCCAGACGGGGAGAATTCAATCACATTTATTCGATGCGACGTTTCTTATGGGATTTAATAAGCGACAACATTTTGACCCCAAACCGAGAGGATTCTGGGATGTTTGTGGTTTTTTGGTAATAACTCTGGAAGTAAACGTCGCAGACCCATCAAGTTGGTACTCGTACTGCTCGCCTCATCGAGAGGAATCCAAATATATGAGAAGTTAAGCTATGGGATATGAAATGGACGAGCGACCAATAAAACAACATGTATTATGGGGTTGGATGCTTTTTGCTATTCACAAAATAAAACAAAAGCAGTCATGCAAATATCTGAATTTTCACAGCACAGCAAAATCAGTTGCACCATTCAATTCCGCTCGTCCAGACGGGTAGAATTCAATCACATTCATTCGATGCGACGTTTCTTATGGGATTTAATAAGCGACACCATTTTGACCCCAAACCGAGAGGATTCTGGGATGTTTGTGGTTTTTTGGTAATAACTCTGGAAGAAAACGTCGCAGACCCATCAAGGTGGTACTCGTACTGCTCGCCTCGTCGAGCGGAATTCAAATGTATGAGTGTTTCAGCTATGGGATATGAAATGGACGAGCGACCAATAAAACAGCATGTATTATGGGGTTGAATGCTTTTTGCTATTCACAAAATAAAACAAATGCAGTCATGCAAATATTTGAATTTTCACAGCACAGCAAAATCAGTTGCACCATTCAATTCCGCTCGTCCAGACGGGGAGAATTCAATCACATTTATTCGATGCGACGTTTCTTATGGGATTTAATAAGCGACAACATTTTGACCCCAAACCGAGAGGATTCTGGGATGTTTGTGTTTTTTTGGTAATAACTCTGGAAGGAAACGTCGCAGACCGATCAAGTTGGTACTCGTACTGCTCGCCTCGTCGAGCGGAATCCAAATATATGAGTGTTTCAGCTATGGGATATGAAATGGACGAGCGACCAATAAAACAACATGTATTATGGGGTTGAATGCTTTTTGCTATTCACAAAATAAAACAAAAGCAGTCATGCAAATATCTGAATTTTCACAGCACAGCAAAATCAGTTGCACCATTCAATTCCGCTCGTCCAGACGGGGAGAATTCAATCACATTTATTCGATGCGACGTTTCTTATGGGATTTAATAAGCGACAACATTTTGACCCCAAACCGAGAGGATTCTGGGATGTTTGTGGTTTTTTGGTAATAACTCTGGAAGTAAACGTCGCAGACCCATCAAGGTGGTACTCGTACTGCTCGCCTCATCGAGAGGAATCCAAATATATGAGTTGTTAAGCTATGGGATATGAAATGGACGAGCGACCAATAAAACAACATGTATTATGGGGTTGAATGCTTTTTGCTATTCACAAAATAAAACAAAAGCAGTCATGCAAATATCTGAATTTTCACAGCACAGCAAAATCAGTTGCACCATTCAATTCCGCTCGTCCAGACGGGTAGAATTCAATCACATTCATTCGATGCGACGTTTCTTATGGGATTTAATAAGCGACACCATTTTGACCCCAAACCGAGAGGATTCTGGGATGTTTGTGGTTTTTTGGTAATAACTCTGGAAGGAAACGTCGCAGACCCATCAAGGTGGTACTCGTACTGCTCGCCTCATCGAGAGGAATCCAAATATATGAGTGTTTCAGCTATGGGATATGAAATGGACGAGCGACCAATAAAACAGCATGTATTATGGGGTTGAATGCTTTTTGTTATTCACAAAATAAAACAAATGCAGTCATGCAAATATTTGAATTTTCACAGCACAGCAAAATCAGTTGCACCATTCAATTCCGCTCGTCCAGACGGGGAGAATTCAATCACATTTATTCGATGCGACGTTTCTTATGGGATTTAATAAGCGACAACATTTTGACCCCAAACCGAGAGGATTCTGGGATGTTTGTGTTTTTTTGGTAATAACTCTGGAAGGAAACGTCGCAGACCGATCAAGGTGGTACTCGTACTGCTCGCCTCGTCGAGCGGAATCCAAATATATGAGTGTTTCAGCTATGGGATATGAAATGGACGAGCGACCAATAAAACAACATGTATTATGGGGTTGAATGCTTTTTGCTATTCACAAAATAAAACAAAAGCAGTCATGCAAATATCTGAATTTTCACAGCACAGCAAAATCAGTTGCACCATTCAATTCCGCTTGTCCAGACGGGGAGAATTCAATCACATTTATTCGATGCGACGTTTCTTATGGGATTTAATAAGCGACAACATTTTGACCCCAAACCGAGAGGATTCTGGGATGTTTGTGGTTTTTTGGTAATAACTCTGGAAGTAAACGTCGCAGACCCATCAAGGTGGTACTCGTACTGCTCGCCTCATCGAGAGGAATCCATATATATGAGTTGTTAAGCTATGGGATATGAAATGGACGAGCGACCAATAAAACAACATGTATTATGGGGTTGAATGCTTTTTGCTATTCACAAAATAAAACAAAAGCAGTCATGCAAATATCTGAATTTTCACAGCACAGCAAAATCAGTTGCACCATTCAATTCCGCTCGTCCAGACGGGGAGAATTCAATCACATTCATTCGATGCGACGTTTCTTATGGGATTTAATGAGCGACAACATTTTGACCCCAAACCGAGAGGATTCTGGGATGTTTGTGTTTTTTTGGTAATAACTCTGGAAGGAAACGTCGCAGACCCATCAAGGTGGTACTCGTACTGCTCGCCTCGTCGAGAGGAATCCAAATATATGAATGGTTAAGCTATGGGATTTGAAATGGACTAGCGACCAATAAAACAGCATGTATTATGGGGTTGAATGCTTTTTGTTATTCACAAAATAAAACAAATGCCGTCATGCAAATATTTGAATTTTCACAGCACAGCAAAATCAGTTGCACCATTCAATTCCGCTTGTCCAGACGGGGAGAATTCAATCACATTTATTCGATGCTACGTTTCTTATGGGATTTAATAAGCGACAACATTTTGACCCCAAACCGAGAGGATTCTGGGATGTTTGTGTTTTTTTGGTAATAACTCTGGAAGGAAACGTCGCAGAACCATCAAGGTGGTACTCGTACTGCTCGCCTCGTCGAGAGGAATCCAAATATATGAATGGTTAAGCTATGTGATATGAAATGGACGAGCGACCAATAAAACAGCATGTATTATGGGGTTGAATGCTTTTTGCTATTCACAAAACAAAACAAAAGCAGTCATTCAAATATCTGAATTTTCACAGCACAGCAAAATCAGTTGCACCATTCAATTCCGCTCGTCCAGACGGGGAGAATTCAATCACATTTATTCGATGCGACGTTTCTTATGGGATTTAATAAGCGACAACATTTTGACCCCAAACCGAGAGGATTCTGGGATGTTTGTGGTTTTTTGGTAATAACTCTGGAAGTAAACGTCGTAGACCCATCAAGGTGGTACTCGTACTGCTCGCCTCATCGAGAGGAATCCATATATATGAGTTGTTAAGCTATGGGATATGAAATGGACGAGCGACCAATAAAACAACATGTATTATGGGGTTGAATGCTTTTTGCTATTCACAAAATAAAACAAAAGCAGTCATGCAAATATCTGAATTTTCACAGCACAGCAAAATCAGTTGCACCATTCAATTCCGCTCGTCCAGACGGGGAGAATTCAATCACATTCATTCGATGCGACGTTTCTTATGGGATTTAATGAGCGACAACATTTTGACCCCAAACCGAGAGGATTCTGGGATGTTTGTGTTTTTTTGGTAATAACTCTGGAAGGAAACGTCGCAGACCCATCAAGGTGGTACTCGTACTGCTCGCCTCATCGGGAGGAATCCATATATATGAGTTGTTAAGCTATGGGATATGAAATGGACGAGCGACCAATAAAACAACATGTATTATGGGGTTGATTGCTTTTTGCTATTCACAAAATAAAACAAAAGCAGTCATGCAAATATCTGAATTTTCACAGCACAGCAAAATCAGTTGCACCATTCAATTCCGCTCGTCCAGACGGGGAGAATTCAATCACATTCATTCGATGCGACGTTTCTTATGGGATTTAATGAGCGACAACATTTTGACCCCAAACCGAGAGGATTCTGGGATGTTTGTGTTTTTTTGGTAATAACTCTGGAAGGAAACGTCGCAGACCCATCAAGGTGGTACTCGTACTGCTCGCCTCGTCGAGAGGAATCCAAATATATGAATGGTTAAGCTATGGGATTTGAAATGGACTAGCGACCAATAAAACAGCATGTATTATGGGGTTGAATGCTTTTTGTTATTCACAAAATAAAACAAATGCAGTCATGCAAATATTTGAATTTTCACAGCACAGCAAAATCAGTTGCACCATTCAATTCCGCTCGTCCAGACGGGGAGAATTCAATCACATTTATTCGATGCGACGTTTCTTATGGGATTTAATAAGCGACAACATTTTGACCCCAAACCGAGAGGATTCTGGGATGTTTGTGTTTTTTTGGTAATAACTCTGGAAGGAAACGTCGCAGAACCATCAAGGTGGTACTCGTACTGCTCGCCTCGTCGAGACGAATCCAAATATATGAATGGTTAAGCTATGTGATATGAAATGGACGAGCGACCAATAAAACAGCATGTATTATGGGGTTGAATGCTTTTTGCTATTCACAAAACAAAACAAAAGCAGTCATGCAAATATCTGAATTTTCACAGCACAGCAAAATCAGTTGCACCATTCAATTCCGCTCGTCCAGACGGGGAGAATTCAATCACATTCATTCGATGGGACGTTTCTTATGGGATTTAATAAGCGACAACATTTTGACCCCAAACCGAGAGGATTCTGGGATGTTTGTGGTTTTTTGGTAATAACTCTGGAAGGAAACGTCGCAGACCCATCAAGGTGGTACTCGTACTGCTCGCCTCATCGAGAGGAATCCAAATTTATGAGTTGTTAAGCTATGGGATATGAAATGGACGAGCGACCAATAAAACAACATGTATTATGGGGTTGAATGCTTTTTGCTATTCACAAAATAAAACAAAAGCAGTCATGCAAATATCTGAATTTTCACAGCACAGCAAAATCAGTTGCACCATTCAATTCCGCTCGTCCAGACGGGTAGAATTCAATCACATTCATTCGATGCGACGTTTCTTATGGGATTTAATAAGCGACACCATTTTGACCCCAAACCGAGAGGATTCTGGGATGTTTGTGGTTTTTTGGTAATAACTCTGGAAGGAAACGTCGCAGACCCATCAAGGTGGTACTCGTACTGCTCGCCTCATCGAGAGGAATCCAAATATATGAGTGTTTCAGCTATGGGATATGAAATGGACGAGCGACCAATAAAACAGCATGTATTATGGGGTTGAATGCTTTTTGTTATTCACAAAATAAAACAAATGCAGTCATGCAAATATTTGAATTTTCACAGCACAGCAAAATCAGTTGCACCATTCAATTCCGCTCGTCCAGACGGGGAGAATTCAATCACATTCATTCGATGCGACGTTTCTTATGGGATTTAATGAGCGACAACATTTTGACCCCAAACCGAGAGGATTCTGGGATGTTTGTGTTTTTT
The DNA here is from genome assembly GCF_048934315.1 of Petromyzon marinus. Lineage (NCBI taxonomy): Eukaryota > Metazoa > Chordata > Hyperoartia > Petromyzontiformes > Petromyzontidae > Petromyzon > Petromyzon marinus. Next base: position 16,899,917 of record NC_133725.1, on the reverse strand, counting down.
TGGTAATAACTCTGGAAGGAAACGTCGCAGACCCATCAAGGTGGTACTCGTACTGCTCGCCTCGTCGAGAGGAATCCAAATATATGAATGGTTAAGCTATGGGATTTGAAATGGACTAGCGACCAATAAAACAGCATGTATTATGGGGTTGAATGCTTTTTGTTATTCACAAAATAAAACAAATGCAGTCATGCAAATATTTGAATTTTCACAGCACAGCAAAATCAGTTGCACCATTCAATTCCGCTCGTCCAGACGGGGAGAATTCAATCACATTTATTCGATGCGACGTTTCTTATGGGATTTAATAAGCGACAACATTTTGACCCCAAACCGAGAGGATTCTGGGATGTTTGTGTTTTTTTGGTAATAACTCTGGAAGGAAACGTCGCAGAACCATCAAGGTGGTACTCGTACTGCTCGCCTCGTCGAGAGGAATCCAAATATATGAATGGTTAAGCTATGTGATATGAAATGGACGAGCGACCAATAAAACAGCATGTATTATGGGGTTGAATGCTTTTTGCTATTCACAAAACAAAACAAAAGCAGTCATGCAAATATCTGAATTTTCACAGCACAGCAAAATCAGTTGCACCATTCAATTCCGCTCGTCCAGACGGGGAGAATTCAATCACATTCATTCGATGGGACGTTTCTTATGGGATTTAATAAGCGACAACATTTTGACCCCAAACCGAGAGGATTCTGGGATGTTTGTGGTTTTTTGGTAATAACTCTGGAAGGAAACGTCGCAGACCCATCAAGGTGGTACTCGTACTGCTCGCCTCATCGAGAGGAATCCAAATTTATGAGTTGTTAAGCTATGGGATATGAAATGGACGAGCGACCAATAAAACAACATGTATTATGGGGTTGAATGCTTTTTGCTATTCACAAAATAAAACAAAAGCAGTCATGCAAATATCTGAATTTTCACAGCACAGCAAAATCAGTTGCACCATTCAATTCCGCTCGTCCAGACGGGTAGAATTCAATCACATTCATTCGATGCGACGTTTCTTATGGGATTTAATAAGCGACACCATTTTGACCCCAAACCGAGAGGATTCTGGGATGTTTGTGGTTTTTTGGTAATAACTCTGGAAGGAAACGTCGCAGACCCATCAAGGTGGTACTCGTACTGCTCGCCTCATCGAGAGGAATCCAAATATATGAGTGTTTCAGCTATGGGATATGAAATGGACGAGCGACCAATAAAACAGCATGTATTATGGGGTTGAATGCTTTTTGTTATTCACAAAATAAAACAAATGCAGTCATGCAAATATTTGAATTTTCACAGCACAGCAAAATCAGTTGCACCATTCAATTCCGCTCGTCCAGACGGGGAGAATTCAATCACATTTATTCGATGCGACGTTTCTTATGGGATTTAATAAGCGACAACATTTTGACCCCAAACCGAGAGGATTCTGGGATGTTTGTGTTTTTTTGGTAATAACTCTGGAAGGAAACGTCGCAGACCGATCAAGGTGGTACTCGTACTGCTCGCCTCGTCGAGCGGAATCCAAATATATGAGTGTTTCAGCTATGGGATATGAAATGGACGAGCGACCAATAAAACAACATGTATTATGGGGTTGAATGCTTTTTGCTATTCACAAAATTAAAACAAAAGCAGTCATGCAAATATCTGAATTTTCACAGCACAGCAAAATCAGTTGCACCATTCAATTCCGCTCGTCCAGACGGGGAGAATTCAATCACATTCATTCGATGCGACGTTTCTTATGGGATTTAATGAGCGACAACATTTTGACCCCAAACCGAGAGGATTCTGGGATGTTTGTGTTTTTTTGGTAATAACTCTGGAAGGAAACGTCGCAGACCCATCAAGGTGGTACTCGTACTGCTCGCCTCATCGAGAGAAATCCATATATATGAGTTGTTAAGCTATGGGATATGAAATGGACGAGCGACCAATAAAACAGCATGTATTATGGGGTTGAATGCTTTTTGCTATTCACAAAATAAAACAAAAGCAGTCATGCAAATATCTGAATTTTCACAGCACAGCAAAATCAGTTGCACCATTCAATTCCGCTCGTCCAGACGGGGAGAATTCAATCACATTCATTCGATGCGACGTTTCTTATGGGATTTAATGAGCGACAACATTTTGACCCCAAACCGAGAGGATTCTGGGATGTTTGTGTTTTTTTGGTAATAACTCTGGAAGGAAACGTCGCAGACCCATCAAGGTGGTACTCGTACTGCTCGCCTCATCGGGAGGAATCCATATATATGAGTTGTTAAGCTATGGGATATGAAATGGACGAGCGACCAATAAAACAACATGTATTATGGGGTTGATTGCTTTTTGCTATTCACAAAATAAAACAAAAGCAGTCATGCAAATATCTGAATTTTCACAGCACAGCAAAATCAGTTGCACCATTCAATTCCGCTCGTCCAGACGGGGAGAATTCAATCACATTCATTCGATGCGACGTTTCTTATGGGATTTAATGAGCGACAACATTTTGACCCCAAACCGAGAGGATTCTGGGATGTTTGTGTTTTTTTGGTAATAACTCTGGAAGGAAACGTCGCAGACCCATCAAGGTGGTACTCGTACTGCTCGCCTCGTCGAGAGGAATCCAAATATATGAATGGTTAAGCTATGGGATTTGAAATGGACTAGCGACCAATAAAACAGCATGTATTATGGGGTTGAATGCTTTTTGTTATTCACAAAATAAAACAAATGCAGTCATGCAAATATTTGAATTTTCACAGCACAGCAAAATCAGTTGCACCATTCAATTCCGCTCGTCCAGACGGGGAGAATTCAATCACATTTATTCGATGCGACGTTTCTTATGGGATTTAATAAGCGACAACATTTTGACCCCAAACCGAGAGGATTCTGGGATGTTTGTGTTTTTTTGGTAATAACTCTGGAAGGAAACGTCGCAGAACCATCAAGGTGGTACTCGTACTGCTCGCCTCGTCGAGACGAATCCAAATATATGAATGGTTAAGCTATGTGATATGAAATGGACGAGCGACCAATAAAACAGCATGTATTATGGGGTTGAATGCTTTTTGCTATTCACAAAACAAAACAAAAGCAGTCATGCAAATATCTGAATTTTCACAGCACAGCAAAATCAGTTGCACCATTCAATTCCGCTCGTCCAGACGGGGAGAATTCAATCACATTCATTCGATGGGACGTTTCTTATGGGATTTAATAAGCGACAACATTTTGACCCCAAACCGAGAGGATTCTGGGATGTTTGTGGTTTTTTGGTAATAACTCTGGAAGGAAACGTCGCAGACCCATCAAGGTGGTACTCGTACTGCTCGCCTCATCGAGAGGAATCCAAATTTATGAGTTGTTAAGCTATGGGATATGAAATGGACGAGCGACCAATAAAACAACATGTATTATGGGGTTGAATGCTTTTTGCTATTCACAAAATAAAACAAAAGCAGTCATGCAAATATCTGAATTTTCACAGCACAGCAAAATCAGTTGCACCATTCAATTCCGCTCGTCCAGACGGGTAGAATTCAATCACATTCATTCGATGCGACGTTTCTTATGGGATTTAATAAGCGACACCATTTTGACCCCAAACCGAGAGGATTCTGGGATGTTTGTGGTTTTTTGGTAATAACTCTGGAAGGAAACGTCGCAGACCCATCAAGGTGGTACTCGTACTGCTCGCCTCATCGAGAGGAATCCAAATATATGAGTGTTTCAGCTATGGGATATGAAATGGACGAGCGACCAATAAAACAGCATGTATTATGGGGTTGAATGCTTTTTGTTATTCACAAAATAAAACAAATGCAGTCATGCAAATATTTGAATTTTCACAGCACAGCAAAATCAGTTGCACCATTCAATTCCGCTCGTCCAGACGGGGAGAATTCAATCACATTCATTCGATGCGACGTTTCTTATGGGATTTAATGAGCGACAACATTTTGACCCCAAACCGAGAGGATTCTGGGATGTTTGTGTTTTTTTGGTAATAACTCTGGAAGGAAACGTCGCAGACCCATCAAGGTGGTACTCGTACTGCTCGCCTCGTCGAGAGGAATCCAAATATATGAATGGTTAAGCTATGGGATTTGAAATGGACTAGCGACCAATAAAACAGCATGTATTATGGGGTTGAATGCTTTTTGTTATTCACAAAATAAAACAAATGCAGTCATGCAAATATTTGAATTTTCACAGCACAGCAAAATCAGTTGCACCATTCAATTCCGCTCGTCCAGACGGGGAGAATTCAATCACATTTATTCGATGCGACGTTTCTTATGGGATTTAATAAGCGACAACATTTTGACCCCAAACCGAGAGGATTCTGGGATGTTTGTGTTTTTTTGGTAATAACTCTGGAAGGAAACGTCGCAGAACCATCAAGGTGGTACTCGTACTGCTCGCCTCGTCGAGAGGAATCCAAATATATGAATGGTTAAGCTATGTGATATGAAATGGACGAGCGACCAATAAAACAGCATGTATTATGGGGTTGAATGCTTTTTGCTATTCACAAAACAAAACAAAAGCAGTCATGCAAATATCTGAATTTTCACAGCACAGCAAAATCAGTTGCACCATTCAATTCCGCTCGTCCAGACGGGGAGAATTCAATCACATTCATTCGATGGGACGTTTCTTATGGGATTTAATAAGCGACAACATTTTGACCCCAAACCGAGAGGATTCTGGGATGTTTGTGGTTTTTTGGTAATAACTCTGGAAGGAAACGTCGCAGACCCATCAAGGTGGTACTCGTACTGCTCGCCTCATCGAGAGGAATCCAAATTTATGAGTTGTTAAGCTATGGGATATGAAATGGACGAGCGACCAATAAAACAACATGTATTATGGGGTTGAATGCTTTTTGCTATTCACAAAATAAAACAAAAGCAGTCATGCAAATATCTGAATTTTCACAGCACAGCAAAATCAGTTGCACCATTCAATTCCGCTCGTCCAGACGGGTAGAATTCAATCACATTCATTCGATGCGACGTTTCTTATGGGATTTAATAAGCGACACCATTTTGACCCCAAACCGAGAGGATTCTGGGATGTTTGTGTTTTTTTGGTAATAACTCTGGAAGGAAACGTCGCAGACCGATCAAGGTGGTACTCGTACTGCTCGCCTCGTCGAGCGGAATCCAAATATATGAGTGTTTCAGCTATGGGATATGAAATGGACGAGCGACCAATAAAACAACATGTATTATGGGGTTGAATGCTTTTTGCTATTCACAAAATTAAAACAAAAGCAGTCATGCAAATATCTGAATTTTCACAGCACAGCAAAATCAGTTGCACCATTCAATTCCGCTCGTCCAGACGGGGAGAATTCAATCACATTCATTCGATGCGACGTTTCTTATGGGATTTAATGAGCGACAACATTTTGACCCCAAACCGAGAGGATTCTGGGATGTTTGTGTTTTTTTGGTAATAACTCTGGAAGGAAACGTCGCAGACCCATCAAGGTGGTACTCGTACTGCTCGCCTCATCGAGAGAAATCCATATATATGAGTTGTTAAGCTATGGGATATGAAATGGACGAGCGACCAATAAAACAGCATGTATTATGGGGTTGAATGCTTTTTGCTATTCACAAAATAAAACAAAAGCAGTCATGCAAATATCTGAATTTTCACAGCACAGCAAAATCAGTTGCACCATTCAATTCCGCTCGTCCAGACGGGGAGAATTCAATCACATTCATTCGATGCGACGTTTCTTATGGGATTTAATGAGCGACAACATTTTGACCCCAAACCGAGAGGATTCTGGGATGTTTGTGTTTTTTTGGTAATAACTCTGGAAGGAAACGTCGCAGACCCATCAAGGTGGTACTCGTACTGCTCGCCTCGTCGAGAGGAATCCAAATATATGAATGGTTAAGCTATGGGATTTGAAATGGACTAGCGACCAATAAAACAGCATGTATTATGGGGTTGAATGCTTTTTGTTATTCACAAAATAAAACAAATGCAGTCATGCAAATATTTGAATTTTCACAGCACAGCAAAATCAGTTGCACCATTCAATTCCGCTCGTCCAGACGGGGAGAATTCAATCACATTTATTCGATGCGACGTTTCTTATGGGATTTAATAAGCGACAACATTTTGACCCCAAACCGAGAGGATTCTGGGATGTTTGTGTTTTTTTGGTAATAACTCTGGAAGGAAACGTCGCAGAACCATCAAGGTGGTACTCGTACTGCTCGCCTCGTCGAGAGGAATCCAAATATATGAATGGTTAAGCTATGTGATATGAAATGGACGAGCGACCAATAAAACAGCATGTATTATGGGGTTGAATGCTTTTTGCTATTCACAAAACAAAACAAAAGCAGTCATGCAAATATCTGAATTTTCACAGCACAGCAAAATCAGTTGCACCATTCAATTCCGCTCGTCCAGACGGGGAGAATTCAATCACATTCATTCGATGGGACGTTTCTTATGGGATTTAATAAGCGACAACATTTTGACCCCAAACCGAGAGGATTCTGGGATGTTTGTGGTTTTTTGGTAATAACTCTGGAAGGAAACGTCGCAGACCCATCAAGGTGGTACTCGTACTGCTCGCCTCATCGAGAGGAATCCAAATTTATGAGTTGTTAAGCTATGGGATATGAAATGGACGAGCGACCAATAAAACAACATGTATTATGGGGTTGAATGCTTTTTGCTATTCACAAAATAAAACAAAAGCAGTCATGCAAATATCTGAATTTTCACAGCACAGCAAAATCAGTTGCACCATTCAATTCCGCTCGTCCAGACGGGTAGAATTCAATCACATTCATTCGATGCGACGTTTCTTATGGGATTTAATAAGCGACACCATTTTGACCCCAAACCGAGAGGATTCTGGGATGTTTGTGTTTTTTTGGTAATAACTCTGGAAGGAAACGTCGCAGACCGATCAAGGTGGTACTCGTACTGCTCGCCTCGTCGAGCGGAATCCAAATATATGAGTGTTTCAGCTATGGGATATGAAATGGACGAGCGACCAATAAAACAACATGTATTATGGGGTTGAATGCTTTTTGCTATTCACAAAATTAAAACAAAAGCAGTCATGCAAATATCTGAATTTTCACAGCACAGCAAAATCAGTTGCACCATTCAATTCCGCTCGTCCAGACGGGGAGAATTCAATCACATTCATTCGATGCGACGTTTCTTATGGGATTTAATGAGCGACAACATTTTGACCCCAAACCGAGAGGATTCTGGGATGTTTGTGTTTTTTTGGTAATAACTCTGGAAGGAAACGTCGCAGACCCATCAAGGTGGTACTCGTACTGCTCGCCTCATCGAGAGAAATCCATATATATGAGTTGTTAAGCTATGGGATATGAAATGGACGAGCGACCAATAAAACAGCATGTATTATGGGGTTGAATGCTTTTTGCTATTCACAAAATAAAACAAAAGCAGTCATGCAAATATCTGAATTTTCACAGCACAGCAAAATCAGTTGCACCATTCAATTACGCTCGTCCAGACGGGGAGAATTCAATCACATTCATTCGATGCGACGTTTCTTATGGGATTTAATGAGCGACAACATTTTGACCCCAAACCGAGAGGATTCTGGGATGTTTGTGTTTTTTTGGTAATAACTCTGGAAGGAAACGTCGCAGACCCATCAAGGTGGTACTCGTACTGCTCGCCTCGTCGAGAGGAATCCAAATATATGAATGGTTAAGCTATGGGATTTGAAATGGACTAGCGACCAATAAAACAGCATGTATTATGGGGTTGAATGCTTTTTGTTATTCACAAAATAAAACAAATGCAGTCATGCAAATATTTGAATTTTCACAGCACAGCAAAATCAGTTGCACCATTCAATTCCGCTCGTCCAGACGGGGAGAATTCAATCACATTTATTCGATGCGACGTTTCTTATGGGATTTAATAAGCGACAACATTTTGACCCCAAACTGAGAGGATTCTGGGATGTTTGTGTTTTTTTGGTAATAACTCTGGAAGGAAACGTCGCAGAACCATCAAGGTGGTACTCGTACTGCTCGCCTCGTCGAGAGGAATCCAAATATATGAATGGTTAAGCTATGTGATATGAAGTGGACGAGCGACCAATAAAACAGCATGTATTATGGGGTTGAATGCTTTTTGCTATTCACAAAACAAAAGCAGTCATGCAAATATCTGAATTTTCACAGCACAGCAAAATCAGTTGCACCATTCAATTCCGCTCGTCCAGACGGGGAGAATTCAATCACATTCATTCGATGGGACGTTTCTTATGGGATTTAATAAGCGACAACATTTTGACCCCAAACCGAGAGGATTCTGGGATGTTTGTGGTTTTTTGGTAATGACTCTGGAAGGAAACGTCGCAGACCCATCAAGGTGATACTCGTACTGCTCGCCTCATCGAGAGGAATCCAAATATATGAGTGTTTCAGCTATGGGATATGAAATGGACGAGCGACCAATAAAACAGCATGTATTATGGGGTTGAATGCTTTTTGCTATTCACAAAATAAAACAAAAGCAGTCATGCAAATATCTGAATTTTCACAGCACAGCAAAATCAGTTGCACCATTCAATTCCGCTCGTCCAGACGGGTAGAATTCAATCACATTTATTCGATGCGACGTTTCTTATGGGATTTAATAAGCGACAACATTTTGACCCCAAACCGAGAGGATTCTGGGATGTTTGTGTTTTTTTGGTAATAACTCTGGAAGGAAACGTCGCAGACCGATCAAGGTGGTACTCGTACTGCTCGCCTCGTCGAGCGGAATCCAAATATATGAGTGTTTCAGCTATGGGATATGAAATGGACGAGCGACCAATAAAACAACATGTATTATGGAGTTGAATGCTTTTTGCTATTCACAAAATAAAACAAAAGCAGTCATGTAAATATCTGAATTTTCACAGCACAGCAAAATCAGTTGCACCATTCAATTCCGCTCGTCCAGACGGGGAGAATTCAATCACATTCATTCGATGGGACGTTTCTTATGGGATTTAATAAGCGACAACATTTTGACCCCAAACCGAGAGGATTCTGGGATGTTTGTGGTTTTTTGGTAATAACTCTGGAAGGAAACGTCGCAGACCCATCAAGGTGGTACTCGTACTGCTCGCCTCGTCGAGCGGAATCCAAATATATGAGTGTTTCAGCTATGGGATATGAAATGGACGAGCGACCAATAAAACAACATGTATTATGGGGTTGAATGCTTTTTGCTATTCACAAAATAAAACAAAAGCAGTCATGTAAATATCTGAATTTTCACAGCACAGCAAAATCAGTTGCACCATTCAATTCCGCTCGTCCAGACGGGGAGAATTTAATCACATTTATTCGATGCGACGTTTCTTATGGGATTTAATAAGCGACAACATTTTGACCCCAAACCGAGAGGATTCTGGGATGTTTGTGGTTTTTTGGTAATAACTCTGGAAGTAAACGTCGCAGACCCATCAAGGTGGTACTCGTACTGCTCGCCTCATCGATAGGAATCAAAATATGTGAGTTGTTAAGCTATGGGATATGAAATGGACGAGCGACCAATAAAACAGCATGTATTATGGGGTTGAATGCTTTTTGTTATTCACAAAATAAAACAAATGCAGTCATGCAAATATTTGAATTTTCACAGCACAGCAAAATCAGTTGCACCATTCAATTCCGCTCGTCCAGTCGGGGAGAATTCAATCACATTTATTCGATGCGACGTTTCTTATGGGATTTAATAAGCGACAACATTTTGACCCCAAACCGAGAGGATTCTGGGATGTTTGTGTTTTTTTGGTAATAACTCTGGAAGGAAACGTCGCAGACCGATCAAGGTGGTACTCGTACTGCTCGCCTCGTCGAGCGGAATCCAAATATATGAGTGTTTCAGCTATGGGATATGAAATGGACGAGCGACCAATAAAACAACATGTATTATGGAGTTGAATGCTTTTTGCTATTCACAAAATAAAACAAAAGCAGTCATGTAAATATCTGAATTTTCACAGCACAGCAAAATCAGTTGCACCATTCAATTCCGCTCGTCCAGACGGGGAGAATTCAATCACATTCATTCGATGGGACGTTTCTTATGGGATTTAATAAGCGACAACATTTTGACCCCAAACCGAGAGGATTCTGGGATGTTTGTGGTTTTTTGGTAATAACTCTGGAAGGAAACGTCGCAGACCCATCAAGGTGGTACTCGTACTGCTCGCCTCGTCGAGCGGAATCCAAATATATGAGTGTTTCAGCTATGGGATATGAAATGGACGAGCGACCAATAAAACAACATGTATTATGGGGTTGAATGCTTTTTGCTATTCACAAAATAAAACAAAAGCAGTCATGCAAATATCTGAATTTTCACAGCACAGCAAAATCAGTTGCACCATTCAATTCCGCTCGTCCAGACGGGTAGAATTCAATCACATTCATTCGATGGGACGTTTCTTATGGGATTTAATAAGCGACAACATTTTGACCCCAAACCGAGAGGATTCTGGGATGTTTGTGGTTTTTTGGTAATAACTCTGGAAGGAAACGTCGCAGACCCATCAAGGTGGTACTCGTACTGCTCGCCTCGTCGAGCGGAATCCAAATATATGAGTGTTTCAGCTATGGGATATGAAATGGACGAGCGACCAATAAAACAACATGTATTATGGGGTTGAATGCTTTTTGCTATTCACAAAATAAAACAAAAGCAGTCATGTAAATATCTGAATTTTCACAGCACAGCAAAATCAGTTGCACCATTCAATTCCGCTCGTCCAGACGGGGAGAATTTAATCACATTTATTCGATGCGACGTTTCTTATGGGATTTAATAAGCGACAACATTTTGACCCCAAACCGAGAGGATTCTGGGATGTTTGTGGTTTTTTGGTAATAACTCTGGAAGTAAACGTCGCAGACCCATCAAGGTGGTACTCGTACTGCTCGCCTCATCGATAGGAATCAAAATATGTGAGTTGTTAAGCTATGGGATATGAAATGGACGAGCGACCAATAAAACAGCATGTATTATGGGGTTGAATGCTTTTTGCTATTCACAAAATAAAACAAAAGCAGTCATGCAAATATCTGAATTTTCACAGCACAGCAAAATCAGTTGCACCATTCAATTCCGCTCGTCCAGACGGGTAGAATTCAATCACATTTATTCGATGCGACGTTTCTTATGGGATTTAATAAGCGACACCATTTTGACCCCAAACCGAGAGGATTCTGGGATGTTTGTGGTTTTTTGGTAATAACTCTGGAAGGAAACGTCGCAGACCCATCAAGGTGGTACTCGTACTGCTCGCCTCATCGAGAGGAATCCAAATATATGAGTATTTCAGCTATGGGATATGAAATGGACGAGCGACCAATAAAACAGCATGTATTATGGGGTTGAATGCTTTTTGTTATTCACAAAATAAAACAAATGCAGTCATGCAAATATTTGAATTTTCACAGCACAGCAAAATCAGTTGCACCATTCAATTCCGCTCGTCCAGTCGGGGAGAATTCAATCACATTTATTCGATGCGACGTTTCTTATGGGATTTAATAAGCGACAACATTTTGACCCCAAACCGAGAGGATTCTGGGATGTTTGTGTTTTTTTGGTAATAACTCTGGAAGGAAACGTCGCAGACCGATCAAGGTGGTACTCGTACTGCTCGCCTCGTCGAGCAGAATCCAAATATATGAGTGTTTCAGCTATGGGATATGAATTGGACGAGCGACCAATAAAACAATATGTATTATGGAGTTGAATGCTTTTTGCTATTCACAAAATAAAACAAAAGCAGTCATGTAAATATCTGAATTTTCACAGCACAGCAAAATCAGTTGCACCATTCAATTCCGCTCGTCCAGACGGGGAGAATTCAATCACATTTATTCGATGCGACGTTTCTTATGGGATTTAATAAGCGACAACATTTTGACCCCAAACCGAGAGGATTCTGGGATGTTTGTGGTTTTTTGGTAATAACTCTGGAAGTAAACGTCGCAGACCCATCAAGGTGGTACTCGTACTGCTCGCCTCGTCGAGAGGAATCCAAATATATGAATGGTTAAGCTATGGGATTTGAAATGGACTAGCGACCAATAAAACAGCATGTATTATGGGGTTGAATGCTTTTTGTTACTCACAAAATAAAACAAATGCAGTCATGCAAATATTTGAATTTTCACAGCACAGCAAAATCAGTTGCACCATTCAATTCCGCTCGTCCAGACGGGGAGAATTCAATCACATTTATTCGATGGGACGTTTCTTATGGGATTTAATAAGCGACAACATTTTGACCCCAAACCGAGAGGATTCTGGGATGTTTGTGGTTTTTTGGTAATAACTCTGGAAGGAAACGTCGCAGACCCATCAAGGTGGTACTCGTACTGCTCGCCTCGTCGAGCGGAATCCAAATATATGAGTGATTCAGCTATGGGATATGAAATGGACGAGCGACCAATAAAACAACATGTATTATGGGGTTGAATGCTTTTTGCTATTCACAAAATAAAACAAAAGCAGTCATGTAAATATCTGAATTTTCACAGCACAGCAAAATCAGTTGCACCATTCAATTCCGCTCGTCCAGACGGGGAGAATTCAATCACATTTATTCGATGCGACGTTTCTTATGGGATTTAATAAGCGACAACATTTTGACCCCAAACCGAGAGGATTCTGGGATGTTTGTGGTTTTTTGGTAATAACTCTGGAAGTAAACGTCGCAGACCCATCAAGGTGGTACTCGTACTGCTCGCCTCATCGATAGGAATCCAAATATGTGAGTTGTTAAGCTTTGGGATATGAAATGGACGAGCGACCAATAAAACAGCATGTATTATGGGGTTGAATGCTTTTTGCTATTCACAAAATAAAACAAAAGCAGTCATGCAAATATCTGAATTTTCACAGCACAGCAAAATCAGTTGCACCATTCAATTCCGCTCGTCCAGACGGGTAGAATTCAATCACATTTATTCGATGCGACGTTTCTTATGGGATTTAATAAGCGACACCATTTTGACCCCAAACCGAGAGGATTCTGGGATGTTTGTGGTTTTTTGGTAATAACTCTGGAAGGAAACGTCGCAGACCCATCAAGGTGGTACTCGTACTGCTCGCCTCATCGAGAGGAATCCAAATATATGAGTGTTTCAGCTATGGGATATGAAATGGACGAGCGACCAATAAAACAGCATGTATTATGGGGTTGAATGCTTTTTGTTATTCACAAAATAAAACAAATGCAGTCATGCAAATATTTGAATTTTCACAGCACAGCAAAATCAGTTGCACCATTCAATTCCGCTCGTCCAGTCGGGGAGAATTCAATCACATTTATTCGATGCGACGTTTCTTATGGGATTTAATAAGCGACAACATTTTGACCCCAAACCGAGAGGATTCTGGGATGTTTGTGTTTTTTTGGTAATAACTCTGGAAGGAAACGTCGCAGACCGATCAAGGTGGTACTCGTACTGCTCGCCTCGTCGAGCGGAATCCAAATATATGAGTGTTTCAGCTATGGGATATGAATTGGACGAGCGACCAATAAAACAACATGTATTATGGAGTTGAATGCTTTTTGCTATTCACAAAATAAAACAAAAGCAGTCATGTAAATATCTGAATTTTCACAGCACAGCAAAATCAGTTGCACCATTCAATTCCGCTCGTCCAGACGGGGAGAATTCAATCACATTTATTCGATGCGACGTTTCTTATGGGATTTAATAAGCGACAACATTTTGACCCCAAACCGAGAGGATTCTGGGATGTTTGTGGTTTTTTGGTAATAACTCTGGAAGTAAACGTCGCAGACCCATCAAGGTGGTACTCGTACTGCTCGCCTCGTCGAGAGGAATCCAAATATATGAATGGTTAAGCTATGGGATATGAAATGGACGAGCGACCAATAAAACAGCATGTATTATGGGGTTGAATGCTTTTTGCTATTCACAAAATAAAACAAAAGCAGTCATGCAAATATCTGAATTTTCACAGCACAGCAAAATCAGTTGCACCATTCAATTCCGCTCGTCCAGACGGGTAGAATTCAATCACATTTATTCGATGCGACGTTTCTTATGGGATTTAATAAGCGACACCATTTTGACCCCAAACCGAGAGGATTCTGGGATGTTTGTGGTTTTTTGGTAATAACTCTGGAAGGAAACGTCGCAGACCCATCAAGGTGGTACTCGTACTGCTCGCCTCATCGAGAGGAATCCAAATATATGAGTGTTTCAGCTATGGGATATGAAATGGACGAGCGACCAATAAAACAGCATGTATTATGGGGTTGAATGCTTTTTGTTATTCACAAAATAAAACAAATGCAGTCATGCAAATATTTGAATTTTCACAGCACAGCAAAATCAGTTGCACCATTCAATTCCGCTCGTCCAGTCGGGGAGAATTCAATCACATTTATTCGATGCGACGTTTCTTATGGGATTTAATAAGCGACAACATTTTGACCCCAAACCGAGAGGATTCTGGGATGTTTGTGTTTTTTTGGTAATAACTCTGGAAGGAAACGTCGCAGACCGATCAAAGTGGTACTCGTACTGCTCGCCTCGTCGAGCGGAATCCAAATATATGAGTGTTTCAGCTATGGGATATGAATTGGACGAGCGACCAATAAAACAACATGTATTATGGAGTTGAATGCTTTTTGCTATTCACAAAATAAAACAAAAGCAGTCATGTAAATATCTGAATTTTCACAGCACAGCAAAATCAGTTGCACCATTCAATTCCGCTCGTCCAGACGGGGAGAATTCAATCACATTTATTCGATGCGACGTTTCTTATGGGATTTAATAAGCGACAACATTTTGACCCCAAACCGAGAGGATTCTGGGATGTTTGTGTTTTTTTGGTAATAACTCTGGAAGGAAACGTCGCAGAACCATCAAGGTGGTACTCGTACTGCTCGCCTCGTCGAGAGGAATCCAAATATATGAATGGTCAAGCTATGTGATATGAAATGGACGAGCGACCAATAAAACAGCATGTATTATGGGGTTGAATGCTTTTTGCTATTCACAAAACAAAACAAAAGCAGTCATGCAAATATCTGAATTTTCACAGCACAGCAAAATCAGTTGCACCATTCAATTCCGCTCGTCCAGACGGGGAGAATTCAATCACATTCATTCGATGGGACGTTTCTTATGGGATTTAATAAGCGACAACATTTTGACCCCAAACCGAGAGGATTCTGGGATGTTTGTGGTTTTTTGGTAATAACTCTGGAAGGAAACGTCGCAGACCCATCAAGGTGGTACTCGTACTGCTCGCCTCGTCGAGCGGAATCCAAATATATGAGTGTTTCAGCTATGGGATATGAAATGGACGAGCGACCAATAAAACAACATGTATTATGGGGTTGAATGCTTTTTGCTATTCACAAAATAAAACAAAAGCAGTCATGTAAATATCTGAATTTTCACAGCACAGCAAAATCAGTTGCACCATTCAATTCCGCTCGTCCAGACGGGGAGAATTTAATCACATTTATTCGATGCGACGTTTCTTATGGGATTTAATAAGCGACAACATTTTGACCCCAAACCGAGAGGATTCTGGGATGTTTGTGGTTTTTTGGTAATAACTCTGGAAGTAAACGTCGCAGACCCATCAAGGTGGTACTCGTACTGCTCGCCTCATCGAGAGGAATCCAAATATGTGAGTTGTTAAGCTATGGGATATGAAATGGACGAGCGACCAATAAAACAGCATGTATTATGGGGTTGAATGCTTTTTGCTATTCACAAAATAAAACAAAAGCAGTCATGCAAATATCTGAATTTTCACAGCACAGCAAAATCAGTTGCACCATTCAATTCCGCTCGTCCAGACGGGTAGAATTCAATCACATTTATTCGATGCGACGTTTGTTATGGGATTTAATAAGCGACACCATTTTGACCCCAAACCGAGAGGATTCTGGGATGTTTGTGGTTTTTTGGTAATAACTCTGGAAGGAAACGTCGCAGACCCATCAAGGTGGTACTCGTACTGCTCGCCTCATCGAGAGGAATCCAAATATATGAGTGTTTCAGCTATGGGATATGAAATGGACGAGCGACCAATAAAACAGCATGTATTATGGGGTTGAATGCTTTTTGTTATTCACAAAATAAAACAAATGCAGTCATGCAAATATTTGAATTTTCACAGCACAGCAAAATCAGTTGCACCATTCAATTCCGCTCGTCCAGTCGGGGAGAATTCAATCACATTTATTCGATGCGACGTTTCTTATGGGATTTAATAAGCGACAACATTTTGACCCCAAACCGAGAGGATTCTGGGATGTTTGTGTTTTTTTGGTAATAACTCTGGAAGGAAACGTCGCAGACCGATCAAGGTGGTACTCGTACTGCTCGCCTCGTCGAGCGGAATCCAAATATATGAGTGTTTCAGCTATGGGATATGAATTGGACGAGCGACCAATAAAACAACATGTATTATGGAGTTGAATGCTTTTTGCTATTCACAAAATAAAACAAAAGCAGTCATGTAAATATCTGAATTTTCACAGCACAGCAAAATCAGTTGCACCATTCAATTCCGCTCGTCCAGACGGGGAGAATTCAATCACATTTATTCGATGCGACGTTTCTTATGGGATTTAATAAGCGACAACATTTTGACCCCAAACCGAGAGGATTCTGGGATGTTTGTGGTTTTTTGGTAATAACTCTGGAAGTAAACGTCGCAGACCCATCAAGGTGGTACTCGTACTGCTCGCCTCGTCGAGAGGAATCCAAATATATGAATGGTTAAGCTATGGGATTTGAAATGGACTAGCGACCAATAAAACAGCATGTATTATGGGGTTGAATGCTTTTTGTTACTCACAAAATAAAACAAATGCAGTCATGCAAATATTTGAATTTTCACAGCACAGCAAAATCAGTTGCACCATTCAATTCCGCTCGTCCAGACGGGGAGAATTCAATCACATTTATTCGATGGGACGTTTCTTATGGGATTTAATAAGCGACAACATTTTGACCCCAAACCGAGAGGATTCTGGGATGTTTGTGGTTTTTTGGTAATAACTCTGGAAGGAAACGTCGCAGACCCATCAAGGTGGTACTCGTACTGCTCGCCTCGTCGAGCGGAATCCAAATATATGAGTGATTCAGCTATGGGATATGAAATGGACGAGCGACCAATAAAACAACATGTATTATGGGGTTGAATGCTTTTTGCTATTCACAAAATAAAACAAAAGCAGTCATGTAAATATCTGAATTTTCACAGCACAGCAAAATCAGTTGCACCATTCAATTCCGCTCGTCCAGACGGGGAGAATTCAATCACATTTATTCGATGCGACGTTTCTTATGGGATTTAATAAGCGACAACATTTTGACCCCAAACCGAGAGGATTCTGGGATGTTTGTGGTTTTTTGGTAATAACTCTGGAAGTAAACGTCGCAGACCCATCAAGGTGGTACTCGTACTGCTCGCCTCATCGATAGGAATCCAAATATGTGAGTTGTTAAGCTATGGGATATGAAATGGACGAGCGACCAATAAAACAGCATGTATTATGGGGTTGAATGCTTTTTGCTATTCACAAAATAAAACAAAAGCAGTCATGCAAATATCTGAATTTTCACAGCACAGCAAAATCAGTTGCACCATTCAATTCCGCTCGTCCAGACGGGTAGAATTCAATCACATTTATTCGATGCGACGTTTCTTATGGGATTTAATAAGCGACACCATTTTGACCCCAAACCGAGAGGATTCTGGGATGTTTGTGGTTTTTTGGTAATAACTCTGGAAGGAAACGTCGCAGACCCATCAAGGTGGTACTCGTACTGCTCGCCTCATCGAGAGGAATCCAAATATATGAGTGTTTCAGCTATGGGATATGAAATGGACGAGCGACCAATAAAACAGCATGTATTATGGGGTTGAATGCTTTTTGTTATTCACAAAATAAAACAAATGCAGTCATGCAAATATTTGAATTTTCACAGCACAGCAAAATCAGTTGCACCATTCAATTCCGCTCGTCCAGTCGGGGAGAATTCAATCACATTTATTCGATGCGACGTTTCTTATGGGATTTAATAAGCGACAACATTTTGACCCCAAACCGAGAGGATTCTGGGATGTTTGTGGTTTTTTGGTAATAACTCTGGAAGGAAACGTCGCAGACCCATCAAGGTGGTACTCGTACTGCTCGCCTCGTCGAGCGGAATCCAAATATATGAGTGATTCAGCTATGGGATATGAAATGGACGAGCGACCAATAAAACAACATGTATTATGGGGTTGAATGCTTTTTGCTATTCACAAAATAAAACAAAAGCAGTCATGTAAATATCTGAATTTTCACAGCACAGCAAAATCAGTTGCACCATTCAATTCCGCTCGTCCAGACGGGGAGAATTCAATCACATTTATTCGATGCGACGTTTCTTATGGGATTTAATAAGCGACAACATTTTGACCCCAAACCGAGAGGATTCTGGGATGTTTGTGGTTTTTTGGTAATAACTCTGGAAGTAAACGTCGCAGACCCATCAAGGTGGTACTCGTACTGCTCGCCTCGTCGAGAGGAATCCAAATATGTGAGTTGTTAAGCTTTGGGATATGAAATGGACGAGCGACCAATAAAACAGCATGTATTATGGGGTTGAATGCTTTTTGCTATTCACAAAATAAAACAAAAGCAGTCATGCAAATATCTGAATTTTCACAGCACAGCAAAATCAGTTGCACCATTCAATTCCGCTCGTCCAGACGGGTAGAATTCAATCACATTTATTCGATGCGACGTTTCTTATGGGATTTAATAAGCGACACCATTTTGACCCCAAACCGAGAGGATTCTGGGATGTTTGTGGTTTTTTGGTAATAACTCTGGAAGGAAACGTCGCAGACCCATCAAGGTGGTACTCGTACTGCTCGCCTCATCGAGAGGAATCCAAATATATGAGTGTTTCAGCTATGGGATATGAAATGGACGAGCGACCAATAAAACAGCATGTATTATGGGGTTGAATGCTTTTTGTTATTCACAAAATAAAACAAATGCAGTCATGCAAATATTTGAATTTTCACAGCACAGCAAAATCAGTTGCACCATTCAATTCCGCTCGTCCAGTCGGGGAGAATTCAATCACATTTATTCGATGCGACGTTTCTTATGGGATTTAATAAGCGACAACATTTTGACCCCAAACCGAGAGGATTCTGGGATGTTTGTGTTTTTTTGGTAATAACTCTGGAAGGAAACGTCGCAGACCGATCAAGGTGGTACTCGTACTGCTCGCCTCGTCGAGCGGAATCCAAATATATGAGTGTTTCAGCTATGGGATATGAATTGGACGAGCGACCAATAAAACAACATGTATTATGGAGTTGAATGCTTTTTGCTATTCACAAAATAAAACAAAAGCAGTCATGTAAATATCTGAATTTTCACAGCACAGCAAAATCAGTTGCACCATTCAATTCCGCTCGTCCAGACGGGGAGAATTCAATCACATTTATTCGATGCGACGTTTCTTATGGGATTTAATAAGCGACAACATTTTGACCCCAAACCGAGAGGATTCTGGGATGTTTGTGGTTTTTTGGTAATAACTCTGGAAGTAAACGTCGCAGACCCATCAAGGTGGTACTCGTACTGCTCGCCTCGTCGAGAGGAATCCAAATATATGAATGGTTAAGCTATGGGATATGAAATGGACGAGCGACCAATAAAACAGCATGTATTATGGGGTTGAATGCTTTTTGCTATTCACAAAATAAAACAAAAGCAGTCATGCAAATATCTGAATTTTCACAGCACAGCAAAATCAGTTGCACCATTCAATTCCGCTCGTCCAGACGGGTAGAATTCAATCACATTTATTCGATGCGACGTTTCTTATGGGATTTAATAAGCGACACCATTTTGACCCCAAACCGAGAGGATTCTGGGATGTTTGTGGTTTTTTGGTAATAACTCTGGAAGGAAACGTCGCAGACCCATCAAGGTGGTACTCGTACTGCTCGCCTCATCGAGAGGAATCCAAATATATGAGTGTTTCAGCTATGGGATATGAAATGGACGAGCGACCAATAAAACAGCATGTATTATGGGGTTGAATGCTTTTTGTTATTCACAAAATAAAACAAATGCAGTCATGCAAATATTTGAATTTTCACAGCACAGCAAAATCAGTTGCACCATTCAATTCCGCTCGTCCAGTCGGGGAGAATTCAATCACATTTATTCGATGCGACGTTTCTTATGGGATTTAATAAGCGACAACATTTTGACCCCAAACCGAGAGGATTCTGGGATGTTTGTGTTTTTTTGGTAATAACTCTGGAAGGAAACGTCGCAGACCGATCAAAGTGGTACTCGTACTGCTCGCCTCGTCGAGCGGAATCCAAATATATGAGTGTTTCAGCTATGGGATATGAATTGGACGAGCGACCAATAAAACAACATGTATTATGGAGTTGAATGCTTTTTGCTATTCACAAAATAAAACAAAAGCAGTCATGTAAATATCTGAATTTTCACAGCACAGCAAAATCAGTTGCACCATTCAATTCCGCTCGTCCAGACGGGGAGAATTCAATCACATTTATTCGATGCGACGTTTCTTATGGGATTTAATAAGCGACAACATTTTGACCCCAAACCGAGAGGATTCTGGGATGTTTGTGTTTTTTTGGTAATAACTCTGGAAGGAAACGTCGCAGAACCATCAAGGTGGTACTCGTACTGCTCGCCTCGTCGAGAGGAATCCAAATATATGAATGGTCAAGCTATGTGATATGAAATGGACGAGCGACCAATAAAACAGCATGTATTATGGGGTTGAATGCTTTTTGCTATTCACAAAACAAAACAAAAGCAGTCATGCAAATATCTGAATTTTCACAGCACAGCAAAATCAGTTGCACCATTCAATTCCGCTCGTCCAGACGGGGAGAATTCAATCACATTCATTCGATGGGACGTTTCTTATGGGATTTAATAAGCGACAACATTTTGACCCCAAACCGAGAGGATTCTGGGATGTTTGTGGTTTTTTGGTAATAACTCTGGAAGGAAACGTCGCAGACCCATCAAGGTGGTACTCGTACTGCTCGCCTCGTCGAGCGGAATCCAAATATATGAGTGTTTCAGCTATGGGATATGAAATGGACGAGCGACCAATAAAACAACATGTATTATGGGGTTGAATGCTTTTTGCTATTCACAAAATAAAACAAAAGCAGTCATGTAAATATCTGAATTTTCACAGCACAGCAAAATCAGTTGCACCATTCAATTTCGCTCGTCCAGACGGGGAGAATTTAATCACATTTATTCGATGCGACGTTTCTTATGGGATTTAATAAGCGACAACATTTTGACCCCAAACCGAGAGGATTCTGGGATGTTTGTGGTTTTTTGGTAATAACTCTGGAAGTAAACGTCGCAGACCCATCAAGGTGGTACTCGTACTGCTCGCCTCATCGAGAGGAATCCAAATATGTGAGTTGTTAAGCTATGGGATATGAAATGGACGAGCGACCAATAAAACAGCATGTATTATGGGGTTGAATGCTTTTTGCTATTCACAAAATAAAACAAAAGCAGTCATGCAAATATCTGAATTTTCACAACACAGCAAAATCAGTTGCACCATTCAATTCCGCTCGTCCAGACGGGTAGAATTCAATCACATTTATTCGATGCGACGTTTGTTATGGGATTTAATAAGCGACACCATTTTGACCCCAAACCGAGAGGATTCTGGGATGTTTGTGTTTTTTTGGTAATAACTCTGGAAGGAAACGTCGCAGACCGATCAAGGTGGTACTCGTACTGCTCGCCTCGTCGAGCGGAATCCAAATATATGAGTGTTTCAGCTATGGGATATGAATTGGACGAGCGACCAATAAAACAACATGTATTATGGAGTTGAATGCTTTTTGCTATTCACAAAATAAAACAAAAGCAGTCATGTAAATATCTGAATTTTCACAGCACAGCAAAATCAGTTGCACCATTCAATTCCGCTCGTCCAGACGGGGAGAATTCAATCACATTTATTCGATGCGACGTTTCTTATGGGATTTAATAAGCGACAACATTTTGACCCCAAACCGAGAGGATTCTGGGATGTTTGTGGTTTTTTGGTAATAACTCTGGAAGTAAACGTCGCAGACCCATCAAGGTGGTACTCGTACTGCTCGCCTCGTCGAGAGGAATCCAAATATATGAATGGTTAAGCTATGGGATTTGAAATGGACTAGCGACCAATAAAACAGCATGTATTATGGGGTTGAATGCTTTTTGTTACTCACAAAATAAAACAAATGCAGTCATGCAAATATTTGAATTTTCACAGCACAGCAAAATCAGTTGCACCATTCAATTCCGCTCGTCCAGACGGGGAGAATTCAATCACATTTATTCGATGGGACGTTTCTTATGGGATTTAATAAGCGACAACATTTTGACCCCAAACCGAGAGGATTCTGGGATGTTTGTGGTTTTTTGGTAATAACTCTGGAAGGAAACGTCGCAGACCCATCAAGGTGGTACTCGTACTGCTCGCCTCGTCGAGCGGAATCCAAATATATGAGTGATTCAGCTATGGGATATGAAATGGACGAGCGACCAATAAAACAACATGTATTATGGGGTTGAATGCTTTTTGCTATTCACAAAATAAAACAAAAGCAGTCATGTAAATATCTGAATTTTCACAGCACAGCAAAATCAGTTGCACCATTCAATTCCGCTCGTCCAGACGGGGAGAATTCAATCACATTTATTCGATGCGACGTTTCTTATGGGATTTAATAAGCGACAACATTTTGACCCCAAACCGAGAGGATTCTGGGATGTTTGTGGTTTTTTGGTAATAACTCTGGAAGTAAACGTCGCAGACCCATCAAGGTGGTACTCGTACTGCTCGCCTCATCGATAGGAATCCAAATATGTGAGTTGTTAAGCTATGGGATATGAAATGGACGAGCGACCAATAAAACAGCATGTATTATGGGGTTGAATGCTTTTTGCTATTCACAAAATAAAACAAAAGCAGTCATGCAAATATCTGAATTTTCACAGCACAGCAAAATCAGTTGCACCATTCAATTCCGCTCGTCCAGACGGGTAGAATTCAATCACATTTATTCGATGCGACGTTTCTTATGGGATTTAATAAGCGACACCATTTTGACCCCAAACCGAGAGGATTCTGGGATGTTTGTGGTTTTTTGGTAATAACTCTGGAAGGAAACGTCGCAGACCCATCAAGGTGGTACTCGTACTGCTCGCCTCATCGAGAGGAATCCAAATATATGAGTGTTTCAGCTATGGGATATGAAATGGACGAGCGACCAATAAAACAGCATGTATTATGGGGTTGAATGCTTTTTGTTATTCACAAAATAAAACAAATGCAGTCATGCAAATATTTGAATTTTCACAGCACAGCAAAATCAGTTGCACCATTCAATTCCGCTCGTCCAGTCGGGGAGAATTCAATCACATTTATTCGATGCGACGTTTCTTATGGGATTTAATAAGCGACAACATTTTGACCCCAAACCGAGAGGATTCTGGGATGTTTGTGTTTTTTTGGTAATAACTCTGGAAGGAAACGTCGCAGACCGATCAAGGTGGTACTCGTACTGCTCGCCTCGTCGAGCGGAATCCAAATATATGAGTGTTTCAGCTATGGGATATGAATTGGACGAGCGACCAATAAAACAACATGTATTATGGAGTTGAATGCTTTTTGCTATTCACAAAATAAAACAAAAGCAGTCATGTAAATATCTGAATTTTCACAGCACAGCAAAATCAGTTGCACCATTCAATTCCGCTCGTCCAGACGGGGAGAATTCAATCACATTTATTCGATGCGACGTTTCTTATGGGATTTAATAAGCGACAACATTTTGACCCCAAACCGAGAGGATTCTGGGATGTTTGTGGTTTTTTGGTAATAACTCTGGAAGTAAACGTCGCAGACCCATCAAGGTGGTACTCGTACTGCTCGCCTC
Source organism: Petromyzon marinus (assembly GCF_048934315.1). Classification (NCBI taxonomy): domain Eukaryota; kingdom Metazoa; phylum Chordata; class Hyperoartia; order Petromyzontiformes; family Petromyzontidae; genus Petromyzon; species Petromyzon marinus. The sequence goes on along the minus strand of NC_133725.1, from coordinate 16,875,832 downwards.
GTCGAGAGGAATCCAAATATATGAATGGTTAAGCTATGGGATATGAAATGGACGAGCGACCAATAAAACAGCATGTATTATGGGGTTGAATGCTTTTTGCTATTCACAAAATAAAACAAAAGCAGTCATGCAAATATCTGAATTTTCACAGCACAGCAAAATCAGTTGCACCATTCAATTCCGCTCGTCCAGACGGGTAGAATTCAATCACATTTATTCGATGCGACGTTTCTTATGGGATTTAATAAGCGACACCATTTTGACCCCAAACCGAGAGGATTCTGGGATGTTTGTGGTTTTTTGGTAATAACTCTGGAAGGAAACGTCGCAGACCCATCAAGGTGGTACTCGTACTGCTCGCCTCATCGAGAGGAATCCAAATATATGAGTGTTTCAGCTATGGGATATGAAATGGACGAGCGACCAATAAAACAGCATGTATTATGGGGTTGAATGCTTTTTGTTATTCACAAAATAAAACAAATGCAGTCATGCAAATATTTGAATTTTCACAGCACAGCAAAATCAGTTGCACCATTCAATTCCGCTCGTCCAGTCGGGGAGAATTCAATCACATTTATTCGATGCGACGTTTCTTATGGGATTTAATAAGCGACAACATTTTGACCCCAAACCGAGAGGATTCTGGGATGTTTGTGTTTTTTTGGTAATAACTCTGGAAGGAAACGTCGCAGACCGATCAAGGTGGTACTCGTACTGCTCGCCTCGTCGAGCGGAATCCAAATATATGAGTGTTTCAGCTATGGGATATGAATTGGACGAGCGACCAATAAAACAACATGTATTATGGAGTTGAATGCTTTTTGCTATTCACAAAATAAAACAAAAGCAGTCATGTAAATATCTGAATTTTCACAGCACAGCAAAATCAGTTGCACCATTCAATTCCGCTCGTCCAGACGGGGAGAATTCAATCACATTTATTCGATGCGACGTTTCTTATGGGATTTAATAAGCGACAACATTTTGACCCCAAACCGAGAGGATTCTGGGATGTTTGTGGTTTTTTGGTAATAACTCTGGAAGTAAACGTCGCAGACCCATCAAGGTGGTACTCGTACTGCTCGCCTCGTCGAGAGGAATCCAAATATATGAATGGTTAAGCTATGGGATTTGAAATGGACTAGCGACCAATAAAACAGCATGTATTATGGGGTTGAATGCTTTTTGTTACTCACAAAATAAAACAAATGCAGTCATGCAAATATTTGAATTTTCACAGCACAGCAAAATCAGTTGCACCATTCAATTCCGCTCGTCCAGACGGGGAGAATTCAATCACATTTATTCGATGGGACGTTTCTTATGGGATTTAATAAGCGACAACATTTTGACCCCAAACCGAGAGGATTCTGGGATGTTTGTGGTTTTTTGGTAATAACTCTGGAAGGAAACGTCGCAGACCCATCAAGGTGGTACTCGTACTGCTCGCCTCATCGAGAGGAATCCAAATATATGAGTGTTTCAGCTATGGGATATGAAATGGACGAGCGACCAATAAAACAGCATGTATTATGGGGTTGAATGCTTTTTGTTATTCACAAAATAAAACAAATGCAGTCATGCAAATATTTGAATTTTCACAGCACAGCAAAATCAGTTGCACCATTCAATTCCGCTCGTCCAGTCGGGGAGAATTCAATCACATTTATTCGATGCGACGTTTCTTATGGGATTTAATAAGCGACAACATTTTGACCCCAAACCGAGAGGATTCTGGGATGTTTGTGTTTTTTTGGTAATAACTCTGGAAGTAAACGTCGCAGACCCATCAAGGTGGTACTCGTACTGCTCGCCTCATCGATAGGAATCCAAATATGTGAGTTGTTAAGCTTTGGGATATGAAATGGACGAGCGACCAATAAAACAGCATGTATTATGGGGTTGAATGCTTTTTGCTATTCACAAAATAAAACAAAAGCAGTCATGCAAATATCTGAATTTTCACAGCACAGCAAAATCAGTTGCACCATTCAATTCCGCTCGTCCAGACGGGTAGAATTCAATCACATTTATTCGATGCGACGTTTCTTATGGGATTTAATAAGCGACACCATTTTGACCCCAAACCGAGAGGATTCTGGGATGTTTGTGGTTTTTTGGTAATAACTCTGGAAGGAAACGTCGCAGACCCATCAAGGTGGTACTCGTACTGCTCGCCTCATCGAGAGGAATCCAAATATATGAGTGTTTCAGCTATGGGATATGAAATGGACGAGCGACCAATAAAACAGCATGTATTATGGGGTTGAATGCTTTTTGTTATTCACAAAATAAAACAAATGCAGTCATGCAAATATTTGAATTTTCACAGCACAGCAAAATCAGTTGCACCATTCAATTCCGCTCGTCCAGTCGGGGAGAATTCAATCACATTTATTCGATGCGACGTTTCTTATGGGATTTAATAAGCGACAACATTTTGACCCCAAACCGAGAGGATTCTGGGATGTTTGTGTTTTTTTGGTAATAACTCTGGAAGGAAACGTCGCAGACCGATCAAGGTGGTACTCGTACTGCTCGCCTCGTCGAGCGGAATCCAAATATATGAGTGTTTCAGCTATGGGATATGAATTGGACGAGCGACCAATAAAACAACATGTATTATGGAGTTGAATGCTTTTTGCTATTCACAAAATAAAACAAAAGCAGTCATGTAAATATCTGAATTTTCACAGCACAGCAAAATCAGTTGCACCATTCAATTCCGCTCGTCCAGACGGGGAGAATTCAATCACATTTATTCGATGCGACGTTTCTTATGGGATTTAATAAGCGACAACATTTTGACCCCAAACCGAGAGGATTCTGGGATGTTTGTGGTTTTTTGGTAATAACTCTGGAAGTAAACGTCGCAGACCCATCAAGGTGGTACTCGTACTGCTCGCCTCGTCGAGAGGAATCCAAATATATGAATGGTTAAGCTATGGGATATGAAATGGACGAGCGACCAATAAAACAGCATGTATTATGGGGTTGAATGCTTTTTGCTATTCACAAAATAAAACAAAAGCAGTCATGCAAATATCTGAATTTTCACAGCACAGCAAAATCAGTTGCACCATTCAATTCCGCTCGTCCAGACGGGTAGAATTCAATCACATTTATTCGATGCGACGTTTCTTATGGGATTTAATAAGCGACACCATTTTGACCCCAAACCGAGAGGATTCTGGGATGTTTGTGGTTTTTTGGTAATAACTCTGGAAGGAAACGTCGCAGACCCATCAAGGTGGTACTCGTACTGCTCGCCTCATCGAGAGGAATCCAAATATATGAGTGTTTCAGCTATGGGATATGAAATGGACGAGCGACCAATAAAACAGCATGTATTATGGGGTTGAATGCTTTTTGTTATTCACAAAATAAAACAAATGCAGTCATGCAAATATTTGAATTTTCACAGCACAGCAAAATCAGTTGCACCATTCAATTCCGCTCGTCCAGTCGGGGAGAATTCAATCACATTTATTCGATGCGACGTTTCTTATGGGATTTAATAAGCGACAACATTTTGACCCCAAACCGAGAGGATTCTGGGATGTTTGTGTTTTTTTGGTAATAACTCTGGAAGGAAACGTCGCAGACCGATCAAGGTGGTACTCGTACTGCTCGCCTCGTCGAGCGGAATCCAAATATATGAGTGTTTCAGCTATGGGATATGAATTGGACGAGCGACCAATAAAACAACATGTATTATGGAGTTGAATGCTTTTTGCTATTCACAAAATAAAACAAAAGCAGTCATGTAAATATCTGAATTTTCACAGCACAGCAAAATCAGTTGCACCATTCAATTCCGCTCGTCCAGACGGGGAGAATTCAATCACATTTATTCGATGCGACGTTTCTTATGGGATTTAATAAGCGACAACATTTTGACCCCAAACCGAGAGGATTCTGGGATGTTTGTGTTTTTTTGGTAATAACTCTGGAAGGAAACGTCGCAGAACCATCAAGGTGGTACTCGTACTGCTCGCCTCGTCGAGAGGAATCCAAATATATGAATGGTCAAGCTATGTGATATGAAATGGACGAGCGACCAATAAAACAGCATGTATTATGGGGTTGAATGCTTTTTGCTATTCACAAAACAAAACAAAAGCAGTCATGCAAATATCTGAATTTTCACAGCACAGCAAAATCAGTTGCACCATTCAATTCCGCTCGTCCAGACGGGGAGAATTCAATCACATTCATTCGATGGGACGTTTCTTATGGGATTTAATAAGCGACAACATTTTGACCCCAAACCGAGAGGATTCTGGGATGTTTGTGGTTTTTTGGTAATAACTCTGGAAGGAAACGTCGCAGACCCATCAAGGTGGTACTCGTACTGCTCGCCTCGTCGAGCGGAATCCAAATATATGAGTGTTTCAGCTATGGGATATGAAATGGACGAGCGACCAATAAAACAACATGTATTATGGGGTTGAATGCTTTTTGCTATTCACAAAATAAAACAAAAGCAGTCATGTAAATATCTGAATTTTCACAGCACAGCAAAATCAGTTGCACCATTCAATTCCGCTCGTCCAGACGGGGAGAATTTAATCACATTTATTCGATGCGACGTTTCTTATGGGATTTAATAAGCGACAACATTTTGACCCCAAACCGAGAGGATTCTGGGATGTTTGTGGTTTTTTGGTAATAACTCTGGAAGTAAACGTCGCAGACCCATCAAGGTGGTACTCGTACTGCTCGCCTCATCGATAGGAATCAAAATATGTGAGTTGTTAAGCTATGGGATATGAAATGGACGAGCGACCAATAAAACAGCATGTATTATGGGGTTGAATGCTTTTTGCTATTCACAAAATAAAACAAAAGCAGTCATGCAAATATCTGAATTTTCACAGCACAGCAAAATCAGTTGCACCATTCAATTCCGCTCGTCCAGACGGGGAGAATTCAATCACATTTATTCGATGCGACGTTTCTTATGGGATTTAATAAGCGACAACATTTTGACCCCAAACCGAGAGGATTCTGGGATGTTTGTGGTTTTTTGGTAATAACTCTGGAAGGAAACGTCGCAGACCCATCAAGGTGGTACTCGTACTGCTCGCCTCATCGAGAGGAATCCAAATATATGAGTGTTTCAGCTATGGGATATGAAATGGACGAGCGACCAATAAAACAGCATGTATTATGGGGTTGAATGCTTTTTGTTATTCACAAAATAAAACAAATGCAGTCATGCAAATATTTGAATTTTCACAGCACAGCAAAATCAGTTGCACCATTCAATTCCGCTCGTCCAGTCGGGGAGAATTCAATCACATTTATTCGATGCGACGTTTCTTATGGGATTTAATAAGCGACAACATTTTGACCCCAAACCGAGAGGATTCTGGGATGTTTGTGTTTTTTTGGTAATAACTCTGGAAGGAAACGTCGCAGACCGATCAAGGTGGTACTCGTACTGCTCGCCTCGTCGAGCGGAATCCAAATATATGAGTGTTTCAGCTATGGGATATGAATTGGACGAGCGACCAATAAAACAACATGTATTATGGAGTTGAATGCTTTTTGCTATTCACAAAATAAAACAAAAGCAGTCATGTAAATATCTGAATTTTCACAGCACAGCAAAATCAGTTGCACCATTCAATTCCGCTCGTCCAGACGGGGAGAATTCAATCACATTTATTCGATGCGACGTTTCTTATGGGATTTAATAAGCGACAACATTTTGACCCCAAACCGAGAGGATTCTGGGATGTTTGTGGTTTTTTGGTAATAACTCTGGAAGTAAACGTCGCAGACCCATCAAGGTGGTACTCGTACTGCTCGCCTCGTCGAGAGGAATCCAAATATATGAATGGTTAAGCTATGGGATTTGAAATGGACTAGCGACCAATAAAACAGCATGTATTATGGGGTTGAATGCTTTTTGTTACTCACAAAATAAAACAAATGCAGTCATGCAAATATTTGAATTTTCACAGCACAGCAAAATCAGTTGCACCATTCAATTCCGCTCGTCCAGACGGGGAGAATTCAATCACATTTATTCGATGGGACGTTTCTTATGGGATTTAATAAGCGACAACATTTTGACCCCAAACCGAGAGGATTCTGGGATGTTTGTGGTTTTTTGGTAATAACTCTGGAAGGAAACGTCGCAGACCCATCAAGGTGGTACTCGTACTGCTCGCCTCGTCGAGCGGAATCCAAATATATGAGTGATTCAGCTATGGGATATGAAATGGACGAGCGACCAATAAAACAACATGTATTATGGGGTTGAATGCTTTTTGCTATTCACAAAATAAAACAAAAGCAGTCATGTAAATATCTGAATTTTCACAGCACAGCAAAATCAGTTGCACCATTCAATTCCGCTCGTCCAGACGGGGAGAATTCAATCACATTTATTCGATGCGACGTTTCTTATGGGATTTAATAAGCGACAACATTTTGACCCCAAACCGAGAGGATTCTGGGATGTTTGTGGTTTTTTGGTAATAACTCTGGAAGTAAACGTCGCAGACCCATCAAGGTGGTACTCGTACTGCTCGCCTCATCGATAGGAATCCAAATATGTGAGTTGTTAAGCTATGGGATATGAAATGGACGAGCGACCAATAAAACAGCATGTATTATGGGGTTGAATGCTTTTTGCTATTCACAAAATAAAACAAAAGCAGTCATGCAAATATCTGAATTTTCACAGCACAGCAAAATCAGTTGCACCATTCAATTCCGCTCGTCCAGACGGGTAGAATTCAATCACATTTATTCGATGCGACGTTTCTTATGGGATTTAATAAGCGACACCATTTTGACCCCAAACCGAGAGGATTCTGGGATGTTTGTGGTTTTTTGGTAATAACTCTGGAAGGAAACGTCGCAGACCCATCAAGGTGGTACTCGTACTGCTCGCCTCATCGAGAGGAATCCAAATATATGAGTGTTTCAGCTATGGGATATGAAATGGACGAGCGACCAATAAAACAGCATGTATTATGGGGTTGAATGCTTTTTGTTATTCACAAAATAAAACAAATGCAGTCATGCAAATATTTGAATTTTCACAGCACAGCAAAATCAGTTGCACCATTCAATTCCGCTCGTCCAGTCGGGGAGAATTCAATCACATTTATTCGATGCGACGTTTCTTATGGGATTTAATAAGCGACAACATTTTGACCCCAAACCGAGAGGATTCTGGGATGTTTGTGGTTTTTTGGTAATAACTCTGGAAGGAAACGTCGCAGACCCATCAAGGTGGTACTCGTACTGCTCGCCTCGTCGAGCGGAATCCAAATATATGAGTGATTCAGCTATGGGATATGAAATGGACGAGCGACCAATAAAACAACATGTATTATGGGGTTGAATGCTTTTTGCTATTCACAAAATAAAACAAAAGCAGTCATGTAAATATCTGAATTTTCACAGCACAGCAAAATCAGTTGCACCATTCAATTCCGCTCGTCCAGACGGGGAGAATTCAATCACATTTATTCGATGCGACGTTTCTTATGGGATTTAATAAGCGACAACATTTTGACCCCAAACCGAGAGGATTCTGGGATGTTTGTGGTTTTTTGGTAATAACTCTGGAAGTAAACGTCGCAGACCCATCAAGGTGGTACTCGTACTGCTCGCCTCATCGATAGGAATCCAAATATGTGAGTTGTTAAGCTATGGGATATGAAATGGACGAGCGACCAATAAAACAGCATGTATTATGGGGTTGAATGCTTTTTGCTATTCACAAAATAAAACAAAAGCAGTCATGCAAATATCTGAATTTTCACAGCACAGCAAAATCAGTTGCACCATTCAATTCCGCTCGTCCAGACGGGTAGAATTCAATCACATTTATTCGATGCGACGTTTCTTATGGGATTTAATAAGCGACACCATTTTGACCCCAAACCGAGAGGATTCTGGGATGTTTGTGGTTTTTTGGTAATAACTCTGGAAGGAAACGTCGCAGACCCATCAAGGTGGTACTCGTACTGCTCGCCTCATCGAGAGGAATCCAAATATATGAGTGTTTCAGCTATGGGATATGAAATGGACGAGCGACCAATAAAACAGCATGTATTATGGGGTTGAATGCTTTTTGTTATTCACAAAATAAAACAAATGCAGTCATGCAAATATTTGAATTTTCACAGCACAGCAAAATCAGTTGCACCATTCAATTCCGCTCGTCCAGTCGGGGAGAATTCAATCACATTTATTCGATGCAACGTTTCTTATGGGATTTAATAAGCGACAACATTTTGACCCCAAACCGAGAGGATTCTGGGATGTTTGTGTTTTTTTAGTAATAACTCTGGAAGGAAACGTCGCAGACCGATCAAGGTGGTACTCGTACTGCTCGCCTCGTCGAGCGGAATCCAAATATATGAGTGTTTCAGCTATGGGATATGAATTGGACGAGCGACCAATAAAACAACATGTATTATGGAGTTGAATGCTTTTTGCTATTCACAAAATAAAACAAAAGCAGTCATGTAAATATCTGAATTTTCACAGCACAGCAAAATCAGTTGCACCATTCAATTCCGCTCGTCCAGACGGGGAGAATTCAATCACATTTATTCGATGCGACGTTTCTTATGGGATTTAATAAGCGACAACATTTTGACCCCAAACCGAGAGGATTCTGGGATGTTTGTGGTTTTTTGGTAATAACTCTGGAAGTAAACGTCGCAGACCCATCAAGGTGGTACTCGTACTGCTCGCCTCGTCGAGAGGAATCCAAATATATGAATGGTTAAGCTATGGGATATGAAATGGACGAGCGACCAATAAAACAGCATGTATTATGGGGTTGAATGCTTTTTGCTATTCACAAAATAAAACAAAAGCAGTCATGCAAATATCTGAATTTTCACAGCACAGCAAAATCAGTTGCACCATTCAATTCCGCTCGTCCAGACGGGTAGAATTCAATCACATTTATTCGATGCGACGTTTCTTATGGGATTTAATAAGCGACACCATTTTGACCCCAAACCGAGAGGATTCTGGGATGTTTGTGGTTTTTTGGTAATAACTCTGGAAGGAAACGTCGCAGACCCATCAAGGTGGTACTCGTACTGCTCGCCTCATCGAGAGGAATCCAAATATATGAGTGTTTCAGCTATGGGATATGAAATGGACGAGCGACCAATAAAACAGCATGTATTATGGGGTTGAATGCTTTTTGTTATTCACAAAATAAAACAAATGCAGTCATGCAAATATTTGAATTTTCACAGCACAGCAAAATCAGTTGCACCATTCAATTCCGCTCGTCCAGTCGGGGAGAATTCAATCACATTTATTCGATGCGACGTTTCTTATGGGATTTAATAAGCGACAACATTTTGACCCCAAACCGAGAGGATTCTGGGATGTTTGTGTTTTTTTGGTAATAACTCTGGAAGGAAACGTCGCAGACCGATCAAGGTGGTACTCGTACTGCTCGCCTCGTCGAGCGGAATCCAAATATATGAGTGTTTCAGCTATGGGATATGAATTGGACGAGCGACCAATAAAACAACATGTATTATGGAGTTGAATGCTTTTTGCTATTCACAAAATAAAACAAAAGCAGTCATGTAAATATCTGAATTTTCACAGCACAGCAAAATCAGTTGCACCATTCAATTCCGCTCGTCCAGACGGGGAGAATTCAATCACATTTATTCGATGCGACGTTTCTTATGGGATTTAATAAGCGACAACATTTTGACCCCAAACCGAGAGGATTCTGGGATGTTTGTGGTTTTTTGGTAATAACTCTGGAAGTAAACGTCGCAGACCCATCAAGGTGGTACTCGTACTGCTCGCCTCGTCGAGAGGAATCCAAATATATGAATGGTTAAGCTATGGGATTTGAAATGGACTAGCGACCAATAAAACAGCATGTATTATGGGGTTGAATGCTTTTTGTTACTCACAAAATAAAACAAATGCAGTCATGCAAATATTTGAATTTTCACAGCACAGCAAAATCAGTTGCACCATTCAATTCCGCTCGTCCAGACGGGGAGAATTCAATCACATTTATTCGATGGGACGTTTCTTATGGGATTTAATAAGCGACAACATTTTGACCCCAAACCGAGAGGATTCTGGGATGTTTGTGGTTTTTTGGTAATAACTCTGGAAGGAAACGTCGCAGACCCATCAAGGTGGTACTCGTACTGCTCGCCTCGTCGAGCGGAATCCAAATATATGAGTGATTCAGCTATGGGATATGAAATGGACGAGCGACCAATAAAACAACATGTATTATGGGGTTGAATGCTTTTTGCTATTCACAAAATAAAACAAAAGCAGTCATGTAAATATCTGAATTTTCACAGCACAGCAAAATCAGTTGCACCATTCAATTCCGCTCGTCCAGACGGGGAGAATTCAATCACATTTATTCGATGCGACGTTTCTTATGGGATTTAATAAGCGACAACATTTTGACCCCAAACCGAGAGGATTCTGGGATGTTTGTGGTTTTTTGGTAATAACTCTGGAAGTAAACGTCGCAGACCCATCAAGGTGGTACTCGTACTGCTCGCCTCATCGATAGGAATCCAAATATGTGAGTTGTTAAGCTATGGGATATGAAATGGACGAGCGACCAATAAAACAGCATGTATTATGGGGTTGAATGCTTTTTGCTATTCACAAAATAAAACAAAAGCAGTCATGCAAATATCTGAATTTTCACAGCACAGCAAAATCAGTTGCACCATTCAATTCCGCTCGTCCAGACGGGTAGAATTCAATCACATTTATTCGATGCGACGTTTCTTATGGGATTTAATAAGCGACACCATTTTGACCCCAAACCGAGAGGATTCTGGGATGTTTGTGGTTTTTTGGTAATAACTCTGGAAGGAAACGTCGCAGACCCATCAAGGTGGTACTCGTACTGCTCGCCTCATCGAGAGGAATCCAAATATATGAGTGTTTCAGCTATGGGATATGAAATGGACGAGCGACCAATAAAACAGCATGTATTATGGGGTTGAATGCTTTTTGTTATTCACAAAATAAAACAAATGCAGTCATGCAAATATTTGAATTTTCACAGCACAGCAAAATCAGTTGCACCATTCAATTCCGCTCGTCCAGTCGGGGAGAATTCAATCACATTTATTCGATGCGACGTTTCTTATGGGATTTAATAAGCGACAACATTTTGACCCCAAACCGAGAGGATTCTGGGATGTTTGTGGTTTTTTGGTAATAACTCTGGAAGGAAACGTCGCAGACCCATCAAGGTGGTACTCGTACTGCTCGCCTCGTCGAGCGGAATCCAAATATATGAGTGATTCAGCTATGGGATATGAAATGGACGAGCGACCAATAAAACAACATGTATTATGGGGTTGAATGCTTTTTGCTATTCACAAAATAAAACAAAAGCAGTCATGTAAATATCTGAATTTTCACAGCACAGCAAAATCAGTTGCACCATTCAATTCCGCTCGTCCAGACGGGGAGAATTCAATCACATTTATTCGATGCGACGTTTCTTATGGGATTTAATAAGCGACAACATTTTGACCCCAAACCGAGAGGATTCTGGGATGTTTGTGGTTTTTTGGTAATAACTCTGGAAGTAAACGTCGCAGACCCATCAAGGTGGTACTCGTACTGCTCGCCTCATCGATAGGAATCCAAATATGTGAGTTGTTAAGCTATGGGATATGAAATGAACGAGCGACCAATAAAACAGCATGTATTATGGGGTTGAATGCTTTTTGCTATTCACAAAATAAAACAAAAGCAGTCATGCAAATATCTGAATTTTCACAGCACAGCAAAATCAGTTGCACCATTCAATTCCGCTCGTCCAGACGGGTAGAATTCAATCACATTTATTCGATGCGACGTTTCTTATGGGATTTAATAAGCGACACCATTTTGACCCCAAACCGAGAGGATTCTGGGATGTTTGTGGTTTTTTGGTAATAACTCTGGAAGGAAACGTCGCAGACCCATCAAGGTGGTACTCGTACTGCTCGCCTCATCGAGAGGAATCCAAATATATGAGTGTTTCAGCTATGGGATATGAAATGGACGAGCGACCAATAAAACAGCATGTATTATGGGGTTGAATGCTTTTTGTTATTCACAAAATAAAACAAATGCAGTCATGCAAATATTTGAATTTTCACAGCACAGCAAAATCAGTTGCACCATTCAATTCCGCTCGTCCAGTCGGGGAGAATTCAATCACATTTATTCGATGCAACGTTTCTTATGGGATTTAATAAGCGACAACATTTTGACCCCAAACCGAGAGGATTCTGGGATGTTTGTGTTTTTTTAGTAATAACTCTGGAAGGAAACGTCGCAGACCGATCAAGGTGGTACTCGTACTGCTCGCCTCGTCGAGCGGAATCCAAATATATGAGTGTTTCAGCTATGGGATATGAATTGGACGAGCGACCAATAAAACAACATGTATTATGGAGTTGAATGCTTTTTGCTATTCACAAAATAAAACAAAAGCAGTCATGTAAATATCTGAATTTTCACAGCACAGCAAAATCAGTTGCACCATTCAATTCCGCTCGTCCAGACGGGGAGAATTCAATCACATTTATTCGATGCGACGTTTCTTATGGGATTTAATAAGCGACAACATTTTGACCCCAAACCGAGAGGATTCTGGGATGTTTGTGGTTTTTTGGTAATAACTCTGGAAGTAAACGTCGCAGACCCATCAAGGTGGTACTCGTACTGCTCGCCTCGTCGAGAGGAATCCAAATATATGAATGGTTAAGCTATGGGATATGAAATGGACGAGCGACCAATAAAACAGCATGTATTATGGGGTTGAATGCTTTTTGCTATTCACAAAATAAAACAAAAGCAGTCATGCAAATATCTGAATTTTCACAGCACAGCAAAATCAGTTGCACCATTCAATTCCGCTCGTCCAGACGGGTAGAATTCAATCACATTTATTCGATGCGACGTTTCTTATGGGATTTAATAAGCGACACCATTTTGACCCCAAACCGAGAGGATTCTGGGATGTTTGTGGTTTTTTGGTAATAACTCTGGAAGGAAACGTCGCAGACCCATCAAGGTGGTACTCGTACTGCTCGCCTCATCGAGAGGAATCCAAATATATGAGTGTTTCAGCTATGGGATATGAAATGGACGAGCGACCAATAAAACAGCATGTATTATGGGGTTGAATGCTTTTTGTTATTCACAAAATAAAACAAATGCAGTCATGCAAATATTTGAATTTTCACAGCACAGCAAAATCAGTTGCACCATTCAATTCCGCTCGTCCAGTCGGGGAGAATTCAATCACATTTATTCGATGCGACGTTTCTTATGGGATTTAATAAGCGACAACATTTTGACCCCAAACCGAGAGGATTCTGGGATGTTTGTGTTTTTTTGGTAATAACTCTGGAAGGAAACGTCGCAGACCGATCAAGGTGGTACTCGTACTGCTCGCCTCGTCGAGCGGAATCCAAATATATGAGTGTTTCAGCTATGGGATATGAATTGGACGAGCGACCAATAAAACAACATGTATTATGGAGTTGAATGCTTTTTGCTATTCACAAAATAAAACAAAAGCAGTCATGTAAATATCTGAATTTTCACAGCACAGCAAAATCAGTTGCACCATTCAATTCCGCTCGTCCAGACGGGGAGAATTCAATCACATTTATTCGATGCGACGTTTCTTATGGGATTTAATAAGCGACAACATTTTGACCCCAAACCGAGAGGATTCTGGGATGTTTGTGGTTTTTTGGTAATAACTCTGGAAGTAAACGTCGCAGACCCATCAAGGTGGTACTCGTACTGCTCGCCTCGTCGAGAGGAATCCAAATATATGAATGGTTAAGCTATGGGATTTGAAATGGACTAGCGACCAATAAAACAGCATGTATTATGGGGTTGAATGCTTTTTGTTACTCACAAAATAAAACAAATGCAGTCATGCAAATATTTGAATTTTCACAGCACAGCAAAATCAGTTGCACCATTCAATTCCGCTCGTCCAGACGGGGAGAATTTAATCACATTTATTCGATGCGACTTTTCTTATGGGATTTAATAAGCGACAACATTTTGACCCCAAACCGAGAGGATTCTGGGATGTTTGTGGTTTTTTGGTAATCACTCTGGAAGGAAACGTCGCAGACCCATCAAGGTGGTACTCGTACTGCTCGCCTCGTCGAGCGGAATCCAAATATATGAGTGATTCAGCTATGGGATATGAAATGGACGAGCGACCAATAAAACAACATGTATTATGGGGTTGAATGCTTTTTGCTATTCACAAAATAAAACAAAAGCAGTCATGTAAATATCTGAATTTTCACAGCACAGCAAAATCAGTTGCACCATTCAATTCCGCTCGTCCAGACGGGGAGAATTCAATCACATTTATTCGATGCGACGTTTCTTATGGGATTTAATAAGCGACAACATTTTGACCCCAAACCGAGAGGATTCTGGGATGTTTGTGGTTTTTTGGTAATAACTCTGGAAGTAAACGTCGCAGACCCATCAAGGTGGTACTCGTACTGCTCGCCTCATCGATAGGAATCCAAATATGTGAGTTGTTAAGCTATGGGATATGAAATGGACGAGCGACCAATAAAACAGCATGTATTATGGGGTTGAATGCTTTTTGCTATTCACAAAATAAAACAAAAGCAGTCATGCAAATATCTGAATTTTCACAGCACAGCAAAATCAGTTGCACCATTCAATTCCGCTCGTCCAGACGGGTAGAATTCAATCACATTTATTCGATGCGACGTTTCTTATGGGATTTAATAAGCGACACCATTTTGACCCCAAACCGAGAGGATTCTGGGATGTTTGTGGTTTTTTGGTAATAACTCTGGAAGGAAACGTCGCAGACCCATCAAGGTGGTACTCGTACTGCTCGCCTCATCGAGAGGAATCCAAATATATGAGTGTTTCAGCTATGGGATATGAAATGGACGAGCGACCAATAAAACAGCATGTATTATGGGGTTGAATGCTTTTTGTTATTCACAAAATAAAACAAATGCAGTCATGCAAATATTTGAATTTTCACAGCACAGCAAAATCAGTTGCACCATTCAATTCCGCTCGTCCAGTCGGGGAGAATTCAATCACATTTATTCGATGCGACGTTTCTTATGGGATTTAATAAGCGACAACATTTTGACCCCAAACCGAGAGGATTCTGGGATGTTTGTGTTTTTTTGGTAATAACTCTGGAAGGAAACGTCGCAGACCGATCAAGGTGGTACTCGTACTGCTCGCCTCGTCGAGCGGAATCCAAATATATGAGTGTTTCAGCTATGGGATATGAAATGGACGAGCGACCAATAAAACAACATGTATTATGGAGTTGAATGCTTTTTGCTATTCACAAAATAAAACAAAAGCAGTCATGTAAATATCTGAATTTTCACAGCACAGCAAAATCAGTTGCACCATTCAATTCCGCTCGTCCAGACGGGGAGAATTCAATCACATTTATTCGATGCGACGTTTCTTATGGGATTTAATAAGCGACAACATTTTGACCCCAAACCGAGAGGATTCTGGGATGTTTGTGGTTTTTTGGTAATAACTCTGGAAGTAAACGTCGCAGACCCATCAAGGTGGTACTCGTACTGCTCGCCTCATCGAGAGGAATCCATATATATGAGTTGTTAAGCTATGGGATATGAAATGGACGAGCGACCAATAAAACAGCATGTATTATGGGGTTGAATGCTTTTTGCTATTCACAAAACAAAACAAAAGCAGTCATGCAAATATCTGAATTTTCACAGCACAGCAAAATCAGTTGCACCATTCAATTCCGCTCGTCCAGACGGGGAGAATTCAATCACATTCATTCGATGCGACGTTTCTTATGGGATTTAATGAGCGACAACATTTTGACCCCAATCCGAGAGGATTCTGGGATGTTTGTGGTTTTTTGGTAATAACTCTGGAAGGAAACGTCGCAGACCCATCAAGGTGGTACTCGTACTGCTCGCCTCGTCGAGCGGAATCCAAATATATGAGTGATTCAGCTATGGGATATGAAATGGACGAGCGACCAATAAAACAACATGTATTATGGGGTTGAATGCTTTTTGCTATTCACAAAATAAAACAAAAGCAGTCATGTAAATATCTGAATTTTCACAGCACAGCAAAATCAGTTGCACCATTCAATTCCGCTCGTCCAGACGGGGAGAATTCAATCACATTTATTCGATGCGACGTTTCTTATGGGATTTAATAAGCGACAACATTTTGACCCCAAACCGAGAGGATTCTGGGATGTTTGTGGTTTTTTGGTAATAACTCTGGAAGGAAACGTCGCAGACCCATCAAGGTGGTACTCGTACTGCTCGCCTCATCGAGAGGAATCCAAATATATGAGTGTTTCAGCTATGGGATATGAAATGGACGAGCGACCAATAAAACAGCATGTATTATGGGGTTGAATGCTTTTTGTTATTCACAAAATAAAACAAATGCAGTCATGCAAATATTTGAATTTTCACAGCACAGCAAAATCAGTTGCACCATTCAATTCCGCTCGTCCAGTCGGGGAGAATTCAATCACATTTATTCGATGCGACGTTTCTTATGGGATTTAATAAGCGACAACATTTTGACCCCAAACCGAGAGGATTCTGGGATGTTTGTGTTTTTTTGGTAATAACTCTGGAAGGAAACGTCGCAGACCGATCAAGGTGGTACTCGTACTGCTCGCCTCGTCGAGCAGAATCCAAATATATGAGTGTTTCAGCTATGGGATATGAAATGGACGAGCGACCAATAAAACAACATGTATTATGGAGTTGAATGCTTTTTGCTATTCACAAAATAAAACAAAAGCAGTCATGTAAATATCTGAATTTTCACAGCACAGCAAAATCAGTTGCACCATTCAATTCCGCTCGTCCAGACGGGGAGAATTCAATCACATTTATTCGATGCGACGTTTCTTATGGGATTTAATAAGCGACAACATTTTGACCCCAAACCGAGAGGATTCTGGGATGTTTGTGGTTTTTTGGTAATAACTCTGGAAGTAAACGTCGCAGACCCATCAAGGTGGTACTCGTACTGCTCGCCTCATCGAGAGGAATCCATATATATGAGTTGTTAAGCTATGGGATATGAAATGGACGAGCGACCAATAAAACAGCATGTATTATGGGGTTGAATGCTTTTTGCTATTCACAAAACAAAACAAAAGCAGTCATGCAAATATCTGAATTTTCACAGCACAGCAAAATCAGTTGCACCATTCAATTCTGCTCGTCCAGACGGGGAGAATTCAATCACATTCATTCGATGCGACGTTTCTTATGGGATTTAATGAGCGACAACATTTTGACCCCAAACCGAGAGGATTCTGGGATGTTTGTGGTTTTTTGGTAATAACTCTGGAAGGAAACGTCGCAGACCCATCAAGGTGGTACTCGTACTGCTCGCCTCGTCGAGCGGAATCCAAATATATGAGTGATTCAGCTATGGGATATGAAATGGACGAGCGACCAATAAAACAACATGTATTATGGGGTTGAATGCTTTTTGCTATTCACAAAATAAAACAAAAGCAGTCATGTAAATATCTGAATTTTCACAGCACAGTAAAATCAGTTGCACCATTCAATTCCGCTCGTCCAGACGGGGAGAATTCAATCACATTTATTCGATGCGACGTTTCTTATGGGATTTAATAAGCGACAACATTTTGACCCCAAACCGAGAGGATTCTGGGATGTTTGTGGTTTTTTGGTAATAACTCTGGAAGGAAACGTCGCAGACCCATCAAGGTGGTACTCGTACTGCTCGCCTCATCGAGAGGAATCCAAATATATGAGTGTTTCAGCTATGGGATATGAAATGGACGAGCGACCAATAAAACAGCATGTATTATGGGGTTGAATGCTTTTTGCTATTCACAAAATAAAACAAAAGCAGTCATGCAAATATCTGAATTTTCACAGCACAGCAAAATCAGTTGCACCATTCAATTCCGCTCGTCCAGACGGGTAGAATTCAATCACATTTATTTGATGCGACGTTTCTTATGGGATTTAATAAGCGACACCATTTTGACCCCAAACCGAGAGGATTCTGGGATGTTTGTGGTTTTTTGGTAATAACTCTGGAAGGAAACGTCGCAGACCCATCAAGGTGGTACTCGTACTGCTCGCCTCATCGAGAGGAATCCATATATATGAGTTGTTAAGCTATGGGATATGAAATGGACGAGCGACCAATAAAACAGCATGTATTATGGGGTTGAATGCTTTTTGCTATTCACAAAACAAAACAAAAGCAGTCATGCAAATATCTGAATTTTCACAGCACAGCAAAATCAGTTGCACCATTCAATTCTGCTCGTCCAGACGGGGAGAATTCAATCACATTCATTCGATGCGACGTTTCTTATGGGATTTAATGAGCGACAACATTTTGACCCCAAACCGAGAGGATTCTGGGATGTTTGTGGTTTTTTGGTAATAACTCTGGAAGGAAACGTCGCAGACCCATCAAGGTGGTACTCGTACTGCTCGCCTCGTCGAGCGGAATCCAAATATATGAGTGATTCAGCTATGGGATATGAAATGGACGAGCGACCAATAAAACAACATGTATTATGGGGTTGAATGCTTTTTGCTATTCACAAAATAAAACAAAAGCAGTCATGTAAATATCTGAATTTTCACAGCACAGTAAAATCAGTTGCACCATTCAATTCCGCTCGTCCAGACGGGGAGAATTCAATCACATTTATTCGATGCGACGTTTCTTATGGGATTTAATAAGCGACAACATTTTGACCCCAAACCGAGAGGATTCTGGGATGTTTGTGGTTTTTTGGTAATAACTCTGGAAGGAAACGTCGCAGACCCATCAAGGTGGTACTCGTACTGCTTGCCTCATCGAGAGGAATCCAAATATATGAGTGTTTCAGCTATGGGATATGAAATGGACGAGCGACCAATAAAACAGCATGTATTATGGGGTTGAATGCTTTTTGCTATTCACAAAATAAAACAAAAGCAGTCATGCAAATATCTGAATTTTCACAGCACAGCAAAATCAGTTGCACCATTCAATTCCGCTCGTCCAGACGGGTAGAATTCAATCACATTTATTTGATGCGACGTTTCTTATGGGATTTAATAAGCGACACCATTTTGACCCCAAACCGAGAGGATTCTGGGATGTTTGTGGTTTTTTGGTAATAACTCTGGAAGGAAACGTCGCAGACCCATCAAGGTGGTACTCGTACTGCTCGCCTCATCGAGAGGAATCCAAATATATGAGTGTTTCAGCTATGGGATATGAAATGGACGAGCGACCAATAAAACAGCATGTATTATGGGGTTGAATGCTTTTTGTTATTCACAAAATAAAACAAATGCAGTCATGCAAATATTTGAATTTTCACAGCACAGCAAAATCAGTTGCACCATTCAATTCCGCTCGTCCAGTCGGGGAGAATTCAATCACATTTATTCGATGCGACGTTTCTTATGGGATTTAATAAGCGACAACATTTTGACCCCAAACCGAGAGGATTCTGGGATGTTTGTGTTTTTTTGGTAATAACTCTGGAAGGAAACGTCGCAGACCGATCAAGGTGGTACTCGTACTGCTCGCCTCATCGAGAGGAATCCATATATATGAGTTGTTAAGCTATGGGATATGAAATGGACGAGCGACCAATAAAACAGCATGTATTATGGGGTTGAATGCTTTTTGCTATTCACAAAACAAAACAAAAGCAGTCATGCAAATATCTGAATTTTCACAGCACAGCAAAATCAGTTGCACCATTCAATTCCGCTCGTCCAGACGGGGAGAATTCAAACACATTCATTCGATGCGACGTTTCTTATGGGATTTAATGAGCGACAACATTTTGACCCCAATCCGAGAGGATTCTGGGATGTTTGTGGTTTTTTGGTAATAACTCTGGAAGGAAACGTCGCAGACCCATCAAGGTGGTACTCGTACTGCTCGCCTCGTCGAGCGGAATCCAAATATATGAGTGATTCAGCTATGGGATATGAAATGGACGAGCGACCAATAAAACAACATGTATTATGGGGTTGAATGCTTTTTGCTATTCACAAAATAAAACAAAAGCAGTCATGTAAATATCTGAATTTTCACAGCACAGCAAAATCAGTTGCACCATTCAATTCCGCTCGTCCAGACGGGGAGAATTCAATCACATTTATTCGATGCGACGTTTCTTATGGGATTTAATAAGCGACAACATTTTGACCCCAAACCGAGAGGATTCTGGGATGTTTGTGGTTTTTTGGTAATAACTCTGGAAGGAAACGTCGCAGACCCATCAAGGTGGTACTCGTACTGCTCGCCTCATCGAGAGGAATCCAAATATATGAGTGTTTCAGCTATGGGATATGAAATGGACGAGCGACCAATAAAACAGCATGTATTATGGGGTTGAATGCTTTTTGCTATTCACAAAATAAAACAAAAGCAGTCATGCAAATATCTGAATTTTCACAGCACAGCAAAATCAGTTGCACCATTCAATTCCGCTCGTCCAGACGGGTAGAATTCAATCACATTTATTTGATGCGACGTTTCTTATGGGATTTAATAAGCGACACCATTTTGACCCCAAACCGAGAGGATTCTGGGATGTTTGTGGTTTTTTGGTAATAACTCTGGAAGGAAACGTCGCAGACCCATCAAGGTGGTACTCGTACTGCTCGCCTCATCGAGAGGAATCCAAATATATGAGTGTTTCAGCTATGGGATATGAAATGGACGAGCGACCAATAAAACAGCATGTATTATGGGGTTGAATGCTTTTTGTTATTCACAAAATAAAACAAATGCAGTCATGCAAATATTTGAATTTTCACAGCACAGCAAAATCAGTTGCACCATTCAATTCCGCTCGTCCAGTCGGGGAGAATTCAATCACATTTATTCGATGCGACGTTTCTTATGGGATTTAATAAGCGACAACATTTTGACCCCAAACCGAGAGGATTCTGGGATGTTTGTGTTTTTTTGGTAATAACTCTGGAAGGAAACGTCGCAGACCGATCAAGGTGGTACTCGTACTGCTCGCCTCGTCGAGCAGAATCCAAATATATGAGTGTTTCAGCTATGGGATATGAAATGGACGAGCGACCAATAAAACAACATGTATTATGGAGTTGAATGCTTTTTGCTATTCACAAAATAAAACAAAAGCAGTCATGTAAATATCTGAATTTTCACAGCACAGCAAAATCAGTTGCACCATTCAATTCCGCTCGTCCAGACGGGGAGAATTCAATCACATTTATTCGATGCGACGTTTCTTATGGGATTTAATAAGCGACAACATTTTGACCCCAAACCGAGAGGATTCTGGGATGTTTGTGGTTTTTTGGTAATAACTCTGGAAGTAAACGTCGCAGACCCATCAAGGTGGTACTCGTACTGCTCGCCTCATCGAGAGGAATCCATATATATGAGTTGTTAAGCTATGGGATATGAAATGGACGAGCGACCAATAAAACAGCATGTATTATGGGGTTGAATGCTTTTTGCTATTCACAAAACAAAACAAAAGCAGTCATGCAAATATCTGAATTTTCACAGCACAGCAAAATCAGTTGCACCATTCAATTCTGCTCGTCCAGACGGGGAGAATTCAATCACATTCATTCGATGCGACGTTTCTTATGGGATTTAATGAGCGACAACATTTTGACCCCAAACCGAGAGGATTCTGGGATGTTTGTGGTTTTTTGGTAATAACTCTGGAAGGAAACGTCGCAGACCCATCAAGGTGGTACTCGTACTGCTCGCCTCGTCGAGCGGAATCCAAATATATGAGTGATTCAGCTATGGGATATGAAATGGACGAGCGACCAATAAAACAACATGTATTATGGGGTTGAATGCTTTTTGCTATTCACAAAATAAAACAAATGCAGTCATGCAAATATTTGAATTTTCACAGCACAGCAAAATCAGTTGCACCATTCAATTCCGCTCGTCCAGTCGGGGAGAATTCAATCACATTTATTCGATGCGACGTTTCTTATGGGATTTAATAAGCGACAACATTTTGACCCCAAACCGAGAGGATTCTGGGATGTTTGTGTTTTTTTGGTAATAACTCTGGAAGGAAACGTCGCAGACCGATCAAGGTGGTACTCGTACTGCTCGCCTCGTCGAGCAGAATCCAAATATATGAGTGTTTCAGCTATGGGATATGAAATGGACGAGCGACCAATAAAACAACATGTATTATGGAGTTGAATGCTTTTTGCTATTCACAAAATAAAACAAAAGCAGTCATGTAAATATCTGAATTTTCACAGCACAGCAAAATCAGTTGCACCATTCAATTCCGCTCGTCCAGACGGGGAGAATTTAATCACATTTATTCGATGCGACGTTTCTTATGGGATTTAATAAGCGACAACATTTTGACCCCAAACCGAGAGGATTCTGGGATGTTTGTGGTTTTTTGGTAATAACTCTGGAAGTAAACGTCGCAGACCCATCAAGGTGGTACTCGTACTGCTCGCCTCATCGATAGGAATCAAAATATGTGAGTTGTTAAGCTATGGGATATGAAATGGACGAGCGACCAATAAAACAGCATGTATTATGGGGTTGAATGCTTTTTGCTATTCACAAAATAAAACAAAAGCAGTCATGCAAATATCTGAATTTTCACAGCACAGCAAAATCAGTTGCACCATTCAATTCCGCTCGTCCAGACGGGGAGAATTCAATCACATTTATTCGATGCGACGTTTCTTATGGGATTTAATAAGCGACAACATTTTGACCCCAAACCGAGAGGATTCTGGGATGTTTGTGGTTTTTTGGTAATAACTCTGGAAGGAAACGTCGCAGACCCATCAAGGTGGTACTCGTACTGCTCGCCTCATCGAGAGGAATCCAAATATATGAGTGTTTCAGCTATGGGATATGAAATGGACGAGCGACCAATAAAACAGCATGTATTATGGGGTTGAATGCTTTTTGTTATTCACAAAATAAAACAAATGCAGTCATGCAAATATTTGAATTTTCACAGCACAGCAAAATCAGTTGCACCATTCAATTCCGCTCGTCCAGTCGGGGAGAATTCAATCACATTTATTCGATGCGACGTTTCTTATGGGATTTAATAAGCGACAACATTTTGACCCCAAACCGAGAGGATTCTGGGATGTTTGTGTTTTTTTGGTAATAACTCTGGAAGGAAACGTCGCAGACCGATCAAGGTGGTACTCGTACTGCTCGCCTCGTCGAGCGGAATCCAAATATATGAGTGTTTCAGCTATGGGATATGAATTGGACGAGCGACCAATAAAACAACATGTATTATGGAGTTGAATGCTTTTTGCTATTCACAAAATAAAACAAAAGCAGTCATGTAAATATCTGAATTTTCACAGCACAGCAAAATCAGTTGCACCATTCAATTCCGCTCGTCCAGACGGGGAGAATTCAATCACATTTATTCGATGCGACGTTTCTTATGGGATTTAATAAGCGACAACATTTTGACCCCAAACCGAGAGGATTCTGGGATGTTTGTGGTTTTTTGGTAATAACTCTGGAAGTAAACGTCGCAGACCCATCAAGGTGGTACTCGTACTGCTCGCCTCGTCGAGAGGAATCCAAATATATGAATGGTTAAGCTATGGGATTTGAAATGGACTAGCGACCAATAAAACAGCATGTATTATGGGGTTGAATGCTTTTTGTTACTCACAAAATAAAACAAATGCAGTCATGCAAATATTTGAATTTTCACAGCACAGCAAAATCAGTTGCACCGTTCAATTCCGCTCGTCCAGACGGGGAGAATTCAATCACATTTATTCGATGGGACGTTTCTTATGGGATTTAATAAGCGACAACATTTTGACCCCAAACCGAGAGGATTCTGGGATGTTTGTGGTTTTTTGGTAATAACTCTGGAAGGAAACGTCGCAGACCCATCAAGGTGGTACTCGTACTGCTCGCCTCGTCGAGCGGAATCCAAATATATGAGTGATTCAGCTATGGGATATGAAATGGACGAGCGACCAATAAAACAACATGTATTATGGGGTTGAATGCTTTTTGCTATTCACAAAATAAAACAAAAGCAGTCATGTAAATATCTGAATTTTCACAGCACAGCAAAATCAGTTGCACCATTCAATTCCGCTCGTCCAGACGGGGAGAATTCAATCACATTTATTCGATGCGACGTTTCTTATGGGATTTAATAAGCGACAACATTTTGACCCCAAACCGAGAGGATTCTGGGATGTTTGTGGTTTTTTGGTAATAACTCTGGAAGTAAACGTCGCAGACCCATCAAGGTGGTACTCGTACTGCTCGCCTCATCGATAGGAATCCAAATATGTGAGTTGTTAAGCTATGGGATATGAAATGGACGAGCGACCAATAAAACAGCATGTATTATGGGGTTGAATGCTTTTTGCTATTCACAAAATAAAACAAAAGCAGTCATGCAAATATCTGAATTTTCACAGCACAGCAAAATCAGTTGCACCATTCAATTCCGCTCGTCCAGACGGGTAGAATTCAATCACATTTATTCGATGCGACGTTTCTTATGGGATTTAATAAGCGACACCATTTTGACCCCAAACCGAGAGGATTCTGGGATGTTTGTGGTTTTTTGGTAATAACTCTGGAAGGAAACGTCGCAGACCCATCAAGGTGGTACTCGTACTGCTCGCCTCATCGAGAGGAATCCAAATATATGAGTGTTTCAGCTATGGGATATGAAATGGACGAGCGACCAATAAAACAGCATGTATTATGGGGTTGAATGCTTTTTGTTATTCACAAAATAAAACAAATGCAGTCATGCAAATATTTGAATTTTCACAGCACAGCAAAATCAGTTGCACCATTCAATTCCGCTCGTCCAGTCGGGGAGAATTCAATCACATTTATTCGATGCGACGTTTCTTATGGGATTTAATAAGCGACAACATTTTGACCCCAAACCGAGAGGATTCTGGGATGTTTGTGGTTTTTTGGTAATAACTCTGGAAGGAAACGTCGCAGACCCATCAAGGTGGTACTCGTACTGCTCGCCTCGTCGAGCGGAATCCAAATATATGAGTGATTCAGCTATGGGATATGAAATGGACGAGCGACCAATAAAACAACATGTATTATGGGGTTGAATGCTTTTTGCTATTCACAAAATAAAACAAAAGCAGTCATGTAAATATCTGAATTTTCACAGCACAGCAAAATCAGTTGCACCATTCAATTCCGCTCGTCCAGACGGGGAGAATTCAATCACATTTATTCGATGCGACGTTTCTTATGGGATTTAATAAGCGACAACATTTTGACCCCAAACCGAGAGGATTCTGGGATGTTTGTGGTTTTTTGGTAATAACTCTGGAAGTAAACGTCGCAGACCCATCAAGGTGGTACTCGTACTGCTCGCCTCATCGATAGGAATCCAAATATGTGAGTTGTTAAGCTATGGGATATGAAATGGACGAGCGACCAATAAAACAGCATGTATTATGGGGTTGAATGCTTTTTGCTATTCACAAAATAAAACAAAAGCAGTCATGCAAATATCTGAATTTTCACAGCACAGCAAAATCAGTTGCACCATTCAATTCCGCTCGTCCAGACGGGTAGAATTCAATCACATTTATTCGATGCGACGTTTCTTATGGGATTTAATAAGCGACACCATTTTGACCCCAAACCGAGAGGATTCTGGGATGTTTGTGGTTTTTTGGTAATAACTCTGGAAGGAAACGTCGCAGACCCATCAAGGTGGTACTCGTACTGCTCGCCTCATCGAGAGGAATCCAAATATATGAGTGTTTCAGCTATGGGATATGAAATGGACGAGCGACCAATAAAACAGCATGTATTATGGGGTTGAATGCTTTTTGTTATTCACAAAATAAAACAAATGCAGTCATGCAAATATTTGAATTTTCACAGCACAGCAAAATCAGTTGCACCATTCAATTCCGCTCGTCCAGTCGGGGAGAATTCAATCACATTTATTCGATGCAACGTTTCTTATGGGATTTAATAAGCGACAACATTTTGACCCCAAACCGAGAGGATTCTGGGATGTTTGTGTTTTTTTAGTAATAACTCTGGAAGGAAACGTCGCAGACCGATCAAGGTGGTACTCGTACTGCTCGCCTCGTCGAGCGGAATCCAAATATATGAGTGTTTCAGCTATGGGATATGAATTGGACGAGCGACCAATAAAACAACATGTATTATGGAGTTGAATGCTTTTTGCTATTCACAAAATAAAACAAAAGCAGTCATGTAAATATCTGAATTTTCACAGCACAGCAAAATCAGTTGCACCATTCAATTCCGCTCGTCCAGACGGGGAGAATTCAATCACATTTATTCGATGCGACGTTTCTTATGGGATTTAATAAGCGACAACATTTTGACCCCAAACCGAGAGGATTCTGGGATGTTTGTGGTTTTTTGGTAATAACTCTGGAAGTAAACGTCGCAGACCCATCAAGGTGGTACTCGTACTGCTCGCCTCGTCGAGAGGAATCCAAATATATGAATGGTTAAGCTATGGGATATGAAATGGACGAGCGACCAATAAAACAGCATGTATTATGGGGTTGAATGCTTTTTGCTATTCACAAAATAAAACAAAAGCAGTCATGCAAATATCTGAATTTTCACAGCACAGCAAAATCAGTTGCACCATTCAATTCCGCTCGTCCAGACGGGTAGAATTCAATCACATTTATTCGATGCGACGTTTCTTATGGGATTTAATAAGCGACACCATTTTGACCCCAAACCGAGAGGATTCTGGGATGTTTGTGGTTTTTTGGTAATAACTCTGGAAGGAAACGTCGCAGACCCATCAAGGTGGTACTCGTACTGCTCGCCTCATCGAGAGGAATCCAAATATATGAGTGTTTCAGCTATGGGATATGAAATGGACGAGCGACCAATAAAACAGCATGTATTATGGGGTTGAATGCTTTTTGTTATTCACAAAATAAAACAAATGCAGTCATGCAAATATTTGAATTTTCACAGCACAGCAAAATCAGTTGCACCATTCAATTCCGCTCGTCCAGTCGGGGAGAATTCAATCACATTTATTCGATGCGACGTTTCTTATGGGATTTAATAAGCGACAACATTTTGACCCCAAACCGAGAGGATTCTGGGATGTTTGTGTTTTTTTGGTAATAACTCTGGAAGGAAACGTCGCAGACCGATCAAGGTGGTACTCGTACTGCTCGCCTCGTCGAGCGGAATCCAAATATATGAGTGTTTCAGCTATGGGATATGAATTGGACGAGCGACCAATAAAACAACATGTATTATGGAGTTGAATGCTTTTTGCTATTCACAAAATAAAACAAAAGCAGTCATGTAAATATCTGAATTTTCACAGCACAGCAAAATCAGTTGCACCATTCAATTCCGCTCGTCCAGACGGGGAGAATTCAATCACATTTATTCGATGCGACGTTTCTTATGGGATTTAATAAGCGACAACATTTTGACCCCAAACCGAGAGGATTCTGGGATGTTTGTGGTTTTTTGGTAATAACTCTGGAAGTAAACGTCGCAGACCCATCAAGGTGGTACTCGTACTGCTCGCCTCGTCGAGAGGAATCCAAATATATGAATGGTTAAGCTATGGGATTTGAAATGGACTAGCGACCAATAAAACAGCATGTATTATGGGGTTGAATGCTTTTTGTTACTCACAAAATAAAACAAATGCAGTCATGCAAATATTTGAATTTTCACAGCACAGCAAAATCAGTTGCACCATTCAATTCCGCTCGTCCAGACGGGGAGAATTTAATCACATTTATTCGATGCGACGTTTCTTATGGGATTTAATAAGCGACAACATTTTGACCCCAAACCGAGAGGATTCTGGGATGTTTGTGGTTTTTTGGTAATCACTCTGGAAGGAAACGTCGCAGACCCATCAAGGTGGTACTCGTACTGCTCGCCTCGTCGAGCGGAATCCAAATATATGAGTGATTCAGCTATGGGATATGAAATGGACGAGAGACCAATAAAACAACATGTATTATGGGGTTGAATGCTTTTTGCTATTCACAAAATAAAACAAAAGCAGTCATGTAAATATCTGAATTTTCACAGCACAGCAAAATCAGTTGCACCATTCAATTCCGCTCGTCCAGACGGGGAGAATTCAATCACATTTATTCGATGCGACGTTTCTTATGGGATTTAATAAGCGACAACATTTTGACCCCAAACCGAGAGGATTCTGGGATGTTTGTGGTTTTTTGGTAATAACTCTGGAAGTAAACGTCGCAGACCCATCAAGGTGGTACTCGTACTGCTCGCCTCATCGATAGGAATCCAAATATGTGAGTTGTTAAGCTATGGGATATGAAATGGACGAGCGACCAATAAAACAGCATGTATTATGGGGTTGAATGCTTTTTGCTATTCACAAAATAAAACAAAAGCAGTCATGCAAATATCTGAATTTTCACAGCACAGCAAAATCAGTTGCACCATTCAATTCCGCTCGTCCAGACGGGTAGAATTCAATCACATTTATTCGATGCGACGTTTCTTATGGGATTTAATAAGCGACACCATTTTGACCCCAAACCGAGAGGATTCTGGGATGTTTGTGGTTTTTTGGTAATAACTCTGGAAGGAAACGTCGCAGACCCATCAAGGTGGTACTCGTACTGCTCGCCTCATCGAGAGGAATCCAAATATATGAGTGTTTCAGCTATGGGATATGAAATGGACGAGCGACCAATAAAACAGCATGTATTATGGGGTTGAATGCTTTTTGTTATTCACAAAATAAAACAAATGCAGTCATGCAAATATTTGAATTTTCACAGCACAGCAAAATCAGTTGCACCATTCAATTCCGCTCGTCCAGTCGGGGAGAATTCAATCACATTTATTCGATGCGACGTTTCTTATGGGATTTAATAAGCGACAACATTTTGACCCCAAACCGAGAGGATTCTGGGATGTTTGTGTTTTTTTGGTAATAACTCTGGAAGGAAACGTCGCAGACCGATCAAGGTGGTACTCGTACTGCTCGCCTCGTCGAGCGGAATCCAAATATATGAGTGTTTCAGCTATGGGATATGAAATGGACGAGCGACCAATAAAACAACATGTATTATGGAGTTGAATGCTTTTTGCTATTCACAAAATAAAACAAAAGCAGTCATGTAAATATCTGAATTTTCACAGCACAGCAAAATCAGTTGCACCATTCAATTCCGCTCGTCCAGACGGGGAGAATTCAATCACATTTATTCGATGCGACGTTTCTTATGGGATTTAATAAGCGACAACATTTTGACCCCAAACCGAGAGGATTCTGGGATGTTTGTGGTTTTTTGGTAATAACTCTGGAAGTAAACGTCGCAGACCCATCAAGGTGGTACTCGTACTGCTCGCCTCATCGAGAGGAATCCATATATATGAGTTGTTAAGCTATGGGATATGAAATGGACGAGCGACCAATAAAACAGCATGTATTATGGGGTTGAATGCTTTTTGCTATTCACAAAACAAAACAAAAGCAGTCATGCAAATATCTGAATTTTCACAGCACAGCAAAATCAGTTGCACCATTCAATTCCGCTCGTCCAGACGGGGAGAATTCAATCACATTCATTCGATGCGACGTTTCTTATGGGATTTAATGAGCGACAACATTTTGACCCCAATCCGAGAGGATTCTGGGATGTTTGTGGTTTTTTGGTAATAACTCTGGAAGGAAACGTCGCAGACCCATCAAGGTGGTACTCGTACTGCTCGCCTCGTCGAGCGGAATCCAAATATATGAGTGATTCAGCTATGGGATATGAAATGGACGAGCGACCAATAAAACAACATGTATTATGGGGTTGAATGCTTTTTGCTATTCACAAAATAAAACAAAAGCAGTCATGTAAATATCTGAATTTTCACAGCACAGCAAAATCAGTTGCACCATTCAATTCCGCTCGTCCAGACGGGGAGAATTCAATCACATTTATTCGATGCGACGTTTCTTATGGGATTTAATAAGCGACAACATTTTGACCCCAAACCGAGAGGATTCTGGGATGTTTGTGGTTTTTTGGTAATAACTCTGGAAGGAAACGTCGCAGACCCATCAAGGTGGTACTCGTACTGCTCGCCTCATCGAGAGGAATCCAAATATATGAGTGTTTCAGCTATGGGATATGAAATGGACGAGCGACCAATAAAACAGCATGTATTATGGGGTTGAATGCTTTTTGTTATTCACAAAATAAAACAAATGCAGTCATGCAAATATTTGAATTTTCACAGCACAGCAAAATCAGTTGCACCATTCAATTCCGCTCGTCCAGTCGGGGAGAATTCAATCACATTTATTCGATGCGACGTTTCTTATGGGATTTAATAAGCGACAACATTTTGACCCCAAACCGAGAGGATTCTGGGATGTTTGTGTTTTTTTGGTAATAACTCTGGAAGGAAACGTCGCAGACCGATCAAGGTGGTACTCGTACTGCTCGCCTCGTCGAGCAGAATCCAAATATATGAGTGTTTCAGCTATGGGATATGAAATGGACGAGCGACCAATAAAACAACATGTATTATGGAGTTGAATGCTTTTTGCTATTCACAAAATAAAACAAAAGCAGTCATGTAAATATCTGAATTTTCACAGCACAGCAAAATCAGTTGCACCATTCAATTCCGCTCGTCCAGACGGGGAGAATTCAATCACATTTATTCGATGCGACGTTTCTTATGGGATTTAATAAGCGACAACATTTTGACCCCAAACCGAGAGGATTCTGGGATGTTTGTGGTTTTTTGGTAATAACTCTGGAAGTAAACGTCGCAGACCCATCAAGGTGGTACTCGTACTGCTCGCCTCATCGAGAGGAATCCATATATATGAGTGATTCAGCTATGGGATATGAAATGGACGAGCGACCAATAAAACAACATGTATTATGGGGTTGAATGCTTTTTGCTATTCACAAAATAAAACAAAAGCAGTCATGTAAATATCTGAATTTTCACAGCACAGTAAAATCAGTTGCACCATTCAATTCCGCTCGTCCAGACGGGGAGAATTCAATCACATTTATTCGATGCGACGTTTCTTATGGGATTTAATAAGCGACAACATTTTGACCCCAAACCGAGAGGATTCTGGGATGTTTGTGGTTTTTTGGTAATAACTCTGGAAGGAAACGTCGCAGACCCATCAAGGTGGTACTCGTACTGCTCGCCTCATCGAGAGGAATCCAAATATATGAGTGTTTCAGCTATGGGATATGAAATGGACGAGCGACCAATAAAACAGCATGTATTATGGGGTTGAATGCTTTTTGCTATTCACAAAATAAAACAAAAGCAGTCATGCAAATATCTGAATTTTCACAGCACAGCAAAATCAGTTGCACCATTCAATTCCGCTCGTCCAGACGGGTAGAATTCAATCACATTTATTTGATGCGACGTTTCTTATGGGATTTAATAAGCGACACCATTTTGACCCCAAACCGAGAGGATTCTGGGATGTTTGTGGTTTTTTGGTAATAACTCTGGAAGGAAACGTCGCAGACCCATCAAGGTGGTACTCGTACTGCTCGCCTCATCGAGAGGAATCCAAATATATGAGTGTTTCAGCTATGGGATATGAAATGGACGAGCGACCAATAAAACAGCATGTATTATGGGGTTGAATGCTTTTTGTTATTCACAAAATAAAACAAATGCAGTCATGCAAATATTTGAATTTTCACAGCACAGCAAAATCAGTTGCACCATTCAATTCCGCTCGTCCAGTCGGGGAGAATTCAATCACATTTATTCGATGCGACGTTTCTTATGGGATTTAATAAGCGACAACATTTTGACCCCAAACCGAGAGGATTCTGGGATGTTTGTGTTTTTTTGGTAATAACTCTGGAAGGAAACGTCGCAGACCGATCAAGGTGGTACTCGTACTGCTCGCCTCATCGAGAGGAATCCATATATATGAGTTGTTAAGCTATGGGATATGAAATGGACGAGCGACCAATAAAACAGCATGTATTATGGGGTTGAATGCTTTTTGCTATTCACAAAACAAAACAAAAGCAGTCATGCAAATATCTGAATTTTCACAGCACAGCAAAATCAGTTGCACCATTCAATTCCGCTCGTCCAGACGGGGAGAATTCAAACACATTCATTCGATGCGACGTTTCTTATGGGATTTAATGAGCGACAACATTTTGACCCCAATCCGAGAGGATTCTGGGATGTTTGTGGTTTTTTGGTAATAACTCTGGAAGGAAACGTCGCAGACCCATCAAGGTGGTACTCGTACTGCTCGCCTCGTCGAGCGGAATCCAAATATATGAGTGATTCAGCTATGGGATATGAAATGGACGAGCGACCAATAAAACAACATGTATTATGGGGTTGAATGCTTTTTGCTATTCACAAAATAAAACAAAAGCAGTCATGTAAATATCTGAATTTTCACAGCACAGCAAAATCAGTTGCACCATTCAATTCCGCTCGTCCAGACGGGGAGAATTCAATCACATTTATTCGATGCGACGTTTCTTATGGGATTTAATAAGCGACAACATTTTGACCCCAAACCGAGAGGATTCTGGGATGTTTGTGGTTTTTTGGTAATAACTCTGGAAGGAAACGTCGCAGACCCATCAAGGTGGTACTCGTACTGCTCGCCTCATCGAGAGGAATCCAAATATATGAGTGTTTCAGCTATGGGATATGAAATGGACGAGCGACCAATAAAACAGCATGTATTATGGGGTTGAATGCTTTTTGCTATTCACAAAATAAAACAAAAGCAGTCATGCAAATATCTGAATTTTCACAGCACAGCAAAATCAGTTGCACCATTCAATTCCGCTCGTCCAGACGGGTAGAATTCAATCACATTTATTTGATGCGACGTTTCTTATGGGATTTAATAAGCGACACCATTTTGACCCCAAACCGAGAGGATTCTGGGATGTTTGTGGTTTTTTGGTAATAACTCTGGAAGGAAACGTCGCAGACCCATCAAGGTGGTACTCGTACTGCTCGCCTCATCGAGAGGAATCCAAATATATGAGTGTTTCAGCTATGGGATATGAAATGGACGAGCGACCAATAAAACAGCATGTATTATGGGGTTGAATGCTTTTTGTTATTCACAAAATAAAACAAATGCAGTCATGCAAATATTTGAATTTTCACAGCACAGCAAAATCAGTTGCACCATTCAATTCCGCTCGTCCAGTCGGGGAGAATTCAATCACATTTATTCGATGCGACGTTTCTTATGGGATTTAATAAGCGACAACATTTTGACCCCAAACCGAGAGGATTCTGGGATGTTTGTGTTTTTTTGGTAATAACTCTGGAAGGAAACGTCGCAGACCGATCAAGGTGGTACTCGTACTGCTCGCCTCGTCGAGCAGAATCCAAATATATGAGTGTTTCAGCTATGGGATATGAAATGGACGAGCGACCAATAAAACAACATGTATTATGGAGTTGAATGCTTTTTGCTATTCACAAAATAAAACAAAAGCAGTCATGTAAATATCTGAATTTTCACAGCACAGCAAAATCAGTTGCACCATTCAATTCCGCTCGTCCAGACGGGGAGAATTCAATCACATTTATTCGATGCGACGTTTCTTATGGGATTTAATAAGCGACAACATTTTGACCCCAAACCGAGAGGATTCTGGGATGTTTGTGGTTTTTTGGTAATAACTCTGGAAGTAAACGTCGCAGACCCATCAAGGTGGTACTCGTACTGCTCGCCTCATCGAGAGGAATCCATATATATGAGTTGTTAAGCTATGGGATATGAAATGGACGAGCGACCAATAAAACAGCATGTATTATGGGGTTGAATGCTTTTTGCTATTCACAAAACAAAACAAAAGCAGTCATGCAAATATCTGAATTTTCACAGCACAGCAAAATCAGTTGCACCATTCAATTCTGCTCGTCCAGACGGGGAGAATTCAATCACATTCATTCGATGCGACGTTTCTTATGGGATTTAATGAGCGACAACATTTTGACCCCAAACCGAGAGGATTCTGGGATGTTTGTGGTTTTTTGGTAATAACTCTGGAAGGAAACGTCGCAGACCCATCAAGGTGGTACTCGTACTGCTCGCCTCGTCGAGCGGAATCCAAATATATGAGTGATTCAGCTATGGGATATGAAATGGACGAGCGACCAATAAAACAACATGTATTATGGGGTTGAATGCTTTTTGCTATTCACAAAATAAAACAAATGCAGTCATGCAAATATTTGAATTTTCACAGCACAGCAAAATCAGTTGCACCATTCAATTCCGCTCGTCCAGTCGGGGAGAATTCAATCACATTTATTCGATGCGACGTTTCTTATGGGATTTAATAAGCGACAACATTTTGACCCCAAACCGAGAGGATTCTGGGATGTTTGTGTTTTTTTGGTAATAACTCTGGAAGGAAACGTCGCAGACCGATCAAGGTGGTACTCGTACTGCTCGCCTCGTCGAGCAGAATCCAAATATATGAGTGTTTCAGCTATGGGATATGAAATGGACGAGCGACCAATAAAACAACATGTATTATGGAGTTGAATGCTTTTTGCTATTCACAAAATAAAACAAAAGCAGTCATGTAAATATCTGAATTTTCACAGCACAGCAAAATCAGTTGCACCATTCAATTCCGCTCGTCCAGACGGGGAGAATTCAATCACATTTATTCGATGCGACGTTTCTTATGGGATTTAATAAGCGACAACATTTTGACCCCAAACCGAGAGGATTCTGGGATGTTTGTGGTTTTTTGGTAATAACTCTGGAAGTAAACGTCGCAGACCCATCAAGGTGGTACTCGTACTGCTCGCCTCATCGAGAGGAATCCATATATATGAGTTGTTAAGCTATGGGATATGAAATGGACGAGCGACCAATAAAACAGCATGTATTATGGGGTTGAATGCTTTTTGCTATTCACAAAACAAAACAAAAGCAGTCATGCAAATATCTGAATTTTCACAGCACAGCAAAATCAGTTGCACCATTCAATTCTGCTCGTCCAGACGGGGAGAATTCAATCACATTCATTCGATGCGACGTTTCTTATGGGATTTAATGAGCGACAACATTTTGACCCCAAACCGAGAGGATTCTGGGATGTTTGTGGTTTTTTGGTAATAACTCTGGAAGGAAACGTCGCAGACCCATCAAGGTGGTACTCGTACTGCTCGCCTCGTCGAGCGGAATCCAAATATATGAGTGATTCAGCTATGGGATATGAAATGGACGAGCGACCAATAAAACAACATGTATTATGGGGTTGAATGCTTTTTGCTATTCACAAAATAAAACAAATGCAGTCATGTAAATATCTGAATTTTCACAGCACAGCAAAATCAGTTGCACCATTCAATTCCGCTCGTCCAGACGGGGAGAATTCAATCACATTTATTCGATGCGACGTTTCTTATGGGATTTAATAAGCGACAACATTTTGACCCCAAACCGAGAGGATTCTGGGATGTTTGTGGTTTTTTGGTAATAACTCTGGAAGGAAACGTCGCAGACCCATCAAGGTGGTACTCGTACTGCTCGCCTCATCGAGAGGAATCCAAATATATGAGTGTTTCAGCTATGGGATATGAAATGGACGAGCGACCAATAAAACAGCATGTATTATGGGGTTGAATGCTTTTTGCTATTCACAAAATAAAACAAAAGCAGTCATGCAAATATCTGAATTTTCACAGCACAGCAAAATCAGTTGCACCATTCAATTCCGCTCGTCCAGACGGGTAGAATTCAATCACATTTATTTGATGCGACGTTTCTTATGGGATTTAATAAGCGACACCATTTTGACCCCAAACCGAGAGGATTCTGGGATGTTTGTGGTTTTTTGGTAATAACTCTGGAAGGAAACGTCGCAGACGCATCAAGGTGGTACTCGTACTGCTCGCCTCATCGAGAGGAATCCAAATATATGAGTGTTTCAGCTATGGGATATGAAATGGACGAGCGACCAATAAAACAGCATGTATTATGGGGTTGAATGCTTTTTGTTATTCACAAAATAAAACAAATGCAGTCATGCAAATATTTGAATTTTCACAGCACAGCAAAATCAGTTGCACCATTCAATTCCGCTCGTCCAGTCGGGGAGAATTCAATCACATTTATTCGATGCGACGTTTCTTATGGGATTTAATAAGCGACAACATTTTGACCCCAAACCGAGAGGATTCTGGGATGTTTGTGGTTTTTTGGTAATAACTCTGGAAGGAAACGTCGCAGACCCATCAAGGTGGTACTCGTACTGCTCGCCTCATCGAGAGGAATCCAAATATATGAGTGTTTCAGCTATGGGATATGAAATGGACGAGCGACCAATAAAACAGCATGTATTATGGGGTTGAATGCTTTTTGCTATTCACAAAATAAAACAAAAGCAGTCATGCAAATATCTGAATTTTCACAGCACAGCAAAATCAGTTGCACCATTCAATTCCGCTCGTCCAGTCGGGGAGAATTCAATCACATTTATTCGATGCGACGTTTCTTATGGGATTTAATAAGCGACAACATTTTGACCCCAAACCGAGAGGATTCTGGGATGTTTGTGGTTTTTTGGTAATAACTCTGGAAGGAAACGTCGCAGACCCATCAAGGTGGTACTCGTACTGCTCGCCTCGTCGAGCGGAATCCAAATATATGAGTGTTTCAGCTATGGGATATGAAATGGACGAGCGACCAATAAAACAACATGTATTATGGAGTTGAATGCTTTTTGCTATTCACAAAATAAAACAAAAGCAGTCATGTAAATATCTGAATTTTCACAGCACAGCAAAATCAGTTGCACCATTCAATTCCGCTCGTCCAGACGGGGAGAATTCAATCACATTTATTCGATGCGACGTTTCTTATGGGATTTAATAAGCGACAACATTTTGACCCCAAACCGAGAGGATTCTGGGATGTTTGTGGTTTTTTGGTAATAACTCTGGAAGGAAACGTCGCAGACCCATCAAGGTGGTACTCGTACTGCTCGCCTCATCGAGAGGAATCCAAATATATGAGTGTTTCAGCTATGGGATATGAAATGGACGAGCGACCAATAAAACAGCATGTATTATGGGGTTGAATGCTTTTTGCTATTCACAAAATAAAACAAAAGCAGTCATGCAAATATCTGAATTTTCACAGCACAGCAAAATCAGTTGCACCATTC
Source organism: Petromyzon marinus (assembly GCF_048934315.1). Taxonomy (NCBI): domain Eukaryota; kingdom Metazoa; phylum Chordata; class Hyperoartia; order Petromyzontiformes; family Petromyzontidae; genus Petromyzon; species Petromyzon marinus. The sequence continues at coordinate 16,838,528 of NC_133725.1, read as the reverse complement.
AATTCCGCTCGTCCAGTCGGGGAGAATTCAATCAAATTTATTCGATGCGACGTTTCTTATGGGATTTAATAAGCGACAACATTTTGACCCCAAACCGAGAGGATTCTGGGATGTTTGTGTTTTTTTGGTAATAACTCTGGAAGGAAACGTCGCAGACCGATCAAGGTGGTACTCGTACTGCTCGCCTCGTCGAGCGGAATCCAAATATATGAGTGTTTCAGCTATGGGATATGAAATGGACGAGCGACCAATAAAACAACATGTATTATGGAGTTGAATGCTTTTTGCTATTCACAAAATAAAACAAAAGCAGTCATGTAAATATCTGAATTTTCACAGCACAGCAAAATCAGTTGCACCATTCAATTCCGCTCGTCCAGACGGGGAGAATTCAATCACATTTATTCGATGCGACGTTTCTTATGGGATTTAATAAGCGACAACATTTTGACCCCAAACCGAGAGGATTCTGGGATGTTTGTGGTTTTTTGGTAATAACTCTGGAAGGAAACGTCGCAGACCCATCAAGGTGGTACTCGTACTGCTCGCCTCGTCGAGCGGAATCAAAATATATGAGTGTTTCAGCTATGGGATATGAAATGGACGAGCGACCAATAAAACAACATGTATTATGGGGTTGAATGCTTTTTGCTATTCACAAAATAAAACAAAAGCAGTCATGCAAATATCTGAATTTTCACAGCACAGCAAAATCAGTTGCACCATTCAATTCCGCTCGTCCAGTCGGGGAGAATTCAATCACATTTATTCGATGCGACGTTTCTTATGGGATTTAATAAGCGACAACATTTTGACCCCAAACCGAGAGGATTCTGGGATGTTTGTGGTTTTTTGGTAATAACTCTGGAAGGAAACGTCCCAGACCCATCAAGGTGGTACTCGTACTGCTCGCCTCATCGAGAGGAATCCAAATATATGAGTGTTTCAGCTATGGGATATGAAATGGACGAGCGACCAATAAAACAGCATGTATTATGGGGTTGAATGCTTTTTGCTATTCACAAAATAAAACAAAAGCAGTCATGCAAATATCTGAATTTTCACAGCACAGCAAAATCAGTTGCACCATTCAATTCCGCTCGTCCAGACGGGTAGAATTCAATCACATTTATTCGATGCGACGTTTCTTATGGGATTTAATAAGCGACACCATTTTGACCCCAAACCGAGAGGATTCTGGGATGTTTGTGGTTTTTTGGTAATAACTCTGGAAGGAAACGTCGCAGACCCATCAAGGTGGTACTCGTACTGCTCGCCTCATCGAGAGGAATCCAAATATATGAGTGTTTCAGCTATGGGATATGAAATGGACGAGCGACCAATAAAACAGCATGTATTATGGGGTTGAATGCTTTTTGTTATTCACAAAATAAAACAAATGCAGTCATGCAAATATTTGAATTTTCACAGCACAGCAAAATCAGTTGCACCATTCAATTCCGCTCGTCCAGTCGGGGAGAATTCAATCACATTTATTCGATGCGACGTTTCTTATGGGATTTAATAAGCGACAACATTTTGACCCCAAACCGAGAGGATTCTGGGATGTTTGTGTTTTTTTGGTAATAACTCTGGAAGGAAACGTCGCAGACCGATCAAGGTGGTACTCGTACTGCTCGCCTCGTCGAGCGGAATCCAAATATATGAGTGTTTCAGCTATGGGATATGAAATGGACGAGCGACCAATAAAACAACATGTATTATGGAGTTGAATGCTTTTTGCTATTCACAAAATAAAACAAAAGCAGTCATGTAAATATCTGAATTTTCACAGCACAGCAAAATCAGTTGCACCATTCAATTCCGCTCGTCCAGACGGGGAGAATTCAATCACATTTATTCGATGCGACGTTTCTTATGGGATTTAATAAGCGACAACATTTTGACCCCAAACCGAGAGGATTCTGGGATGTTTGTGGTTTTTTGGTAATAACTCTGGAAGTAAACGTCGCAGACCCATCAAGGTGGTACTCGTACTGCTCGCCTCATCGAGAGGAATCCATATATATGAGTTGTTAAGCTATGGGATATGAAATGGACGAGAGACCAATAAAACAGCATGTATTATGGGGTTGAATGCTTTTTGCTATTCACAAAACAAAACAAAAGCAGTCATGCAAATATCTGAATTTTCACAGCACATCAAAATCAGTTGCACCATTCAATTCCGCTCGTCCAGACGGGGAGAATTCAATCACATTCATTCGATGCGACGTTTCTTATGGGATTTAATGAGCGACAACATTTTGACCCCAAACCGAGAGGATTCTGGGATGTTTGTGGTTTTTTGGTAATAACTCTGGAAGGAAACGTCGCAGACCCATCAAGGTGGTACTCGTACTGCTCGCCTCGTCGAGCGGAATCCAAATATATGAGTGATTCAGCTATGGGATATGAAATGGACGAGCGACCAATAAAACAACATGTATTATGGGGTTGAATGCTTTTTGCTATTCACAAAATAAAACAAAAGCAGTCATGTAAATATCTGAATTTTCACAGCACAGCAAAATCAGTTGCACCATTCAATTCCGCTCGTCCAGACGGGGAGAATTCAATCACATTTATTCGATGCGACGTTTCTTATGGGATTTAATAAGCGACAACATTTTGACCCCAAACCGAGAGGATTCTGGGATGTTTGTGGTTTTTTGGTAATAACTCTGGAAGGAAACGTCGCAGACCCATCAAGGTGGTACTCGTACTGCTCGCCTCATCGAGAGGAATCCAAATATATGAGTGTTTCAGCTATGGGATATGAAATGGACGAGCGACCAATAAAACAGCATGTATTATGGGGTTGAATGCTTTTTGCTATTCACAAAATAAAACAAAAGCAGTCATGCAAATATCTGAATTTTCACAGCACAGCAAAATCAGTTGCACCATTCAATTCCGCTCGTCCAGTCTGGGAGAATTCAATCAAATTTATTCGATGCGACGTTTCTTATGGGATTTAATAAGCGACAACATTTTGACCCCAAACCGAGAGGATTCTGGGATGTTTGTGTTTTTTTGGTAATAACTCTGGAAGGAAACGTCGCAGACCGATCAAGGTGGTACTCGTACTGCTCGCCTCGTCGAGCGGAATCAAAATATATGAGTGATTCAGCTATGGGATATGAAATGGACGAGCGACCAATAAAACAACATGTATTATGGAGTTGAATGCTTTTTGCTATTCACAAAATAAAACAAAAGCAGTCATGTAAATATCTGAATTTTCACAGCACAGCAAAATCAGTTGCACCATTCAATTCCGCTCGTCCAGACGGGGAGAATTCAATCACATTTATTCGATGCGACGTTTCTTATGGGATTTAATAAGCGACAACATTTTGACCCCAAACCGAGAGGATTCTGGGATGTTTGTGGTTTTTTGGTAATAACTCTGGAAGGAAACGTCGCAGACCCATCAAGGTGGTACTCGTACTGCTCGCCTCGTCGAGCGGAATCAAAATATATGAGTGATTCAGCTATGGGATATGAAATGGACGAGCGACCAATAAAACAACATGTATTATGGGGTTGAATGCTTTTTGCTATTCACAAAATAAACAAAAGCAGTCATGTAAATATCTGAATTTTCACAGCACAGCAAAATCAGTTGCACCATTCAATTCCGCTCGTCCAGACGGGTAGAATTCAATCACATTTATTCGATGCGACGTTTCTTATGGGATTTAATAAGCGACACCATTTTGACCCCAAACCGAGAGGATTCTGGGATGTTTGTGGTTTTTTGGTAATAACTCTGGAAGGAAACGTCGCAGACCCATCAAGGTGGTACTCGTACTGCTCGCCTCATCGAGAGGAATCCAAATATATGAGTGTTTCAGCTATGGGATATGAAATGGACGAGCGACCAATAAAACAGCATGTATTATGGGGTTGAATGCTTTTTGTTATTCACAAAATAAAACAAATGCAGTCATGCAAATATTTGAATTTTCACAGCACAGCAAAATCAGTTGCACCATTCAATTCCGCTCGTCCAGTCGGGGAGAATTCAATCACATTTATTCGATGCGACGTTTCTTATGGGATTTAATAAGCGACAACATTTTGACCCCAAACCGAGAGGATTCTGGGATGTTTGTGTTTTTTTGGTAATAACTCTGGAAGGAAACGTCGCAGACCGATCAAGGTGGTACTCGTACTGCTCGCCTCGTCGAGCGGAATCCAAATATATGAGTGTTTCAGCTATGGGATATGAAATGGACGAGCGACCAATAAAACAACATGTATTATGGAGTTGAATGCTTTTTGCTATTCACAAAATAAAACAAAAGCAGTCATGTAAATATTTGAATTTTCACAGCACAGCAAAATCAGTTGCACCATTCAATTCCGCTCGTCCAGACGGGGAGAATTCAATCACATTTATTCGATGCGACGTTTCTTATGGGATTTAATAAGCGACAACATTTTGACCCCAAACCGAGAGGATTCTGGGATGTTTGTGGTTTTTTGGTAATAACTCTGGAAGTAAACGTCGCAGACCCATCAAGGTGGTACTCGTACTGCTCGCCTCATCGAGAGGAATCCATATATATGAGTTGTTAAGCTATGGGATATGAAATGGACGAGAGACCAATAAAACAGCATGTATTATGGGGTTGAATGCTTTTTGCTATTCACAAAACAAAACAAAAGCAGTCATGCAAATATCTGAATTTTCACAGCACATCAAAATCAGTTGCACCATTCAATTCCGCTCGTCCAGACGGGGAGAATTCAATCACATTCATTCGATGCGACGTTTCTTATGGGATTTAATGAGCGACAACATTTTGACCCCAAACCGAGAGGATTCTGGGATGTTTGTGGTTTTTTGGTAATAACTCTGGAAGGAAACGTCGCAGACCCATCAAGGTGGTACTCGTACTGCTCGCCTCGTCGAGCGGAATCCAAATATATGAGTGATTCAGCTATGGGATATGAAATGGACGAGCGACCAATAAAACAACATGTATTATGGGGTTGAATGCTTTTTGCTATTCACAAAATAAAACAAAAGCAGTCATGTAAATATCTGAATTTTCACAGCACAGCAAAATCAGTTGCACCATTCAATTCCGCTCGTCCAGACGGGGAGAATTCAATCACATTTATTCGATGCGACGTTTCTTATGGGATTTAATAAGCGACAACATTTTGACCCCAAACCGAGAGGATTCTGGGATGTTTGTGGTTTTTTGGTAATAACTCTGGAAGGAAACGTCGCAGACCCATCAAGGTGGTACTCGTACTGCTCGCCTCATCGAGAGGAATCCAAATATATGAGTGTTTCAGCTATGGGATATGAAATGGACGAGCGACCAATAAAACAGCATGTATTATGGGGTTGAATGCTTTTTGCTATTCACAAAATAAAACAAAAGCAGTCATGCAAATATCTGAATTTTCACAGCACAGCAAAATCAGTTGCACCATTCAATTCCGCTCGTCCAGTCTGGGAGAATTCAATCAAATTTATTCGATGCGACGTTTCTTATGGGATTTAATAAGCGACAACATTTTGACCCCAAACCGAGAGGATTCTGGGATGTTTGTGTTTTTTTGGTAATAACTCTGGAAGGAAACGTCGCAGACCGATCAAGGTGGTACTCGTACTGCTCGCCTCGTCGAGCGGAATCCAAATATATGAGTGTTTCAGCTATGGGATATGAAATGGACGAGCGACCAATAAAACAACATGTATTATGGAGTTGAATGCTTTTTGCTATTCACAAAATAAAACAAAAGCAGTCATGTAAATATCTGAATTTTCACAGCACAGCAAAATCAGTTGCACCATTCAATTCCGCTCGTCCAGACGGGGAGAATTCAATCACATTTATTCGATGCGACGTTTCTTATGGGATTTAATAAGCGACAACATTTTGACCCCAAACCGAGAGGATTCTGGGATGTTTGTGGTTTTTTGGTAATAACTCTGGAAGGAAACGTCGCAGACCCATCAAGGTGGTACTCGTACTGCTCGCCTCGTCGAGCGGAATCAAAATATATGAGTGATTCAGCTATGGGATATGAAATGGACGAGCGACCAATAAAACAACATGTATTATGGGGTTGAATGCTTTTTGCTATTCACAAAATAAACAAAAGCAGTCATGTAAATATCTGAATTTTCACAGCACAGCAAAATCAGTTGCACCATTCAATTCCGCTCGTCCAGACGGGGAGAATTCAATCACATTTATTCGATGCGACGTTTCTTATGGGATTTAATAAGCGACAACATTTTGACCCCAAACCGAGAGGATTCTGGGATGTTTGTGGTTTTTTGGTAATAACTCTGGAAGGAAACGTCCCAGACCCATCAAGGTGGTACTCGTACTGCTCGCCTCATCGAGAGGAATCCAAATATATGAGTGTTTCAGCTATGGGATATGAAATGGACGAGCGACCAATAAAACAGCATGTATTATGGGGTTGAATGCTTTTTGCTATTCACAAAATAAAACAAAAGCAGTCATGCAAATATCTGAATTTTCACAGCACAGCAAAATCAGTTGCACCATTCAATTCCGCTCGTCCAGACGGGTAGAATTCAATCACATTTATTCGATGCGACGTTTCTTATGGGATTTAATAAGCGACACCATTTTGACCCCAAACCGAGAGGATTCTGGGATGTTTGTGGTTTTTTGGTAATAACTCTGGAAGGAAACGTCGCAGACCCATCAAGGTGGTACTCGTACTGCTCGCCTCATCGAGAGGAATCCAAATATATGAGTGTTTCAGCTATGGGATATGAAATGGACGAGCGACCAATAAAACAGCATGTATTATGGGGTTGAATGCTTTTTGTTATTCACAAAATAAAACAAATGCAGTCATGCAAATATTTGAATTTTCACAGCACAGCAAAATCAGTTGCACCATTCAATTCCGCTCGTCCAGTCGGGGAGAATTCAATCACATTTATTCGATGCGACGTTTCTTATGGGATTTAATAAGCGACAACATTTTGACCCCAAACCGAGAGGATTCTGGGATGTTTGTGTTTTTTTGGTAATAACTCTGGAAGGAAACGTCGCAGACCGATCAAGGTGGTACTCGTACTGCTCGCCTCGTCGAGCGGAATCCAAATATATGAGTGTTTCAGCTATGGGATATGAAATGGACGAGCGACCAATAAAACAACATGTATTATGGAGTTGAATGCTTTTTGCTATTCACAAAATAAAACAAAAGCAGTCATGTAAATATCTGAATTTTCACAGCACAGCAAAATCAGTTGCACCATTCAATTCCGCTCGTCCAGACGGGGAGAATTCAATCACATTTATTCGATGCGACGTTTCTTATGGGATTTAATAAGCGACAACATTTTGACCCCAAACCGAGAGGATTCTGGGATGTTTGTGGTTTTTTGGTAATAACTCTGGAAGTAAACGTCGCAGACCCATCAAGGTGGTACTCGTACTGCTCGCCTCATCGAGAGGAATCCATATATATGAGTTGTTAAGCTATGGGATATGAAATGGACGAGCGACCAATAAAACAGCATGTATTATGGGGTTGAATGCTTTTTGCTATTCACAAAACAAAACAAAAGCAGTCATGCAAATATCTGAATTTTCACAGCACATCAAAATCAGTTGCACCATTCAATTCCGCTCGTCCAGACGGGGAGAATTCAATCACATTCATTCGATGCGACGTTTCTTATGGGATTTAATGAGCGACAACATTTTGACCCCAAACCGAGAGGATTCTGGGATGTTTGTGGTTTTTTGGTAATAACTCTGGAAGGAAACGTCGCAGACCCATCAAGGTGGTACTCGTACTGCTCGCCTCGTCGAGCGGAATCCAAATATATGAGTGATTCAGCTATGGGATATGAAATGGACGAGCGACCAATAAAACAACATGTATTATGGGGTTGAATGCTTTTTGCTATTCACAAAATAAAACAAAAGCAGTCATGTAAATATCTGAATTTTCACAGCACAGCAAAATCAGTTGCACCATTCAATTCCGCTCGTCCAGACGGGGAGAATTCAATCACATTTATTCGATGCGACGTTTCTTATGGGATTTAATAAGCGACAAAATTTTGCCCCCAAACCGAGAGGATTCTGGGATGTTTGTGGTTTTTTGGTAATAACTCTGGAAGTAAACGTCGCAGACCCATCAAGGTGGTACTCGTACTGCTCGCCTCATCGAGAGGAATCCAAATATATGAGTTGTTAAGCTATGGTATATGAAATGGACGAGCGACCAATAAAACAGCATGTATTATGGGGTTGAATGCTTTTTGCTATGCACAAAATAAAACAAAAGCAGTCATGCAAATATCTGAATTTTCACAGCACAGCAAAATCAGTTGCACCATTCAATTCCGCTCGTCCAGACGGGTAGAATTCAATCACATTTATTCGATGCGACGTTTCTTATGGGATTTAATAAGCGACACCATTTTGACCCCAAACCGAGAGGATTCTGGGATGTTTGTGGTTTTTTGGTAATAACTCTGGAAGGAAACGTCGCAGAACCATCAAGGTGGTACTCGTACTGCTCGCCTCGTCGAGAGGAATCCAAATATATGAATGGTCAAGCTATGTGATATGAAATGGACGAGCGACCAATAAAACAGCATGTATTATGGGGTTGAATGCTTTTTGCTATTCACAAAATAAAACAAAAGCAGTCATGCAAATATCTGAATTTTCACAGCACAGCAAAATCAGTTGCACCATTCAATTCCGCTCGTCCAGACGGGGAGAATTCAATCACATTCATTCGATGCGACGTTTTTTATGGGATTTAATGAGCAACAACATTTTGACCCCAAATCGAGAGGATTCTGGGATGTTTGTGTTTTTTTGGTAATAACTCTGGAAGGAAACGTCGCAGACCCAGCAACGTGGTACTCGTACTGCTCGCTTCGTCGAGAGGAATCCAAATATATGAATGGTTAATCTATGGGATATGAAATGGACGAGCGACCAATAAAACAGCATGTATTATGGGGTTGAATGCTTTTTGCTATTCACAAAATAAAACAAAAGCAGTCATGCAAATATCTGAATTTTCACAGCACAGCAAAATCAGTTGCACCATTCAATTCCGCTCGTCCAGACGGGGAGAATTCAATCACATTCATTCGATGCGACGTTTCTTATGGGATTTAATAAGCGACAACATTTTGACCCCAAACCGAGAGGATTCTGGGATGTTTGTGTTTTTTTGGTAATAACTCTGGAAGGAAACGTCGCAGACCCATCATGGTGGTACTCGTACTGCTCGACTCGTCGAGAGGAATCCAAATATATGAGTGGTTAAGCTATGGGATATGAAATGGACGAGCGACCAATAAAACAACATGTATTATGGGGTTGAATGCGTTTTGCTATTCACAAAATAAAACAAAAGCAGTCATGCAAATATCTGATTTAACACAGCACAGCAAAATCAGTTGCACCATTCAATTCCGCTCGTCCAGACGGGGAGAATTCAATCACATTTATTCGATGCGACGTTTCTTATGGGATTTAATAAGCGACAACATTTTGACCCCAAACCGAGAGGATTCTGGGATGTTTGTGGTTTTTTGGTAATAACTCTGGAAGTAAACGTCGCAGACCCATCAAGGTGGTACTCGTACTGCTCGCCTCATCGATAGGAATCCAAATATGTGAGTTGTTAAGCTATGGGATATGAAATGGACGAGCGACCAATAAAACAGCATGTATTATGGGGTTGATCTGCTTTTTGCTATTCACAAAATAAAACAAAAGCAGTCATGCAAATATCTGAATTTTCACAGCACAGCAAAATCAGTTGCACCATTCAATTCCGCTCGTCCAGACGGGTAGAATTCAATCACATTTATTCGATGCGACGTTTCTTATGGGATTTAATAAGCGACACCATTTTGACCCCAAACCGAGAGGATTCTGGGATGTTTGTGGTTTTTTGGTAATAACTCTGGAAGGAAACGTCGCAGACCCATCAAGGTGGTACTCGTACTGCTCGCCTCATCGAGAGGAATCCAAATATATGAGTGTTTCAGCTATGGGATATGAAATGGACGAGCGACCAATAAAACAGCATGTATTATGGGGTTGAATGCTTTTTGTTATTCACAAAATAAAACAAATGCAGTCATGCAAATATTTGAATTTTCACAGCACAGCAAAATCAGTTGCACCATTCAATTCCGCTCGTCCAGTCGGGGAGAATTCAATCACATTTATTCGATGCGACGTTTCTTATGGGATTTAATAAGCGACAACATTTTGAACCCAAACCGAGAGGATTCTGGGATGTTTGTGTTTTTTTGGTAATAACTCTGGAAGGAAACGTCGCAGACCGATCAAGGTGGTACTCGTACTGCTCGCCTCGTCGAGCGGAATCCAAATATATGAGTGTTTCAGCTATGGGATATGAAATGGACGAGCGACCAATAAAACAACATGTATTATGGAGTTAAATGCTTTTTGCTATTCACAAAACAAAACAAAAGCAGTCATGCAAATATCTGAATTTTCACAGCACAGAAAAATCAGTTGCACCATTCAATTCCGCTCGTCCAGACGGAGAGAATTCAATCACATTCATTCGATGCGACGTTTTTTATGGGATTTAATGAGCAACAACATTTTGACCCCAAATCGAGAGGATTCTGGGATGTTTGTGTTTTTTTGGTAATAACTCTGGAAGGAAACGTCGCAGACCCAGCAACGTGGTACTCGTACTGCTCGCTTCGTCGAGAGGAATCCAAATATATGAATGGTTAATCTATGGGATATGAAATGGACGAGCGACCAATAAAACAGCATGTATTATGGGGTTGAATGCTTTTTGCTATTCACAAAATAAAACAAAAGCAGTCATGCAAATATCTGAATTTTCACAGCACAGCAAAATCAGTTGCACCATTCAATTCCGCTCGTCCAGACGGGGAGAATTCAATCACATTCATTCGATGCGACGTTTCTTATGGGATTTAATAAGCGACAACATTTTGACCCCAAACCGAGAGGATTCTGGGATGTTTGTGTTTTTTTGGTAATAACTCTGGAAGGAAACGTCGCAGACCCATCATGGTGGTACTCGTACTGCTCGACTCGTCGAGAGGAATCCAAATATATGAGTGGTTAAGCTATGGGATATGAAATGGACGAGCGACCAATAAAACAACATGTATTATGGGGTTGAATGCGTTTTGCTATTCACAAAATAAAACAAAAGCAGTCATGCAAATATCTGATTTAACACAGCACAGCAAAATCAGTTGCACCATTCAATTCCGCTCGTCCAGACGGGGAGAATTCAATCACATTTATTCGATGCGACGTTTCTTATGGGATTTAATAAGCGACAACATTTTGACCCCAAACCGAGAGGATTCTGGGATGTTTGTGGTTTTTTGGTAATAACTCTGGAAGTAAACGTCGCAGACCCATCAAGGTGGTACTCGTACTGCTCGCCTCATCGATAGGAATCCAAATATGTGAGTTGTTAAGCTATGGGATATGAAATGGACGAGCGACCAATAAAACAGCATGTATTATGGGGTTGATCTGCTTTTTGCTATTCACAAAATAAAACAAAAGCAGTCATGCAAATATCTGAATTTTCACAGCACAGCAAAATCAGTTGCACCATTCAATTCCGCTCGTCCAGACGGGTAGAATTCAATCACATTTATTCGATGCGACGTTTCTTATGGGATTTAATAAGCGACACCATTTTGACCCCAAACCGAGAGGATTCTGGGATGTTTGTGGTTTTTTGGTAATAACTCTGGAAGGAAACGTCGCAGACCCATCAAGGTGGTACTCGTACTGCTCGCCTCATCGAGAGGAATCCAAATATATGAGTGTTTCAGCTATGGGATATGAAATGGACGAGCGACCAATAAAACAGCATGTATTATGGGGTTGAATGCTTTTTGTTATTCACAAAATAAAACAAATGCAGTCATGCAAATATTTGAATTTTCACAGCACAGCAAAATCAGTTGCACCATTCAATTCCGCTCGTCCAGTCGGGGAGAATTCAATCACATTTATTCGATGCGACGTTTCTTATGGGATTTAATAAGCGACAACATTTTGAACCCAAACCGAGAGGATTCTGGGATGTTTGTGTTTTTTTGGTAATAACTCTGGAAGGAAACGTCGCAGACCGATCAAGGTGGTACTCGTACTGCTCGCCTCGTCGAGCGGAATCCAAATATATGAGTGTTTCAGCTATGGGATATGAAATGGACGAGCGACCAATAAAACAACATGTATTATGGAGTTAAATGCTTTTTGCTATTCACAAAACAAAACAAAAGCAGTCATGCAAATATCTGAATTTTCACAGCACAGAAAAATCAGTTGCACCATTCAATTCCGCTCGTCCAGACGGAGAGAATTCAATCACATTCATTCGATGCGACGTTTCTTATGGGATTTAATGAGCGACAACATTTTGACCCCAAACCGAGAGGATTCTGGGATGTTTGTGTTTTTTTGGTAATAACTCTGGAAGGAAACGTCGCAGACCCATCAAGGTGGTACTCGTACTGCTCGCCTCATCGAGAGGAATCCAAATATATGAGTGTTTCAGCTATGGGATATGAAATGGACGAGCGACCAATAAAACAGCATGTATTATGGGGTTGAATGCTTTTTGTTATTTACAAAATAAAACAAATGCAGTCATGCAAATATTTGAATTTTCACAGCACAGCAAAATCAGTTGCACCATTCAATTCCGCTCGTCCAGTCGGGGAGAATTCAATCACATTTATTCGATGCGACGTTTCTTATGGGATTTAATAAGCGACAACATTTTGAACCCAAACCGAGAGGATTCTGGGATGTTTGTGTTTTTTTGGTAATAACTCTGGAAGGAAACGTCGCAGACCGATCAAGGTGGTACTCGTACTGCTCGCCTCGTCGAGCGGAATCCAAATATATGAGTGTTTCAGCTATGGGATATGAAATGGACGAGCGACCAATAAAACAACATGTATTATGGAGTTGAATGCTTTTTGCTATTCACAAAATAAAACAAAAGCAGTCATGTAAATATCTGAATTTTCACAGCACAGCAAAATCAGTTGCACCATTCAATTCCGCTCGTCCAGACGGGGAGAATTCAATCACATTTATTCGATGCGACGTTTCTTATGGGATTTAATAAGCGACAACATTTTGACCCCAAACCGAGAGGATTCTGGGATGTTTGTGGTTTTTTGGTAATAACTCTGGAAGTAAACGTCGCAGACCCATCAAGGTGGTACTCGTACTGCTCGCCTCATCGAGAGGAATCCATATATATGAGGTGTTAAGCTATGGGATATGAAATGGACGAGCGACCAATAAAACAGCATGTATTATGGGGTTGAATGCTTTTTGCTATTCACAAAACAAAACAAAAGCAGTCATGCAAATATCTGAATTTTCACAGCACAGAAAAATCAGTTGCACCATTCAATTCCGCTCGTCCAGACGGAGAGAATTCAATCACATTCATTCGATGCGACGTTTCTTATGGGATTTAATGAGCGACAACATTTTGACCCCAAACCGAGAGGATTCTGGGATGTTTGTGTTTTTTTGGTAATAACTCTGGAAGGAAACGTCGCAGACCCATCAAGGTGGTACTCGTACTGCTCGCCTCGTCGAGAGGAATCCAAATATATGAATGGTTAAGCTATGGGATTTGAAATGGACTAGCGACCAATAAAACAGCATGTATTATGGGGTTGAATGCTTTTTGTTACTCACAAAATAAAACAAATGCAGTCATGCAAATATTTGAATTTTCACAGCACAGCAAAATCAGTTGCACCATTCAATTCCGCTCGTCCAGACGGGGAGAATTCAATCACATTTATTCGATGGGACGTTTCTTATGGGATTTAATAAGCGACAACATTTTGACCCCAAACCGAGAGGATTCTGGGATGTTTGTGGTTTTTTGGTAATAACTCTGGAAGGAAACGTCGCAGACCCATCAAGGTGGTACTCGTACTGCTCGCCTCGTCGAGCGGAATCCAAATATATGAGTGATTCAGCTATGGGATATGAAATGGACGAGCGACCAATAAAACAACATGTATTATGGGGTTGAATGCTTTTTGCTATTCACAAAATAAAACAAAAGCAGTCATGTAAATATCTGAATTTTCACAGCACAGCAAAATCAGTTGCACCATTCAATTCCGCTCGTCCAGACGGGGAGAATTCAATCACATTTATTCGATGCGACGTTTCTTATGGGATTTAATAAGCGACAACATTTTGACCCCAAACCGAGAGGATTCTGGGATGTTTGTGGTTTTTTGGTAATAACTCTGGAAGTAAACGTCGCAGACCCATCAAGGTGGTACTCGTACTGCTCGCCTCATCGAGAGGAATCCAAATATATGAGTTGTTAAGCTATGGTATATGAAATGGACGAGCGACCAATAAAACAGCATGTATTATGGGGTTGAATGCTTTTTGCTATGCACAAAATAAAACAAAAGCAGTCATGCAAATATCTGAATTTTCACAGCACAGCAAAATCAGTTGCACCATTCAATTCCGCTCGTCCAGACGGGTAGAATTCAATCACATTTATTCGATGCGACGTTTCTTATGGGATTTAATAAGCGACACCATTTTGACCCCAAACCGAGAGGATTCTGGGATGTTTGTGGTTTTTTGGTAATAACTCTGGAAGGAAACGTCGCAGACCCATCAATGTGGTACTCGTACTGCTCGCCTCGTCGAGAGGAATCCAAATATATGAATGGTTAAGCTATGGGATTTGAAATGGACTAGCGACCAATAAAACAGCATGTATTATGGGGTTGAATGCTTTTTGTTATTCACAAAATAAAACAAAAGCAGTCATGCAAATATCTGAATTTTCACAGCACAGCAAAATCAGTTGCACCATTCAATTCCGCTCGTCCAGACAGGGAGAATTCAATCACATTCATTCGATGCGACGTTTTTTATGGGATTTAATGAGCAACAACATTTTGACCCCAAATCGAGAGGATTCTGGGATGTTTGTGTTTTTTTGGTAATAACTCTGGAAGGAAACGTCGCAGACCCAGCAACGTGGTACTCGTACTGCTCGCTTCGTCGAGAGGAATCCAAATATATGAATGGTTAATCTATGGGATATGAAATGGACGAGCGACCAATAAAACAGCATGTATTATGGGGTTGAATGCGTTTTGCTTTTCACAAAATAAAACAAAAGCAGTCATGCAAATATCTGAATTTTCACAGCACAGCAAAATCAGTTGCACCATTCAATTCCGCTCGTCCAGACGGGGAGAATTCAATCACATTCATTCGATGCGACGTTTCTTATGGGATTTAATAAGCGACAACATTTTGACCCCAAACCGAGAGGATTCTGGGATGTTTGTGGTTTTTTGGTAATAACTCTGGAAGGAAACGTCGCAGACCCATCATGGTGGTACTCGTACTGCTCGACTCGTCGAGAGGAATCCAAATATATGAGTGGTTAAGCTATGGTATATGAAATGGACGAGCGACCAATAAAACAACATGTATTATGGGGTTGAATGCGTTTTGCTTTTCACAAAATAAAACAAAAGCAGTCATGCAAATATCTGATGGAACACAGCACAGCAAAATCAGTTGCACCATTCAATTCCGCTCGTCCAGACGGGGAGAATTCAATCACATTTATTCGATGCGACGTTTCTTATGGGATTTAATAAGCGACAACATTTTGACCCCAAACCGAGAGGATTCTGGGATGTTTGTGGTTTTTTGGTAATAACTCTGGAAGTAAACGTCGCAGACCCATCAAGGTGGTACTCGTACTGCTCGCCTCATCGAGAGGAATCCAAATATGTGAGTTGTTAAGCTATGGGATATGAAATGGACGAGCGACCAATAAAACAGCATGTATTATGGGGTTGAATGCTTTTTGCTATTCACAAAATAAAACAAAAGCAGTCATGCAAATATCTGAATTTTCACAGCACAGCAAAATCAGTTGCACCATTCAATTCCGCTCGTCCAGACGGGTAGAATTCAATCACATTTATTCGATGCGACGCTTCTTATGGGATTTAATAAGCGACACCATTTTGACCCCAAACCGAGAGGATTCTGGGATGTTTGTGGTTTTTTGGTAATAACTCTGGAAGGAAACGTCGCAGACCCATCAAGGTGGTACTCGTACTGCTCGCCTCATCGAGAGGAATCCAAATATATGAGTGTTTCAGCTATGGGATATGAAATGGACGAGCGACCAATAAAACAGCATGTATTATGGGGTTGAATGCTTTTTGTTATTCACAAAATAAAACAAATGCAGTCATGCAAATATTTGAATTTTCACAGCACAGCAAAATCAGTTGCACCATTCAATTCCGCTCGTCCAGTCGGGGAGAATTCAATCACATTTATTCGATGCGACGTTTCTTATGGGATTTAATAAGCGACAACATTTTGACCCCAAACCGAGAGGATTCTGGGATGTTTGTGTTTTTTTGGTAATAACTCTGGAAGGAAACGTCGCAGACCG
The DNA here is from genome assembly GCF_048934315.1 of Petromyzon marinus. Classification (NCBI taxonomy): domain Eukaryota; kingdom Metazoa; phylum Chordata; class Hyperoartia; order Petromyzontiformes; family Petromyzontidae; genus Petromyzon; species Petromyzon marinus. Next base: position 16,821,989 of record NC_133725.1, on the reverse strand, counting down.
ATCAAGGTGGTACTCGTACTGCTCGCCTCGTCGAGCGGAATCCAAATATATGAGTGTTTCAGCTATGGGATATGAAATGGACGAGCGACCAATAAAACAACATGTATTATGGAGTTGAATGCTTTTTGCTATTCACAAAATAAAACAAAAGCAGTCATGTAAATATCTGAATTTTCACAGCACAGCAAAATCAGTTGCACCATTCAATTCCGCTCGTCCAGACGGGGAGAATTCAATCACATTTATTCGATGCGACGTTTCTTATGGGATTTAATAAGCGACAACATTTTGACCCCAAACCGAGAGGATTCTGGGATGTTTGTGGTTTTTTGGTAATAACTCTGGAAGTAAACGTCGCAGACCCATCAAGGTGGTACTCGTACTGCTCGCCTCATCGAGAGGAATCCAAATATATGCGTGTTTCAGCTATGGGATTTGAAATGGACTAGCGACCAATAAAACAGCATGTATTATGGGGTTGAATGCTTTTTGTTATTCACAAAATAAAACAAAAGCAGTCATGCAAATATCTGAATTTTCACAGCACAGCAAAATCAGTTGCACCATTCAATTCCGCTCGTCCAGACGGGGAGAATTCAATCACATTCATTCGATGCGACGTTTTTTATGGGATTTAATGAGCAACAACATTTTGACCCCAAATCGAGAGGATTCTGGGATGTTTGTGTTTTTTTGGTAATAACTCTGGAAGGAAACGTCGCAGACCCAGCAACGTGGTACTCGTACTGCTCGCTTCGTCGAGAGGAATCCAAATATATGAATGGTTAATCTATGGGATATGAAATGGACGAGCGACCAATAAAACAGCATGTATTATGGGGTTGAATGCGTTTTGCTTTTCACAAAATAAAACAAAAGCAGTCATGCAAATATCTGAATTTTCACAGCACAGCAAAATCAGTTGCACCATTCAATTCCGCTCGTCCAGACGGGGAGAATTCAATCACATTCATTCGATGCGACGTTTCTTATGGGATTTAATAAGCGACAACATTTTGACCCCAAACCGAGAGGATTCTGGGATGTTTGTGGTTTTTTGGTAATAACTCTGGAAGGAAACGTCGCAGACCCATCATGGTGGTACTCGTACTGCTCGACTCGTCGAGAGGAATCCAAATATATGAGTGGTTAAGCTATGGTATATGAAATGGACGAGCGACCAATAAAACAACATGTATTATGGGGTTGAATGCGTTTTGCTTTTCACAAAATAAAACAAAAGCAGTCATGCAAATATCTGATGGAACACAGCACAGCAAAATCAGTTGGACCATTCAATTCCGCTCGTCTAGACGGGGAGAATTCAATCACATTTATTCGATGCGACGTTTCTTATGGGATTTAATAAGCGACAACATTTTGACCCCAAACCGAGAGGATTCTGGGATGTTTGTGGTTTTTTGGTAATAACTCTGGAAGTAAACGTCGCAGACCCATCAAGGTGGTACTCGTACTGCTCGCCTCATCGAGAGGAATCCAAATATGTGAGTTGTTAAGCTATGGGATATGAAATGGACGAGCGACCAATAAAACAGCATGTATTATGGGGTTGAATGCTTTTTGTTATTCACAAAATAAAACAAATGCAGTCATGCAAATATTTGAATTTTCACAGCACAGCAAAATCAGTTGCACCATTCAATTCTGCTCGTCCAGTCGGGGAGAATTCAATCACATTTATTCGATGCGACGTTTCTTATGGGATTTAATAAGCGACAACATTTTGACCCCAAACCGAGAGGATTCTGGGATGTTTGTGTTTTTTTGGTAATAACTCTGGAAGGAAACGTCGCAGACCGATCAAGGTGGTACTCGTACTGCTCGCCTCGTCGAGCGGAATCCAAATATATGAGTGTTTCAGCTATGGGATATGAAATGGACGAGCGACCAATAAAACAACATGTATTATGGAGTTGAATGCTTTTTGCTATTCACAAAATAAAACAAAAGCAGTCATGTAAATATCTGAATTTTCACAGCACAGCAAAATCAGTTGCACCATTCAATTCCGCTCGTCCAGATGGGGAGAATTCAATCACATTTATTCGATGCGACGTTTCTTATGGGATTTAATAAGCGACAACATTTTGACCCCAAACCGAGAGGATTCTGGGATGTTTGTGGTTTTTTGGTAATAACTCTGGAAGTAAACGTCGCAGACCCATCAAGGTGGTACTCGTACTGCTCGCCTCATCGAGAGGAATCCAAATATATGAGTGTTTCAGCTATGGGGTATGAAATGGACGAGCGACCAATAAAACAGCATGTATTATGGGGTTGAATGCTTTTTGCTATTCACAAAATAAAACAAAAGCAGTCATGCAAATATCTGAATTTTCACAGCACAGCAAAATCAGTTGCACCATTCAATTCCGCTCGTCCAGTCGGGGAGAATTCAATCACATTTATTCGATGCGACGTTTCTTATGGGATTTAATAAGCGACAACATTTTGACCCCAAACCGAGAGGATTCTGGGATGTTTGTGTTTTTTTGGTAATAACTCTGGAAGGAAACGTCGCAGACCGATCAAGGTGGTACTCGTACTGCTCGCCTCGTCGAGCGGAATCCAAATATATGAGTGTTTCAGCTATGGGATATGAAATGGACGAGCGACCAATAAAACAACATGTATTATGGAGTTGAATGCTTTTTGCTATTCACAAAATAAAACAAAAGCAGTCATGTAAATATCTGAATTTTCACAGCACAGCAAAATCAGTTGCACCATTCAATTCCGCTCGTCCAGACGGGGAGAATTCAATCACATTTATTCGATGCGACGTTTCTTATGGGATTTAATAAGCGACAACATTTTGACCCCAAACCGAGAGGATTCTGGGATGTTTGTGGTTTTTTGGTAATAACTCTGGAAGGAAACGTCGCAGACCCATCAAGGTGGTACTCGTACTGCTCGCCTCATCGAGAGGAATCCAAATATATGAGTGTTTCAGCTATGGGATATGAAATGGACGAGCGACCAATAAAACAGCATGTATTATGGGGTTGAATGCTTTTTGCTATTCACAAAATAAAACAAAAGCAGTCATGCAAATATCTGAATTTTCACAGCACAGCAAAATCAGTTGCACCATTCAATTCCACTCGTCCAGTCGGGGAGAATTCAATCAAATTTATTCGATGCGACGTTTCTTATGGGATTTAATAAGCGACAACATTTTGACCCCAAACCGAGAGGATTCTGGGATGTTTGTGTTTTTTTGGTAATAACTCTGGAAGGAAACGTCGCAGACCGATCAAGGTGGTACTCGTACTGCTCGCCTCGTCGAGCGGAATCCAAATATATGAGTGTTTCAGCTATGGGATATGAAATGGACGAGCGACCAATAAAACAACATGTATTATGGAGTTGAATGCTTTTTGCTATTCACAAAATAAAACAAAAGCAGTCATGTAAATATCTGAATTTTCACAGCACAGCAAAATCAGTTGCACCATTCAATTCCGCTCGTCCAGACGGGGAGAATTCAATCACATTTATTCGATGCGACGTTTCTTATGGGATTTAATAAGCGACAACATTTTGACCCCAAACCGAGAGGATTCTGGGATGTTTGTGGTTTTTTGGTAATAACTCTGGAAGGAAACGTCGCAGACCCATCAAGGTGGTACTCGTACTGCTCGCCTCGTCGAGCGGAATCAAAATATATGAGTGATTCAGCTATGGGATATGAAATGGACGAGCGACCAATAAAACAACATGTATTATGGGGTTGAATGCTTTTTGCTATTCACAAAATAAAACAAAAGCAGTCATGTAAATATCTGAATTTTCACAGCACAGCAAAATCAGTTGCACCATTCAATTCCGCTCGTCCAGACGGGGAGAATTCAATCACATTTATTCGATGCGACGTTTCTTATGGGATTTAATAAGCGACAACATTTTGACCCCAAACCGAGAGGATTCTGGGATGTTTGTGGTTTTTTGGTAATAACTCTGGAAGGAAACGTCCCAGACCCATCAAGGTGGTACTCGTACTGCTCGCCTCATCGAGAGGAATCCAAATATATGAGTGTTTCAGCTATGGGATATGAAATGGACGAGCGACCAATAAAACAGCATGTATTATGGGGTTGAATGCGTTTTGCTATTCACAAAATAAAACAAAAGCAGTCATGCAAATATCTGAATTTTCACAGCACAGTAAAATCAGTTGCACCATTCAATTCCGCTCGTCCAGACGGGTAGAATTCAATCACATTTATTCGATGCGACGTTTCTTATGGGATTTAATAAGCGACACCATTTTGACCCCAAACCGAGAGGATTCTGGGATGTTTGTGTTTTTTTGGTAATAACTCTGGAAGGAAACGTCGCAGACCGATCAAGGTGGTACTCGTACTGCTCGCCTCGTCGAGCGGAATCCAAATATATGAGTGTTTCAGCTATGGGATATGAAATGGACGAGCGACCAATAAAACAACATGTATTATGGAGTTGAATGCTTTTTGCTATTCACAAAATAAAACAAAAGCAGTCATGTAAATATCTGAATTTTCACAGCACAGCAAAATCAGTTGCACCATTCAATTCCGCTCGTCCAGACGGGGAGAATTCAATCACATTTATTCGATGCGACGTTTCTTATGGGATTTAATAAGCGACAACATTTTGACCCCAAACCGAGAGGATTCTGGGATGTTTGTGGTTTTTTGGTAATAACTCTGGAAGGAAACGTCGCAGACCCATCAAGGTGGTACTCGTACTGCTCGCCTCGTCGAGCGGAATCAAAATATATGAGTGATTCAGCTATGGGATATGAAATGGACGAGCGACCAATAAAACAACATGTATTATGGGGTTGAATGCTTTTTGCTATTCACAAAATAAAACAAAAGCAGTCATGTAAATATCTGAATTTTCACAGCACAGCAAAATCAGTTGCACCATTCAATTCCGCTCGTCCAGACGGGGAGAATTCAATCACATTTATTCGATGCGACGTTTCTTATGGGATTTAATAAGCGACAACATTTTGACCCCAAACCGAGAGGATTCTGGGATGTTTGTGGTTTTTTGGTAATAACTCTGGAAGGAAACGTCCCAGACCCATCAAGGTGGTACTCGTACTGCTCGCCTCATCGAGAGGAATCCAAATATATGAGTGTTTCAGCTATGGGATATGAAATGGACGAGCGACCAATAAAACAGCATGTATTATGGGGTTGAATGCGTTTTGCTATTCACAAAATAAAACAAAAGCAGTCATGCAAATATCTGAATTTTCACAGCACAGCAAAATCAGTTGCACCATTCAATTCCGCTCGTCCAGACGGGTAGAATTCAATCACATTTATTCGATGCGACGTTTCTTATGGGATTTAATAAGCGACACCATTTTGACCCCAAACCGAGAGGATTCTGGGATGTTTGTGGTTTTTTGGTAATAACTCTGGAAGGAAACGTCGCAGACCCATCAAGGTGGTACTCGTACTGCTCGCCTCATCGAGAGGAATCCAAATATATGAGTGTTTCAGCTATGGGATATGAAATGGACGAGCGACCAATAAAACAGCATGTATTATGGGGTTGAATGCTTTTTGTTATTCACAAAATAAAACAAATGCAGTCATGCAAATATTTGAATTTTCACAGCACAGCAAAATCAGTTGCACCATTCAATTCCGCTCGTCCAGTCGGGGAGAATTCAATCACATTTATTCGATGCGACGTTTCTTATGGGATTTAATAAGCGACAACATTTTGACCCCAAACCGAGAGGATTCTGGGATGTTTGTGTTTTTTTGGTAATAACTCTGGAAGGAAACGTCGCAGACCGATCAAGGTGGTACTCGTACTGCTCGCCTCGTCGAGCGGAATCCAAATATATGAGTGTTTCAGCTATGGGATATGAAATGGACGAGCGACCAATAAAACAACATGTATTATGGAGTTGAATGCTTTTTGCTATTCACAAAATAAAACAAAAGCAGTCATGTAAATATCTGAATTTTCACAGCACAGCAAAATCAGTTGCACCATTCAATTCCGCTCGTCCAGACGGGGAGAATTCAATCACATTTATTCGATGCGACGTTTCTTATGGGATTTAATAAGCGACAACATTTTGACCCCAAACCGAGAGGATTCTGGGATGTTTGTGGTTTTTTGGTAATAACTCTGGAAGTAAACGTCGCAGACCCATCAAGGTGGTACTCGTACTGCTCGCCTCATCGAGAGGAATCCATATATATGAGTTGTTAAGCTATGGGATATGAAATGGACGAGCGACCAATAAAACAGCATGTATTATGGGGTTGAATGCTTTTTGCTATTCACAAAACAAAACAAAAGCAGTCATGCAAATATCTGAATTTTCACAGCACATCAAAATCAGTTGCACCATTCAATTCCGCTCGTCCAGACGGGGAGAATTCAATCACATTCATTCGATGCGACGTTTCTTATGGGATTTAATGAGCGACAACATTTTGACCCCAAACCGAGAGGATTCTGGGATGTTTGTGGTTTTTTGGTAATAACTCTGGAAGGAAACGTCGCAGACCCATCAAGGTGGTACTCGTACTGCTCGCCTCGTCGAGCGGAATCCAAATATATGAGTGATTCAGCTATGGGATATGAAATGGACGAGCGACCAATAAAACAACATGTATTATGGGGTTGAATGCTTTTTGCTATTCACAAAATAAAACAAAAGCAGTCATGTAAATATCTGAATTTTCACAGCACAGCAAAATCAGTTGCACCATTCAATTCCGCTCGTCCAGACGGGGAGAATTCAATCACATTTATTCGATGCGACGTTTCTTATGGGATTTAATAAGCGACAACATTTTGACCCCAAACCGAGAGGATTCTGGGATGTTTGTGGTTTTTTGGTAATAACTCTGGAAGTAAACGTCGCAGACCCATCAAGGTGGTACTCGTACTGCTCGCCTCATCGAGAGGAATCCAAATATATGAGTTGTTAAGCTATGGTATATGAAATGGACGAGCGACCAATAAAACAGCATGTATTATGGGGTTGAATGCTTTTTGCTATGCACAAAATAAAACAAAAGCAGTCATGCAAATATCTGAATTTTCACAGCACAGCAAAATCAGTTGCACCATTCAATTCCGCTCGTCCAGACGGGTAGAATTCAATCACATTTATTCGATGCGACGTTTCTTATGGGATTTAATAAGCGACACCATTTTGACCCCAAACCGAGAGGATTCTGGGATGTTTGTGGTTTTTTGGTAATAACTCTGGAAGGAAACGTCGCAGAACCATCAAGGTGGTACTCGTACTGCTCGCCTCGTCGAGAGGAATCCAAATATATGAATGGTCAAGCTATGTGATATGAAATGGACGAGCGACCAATAAAACAGCATGTATTATGGGGTTGAATGCTTTTTGCTATTCACAAAATAAAACAAAAGCAGTCATGCAAATATCTGAATTTTCACAGCACAGCAAAATCAGTTGCACCATTCAATTCCGCTCGTCCAGACGGGGAGAATTCAATCACATTCATTCGATGCGACGTTTTTTATGGGATTTAATGAGCAACAACATTTTGACCCCAAATCGAGAGGATTCTGGGATGTTTGTGTTTTTTTGGTAATAACTCTGGAAGGAAACGTCGCAGACCCAGCAACGTGGTACTCGTACTGCTCGCTTCGTCGAGAGGAATCCAAATATATGAATGGTTAATCTATGGGATATGAAATGGACGAGCGACCAATAAAACAGCATGTATTATGGGGTTGAATGCTTTTTGCTATTCACAAAATAAAACAAAAGCAGTCATGCAAATATCTGAATTTTCACAGCACAGCAAAATCAGTTGCACCATTCAATTCCGCTCGTCCAGACGGGGAGAATTCAATCACATTCATTCGATGCGACGTTTCTTATGGGATTTAATAAGCGACAACATTTTGACCCCAAACCGAGAGGATTCTGGGATGTTTGTGTTTTTTTGGTAATAACTCTGGAAGGAAACGTCGCAGACCCATCATGGTGGTACTCGTACTGCTCGACTCGTCGAGAGGAATCCAAATATATGAGTGGTTAAGCTATGGGATATGAAATGGACGAGCGACCAATAAAACAACATGTATTATGGGGTTGAATGCGTTTTGCTATTCACAAAATAAAACAAAAGCAGTCATGCAAATATCTGATTTAACACAGCACAGCAAAATCAGTTGCACCATTCAATTCCGCTCGTCCAGACGGGGAGAATTCAATCACATTTATTCGATGCGACGTTTCTTATGGGATTTAATAAGCGACAACATTTTGACCCCAAACCGAGAGGATTCTGGGATGTTTGTGGTTTTTTGGTAATAACTCTGGAAGTAAACGTCGCAGACCCATCAAGGTGGTACTCGTACTGCTCGCTTCATCGATAGGAATCCAAATATGTGAGTTGTTAAGCTATGGGATATGAAATGGACGAGCGACCAATAAAACAGCATGTATTATGGGGTTGATCTGCTTTTTGCTATTCACAAAATAAAACAAAAGCAGTCATGCAAATATCTGAATTTTCACAGCACAGCAAAATCAGTTGCACCATTCAATTCCGCTCGTCCAGACGGGTAGAATTCAATCACATTTATTCGATGCGACGTTTCTTATGGGATTTAATAAGCGACACCATTTTGACCCCAAACCGAGAGGATTCTGGGATGTTTGTGGTTTTTTGGTAATAACTCTGGAAGGAAACGTCGCAGACCCATCAAGGTGGTACTCGTACTGCTCGCCTCATCGAGAGGAATCCAAATATATGAGTGTTTCAGCTATGGGATATGAAATGGACGAGCGACCAATAAAACAGCATGTATTATGGGGTTGAATGCTTTTTGTTATTCACAAAATAAAACAAATGCAGTCATGCAAATATTTGAATTTTCACAGCACAGCAAAATCAGTTGCACCATTCAATTCCGCTCGTCCAGTCGGGGAGAATTCAATCACATTTATTCGATGCGACGTTTCTTATGGGATTTAATAAGCGACAACATTTTGAACCCAAACCGAGAGGATTCTGGGATGTTTGTGTTTTTTTGGTAATAACTCTGGAAGGAAACGTCGCAGACCGATCAAGGTGGTACTCGTACTGCTCGCCTCGTCGAGCGGAATCCAAATATATGAGTGTTTCAGCTATGGGATATGAAATGGACGAGCGACCAATAAAACAACATGTATTATGGAGTTGAATGCTTTTTGCTATTCACAAAACAAAACAAAAGCAGTCATGCAAATATCTGAATTTTCACAGCACAGAAAAATCAGTTGCACCATTCAATTCCGCTCGTCCAGACGGAGAGAATTCAATCACATTCATTCGATGCGACGTTTCTTATGGGATTTAATGAGCGACAACATTTTGACCCCAAACCGAGAGGATTCTGGGATGTTTGTGTTTTTTTGGTAATAACTCTGGAAGGAAACGTCGCAGACCCATCAAGGTGGTACTCGTACTGCTCGCCTCATCGAGAGGAATCCAAATATATGAGTGTTTCAGCTATGGGATATGAAATGGACGAGCGACCAATAAAACAGCATGTATTATGGGGTTGAATGCTTTTTGTTATTTACAAAATAAAACAAATGCAGTCATGCAAATATTTGAATTTTCACAGCACAGCAAAATCAGTTGCACCATTCAATTCCGCTCGTCCAGTCGGGGAGAATTCAATCACATTTATTCGATGCGACGTTTCTTATGGGATTTAATAAGCGACAACATTTTGAACCCAAACCGAGAGGATTCTGGGATGTTTGTGTTTTTTTGGTAATAACTCTGGAAGGAAACGTCGCAGACCGATCAAGGTGGTACTCGTACTGCTCGCCTCGTCGAGCGGAATCCAAATATATGAGTGTTTCAGCTATGGGATATGAAATGGACGAGCGACCAATAAAACAACATGTATTATGGAGTTGAATGCTTTTTGCTATTCACAAAATAAAACAAAAGCAGTCATGTAAATATCTGAATTTTCACAGCACAGCAAAATCAGTTGCACCATTCAATTCCGCTCGTCCAGACGGGGAGAATTCAATCACATTTATTCGATGCGACGTTTCTTATGGGATTTAATAAGCGACAACATTTTGACCCCAAACCGAGAGGATTCTGGGATGTTTGTGGTTTTTTGGTAATAACTCTGGAAGTAAACGTCGCAGACCCATCAAGGTGGTACTCGTACTGCTCGCCTCATCGAGAGGAATCCATATATATGAGGTGTTAAGCTATGGGATATGAAATGGACGAGCGACCAATAAAACAGCATGTATTATGGGGTTGAATGCTTTTTGCTATTCACAAAACAAAACAAAAGCAGTCATGCAAATATCTGAATTTTCACAGCACATAAAAATCAGTTGCACCATTCAATTCCGCTCGTCCAGACGGAGAGAATTCAATCACATTCATTCGATGCGACGTTTCTTATGGGATTTAATGAGCGACAACATTTTGACCCCAAACCGAGAGGATTCTGGGATGTTTGTGTTTTTTTGGTAATAACTCTGGAAGGAAACGTCGCAGACCCATCAAGGTGGTACTCGTACTGCTCGCCTCGTCGAGAGGAATCCAAATATATGAATGGTTAAGCTATGGGATTTGAAATGGACTAGCGACCAATAAAACAGCATGTATTATGGGGTTGAATGCTTTTTGTTACTCACAAAATAAAACAAATGCAGTCATGCAAATATTTGAATTTTCACAGCACAGCAAAATCAGTTGCACCATTCAATTCCGCTCGTCCAGACGGGGAGAATTCAATCACATTTATTCGATGGGACGTTTCTTATGGGATTTAATAAGCGACAACATTTTGACCCCAAACCGAGAGGATTCTGGGATGTTTGTGGTTTTTTGGTAATAACTCTGGAAGGAAACGTCGCAGACCCATCAAGGTGGTACTCGTACTGCTCGCCTCGTCGAGCGGAATCCAAATATATGAGTGATTCAGCTATGGGATATGAAATGGACGAGCGACCAATAAAACAACATGTATTATGGGGTTGAATGCTTTTTGCTATTCACAAAATAAAACAAAAGCAGTCATGTAAATATCTGAATTGTCACAGCACAGCAAAATCAGTTGCACCATTCAATTCCGCTCGTCCAGACGGGGAGAATTCAATCACATTTATTCGATGCGACGTTTCTTATGGGATTTAATAAGCGACAACATTTTGACCCCAAACCGAGAGGATTCTGGGATGTTTGTGGTTTTTTGGTAATAACTCTGGAAGTAAACGTCGCAGACCCATCAAGGTGGTACTCGTACTGCTCGCCTCATCGAGAGGAATCCAAATATATGAGTTGTTAAGCTATGGTATATGAAATGGACGAGCGACCAATAAAACAGCATGTATTATGGTTTTGAATGCTTTTTGCTATGCACAAAATAAAACAAAAGCAGTCATGCAAATATCTGAATTTTCACAGCACAGCAAAATCAGTTGCACCATTCAATTCCGCTCGTCCAGACGGGTAGAATTCAATCACATTTATTCGATGCGACGTTTCTTATGGGATTTAATAAGCGACACCATTTTGACCCCAAACCGAGAGGATTCTGGGATGTTTGTGGTTTTTTGGTAATAACTCTGGAAGGAAACGTCGCAGACCCATCAAGGTGGTACTCGTACTGCTCGCCTCGTCGAGAGGAATCCAAATATATGAATGGTTAAGCTATGGGATTTGAAATGGACTAGCGACCAATAAAACAGCATGTATTATGGGGTTGAATGCTTTTTGTTATTCACAAAATAAAACAAAAGCAGTCATGCAAATATCTGAATTTTCACAGCACAGCAAAATCAGTTGCACCATTCAATTCCGCTCGTCCAGACGGGGAGAATTCAATCACATTCATTCGATGCGACGTTTTTTATGGGATTTAATGAGCAACAACATTTTGACCCCAAATCGAGAGGATTCTGGGATGTTTGTGTTTTTTTGGTAATAACTCTGGAAGGAAACGTCGCAGACCCAGCAACGTGGTACTCGTACTGCTCGCTTCGTCGAGAGGAATCCAAATATATGAATGGTTAATCTATGGGATATGAAATGGACGAGCGACCAATAAAACAGCATGTATTATGGGGTTGAATGCTTTTTGCTATTCACAAAATAAAACAAAAGCAGTCATGCAAATATCTGAATTTTCAGAGCACAGCAAAATCAGTTGCACCATTCAATTCCGCTCGTCCAGACGGGGAGAATTCAATCACATTCATTCGATGCGACGTTTCTTATGGGATTTAATAAGCGACAACATTTTGACCCCAAACCGAGAGGATTCTGGGATGTTTGTGGTTTTTTGGTAATAACTCTGGAAGGAAACGTCGCAGACCCATCATGGTGGTACTCGTACTGCTCGACTCGTCGAGAGGAATCCAAATATATGAGTGGTTAAGCTATGGTATATGAAATGGACGAGCGACCAATAAAACAACATGTATTATGGGGTTGAATGCGTTTTGCTATTCACAAAATAAAACAAAAGCAGTCATGTAAATATCTGAATTTTCACAGCACAGCAAAATCAGTTGCACCATTCAATTCCGCTCGTCCAGACGGGGAGAATTCAATCACATTTATTCGATGCGACGTTTCTTATAGGATTTAATAAGCGACAACATTTTGACCCCAAACCGAGAGGATTCTGGGATGTTTGTGGTTTTTTGGTAATAACTCTGGAAGTAAACGTCGCAGACCCATCAAGGTGGTACTCGTACTGCTCGCCTCATCGAGAGGAATCCAAATATGTGAGTTGTTAAGCTATGGGATATGAAATGGACGAGCGACCAATAAAACAGCATGTATTATGGGGTTGAATGCTTTTTGCTATTCACAAAATAAAACAAAAGCAGTCATGCAAATATCTGAATTTTCACAGCACAGCAAAATCAGTTGCACCATTCAATTCCGCTCGTCCAGACGGGTAGAATTCAATCACATTTATTCGATGCGACGTTTCTTATGGGATTTAATAAGCGACACCATTTTGACCCCAAACCGAGAGGATTCTGGGATGTTTGTGGTTTTTTGGTAATAACTCTGGAAGGAAACGTCGCAGACCCATCAAGGTGGTACTCGTACTGCTCGCCTCATCGAGAGGAATCCAAATATATGAGTGTTTCAGCTATGGGATATGAAATGGACGAGCGACCAATAAAACAGCATGTATTATGGGGTTGAATGCTTTTTGTTATTCACAAAATAAAACAAATGCAGTCATGCAAATATTTGAATTTTCACAGCACAGCAAAATCAGTTGCACCATTCAATTCCGCTCGTCCAGACGGAGAGAATTCAATCACATTCATTCGATGCGACGTTTATTATGGGATTTAATAAGCGACAACATTTTGACCCCAAACCGAGAGGATTCTGGGATGTTTGTGTTTTTTTGGTAATAACTCTGGAAGGAAACGTCGCAGACCGATCAAGGTGGTACTCGTACTGCTCGCCTCGTCGAGCGGAATCCAAATATATGAGTGTTTCAGCTATGGGATATGAAATGGACGAGCGACCAATAAAACAACATGTATTATGGAGTTGAATGCTTTTTGCTATTCACAAAATAAAACAAAAGCAGTCATGTAAATATCTGAATTTTCACAGCACAGCAAAATCAGTTGCACCATTCAATTCCGCTCGTCCAGACGGGGAGAATTCAATCACATTTATTCGATGCGACGTTTCTTATGGGATTTAATAAGCGACAACATTTTGACCCCAAACCGAGAGGATTCTGGGATGTTTGTGGTTTTTTGGTAATAACTCTGGAAGTAAACGTCGCAGACCCATCAAGGTGGTACTCGTACTGCTCGCCTCATCGAGAGGAATCCATATATATGAGTTGTTAAGCTATGGGATATGAAATGGACGAGCGACCAATAAAACAGCATGTATTATGGGGTTGAATGCTTTTTTGCTATTCACAAAACAAAACAAAAGCAGTCATGCAAATATCTGAATTTTCACAGCACAGCAAAATCAGTTGCACCATTCAATTCCGCTCGTCCAGACGGGGAGAATTCAATCACATTCATTCGATGCGACGTTTTTTATGGGATTTAATGAGCAACAACATTTTGACCCCAAATCGAGAGGATTCTGGGATGTTTGTGTTTTTTTGGTAATAACTCTGGAAGGAAACGTCGCAGACCCAGCAACGTGGTACTCGTACTGCTCGACTCGTCGAGAGGAATCCAAATATATGAGTGGTTAAGCTATGGTATATGAAATGGACGAGCGACCAATAAAACAACATGTATTATGGGGTTGAATGCTTTTTGCTATTCACAAAATAAAACAAAAGCAGTCATGCAAATATCTGAATTTTCACAGCACAGCAAAATCAGTTGCACCATTCAATTCCGCTCGTCCAGACGGGGAGAATTCAATCACATTCATTCGATGCGACGTTTCTTATGGGATTTAATAAGCGACAACATTTTGACCCCAAACCGAGAGGATTCTGGGATGTTTGTGGTTTTTTGGTAATAACTCTGGAAGGAAACGTCGCAGACCCATCATGGTGGTACTCGTACTGCTCGACTCGTCGAGAGGAATCCAAATATATGAGTGGTTAAGCTATGGTATATGAAATGGACGAGCGACCAATAAAACAACATGTATTATGGGGTTGAATGCGTTTTGCTATTCACAAAATAAAACAAAAGCAGTCATGTAAATATCTGAATTTTCACAGCACAGCAAAATCAGTTGCACCATTCAATTCCGCTCGTCCAGACGGGGAGAATTCAATCACATTTATTCGATGCGACGTTTCTTATGGGATTTAATAAGCGACAACATTTTGACCCCAAACCGAGAGGATTCTGGGATGTTTGTGGTTTTTTGGTAATAACTCTGGAAGTAAACGTCGCAGACCCATCAAGGTGGTACTCGTACTGCTCGCCTCATCGAGAGGAATCCAAATATGTGAGTTGTTAAGCTATGGGATATGAAATGGACGAGCGACCAATAAAACAGCATGTATTATGGGGTTGAATGCTTTTTGCTATTCACAAAATAAAACAAAAGCAGTCATGCAAATATCTGAATTTTCACAGCACAGCAAAATCAGTTGCACCATTCAATTCCGCTCGTCCAGACGGGTAGAATTCAATCACATTTATTCGATGCGACGTTTCTTATGGGATTTAATAAGCGACACCATTTTGACCCCAAACCGAGAGGATTCTGGGATGTTTGTGGTTTTTTGGTAATAACTCTGGAAGGAAACGTCGCAGACCCATCAAGGTGGTACTCGTACTGCTCGCCTCATCGAGAGGAATCCAAATATATGAGTGTTTCAGCTATGGGATATGAAATGGACGAGCGACCAATAAAACAGCATGTATTATGGGGTTGAATGCTTTTTGTTATTCACAAAATAAAACAAATGCAGTCATGCAAATATTTGAATTTTCACAGCACAGCAAAATCAGTTGCACCATTCAATTCCGCTCGTCCAGACGGAGAGAATTCAATCACATTCATTCGATGCGACGTTTATTATGGGATTTAATAAGCGACAACATTTTGACCCCAAACCGAGAGGATTCTGGGATGTTTGTGTTTTTTTGGTAATAACTCTGGAAGGAAACGTCGCAGACCGATCAAGGTGGTACTCGTACTGCTCGCCTCGTCGAGCGGAATCCAAATATATGAGTGTTTCAGCTATGGGATATGAAATGGACGAGCGACCAATAAAACAACATGTATTATGGAGTTGAATGCTTTTTGCTATTCACAAAATAAAACAAAAGCAGTCATGTAAATATCTGAATTTTCACAGCACAGCAAAATCAGTTGCACCATTCAATTCCGCTCGTCCAGACGGGGAGAATTCAATCACATTTATTCGATGCGACGTTTCTTATGGGATTTAATAAGCGACAACATTTTGACCCCAAACCGAGAGGATTCTGGGATGTTTGTGGTTTTTTGGTAATAACTCTGGAAGTAAACGTCGCAGACCCATCAAGGTGGTACTCGTACTGCTCGCCTCATCGAGAGGAATCCATATATATGAGTTGTTAAGCTATGGGATATGAAATGGACGAGCGACCAATAAAACAGCATGTATTATGGGGTTGAATGCTTTTTTGCTATTCACAAAACAAAACAAAAGCAGTCATGCAAATATCTGAATTTTCACAGCACAGCAAAATCAGTTGCACCATTCAATTCCGCTCGTCCAGACGGAGAGAATTCAATCATATTCATTCGATGCGACGTTTCTTATGGGATTTAATGAGCGACAACATTTTGACCCCAAACCGAGAGGATTCTTGGATGTTTGTGTTTTTTTGGTAATAACTCTGGAAGGAAACGTCGCAGACCCATCAAGGTGGTACTCGTACTGCTCGCCTCGTCGAGAGGAATCCAAATATATGAATGGTTAAGCTATGGGATTTGAAATGGACTAGCGACCAATAAAACAGCATGTATTATGGGGTTGAATGCTTTTTGTTACTCACAAAATAAAACAAATGCAGTCATGCAAATATTTGAATTTTCACAGCACAGCAAAATCAGTTGCACCATTCAATTCCGCTCGTCCAGACGGGGAGAATTCAATCACATTTATTCGATGGGACGTTTCTTATGGGATTTAATAAGCGACAACATTTTGACCCCAAACCGAGAGGATTCTGGGATGTTTGTGGTTTTTTGGTAATAACTCTGGAAGGAAACGTCGCAGACCCATCAAGGTGGTACTCGTACTGCTCGCCTCGTCGAGCGGAATCCAAATATATGAGTGATTCAGCTATGGGATATAAAATGGACGAGCGACCAATAAAACAACATGTATTATGGGGTTGAATGCTTTTTGCTATTCACAAAATAAAACAAAAGCAGTCATGTAAATATCTGAATTTTCACAGCACAGCAAAATCAGTTGCACCATTCAATTCCGCTCGTCCAGACGGGGAGAATTCAATCACATTTATTCGATGCGACGTTTCTTATGGGATTTAATAAGCGACAACATTTTGACCCCAAACCGAGAGGATTCTGGGATGTTTGTGGTTTTTTGGTAATAACTCTGGAAGTAAACGTCGCAGACCCATCAAGGTGGTACTCGTACTGCTCGCCTCATCGAGAGGAATCCAAATATATGAGTTGTTAAGCTATGGTATATGAAATGGACGAGCGACCAATAAAACAGCATGTATTATGGGGTTGAATGCGTTTTGCTATTCACAAAATAAAACAAAAGCAGTCATGCAAATATCTGAATTTTCACAGCAACGGCAAAATCAGTTGCACCATTCAATTCCGCTCGTCCAGACGGGTAGAATTCAATCACATTTATTCGATGCGACGTTTCTTATGGGATTTAATAAGCGACACCATTTTGACCCCAAACCGAGAGGATTCTGGGATGTTTGTGGTTTTTTGGTAATAACTCTGGAAGGAAACGTCCCAAACCCATCAAGGTGGTACTCGTACTGCTCGCCTCATCGAGAGGAATCCAAATATATGAGTGTTTCAGCTATGGGATATGAAATGGACGAGCGACCAATAAAACAGCATGTATTATGGGGTTGAATGCTTTTTGTTATTCACAAAATAAAACAAAAGCAGTCATGTAAATATCTGAATTTTCACAGCACAGCAAAATCAGTTGCACCATTCAATTCCGCTCGTCCAGACGGGGATAATTCAATCACATTTATTCGATGCGACGTTTCTTATGGGATTTAATAAGCGACAACATTTTGACCCCAAACCGAGAGGATTCTGGGATGTTTGTGGTTTTTTGGTAATAACTCTGGAAGTGAACGTCGCAGACCCATCAAGGTGGTACTCGTACTGCTCGCCTCATCGAGAGGAATCCATATATATGAGTTGTTAAGCTATGGGATATGAAATGGACGAGCGACAAATAAAACAACATGTATTATGGGGTTGAATGCTTTTTGCTATTCACAAAATAAAACAAAAGCAGTCATGCAAATATCTGAATTTTCACAGCACAGCAAAATCAGTTGCACCATTCAATTCCGCTCGTCCAGACGGGGAGAATTCAATCACATTCATTCGATGCGACGTTTCTTATGGGATTTAATGAGCGACAACATTTTGACCCCAAACCGAGAGGATTCTGGGATGTTTGTGTTTTTTTGGTAATAACTCTGGAAGGAAACGTCGCAGACCCATCAAGGTGGTACTCGTACTGCTCGCCTCGTCGAGAGGAATCCAAATATATGAATGGTTAAGCTATGGGATTTGAAATGGACTAGCGACCAATAAAACAGCATGTATTATGGGGTTGAATGCTTTTTGTTATTCACAAAATAAAACAAATGCAGTCATGCAAATATTTGAATTTTCACAGCACAGCAAAATCAGTTGCACCATTCAATTCCGCTCGTCCAGACGGGGAGAATTCAATCACATTTATTCGATGCGACGTTTCTTATGGGATTTAATAAGCGACAACATTTTGACCCCAAACCGAGAGGATTCTTGGATGTTTGTGTTTTTTTGGTAATAACTCTGGAAGGAAACGTCGCAGACCCATCAAGGTGGTACTCGTACTGCTCGCCTCGTCGAGAGGAATCCAAATATATGAATGGTTAAGCTATGGGATTTGAAATGGACTAGCGACCAATAAAACAGCATGTATTATGGGGTTGAATGCTTTTTGTTACTCACAAAATAAAACAAATGCAGTCATGCAAATATTTGAATTTTCACAGCACAGCAAAATCAGTTGCACCATTCAATTCCGCTCGTCCAGACGGGGAGAATTCAATCACATTTATTCGATGGGACGTTTCTTATGGGATTTAATAAGCGACAACATTTTGACCCCAAACCGAGAGGATTCTGGGATGTTTGTGGTTTTTTGGTAATAACTCTGGAAGGAAACGTCGCAGACCCATCAAGGTGGTACTCGTACTGCTCGCCTCGTCGAGCGGAATCCAAATATATGAGTGATTCAGCTATGGGATATAAAATGGACGAGCGACCAATAAAACAACATGTATTATGGGGTTGAATGCTTTTTGCTATTCACAAAATAAAACAAAAGCAGTCATGTAAATATCTGAATTTTCACAGCACAGCAAAATCAGTTGCACCATTCAATTCCGCTCGTCCAGACGGGGAGAATTCAATCACATTTATTCGATGCGACGTTTCTTATGGGATTTAATAAGCGACAACATTTTGACCCCAAACCGAGAGGATTCTGGGATGTTTGTGGTTTTTTGGTAATAACTCTGGAAGTAAACGTCGCAGACCCATCAAGGTGGTACTCGTACTGCTCGCCTCATCGAGAGGAATCCAAATATATGAGTTGTTAAGCTATGGTATATGAAATGGACGAGCGACCAATAAAACAGCATGTATTATGGGGTTGAATGCGTTTTGCTATTCACAAAATAAAACAAAAGCAGTCATGCAAATATCTGAATTTTCACAGCAACGGCAAAATCAGTTGCACCATTCAATTCCGCTCGTCCAGACGGGTAGAATTCAATCACATTTATTCGATGCGACGTTTCTTATGGGATTTAATAAGCGACACCATTTTGACCCCAAACCGAGAGGATTCTGGGATGTTTGTGGTTTTTTGGTAATAACTCTGGAAGGAAACGTCCCAAACCCATCAAGGTGGTACTCGTACTGCTCGCCTCATCGAGAGGAATCCAAATATATGAGTGTTTCAGCTATGGGATATGAAATGGACGAGCGACCAATAAAACAGCATGTATTATGGGGTTGAATGCTTTTTGCTATTCACAAAATAAAACAAAAGCAGTCATGCAAATATCTGAATTTTCACAGCACAGCAAAATCAGTTGCACCATTCAATTCCGCTCGTCCAGACGGGGATAATTCAATCACATTTATTCGATGCGACGTTTCTTATGGGATTTAATAAGCGACAACATTTTGACCCCAAACCGAGAGGATTCTGGGATGTTTGTGGTTTTTTGGTAATAACTCTGGAAGTGAACGTCGCAGACCCATCAAGGTGGTACTCGTACTGCTCGACTCATCGAGAGGAATCCATATATATGAGTTGTTAAGCTATGGGATATGAAATGGACGAGCGACAAATAAAACAACATGTATTATGGGGTTGAATGCTTTTTGCTATTCACAAAATAAAACAAAAGCAGTCATGCAAATATCTGAATTTTCACAGCACAGCAAAATCAGTTGCACCATTCAATTCCACTCGTCCAGACGGGGAGAATTCAATCACATTCATTCGATGCGACGTTTCTTATGGGATTTAATGAGCGACAACATTTTGACCCCAAACCGAGAGGATTCTGGGATGTTTGTGTTTTTTTGGTAATAACTCTGGAAGGAAACGTCGCAGACCCATCAAGGTGGTACTCGTACTGCTCGCCTCGTCGAGAGGAATCCAAATATATGAATGGTTAAGCTATGGGATTTGAAATGGACTAGCGACCAATAAAACAGCATGTATTATGGGGTTGAATGCTTTTTGTTATTCACAAAATAAAACAAATGCAGTCATGCAAATATTTGAATTTTCACAGCACAGCAAAATCAGTTGCACCATTCAATTCCGCTCGTCCAGACGGGGAGAATTCAATCACATTTATTCGATGCGACGTTTCTTATGGGATTTAATAAGCGACAACATTTTGACCCCAAACCGAGAGGATTCTGGGATGTTTGTGTTTTTTTGGTAATAACTCTGGAAGGAAACGTCGCAGAACCATCAAGGTGGTACTCGTACTGCTCGCCTCGTCGAGAGGAATCCAAATATATGATTGGTCAAGCTATGTGATATGAAATGGACGAGCGACCAATAAAACAGCATGTATTATGGGGTTGAATGCTTTTTGCTATTCACAAAATAAAACAAAAGCAGTCATGCAAATATCTGAATTTTCACAGCACAGCAAAATCAGTTGCACCATTCAATTCCGCTCGTCCAGACGGGGAGAATTCAATCACATTCATTCGATGCGACGTTTTTTATGGGATTTAATGAGCAACAAAATTTTGACCCCAAATCGAGAGGATTCTGGGATGTTTGTGTTTTTTTGGTAATAACTCTGGAAGGAAACGTCGCAGACCCAGCAACGTGGTACTCGTACTGCTCGCTTCGTCGAGAGGAATCCAAATATATGAATGGTTAATCTATGGGATATGAAATGGACGAGCGACCAATAAAACAGCATGTATTATGGGGTTGAATGCTTTTTGCTATTCACAAAATAAAACAAAAGCAGTCATGCAAATATCTGAATTTTCACAGCACAGCAAAATCAGTTGCACCATTCAATTCCGCTCGTCCAGACGGGGAGAATTCAATCACATTCATTCGATGCGACGTTTCTTATGGGATTTAATAAGCGACAACATTTTGACCCCAAACCGAGAGGATTCTGGGATGTTTGTGGTTTTTTGGTAATAACTCTGGAAGGAAACGTCGCAGACCCATCATGGTGGTACTCGTACTGCTCGACTCGTCGAGAGGAATCCAAATATATGAGTGGTTAAGCTATGGGATATGAAATGGACGAGCGACCAATAAAACAACATGTATTATGGGGTTGAATGCGTTTTGCTATTCACAAAATAAAACAAAAGCAGTCATGCAAATATCTGATTTAACACAGCACAGCAAAATCAGTTGCACCATTCAATTCCGCTCGTCCAGACGGGGAGAATTCAATCACATTCATTCGATGCCACCTTTCTTATGGGATTTAATAAGCGACAACATTTTGACCTCAAACCGAGAGGATTCTGGGATGTTTGTGGTTTTTTGGTAATAACTCTGGAATGAAACGTCGCAGACCCATCAAGGTGGTTCACCTACTGCTCGCCTCGTCGAGAGGAATCCAAATATATGAATGGTTAAGCTATGGGATATGAAATGGACGAGCGACCAATAAAAAAAGCATGTATTATGGGGTTGAATGCTTTTTGCTATTCACAAAATAAAACAAAAGCAGTCATGCAAATATCTGAATTTTCAAAGCACAGCAAAATCAGTTGCACCATTCAATTCCGCTCGTCCAGACGGGGAGAATTCAATCACATTCATTCGATGCGACGTTTCTTATGGGATTTAATAAGCGACAACATTTTGACCCCAAACCGAGAGGATTCTGGGATGTTTGTGGTTTTTTGGTAATAACTCTGGAAGGAAACGTCGCAGACCCATCATGTTGGTACTCGTACTGCTCGCCTCGTCGAGCGGAATCCAAATATATGAGTGGTTCAGCTATGGGATATGAAATGGACGAGCGACCAATAAAACAACATGTATTATGGGGTTGAATGCTTTTTGCTATTCATAACTCTGGAAGGAAACGTCGCAGACCCATCATGTTGGTACTCGTACTGCTCGCCTCGTCGAGCGGAATCCAAATATATGAGTGGTTCAGCTATGGGATATGAAATGGACGAGCGACCAATAAAACAACATGTATTATGGGGTTGAATGCTTTTTGCTATTCACAAAAAAAAACAAAAGCAGTCATGCAAATATCTGAATTTTCACAGCACAGCAAAATCAGTTGCACCATTCAATTCCGCTCGTCCAGACGGGGAGAATTCAATCACATTCATTCGATGCGACGTTTCTTATGGGATTTAATAAGCGACAACATTTTGACCCCAAACCGAGAGGATTCTGGGATGTTTGTGGTTTTTTGGTAATAACTCTGGAAGGAAACGTCGCAGACCCATCATGGTGGTACTCGTACTGCTCGATTCGTCGAGAGGAATCCAAATATATGAGTGGTTAAGCTATGGGATATGAAATGGACGAGCGACCAATAAAACAGCATGTATTATGGGGTTGAATGCGTTTTGCTATTCACAAAATAAAACAAAAGCAGTCATGCAAATATCTGAATTTTCACAGCAACGGCAAAATCAGTTGCACCATTAAATTCCGCTCGTCCAGACGGGTAGAATTCAATCACATTTATTCGATGCGACGTTTCTTATGGGATTTAATAAGCGACACCATTTTGACCCCAAACCGAGAGGATTCTGGGATGTTTGTGTTTTTTTGGTAATAACTCTGGAAGGAAACGTCGCAAACCCATCAAGGTGGTACTCGTACTGCTCGCCTCATCGAGAGGAATCCAAATATATGAGTGTTTCAGCTATGGGATATGAAATGGACGAGCGACCAATAAAACAGCATGTATTATGGGGTTGAATGCTTTTTGTTATTCACAAAATAAAACAAAAGCAGTCATGTAAATATCTGAATTTTCACAGCACAGCAAAATCAGTTGCACCATTCAATTCCGCTCGTCCAGACGGGGATAATTCAATCACATTTATTCGATGCGACGTTTCTTATGGGATTTAATAAGCGACAACATTTTGACCCCAAACCGAGAGGATTCTGGGATGTTTGTGGTTTTTTGGTAATAACTCTGGAAGTGAACGTCGCAGACCCATCAAGGTGGTACTCGTACTGCTCGCCTCATCGAGAGGAATCCATATATATGAATGGTTAAGCTATGGGATTTGAAATGGACTAGCGACCAATAAAACAGCATGTATTATGGGGTTGAATGCTTTTTGTTATTCACAAAATAAAACAAATGCAGTCATGCAAATATTTGAATTTTCACAGCACAGCAAAATCAGTTGCACCATTCAATTCCGCTCGTCCAGACGGGGAGAATTCAATCACATTTATTCGATGCGACGTTTCTTATGGGATTTAATAAGCGACAACATTTTGACCCCAAACCGAGAGGATTCTGGGATGTTTGTGTTTTTTTGGTAATAACTCTGGAGGGAAACGTCGCAGAACCATCAAGGTGGTACTCGTACTGCTCGCCTCGTCGAAAGGAATCCAAATATATGATTGGTCAAGCTATGTGATATGAAATGGACGAGCGACCAATAAAACAGCATGTATTATGGGGTTGAATGCTTTTTGCTATTCACAAAATAAAACAAAAGCAGTCATGCAAATATCTGAATTTTCACAGCACAGCAAAATCAGTTGCACCATTCAATTCCGCTCGTCCAGACGGGGAGAATTCAATCACATTCATTCGATGCGACGTTTTTTATGGGATTTAATGAGCAACAAAATTTTGACCCCAAATCGAGAGGATTCTGGGATGTTTGTGTTTTTTTGGTAATAACTCTGGAAGGAAACGTCGCAGACCCAGCAACGTGGTACTCGTACTGCTGGCTTCGTCGAGAGGAATCCAAATATATGAATGGTTAATCTATGGGATATGAAATGGACGAGCGACCAATAAAACAGCATGTATTATGGGGTTGAATGCTTTTTGCTATTCACAAAATAAAACAAAAGCAGTCATGCAAATATCTGAATTTTCACAGCACAGCAAAATCAGTTGCACCATTCAATTCCGCTCGTCCAGACGGGGAGAATTCAATCACATTTATTCGATGCGACGTTTCTTATGGGATTTAATAAGCGACAACATTTTGACCCCAAACCGAGAGGATTCTGGGATGTTTGTGTTTTTTTGGTAATAACTCTGGAAGTGAACGTCGCAGACCCATCAAGGTGGTACTCGTACTGCTCGCCTCATCGAGAGGAATCCATATATATGAGTTGTTAAGCTATGGGATTTGAAATGGACTAGCGACCAATAAAACAGCATGTATTATGGGGTTGAATGCTTTTTGTTATTCACAAAATAAAACAAATGCAGTCATGCAAATATTTGAATTTTCACAGCACAGCAAAATCAGTTGCACCATTCAATTCCGCTCGTCCAGACGGGGAGAATTCAATCACATTCATTCGATGCGACGTTTTTTATGGGATTTAATGAGCAACAAAATTTTGACCACAAATCGAGAGGATTCTGGGATGTTTGTGTTTTTTTGGTAATAACTCTGGAAGGAAACGTCGCAGACCCAGCAACGTGGTACTCGTACTGCTCGCTTCGTCGAGAGGAATCCAAATATATGAATGGTTAATCTATGGGATATGAAATGGACGAGCGACCAATAAAACAGCATGTATTATGGGGTTGAATGCTTTTTGCTATTCACAAAATAAAACAAAAGCAGTCATGCAAATATCTGAATTTTCACAGCACAGCAAAATCAGTTGCACCATTCAATTCCGCTCGTCCAGACGGGGAGAATTCAATCACATTCATTCGATGCGACGTTTCTTATGGGATTTAATAAGCGACAACATTTTGACCCCAAACCGAGAGGATTCTGGGATGTTTGTGGTTTTTTGGTAATAACTCTGGAAGGAAACGTCGCAGACCCATCATGGTGGTACTCGTACTGCTCGACTCGTCGAGAGGAATCCAAATATATGAGTGGTTAAGCTATGGGATATGAAATGGACGAGCGACCAATAAAACAACATGTATTATGGGGTTGAATGCGTTTTGCTATTCACAAAATAAAACAAAAGCAGTCATGCAAATATCTGATTTAACACAGCACAGCAAAATCAGTTGCACCATTCAATTCCGCTCGTCCAGACGGGGAGAATTCAATCACATTCATTCGATGCCACCTTTCTTATGGGATTTAATAAGCGACAACATTTTGACCTCAAACCGAGAGGATTCTGGGATGTTTGTGGTTTTTTGGTAATAACTCTGGAATGAAACGTCGCAGACCCATCAAGGTGGTTCTCCTACTGCTCGCCTCGTCGAGAGGAATCCAAATATATGAATGGTTAAGCTATGGGATATGAAATGGACGAGCGACCAATAAAAAAAGCATGTATTATGGGGTTGAATGCTTTTTGCTATTCACAAAATAAAACAAAAGCAGTCATGCAAATATCTGAATTTTCAAAGCACAGCAAAATCAGTTGCACCATTCAATTCCGCTCGTCCAGACGGGGAGAATTCAATCACATTCATTCGATGCGACGTTTCTTATGGGATTTAATAAGCGACAACATTTTGACCCCAAACCGAGAGGATTCTGGGATGTTTGTGGTTTTTTGGTAATAACTCTGGAAGGAAACGTCGCAGACCCATCATGTTGGTACTCGTACTGCTCGCCTCGTCGAGCGGAATCCAAATATATGAGTGGTTCAGCTATGGGATATGAAATGGACGAGCGACCAATAAAACAACATGTATTATGGGGTTGAATGCTTTTTGCTATTCATAACTCTGGAAGGAAACGTCGCAGACCCATCATGTTGGTACTCGTACTGCTCGCCTCGTCGAGCGGAATCCAAATATATGAGTGGTTCAGCTATGGGATATGAAATGGACGAGCGACCAATAAAACAACATGTATTATGGGGTTGAATGCTTTTTGCTATTCACAAAAAAAAACAAAAGCAGTCATGCAAATATCTGAATTTTCACAGCACAGCAAAATCAGTTGCACCATTCAATTCCGCTCGTCCAGACGGGGAGAATTCAATCACATTCATTCGATGCGACGTTTCTTATGGGATTTAATAAGCGACAACATTTTGACCCCAAACCGAGAGGATTCTGGGATGTTTGTGGTTTTTTGGTAATAACTCTGGAAGGAAACGTCGCAGACCCATCATGTTGGTACTCTTACTGCTCGCTTCGTCGAGAGGAATCCAAATATATGAGTTGTTAAGCTATGGTATATGAAATGGACGAGCGACCAATAAAACAGCATGTATTATGGGGTTGAATGCTTTTTGCTATTCACAAAATAAAACAAAAGCAGTCATGCAAATATCTGAATTTTCACAGCACAGCAAAATCAGTTGCACCATTCAATTCCGCTCGTCCAGACGGGGAGAATTCAATCACATTTATTCGATGCGACGTTTCTTATGGGATTTAATAAGCGACAACATTTTTACCTCAAACCGAGAGGATTCTGGGATGTTTGTGGTTTTTTGGTAATACCTCTGGAATGAAACGTCGCAGACCCATCAAGGTGGTTCTCCTACTGCTCGCCTCGTCGAGAGCAATCCAAATATATGAATGGTTAAGCTATGGGATATGAAATGGACGAGTGACCAATAAAAAAGCATGTATTATGGAGTTGAATGCTTTTTGCTATTCACAAAATAAAACAAAAGCAGTCATGCAAATATCTGAATTTTCACAGCACAGCAAAATCAGTTGCACCATTCAATTCCGCTCGTCCAGACGGGGAGAATTCAATCACATTCATTCGATGCGACGTTTCTTATGGGATTTAATAAGCGACAACATTTTGACCCCAAACCGAGAGGATTCTGGGATGTTTGTGGTTTTTTGGTAATAACTCTGGAAGGAAACGTCGCAGACCCATCATGTTGGTACTCGTACTGCTCGCCTCGTCGAGCGGAATCCAAATATATGAGTGGTTCAGCTATGGGATATGAAATGGACGAGCGACCAATAAAACAACATGTATTATGGGGTTGAATGCTTTTTGCTATTCACAAAATAAAACAAAAGCAGTCATGCAAATATCTGAATTTTCACAGCACAGCAAAATCAGTTGCACCATTCAATTCCGCTCGTCCATACGGGGAGAATTCAATCACATTCATTCGATGCGACGTTTCTTATGGGATTTAATAAGCGACAACATTTTGACCCCAAACCGAGAGGATTCTGGGATGTTTGTGGTTTTTTGGTAATAACTCTGGAAGGAAACGTCGCAGACCCATCATGTTGGTACTCGTACTGCTCGCCTCGTCGAGCGGAATCCAACTATATGAGTGGTTCAGCTATGGGATATGAAATGGACGAGCGACCAATAAAACAACATGTATTATGGGGTTGAATGCTTTTTGCTATTCACAAAATAAAACAAAAGCAGTCATGCAAATATCTGAATTTTCACAGCACAGCAAAATCAGTTGCACCATTCAATTCCGCTCGTCCAGACGGGGAGATTTCAATCACATTCATTCGATGCGACGTTTCTTATGGGATTTAATGAGCGACAACATTTTGACCCCAAATCGAGAGGATTCTGGGATGTTTGTGATTTTTTGGTAATAACTCTGGAAGGAAACGTCGCAGACCCATCAAGGTGGTACTCGTACTGCTCGCTTCGTCGAGAGGAATCCAAATATAACAATGGTTAATCTATGGGATATGAAATGGACGAGCGACCAATAATACAGCATGTATTATGGGGTTGAATGCTTTTTGCTATTCACAAAATAAAACAAAAGCAGTCATGCAAATATCTGAATTTTCACAGCACAGCAAAATCAGTTGCACCATTCAATTCCGCTCGTCCAGACGGGGAGAATTCAATCACATTCATTCGATGCCACCTTTCTTATGGGATTTAATAAGCGACAACATTTTGACCTCAAACCGAGAGGATTCTGGGATGTTTGTGGTTTTTTGGTAATAACTCTGGAAGGTAACGTCGCAGACCCATCAAGGTGGTACTCGAACTGCTCGCCTCGTCGAAATGAATCCAAATATATGAGTGGTTAAGCTATGGGATATGAAATGGACGAGCGACCAATAAAACAACATGTATTATGGGGTTGAATGCGTTTTGCTATTCACAAAATAAAACAAAAGCAGTCATGCAAATATCTGATTTAACACAGCACAGCAAAATCAGTTGCACCATTCAATTCCGCTCGTCCAGACGGGGAGAATTCAATCACATTCATTCGATGCCACCTTTCTTATGGGATTTAATAAGCGACAACATTTTGACCTCAAACCGAGAGGATTCTGGGATGTTTGTGGTTTTTTGGTAATAACTCTGGAATGAAACGTCGCAGACCCATCAAGGTGGTTCTCCTACTGCTCGCCTCGTCGAGAGGAATCCAAATATATGAATGGTTAAGCTATGGGATATGAAATGGACGAGCGACCAATAAAAAAAGCATGTATTATGGGGTTGAATGCTTTTTGCTATTCACAAAATAAAACAAAAGCAGTCATGCAAATATCTGAATTTTCAAAGCACAGCAAAATCAGTTGCACCATTCAATTCCGCTCGTCCAGACGGGGAGAATTCAATCACATTCATTCGATGCGACGTTTCTTATGGGATTTAATAAGCGACAACATTTTGACCCCAAACCGAGAGGATTCTGGGATGTTTGTGGTTTTTTGGTAATAACTCTGGAAGGAAACGTCGCAGACCCATCATGTTGGTACTCGTACTGCTCGCCTCGTCGAGCGGAATCCAAATATATGAGTGGTTCAGCTATGGGATATGAAATGGACGAGCGACCAATAAAACAACATGTATTATGGGGTTGAATGCTTTTTGCTATTCATAACTCTGGAAGGAAACGTCGCAGACCCATCATGTTGGTACTCGTACTGCTCGCCTCGTCGAGCGGAATCCAAATATATGAGTGGTTCAGCTATGGGATATGAAATGGACGAGCGACCAATAAAACAACATGTATTATGGGGTTGAATGCTTTTTGCTATTCACAAAAAAAAACAAAAGCAGTCATGCAAATATCTGAATTTTCACAGCACAGCAAAATCAGTTGCACCATTCAATTCCGCTCGTCCAGACGGGGAGAATTCAATCACATTCATTCGATGCGACGTTTCTTATGGGATTTAATAAGCGACAACATTTTGACCCCAAACCGAGAGGATTCTGGGATGTTTGTGGTTTTTTGGTAATAACTCTGGAAGGAAACGTCGCAGACCCATCATGTTGGTACTCTTACTGCTCGCTTCGTCGAGAGGAATCCAAATATATGAGTTGTTAAGCTATGGTATATGAAATGGACGAGCGACCAATAAAACAGCATGTATTATGGGGTTGAATGCTTTTTGCTATTCACAAAATAAAACAAAAGCAGTCATGCAAATATCTGAATTTTCACAGCACAGCAAAATCAGTTGCACCATTCAATTCCGCTCGTCCAGACGGGGAGAATTCAATCACATTTATTCGATGCGACGTTTCTTATGGGATTTAATAAGCGACAACATTTTTACCTCAAACCGAGAGGATTCTGGGATGTTTGTGGTTTTTTGGTAATACCTCTGGAATGAAACGTCGCAGACCCATCAAGGTGGTTCTCCTACTGCTCGCCTCGTCGAGAGCAATCCAAATATATGAATGGTTAAGCTATGGGATATGAAATGGACGAGTGACCAATAAAAAAGCATGTATTATGGAGTTGAATGCTTTTTGCTATTCACAAAATAAAACAAAAGCAGTCATGCAAATATCTGAATTTTCACAGCACAGCAAAATCAGTTGCACCATTCAATTCCGCTCGTCCAGACGGGGAGAATTCAATCACATTCATTCGATGCGACGTTTCTTATGGGATTTAATAAGCGACAACATTTTGACCCCAAACCGAGAGGATTCTGGGATGTTTGTGGTTTTTTGGTAATAACTCTGGAAGGAAACGTCGCAGACCCATCATGTTGGTACTCGTACTGCTCGCCTCGTCGAGCGGAATCCAAATATATGAGTGGTTCAGCTATGGGATATGAAATGGACGAGCGACCAATAAAACAACATGTATTATGGGGTTGAATGCTTTTTGCTATTCACAAAATAAAACAAAAGCAGTCATGCAAATATCTGAATTTTCACAGCACAGCAAAATCAGTTGCACCATTCAATTCCGCTCGTCCATACGGGGAGAATTCAATCACATTCATTCGATGCGACGTTTCTTATGGGATTTAATAAGCGACAACATTTTGACCCCAAACCGAGAGGATTCTGGGATGTTTGTGGTTTTTTGGTAATAACTCTGGAAGGAAACGTCGCAGACCCATCATGTTGGTACTCGTACTGCTCGCCTCGTCGAGCGGAATCCAAATATATGAGTGGTTCAGCTATGGGATATGAAATGGACGAGCGACCAATAAAACAACATGTATTATGGGGTTGAATGCTTTTTGCTATTCACAAAATAAAACAAAAGCAGTCATGCAAATATCTGAATTTTCACAGCACAGCAAAATCAGTTGCACCATTCAATTCCGCTCGTCCAGACGGGGAGATTTCAATCACATTCATTCGATGCGACGTTTCTTATGGGATTTAATGAGCGACAACATTTTGACCCCAAATCGAGAGGATTCTGGGATGTTTGTGATTTTTTGGTAATAACTCTGGAAGGAAACGTCGCAGACCCATCAAGGTGGTACTCGTACTGCTCGCTTCGTCGAGAGGAATCCAAATATAACAATGGTTAATCTATGGGATATGAAATGGACGAGCGACCAATAATACAGCATGTATTATGGGGTTGAATGCTTTTTGCTATTCACAAAATAAAACAAAAGCAGTCATGCAAATATCTGAATTTTCACAGCACAGCAAAATCAGTTGCACCATTCAATTCCGCTCGTCCAGACGGGGAGAATTCAATCACATTCATTCGATGCCACCTTTCTTATGGGATTTAATAAGCGACAACATTTTGACCTCAAACCGAGAGGATTCTGGGATGTTTGTGGTTTTTTGGTAATAACTCTGGAAGGTAACGTCGCAGACCCATCAAGGTGGTACTCGAACTGCTCGCCTCGTCGAAATGAATCCAAATATATGAATGGTTAATCTATGGGATATGAAATGGACGAGCGACCAATAAAACAACATGTATTATGGGGTTGAATGCTTTTTGCTATTCACAAAATAAAACAAAAGCAGTCATGCAAATATCTGAATTTTCACAGCACAGCAAAATCAGTTGCACCATTCAATTCCGCTCGTCCAGACGGGGAGAATTCAATCACATTCATTAGATGCGACGTTTCTCATGGGATTTAATGAGCGACAACATTTTGACCCCAAACCGAGAGGATTCTGGGATGTTTGTGGTTTTTGCTGTCTGAAAGCCACTGTAAGCGTGAACAATCAATTAAGAATTGTAAGCCATCTGGCTTCCATGAGAGATTCGTTCATGAGGCTATCTACATATACAAGCACAGAGACAATTTCAACCGAGAAGATGGATTCTATCTTAGCAATCATTGGAAAGATTTGATAAACCATTTCAGTTCTTAATTGATTGTTAACGCTTACAGTGGCTTTCAGACAGCATACATTATAAAAAATTTCGTCTCCCCCCTCCTCTTTTCAGAATATAGATGGACTAGTCCTGGGTAAACTGCCAAATCGCTGCGCGTGGCGCTAACGTTTTTTATAGATAAATAAATGCGCCGTTTAAAAATAAATTTATGCAAACCAACACACCTGAAGATGACCGTTTGAGTTATGGTCGAAACGTCGTGAGAATTTTTTTATTGTTCTATATATATTTTATTATTTTGTTGTTCTCTTCAACGTGACTTTACCAAAAAAACTAAGAATATGTTATGTCATTGTCACGTCACGTGATGTGATGTCACATTGCTGGTGCGCTCTAACATTATTTCAATGCAATTACAATTGACTGTATACCATTAAAACTGATAATTTGATGTTATAATATAGTACAATGACAGGTGTACATTTAATGTTGATTATTATCACATAAAATGTTCAGTATTACTTGTGGGAATTTCGGCAAACTTGTCCGTAACTGTTTAAATTGACTTACTCTTGTTAAAACTGTCATGATCCTTTTTATAATATCTCAAAAAAATTTACAGGTTGAAATTGTGAATTCGCTTATAAAAAAATGTTTCCACATGATCAACATGCCACCATCAGAGACAACCACGACGTTTCAGTGATGTTACAATAAAAAAAAACTGGCAAATCGCTTGACAATCTATAATACGTTGACTTTAGGCATAATTTAAACTTGATGTGGATCCATCTTCTTTGGTTCTTTCGGTAAAGTCACGTAGAATGAGAATAAAATAATAAATTGATAAAATAAAATAACACAATAATATTCTCACGACATTTCGGCCACAACACAAGCGGCCTTCATCAGGTGAAGGGGACGAGACTGTCTGGAGGACAGCGCTGGAGTGAGAAAGCCACGCTGAGATCACGACCTTTAAGCTGTGTGAGAAGAAACAAAGCGCCTTGACAAAGGAATTAGCATATAATTTAGCATTGAAATGGCTGAGTGTTTAGCTTGTGACTGGTCACAGAAAAGGCTATGTTAAAGTTAAAGCATACACATCCGCAAAGGCACCCCTTGACAAAGGAATTAGCATAGAATTTAGCATTGAAATAGCTAAGTTAAAGTATACACATCCGCAGAGGCACTCCAAGACAAAGGAATTAGCATAGAATTTAGCATTGAAATAGCTGAGTGATTAGCTTGTAACTGGTCACAGAAATAGCTATGTTAAAGTCAGAGCATATACATTCACCGAGGCACCTAGTACAAATCAAACAGGAGAAATAAGCATTGAAATAACTAGGCGAATTTAGCATTGTTGAAGTTAAGGCCTACACATCTGAGCTATTCACAGTAACTGGGTATACAATACAATATATAATGAATACTATATAGTGAACCAATAAAAAATACTAAAATATAAATTACCTCAATGTTATCAATAAACTCTATATTCTCCAATCAGCTAAGCTACCAACAATAAGTCGTTATATATCACAATGCTATATGGCGAAAAATGGGTGGATTCTTACCCTCAACTTTAGCAACACGGATAGCTACGGGTCCCGTTCAGACGGACGAGTTCATCCATGGTCGGAACAGAGGAGGGGGAGAGAGAGAGCTGCGAGGCGCTGTTATACTCCATGTTGTAAACCATACCATTAACCGTGGTGTGAGAGGTATTAAGAGTCAATGCCAGCGAAAGAGCTGCGGTCTGAAGGTCATCGTAAAATACAATTAATTAAGAATGGAAATGGTTTAAAACATCTTTCCAATGGTTACTAAGCCAGAATCCATCTTCTCGGTTGAAATGGTCTCTGTGCTTGTATATGTGAATGGCCTCATGAATTATTTTATTCTCATTCTACGTGACTTTACCGAAAGAACCAAAGAAGACGAATCCTTGCAGTCATGAAAGCTTTAAATTGATGTGGATCCTGAAGTTCAGTCAAATAACTTTGGAGGAAATATTTCACACGGTGTATTTCCCCTGTGGGTGTGTGTCAATGAATCTGTCAGTTTGTATGCATGATTCACGTACATGCAGCACAATAATTAACTGCTGACCATGTTGTGTTGGTAGATTTGGATGTTGCTGAGGAAAGATGGATTCCATGGAGACAATGTTTTTTTTCTTGCTCACTGTAGCCTCTTTCTGATACAATGGGGTGCACTGCATTGTGAGATGTTCGCACGGATTATTTGTCTCGATTGAAAGACGAAACAAGTATTAAATCAAGAAACGAAACTCTGAGCAATTACCAAAAAGACAGGAAGAATTCGGGAAATATGTTTTTATGTTTGAATTTCGGTACAATGGTAATTGAAAACAACATAACGTGTAAGGAGAAATCCTGGCGGGTGGCATTCATAGTATTTAAAGTGTAAACCTCCGTGTATGCGAGTTTGCATATGCATGCCTGTGTGCATGTGTGAGACTTGCATATCAGTCATTCAACCCATGGCACCTGGGTCTGTCCCGTGACCTTCCGCCACAACCACTGGCACACTCCAAGGATAAGGCCGGCGTCCTCTGGTCTCAGTGGATGCATCTATGGTCTCAATGCTGACCTTGGATGTGTCTGTCTTCTTGGTGAATTCTCCGGCGGTCTGGACAGAGGAATCTCTGAGTCCATTGTCGATCACAACCACGGGCCCACTCCAAGGATAAGGCCGGCGTCCTCTGGTCTCGGTTGATGCATCTCTAGTCTCAATGTTGACCTTGGATGTGTCTGTCTTCTTGGTGAAGTCCCCAGTGGTCTGGACAGAGGAATCTCTGAGTCCATCGTCGATCACAACCACGGGCCCACTCCAAGGATAAGGCCGGCGTCCTCTGGTCTCGGTGGATGCATCTCTAGTCTCAATGCTGACCTTGGATGTGTCCGCTGTCTTCTTGGTGAAGTCCCCGGTGGTCTGGACAGAGGAATCTCTGAGTCCATTGTCGATCACAACCACGGGCCCACTCCAAGAATAAAGCCGGCGTCCTCTGGTCTCGGTCGATGCATCTCTAGTCTCAATGCTGACCTTGGATGTGTCTGTCTTCTTGGTGAAGTCCGCAGTGGTTGGACAGAGGAATCTCTGAGTCCATTGTCGATCACAACCACGGGCCCACTCCAAGGATAAGGCCGGCGTCCTCTGGTCTCGGTGGATGCATCTCTAGTCTCAATGCTGACCTTGGATGTGTCTGTCTTCTTGGTGAAGTCCCCGCTGGTCTGGACAGAGGAATCTCTGAGTCCATTGTCGATCACAACCACGGGCCCACTCCAAGGATAAGGCCGGCATCCTCTGGTCTCGGTGGATGCATCTATGGTCTCAATGCTGACCTTGGATGTGTCTGTCTTCTTGGTGAATTCCCCGGTGGTCTGGACAGAGGAATCTCTGAGTCCATTGTCGATCACAACCACGGGCCCACTCCAAGGATAAGGCCGGCGTCCTCTGGTCTCGGTGGATGCATCTCTAGTCTCAATGCTGACCTTGGATGTGTCTGTCTTCTTGGTGAAGTCCCCAGTGGTCTGGACAGAGGAATCTCTGAGTCCATCGTCGATCACAACCACGGGCCCACTCCAAGGATAAGGCCGGCGTCCTCTGGTCTCGGTGGATGCATCTCTAGTCTCAATGCTGACCTTGGATGTGTCCGCCGTCTTCTTGGTGAAGTCCCCGCTGGTCTGGACAGATGAATCTCTGAGCCCATTGTCGATCACAACCACGGGCCCACTCCAAGAATAAGGCCGGCGTCCTCTGGTCTCGGTGGATGCATCTCTAGTCTCAATGCTGACCTTGGATGTGTCTGTCTTCTTGGTGAAGTCCCCAGTGGTTTGGACAGAGGAATCTCTGAGTCCATTGTCGATCACAACCACGGGCCCACTCCAAGGATAAGGTCGGCGTCCTCTGGTCTCGGTGGATGCATCTCTAGTCTCAATGCTGACCTTGGATGTGTCCGTCTTCTTGGTGAAGTCCCCGCTGGTCTGGACAGAGGAATCTCTGAGTCCATTGTCGATCACAACCACGGGCCCACTCCAAGGATAAGGCCGGCGTCCTCTGGTCTCTGTGGATGCATCTCTGGTCTCAATGCTGACCTTGGATGTGTCCGTCGTCTTGGTAAAGTCCCCGCTGGTCTGGCCAGAGGAATCTCTGAGTCCATTGTCGATCACAACCACGGGCCCACTCCAAGGATAAGGCCGGCGTCCTCTGGTCTCGGTGGATGCATCTCTGGTCTCAATGCTGACCTTGGATGTGTCTGTCTTCTTGGTGAAGTCCCCAGTGGTTTGGACAGAGGAATCTCTGAGTCCATTGTCGATCACAACCACGGGCCCACTCCAAGGATGAGGCCGGCGTCCTCTGGTCTCGGTGGATGCATCTGTGGTCTCCATGCAGGCCCTTATGATATCGGTCTCATGTCTGATCTTTCGGAATCTGGGTCGTCTTACTATTTTCACTTTCTTGATAATTGCTTCATATTTTGTTTTCATCACTGCCCTCTGTTGATGTTTTATGATCCACATGTGGCAGATGATGAGAATAACATGAATAGCAGACATGTCTATGGATATTTTATGGACAATGGTCCACAATAAATTTGCAGTTTTCATAATCCCGTTATATGCCATTGCATGCCCAACACCATTCCATATCTTTTTTAACAACTCAAACACTGCAGTTGCATCTTTGATGGAGGCCTCGCTCATAGCAATTATCGCAGAACTGGCCATATGGCCAAAGGTTTGCAGCCAATCCAGGTACTGACTGTTGAAAAGTATGAGAAATATGTAAAAAATCAAACCAAACGTTGCCATTTTTTCAAATTCTTTACACAAGCTCCAATATTAAATCGGTCTGGTGCAAGATGCTTTGTTTCCTGTGACGAGTCGACACTGCTGACAGTTTGAGAGTGCTTCAGCTTATATAGCCTGAGGGCCGGTGTGACGTCATTGTGACGTCACAATGATGGCACAGTAACGTCTGTGACATAACTGTTATGTCATTGTCACGTCACGTGATGTGATGTCACATTGCTGGTGCGCTCTAACATTATTTCAATGCAATTACAATTGACTGTATACCATTAAAACTGATAATTTGATGTTATAATATAGTACAATAACAGGTGTACATTTTATGTTGATTATTATCACGTAAAATGTTGAGTATTACTTGTGGGAATTTCGGCAAACCTGTCCGTAACCGTTTAAATTGACTTACTCTTGTTAAAACTATCATGATCCTTTTTATAATATCTCAAAAAAATTACAGTTTGAAATTGTGAATTCGCTTATAAAAAAATGTTTCCACATGATCAGCATGCCACCATCAGAGACAACCACGTTGTTTCAGTGAGGTTACAATAAAAAAAGACTTGGCAAATCGCTTGACAATCTATAATACGTTGACTTTAGGCATAATTTAAACTTGATGTGGATCCATCTTCTTTGGTTCTTTCGGTAAAGTCACGTAGAATGAGAATAAAATAATAAATTGATAAAATAAAATAACACAATAATATTCTCACGACATTTCGGCCACAACACAAGCGGCCTTCATCAGGTGAAGGGGACGAGACTGTCTGGAGGACAGCGCTGGAGTGAGAAAGCCACGCTGAGATCACGACCTTTAAGCTGTGTGAGAAGAAACAAAGCGCCTTGACAAAGGAATTAGCATATAATTTAGCATTGAAATGGCTGAGTGATTAGCTTGTGACTGGTCACAGAAAAGGCTATGTTAAAGTTAAAGCATACACATCCGCAAAGGCACCCCTTGACAAAGGAATTAGCATAGAATTTAGCATTGAAATAGCTAAGTTAAAGTATACACATCCGCAGAGGCACTCCTTGACAAAGGAATTAGCATAGAATTTAGCATTGAAATAGCTGAGTGATTAGCTTGTAACTGGTCACAGAAATAGCTATGTTAAAGTCAGAGCATATACATTCACCGAGGCACCTAGTACAAATCAAACAGGAGAATTTAGCATTGAAATAACTAGGCGAATTTAGCATTGTTGAAGCTAAGGCCTACACATCTGAGCTATTCACAGTAACTGGGTATACAATACAATATATAATGAATACTATATAGTGAACCAATAAAAAATACTAAAATATAAATTACCTCAATGTTATCAATACACTCTATATTCTCCAATCAGCTAAGCTACCAACAATAAGTCGTTATATATCACAATGCTATATGGCGAAAAATGGGTGGATTCTTACCCTCAACTTTAGCAACACGGATAGCTACGGGTCCCGTTCAAACGGACGAGTTCATCCATGGTCGGAACAGAGGAGGGGGAGAGAGAGAGCTGCGAGGCGCTGTTATACTCCATGTTGTAAACTATACCATTAACCGTGGTGTGAGAGGTATTAAGAGTCAATGCCAGCGAAAGAGCTGCGGTCTGAAGGTCATCGTAAAATACAATTAATTAAGAATGGAAATGGTTTAAAACATCTTTCCAATGGTTACTAAGCCAGAATCCATCTTCTCGGTTGAAATGGTCTCTGTGCTTGTATATGTGAATGGCCTCATTAATTATTTTATTCTCATTCTACGTGACTTTACCGAAAGAACCAAAGAAGACGAATCCTTGCAGTCACGAAAGCTTTAAATTGATGTGGATCCTGAAGTTCAGTCAAATAACTTTGGAGGAAATATTTCACGCGGTGTATTTCCCCTGTGGGTATGTGTCAATGAATCTGTCAGTTTGTATGCATGATTCACGTACAAGCAGCACAATAATTAACTGCTGACCATGTTGTGTTGGTTGATTTGGATGTTGCTGAGGAAAGATGGATTCCATGGAGACAATGTTTTTTTTTTCTTGCTCACTGTAGCCTCTTTCTGATACAATGGGGTGCACTGCATTGTGAGATGTTCGCACGGATTCTTTGTCTCGATTGAAAGACGAAACAAGTATTAAATCAAGAAACGAAACTCTGAGCAATTACCAAAAAGACAGGAAGAATTCGGGAAATATGTTTTAATGTTTGAATTTCGGTACAATGGTAATTGAAAACAACATAACATGTAAGGAGAAATCCTGGCGGGTGGCATACATAGTATTTAAAGTGTAAACCTCCGTGTATGCGAGTTTGCATATGCATGCCTGTGTGCATGTGTGAGACTTACATATCAGTCAGTCAACCCATGGCACCTGGGTCTGTCCCGTGACCTTCTGCCACAACCACTGGCCCACTCCAAGGATAAGGCCGGCGTCCTCTGGTCTCGGTGGATGCATCTTTAGTCTCAATGCTGACCTCGGATGTGTCTTTCTTCTTGGTGAATTCCCCGGTGGTCTGGACAGAGGAATCTCTGAGTCCATTGTCGATAACAACCACGGGCCCACTCCAAGGATAAGTCCGGCGTCCTCTGGTCTCGGTGGATGCATCTCTAGTCTCAATGCTGACCTTGGATGTGTCCGTCTTCTTGGTGAAGTCCCCGCTGGTCTGGACAGAGGAATCTCTGAGTCCATTGTCGATCACAACCACGGGCCCACTCCAAGGATAAGGCTGGCGTCCTCTGGTCTCGGTGGATGCATCTCTGGTCTCAATGCTGACCTTGGATGTGTCTGTCTTCTTGGTGAATTCCCCGGTGGTCTGGACAGAGGAATCTCTGAGTCCATT
The DNA here is from genome assembly GCF_048934315.1 of Petromyzon marinus. Lineage (NCBI taxonomy): Eukaryota > Metazoa > Chordata > Hyperoartia > Petromyzontiformes > Petromyzontidae > Petromyzon > Petromyzon marinus. The sequence continues at coordinate 16,782,411 of NC_133725.1, read as the reverse complement.
GTCGATCACAACCACGGGCCCACTCCAAGGATAAGGCCGGCGTCCTCTGGTCTCGGTGGATGCATCTCTAGTCTCAATGCTGACCTTGGATGTGTCTGTCTTCTTGATGAAGTCCCCAGTGGTCTGGACAGTGGAATCTCTGAGTCCATTGTCGATCACAAACACGGGCCCACTCCAAGGATAAGGCCGGCGTCCTCTGGTCTCGGTGGATGCATCTCTGGTCTCAATGCTGACCTTGGATGTGTCTGTCTTCTTGGTGAATTCCCCGGTGGTCTGGACAGAGGAATCTCTGAGTCCATTGTCGATCACAACCACGGGCCCACTCCAAGGATAAGGCCGGCGTCCTCTGGTCTCGGTGGATGCATCTCTAGTCTCAATGCTGACCTTGGATGTGTCTGTCTTTATGGTGAAGTCCCCAGTGGTCTGGACAGTGGAATCTCTGAGTCCATTGTCGATCACAAACACGGGCCCACTCCAAGGATAAGGCCGGCGTCCTCTGGTCTCGGTGGATGCATCTCTGGTCTCAATGCTGACCTTGGATGTGTCTGTCTTCTTGGTGAATTCCCCGGTGGTCTGGACAGAGGAATCTCTGAGTCCATTGTCGATCACAACCACGGGCCCACTCCAAGGATAAGGCCGGCGTCCTCTGGTCTCGGTGGATGCATCTCTAGTCTCAATGCTGACCTTGGATGTGTCTGTCTTCTTGGTGAATTCCCCGGTGGTCTGGACAGAGGAATCTCTGAGTCCATTGTCGATCACAACCACGGGCCCACTCCAAGGATAAGGCCGGCGTCCTCTGGTCTCGGTGGATGCATCTCTAGTCTCAATGCTGACCTTGGATGTGTCTGTCTTCTTGGTGAAGTCCCCAGTGGTCTGGACAGAGGAATCTCTGAGTCCATCGTCGATCACAACCACGGGCCCACTCCAAGGATAAGGCCGGCGTCCTCTGGTCTCGGTGGATGCATCTCTAGTCTCAATGCTGACCTTGGATGTGTCCGCCGTCTTCTTGGTGAAGTCCCCGCTGGTCTGGACAGATGAATCTCTGAGCCCATTGTCGATCACAACCACGGGCCCACTCCAAGAATAAGGCCGGCGTCCTCTGGTCTCGGTGGATGCATCTCTAGTCTCAATGCTGACCTTGGATGTGTCTGTCTTCTTGGTGAAGTCCCCAGTGGTTTGGACAGAGGAATCTCTGAGTCCATTGTCGATCACAACCACGGGCCCACTCCAAGGATAAGGTCGGCGTCCTCTGGTCTCGGTGGATGCATCTCTAGTCTCAATGCTGACCTTGGATGTGTCCGTCTTCTTGGTGAAGTCCCCGCTGGTCTGGACAGAGGAATCTCTGAGTCCATTGTCGATCACAACCACGGGCCCACTCCAAGGATAAGGCCGGCGTCCTCTGGTCTCTGTGGATGCATCTGTGGTCTCCATGCAGGCCCTTATGATATCGGTCTCATGTCTGATCTTTCGGAATCTGGGTCGTCTTACTATTTTCACTTTCTTGATAATTGCTTCATATTTTGTTTTCATCACTGCCCTCTGTTGATGTTTTATGATCCACATGTGGCAGATGATGAGAATAACATGAATAGCAGACATGTCTATGGATATTTTATGGACAATGGTCCACAATAAATTTGCAGTTTTCATAATCCCGTTATATGCCATTGCATGCCCAACACCATTCCATATCTTTTTTAACAACTCAAACACTGCAGTTGCATCTTTGATGGAGGCCTCGCTCATAGCAATTATCGCAGAACTGGCCATATGGCCAAAGGTTTGCAGCCAATCCAGGTACTGACTGTTGAAAAGTATGAGAAATATGTAAAAAATCAAACCAAACGTTGCCATTTTTTCAAATTCTTTACACAAGCTCCAATATTAAATCGGTCTGGTGCAAGATGCTTTGTTTCCTGTGACGAGTCGACACTGCTGACAGTTTGAGAGTGCTTCAGCTTATATAGCCTGAGGGCCGGTGTGACGTCATTGTGACGTCACAATGATGGCACAGTAACGTCTGTGACATAACTGTTATGTCATTGTCACGTCACGTGATGTGATGTCACATTGCTGGTGCGCTCTAACATTATTTCAATGCAATTACAATTGACTGTATACCATTAAAACTGATAATTTGATGTTATAATATAGTACAATAACAGGTGTACATTTTATGTTGATTATTATCACGTAAAATGTTGAGTATTACTTGTGGGAATTTCGGCAAACCTGTCCGTAACCGTTTAAATTGACTTACTCTTGTTAAAACTATCATGATCCTTTTTATAATATCTCAAAAAAATTACAGTTTGAAATTGTGAATTCGCTTATAAAAAAATGTTTCCACATGATCAGCATGCCACCATCAGAGACAACCACGTTGTTTCAGTGAGGTTACAATAAAAAAAGACTTGGCAAATCGCTTGACAATCTATAATACGTTGACTTTAGGCATAATTTAAACTTGATGTGGATCCATCTTCTTTGGTTCTTTCGGTAAAGTCACGTAGAATGAGAATAAAATAATAAATTGATAAAATAAAATAACACAATAATATTCTCACGACATTTCGGCCACAACACAAGCGGCCTTCATCAGGTGAAGGGGACGAGACTGTCTGGAGGACAGCGCTGGAGTGAGAAAGCCACGCTGAGATCACGACCTTTAAGCTGTGTGAGAAGAAACAAAGCGCCTTGACAAAGGAATTAGCATATAATTTAGCATTGAAATGGCTGAGTGATTAGCTTGTGACTGGTCACAGAAAAGGCTATGTTAAAGTTAAAGCATACACATCCGCAAAGGCACCCCTTGACAAAGGAATTAGCATAGAATTTAGCATTGAAATAGCTAAGTTAAAGTATACACATCCGCAGAGGCACTCCTTGACAAAGGAATTAGCATAGAATTTAGCATTGAAATAGCTGAGTGATTAGCTTGTAACTGGTCACAGAAATAGCTATGTTAAAGTCAAAGCATATACATTCACCGAGGCACCTAGTACAAATCAAACAGGAGAATTTAGCATTGAAATAACTAGGCGAATTTAGCATTGTTGAAGCTAAGGCCTACACATCTGAGCTATTCACAGTAACTGGGTATACAATACAATATATAATGAATACTATATAGTGAACCAATAAAAAATACTAAAATATTAATTACCTCAATGTTATCAATAAACTCTATATTCTCCAATCAGCTAAGCTACCAACAATAAGTCGTTATATATCACAATGCTATATGGCGAAAAATGGGTGGATTCTTACCCTCAACTTTAGCAACACGGATAGCTACGGGTTCCGTTCAAACGGACGAGTTCATCCATGGTCGGAACAGAGGAGGGGGAGAGAGAGAGCTGCGAGGCGCTGTTATACTCCATGTTGTAAACTATACCATTAACCGTGGTGTGAGAGGTATTAAGAGTCAATGCCAGCGAAAGAGCTGCGGTCTGAAGGTCATCGTAAAATACAATTAATTAAGAATGGAAATGGTTTAAAACATCTTTCCAATGGTTACTAAGCCAGAATCCATCTTCTCGGTTGAAATGGTCTCTGTGCTTGTATATGTGAATGGCCTCATTAATTATTTTATTCTCATTCTACGTGACTTTACCGAAAGAACCAAAGAAGACGAATCCTTGCAGTCACGAAAGCTTTAAATTGATGTGGATCCTGAAGTTCAGTCAAATAACTTTGGAGGAAATATTTCACGCGGTGTATTTCCCCTGTGGGTATGTGTCAATGAATCTGTCAGTTTGTATGCATGATTCACGTACAAGCAGCACAATAATTAACTGCTGACCATGTTGTGTTGGTTGATTTGGATGTTGCTGAGGAAAGATGGATTCCATGGAGACAATGTTTTTTTTTTCTTGCTCACTGTAGCCTCTTTCTGATACAATGGGGTGCACTGCATTGTGAGATGTTCGCACGGATTCTTTGTCTCGATTGAAAGACGAAACAAGTATTAAATCAAGAAACGAAACTCTGAGCAATTACCAAAAAGACAGGAAGAATTCGGGAAATATGTTTTAATGTTTGAATTTCGGTACAATGGTAATTGAAAACAACATAACATGTAAGGAGAAATCCTGGCGGGTGGCATACATAGTATTTAAAGTGTAAACCTCCGTGTATGCGAGTTTGCATATGCATGCCTGTGTGCATGTGTGAGACTTACATATCAGTCAGTCAACCCATGGCACCTGGGTCTGTCCCGTGACCTTCTGCCACAACCACTGGCCCACTCCAAGGATAAGGCCGGCGTCCTCTGGTCTCGGTGGATGCATCTTTAGTCTCAATGCTGACCTCGGATGTGTCTTTCTTCTTGGTGAATTCCCCGGTGGTCTGGACAGAGGAATCTCTGAGTCCATTGTCGATAACAACCACGGGCCCACTCCAAGGATAAGTCCGGCGTCCTCTGGTCTCGGTGGATGCATCTCTAGTCTCAATGCTGACCTTGGATGTGTCCGTCTTCTTGGTGAAGTCCCCGCTGGTCTGGACAGAGGAATCTCTGAGTCCATTGTCGATCACAACCACGGGCCCACTCCAAGGATAAGGCCGGCGTCCTCTGGTCTCGGTGGATGCATCTCTGGTCTCAATGCTGACCTTGGATGTGTCTGTCTTCTTGGTGAATTCCCCGGTGGTCTGGACAGAGGAATCTCTGAGTCCATTGTCGATCACAACCACGGGCCCACTCCAAGGATAAGGCCGGCGTCCTCTGGTCTCGGTGGATGCATCTCTAGTCTCAATGCTGACCTTGGATGTGTCTGTCTTCTTGGTGAAGTCCCCAGTGGTCTGGACAGTGGAATCTCTGAGTCCATTGTCGATCACAAACACGGGCCCACTCCAAGGATAAGGCCGGCGTCCTCTGGTCTCGGTGGATGCATCTCTAGTCTCAATGCTGACCTTGGATGTGTCTGTCTTCTTGGTGAATTCCCCGGTGGTCTGGACAGAGGAATCTCTGAGTCCATTGTCGATCACAACCACGGGCCCACTCCAAGGATAAGGCCGGCGTCCTCTGGTCTCGGTGGATGCATCTCTAGTCTCAATGCTGACCTTGGATGTGTCTGTCTTTATGGTGAAGTCCCCAGTGGTCTGGACAGTGGAATCTCTGAGTCCATTGTCGATCACAAACACGGGCCCACTCCAAGGATAAGGCCGGCGTCCTCTGGTCTCGGTGGATGCATCTCTGGTCTCAATGCTGACCTTGGATGTGTCTGTCTTCTTGGTGAATTCCCCGGTGGTCTGGACAGAGGAATCTCTGAGTCCATTGTCGATCACAACCACGGGCCCACTCCAAGGATAAGGCCGGCGTCCTCTGGTCTCGGTGGATGCATCTCTGGTCTCAATGCTGACCTTGGATGTGTCTGTCTTCTTGGTGAATTCCCCTGTGGTCTGGGCAGAGGAATCTCTGAGCCCATTGTCGATCACAACCACGGGCCCACTCCAAGGATAAGGCCGGCGTCCTCTGGTCTCGGTGGATGCATCTCTAGTCTCAATTCTGACCTTGGATGTGTCTGTCTTCTTGGTGAAGTCCCCAGTGGTCTGGACAGAGCAATCTCTGAGTCCATTGTCGATCACAACCACGGGCCCACTCCAAGGATAAGGCCGGCGTCCTCTGGTCTCGGTGGATGCATCTCTAGTCTCAATGCTGACCTTGGATGTGTCCGTCTTCTTGGTGAAGTCCCCGCTGGTCTGGACAGAGGAATCTCTGAGTCCATTGTCGATCACAACCACGGGCCCACTCCAAGGATAAGGCCGGCGTCCTCTGGTCTCGGTGGATGCATCTCTGGTCTCAATGCTGACCTTGGATGTGTCTGTCTTCTTGGTGAAGTCCCCAGTGGTTTGGACAGAGGAATCTCTGAGTCCATTGTCGATCACAACCACGGGCCCACTCCAAGGATGAGGCCGGCGTCCTCTGGTTTCGGTGGATGCATCTGTGGTCTCCATGCCGGCCCTTATGATATCGGTCTCATGTCTGATCTTTCGGAATCTGGGTCGTCTTACTATTTTCACTTTCTTGATAATTGCTGCATATTTTGTTTTCATCACTGCCCTCTGTTGATGTTTTATGATCCACATGTGGCAGATGATGAGAATAACATGAATAGCAGACATGTCTATGGATATTTTATGGACAATGGTCCACAATAAATGTGCAGTTTTCATAATCCCGTTATATGCCATTGCATGCCCAACACCATTCCATATCTTTTTTAACAACTCAAACACTGCAGTTGCATCTTTGATGGAGGCCTCGCTCATAGCAATTATCGCAGAACTGGCCATATGGCCAAAGGTTTGCAGCCAATCCAGGTACTGACTGTTTAAAAGTATGAGAAATATGTAAAAAATCAAACCAAACGTTGCCATTTTTTCAAATTCTTTACACAAGCTCCAATATTAAATCGGTCTGGTGCAAGATGCTTTGTTTCCTTTGACGAGTCGACACTGCTGACAGTTTGAGAGTGCTTCAGCTTATATAGCCTGAGGGCCGGTGTGACGTCATTGTGACGTCACAATGATGGCACAGTAACGTCTGTGACATAACTGTTATGTCATTGTCACGTCACGTGATGTGATGTCACATTGCTGGTGCGCTCTAACATTATTTCAATGCAATTACAATTGACTGTATACCATTAAAACTGATAATTTGATGTTATAATATAGTAAAATAACAGGTGTACATTTTATGTTGATTATTATCACGTAAAATGTTGAGTATTGCTTGTGGGAATTTCGGCAAACTTGTCCGTAACTGTTTAAATTGACTTAGTCTTGTTAAAACTGTCATGACATTTTTATAATATCTCAAAAAAATTTACAGGTTGAAATTGTGAATTCGCTTATAAAAAAATGTTTCCACATGATCAGCATGCCACCATCAGAGACAACCACGTTGTTTCAGTGAGGTTACAATAAAAAAGCCTTGGCAAATCGCTTGACAATCTATAATACGTTGACTTTAGGCATAATTTAAACTTGATGTGGATCCATCTTCTTTGGTTCTTTCGGTAAAGTCACGTAGAATGAGAATAAAATAATAAATTGATAAAATAAAATAACACAATAATATTCTCACGACATTTCGGCCACAACACAAGCGGCCTTCATCAGGTGAAGGGGACGAGACTGTCAGGAGGACAGCGCTGGAGTGAGAAAGCCACGCTGAGATCACGACCTTTAAGCTGTGTGAGAATAAACAAAGCGCCTTGACAAAGGAATTAGCATATAATTTAGCATTGAAATGGCTGAGTGATTAGCTTGTGACTGGTCACAGAAAAGGCTATGTTAAAGTTAAAGCATACACATCCGCAAAGGCACCCCTTGACAAAGGAATTAGCATAGAATTTAGCATTGACATAGCTAAGTTAAAGTATACACATCCGCAGAGGCACTCCTTGACAAAGGAATTAGTATAGAATTTAGCATTGAAATAGCTGAGTGATTAGCTTGTAACTGGTCACAGAAATAGCTATGTTAAAGTCAGAGCATATACATTCACCGAGGCACCTAGTACAAATCAAACAGGAGAATTTAGCATTGAAATAACTAGGCGAATTTAGCATTGTTGAAGTTAAGGCCTACACATCTGAGCTATTCACAGTAACTGGGTATACAATACAATATATAATGAATACTATATAGTGAACCAATAAAAAATACTAAAATAAAAATTACCTCAATGTTATCAATAAACTCTATATTCTCCAATCAGCTAAGCTACCAATAATAAGTCGTTATATATCACAATGCTATATGGCAAAAAATGGGTGGATTCTTACCCTCAACTTTAGCAACACGGATAGCTACGGGTCCCGTTCAGACGGACGAGTTCATCCATGGTAGGAACAGAGGAGGGGGAGAGAGAGAGCTGCAAGGCGCTGTAATACTCCATGTTGTAAACCATACCATTAACCGTGGTGTGAGAGGTATTAAGAGTCAATGCCAGCGAAAGAGCTGCGGTCTGAAGGTCATCGTAAAATACAATTAATTAAGAATGGAAATGGTTTAAAACATCTTTCCAATGGTTACTAAGCCAGAATCCATCTTCTCGGTTGAAATGGTCTCTGTGCTTGTATATGTGAATGGCCTCATGAATTATTTTATTCTCATTCTACGTAACTTTACCGAAAGAACCAAAGAAGACGAATACTTGCAGTTACGGAAGCTTTAAATTGATGTGGATCTTGAAGTTCAGTCAAATAACTTTGGAGAAAATATTTCACGCGGTGTATTTCCCCTGTGGGTGTGTGTGTGTCAATGAATCTGTCAGTTTGTATGCATGATTCACGTGCATGCAGCACAATAATTAACTGCTGACCATGTTGTGTTGGTTGATTTGGATGTTGCTGAGGAAAGATGGATTCCATAGAGACAATGTTTTTTTTCTTGCTCACTGTAGCCTCTTTCTGATACAATGGGGTGCACTGCATTGTGAGATGTTCGCACAGATTCTTTGTCTCGATTGAAAGACGAAACAAGTATTAAATCAAGAAACGAAACTCTGAGCAATTACCAAAAAGACAGGAAGAATTCGGGAAATATGTTTTTATGTTTGAATTTCGGTACAATGGTAATTGAAAACAACATAACATGTAAGGAGAAATCCTGGTGGGTGGCATACATAGTATTTAAAGTGTAAACCTCCGTGTATGCGAGTTTGCATATGCATGCCTGTGTGCATGTGTGAGACTTACATATCAGTCAGTCAACCCATGGCACCTGGGTCTGTCCCGTGACCTTCTGCCACAACCACTGGCCCACTCCAAGGATAAGGCCGGCGTCCTCTGGTCTCGGTGGATGCATCTCTGGTCTCAATGCTGACCTTGGATGTGTCTGTCTTCTTGGTGAATCCCCCGGTGGTCTGGACAGAGGAATCTCTGAGTCTATTGTCGATCACAACCACGGGCCCACTCCAAGGATAAGGCCGGCGTCCTCTGGTCTCGGTGGATGCATCTCTAGTCTCAATGCTGACCTTGGATGTGTCTGTCTTCTTGGTGAATTCCCCGGTGGTCTGGACAGAGGAATCTCTGAGTCCATTGTCGATCACAACCACGGGCCCACTCCAAGGATAAGGCCGGCGTCCTCTGGTCTCGGTGGATGCATCTCTAGTCTCAATGCTGACCTTGGATGTGTCCGTCTTCTTGGTGAAGTCCCCGCTGGTCTGGACAGAGGAATCTCTGAGTCCATTGTCGATCACAACCACGGGCCCACTCCAAGGATAAAGCCGGCGTTCTCTGGTCTCGGTGGATGCATCTCTGGTCTCAATGCTGACCTTGGATGTGTCTGTCTTCTTGGTGAATTCCCCGGTGGTCTGGACAGAGGAATCTCTGAGTCCATTGTCGATTACAACCACGGCCCACTCCAAGGATAAGGCCGACGTCCTCTCGTCTTGGTGGATGCATCTCTGGTCTCAATGCTGACCTTGGATGTGTCTGTCTTCTTGGTGAAGTCCCCAGTGGTTTGGACAGAGAAATCTCTGAGTCCATTGTCGATCACAACCACGGGCCCACTCCAAGGATGAGGCCGGCGTCCTCTGGTCTCGGTGGATTTATCTCTAGTCTCAATGCTGACCTTGGATGTGTCTGTCTTCTTGGTGAATTCCCCGGTGGTCTGGACAGAGGAATCTCTGAGTCCATTGTCGATCACAACCACGGGCCCACTCCAAGGATAAGGCCGGCGTCCTCTGGTCTCGGTGGATGCATCTCTAGTCTCAATGCTGACCTTGGATGTGTCCGCCGTCTTCTTGGTGAAGTCCCCGGTGGTCTGGACAGAGGAATCTCTGAGTCCATTGTCGATCACAACCACGAGCCCACTCCAAGGATAAGGCCGGCGTCCTCTGGTCTTGGTGGATGCATCTCTGGTCTCAATGCTGACCTTGGATGTGTCTGTCTTCTTGGTGAATTCCCCGGTGGTCTGGACAGAGGAATCTCTGAGTCCATTGTCGATCACAACCACGGGCCCACTCCAAGGATAAGGCCGGCGTCCTCTGGTCTCGGTGGATGCATCTCTAGTCTCAATGCTGACCTTGGATGTGTCCGTCTTCTTGGTGAAGTCCCCGCTGGTCTGGATCGAGGAATCTCTGAGTCCATTGTCGATCACAACCACGGGCCCTCTCCAAGGATAAGGCCGGCGTCGTCTCGTGTCGGTGGATGCATCTCTGGTCTCAATGCTGACCTTGGATGTGTCTGTCTTCTTGGTGAAGTCCACAGTGGTTTGGACAGAGGAATCTCTGAGTCCATTGTCGATCACAACCACGGGCCCACTCCAAGGATGAGGCCGGCGTCCTCTGGTCTCGGTGGATGCATCTGTGGTCTTTATGCAGGTCCTTATGATATCGGTCTCATGTCTGATCTTTCGGAATCTGGGTCGTCTTACTATTTTCACTTTCTTGATAATTGCTGCATATTTTGTTTGAGTATGATCTTTAAATTGATCCTGGACTCAGTCGGGGGATATTTGAACAATTTGAATATTGGGGCGATATCGTCTTGCTACGGGTCTGAGTGAGAAGTCTCCCAGCGGTTGTTTGAGTCCATAATCGAGATTTTTGGGTTAGAGCACGTAAACATGCACTCAATAATACACTAAATATGCACTATTTATTTATATATACAGTGAGGGAAAAAAGTATTTGATCCCCTGCTGATTTTGTACGTTTGCCCACTGGTAAAGAAATTATCAGTCTATAATTTTAATGGTAGGTTTATTTGAACAGTGAGAGACAGAATAACAACAACAAAATCCAGAAAAAACGCATGTCAAAAATGTTATATATTTGACCCCCTCTCAATCAGAAAGAAATTAGGTTAGCTTTACATTTGTCTGACAGTGAATCAGCAGAAGAAGCAGTCATGTTGTCTATGTGATTCCAATCAGAAGGTGACATTTTTGTGTTAACATTAAATGAGCTTGTAGGAGAGTCCTGTCTAAAGTATCGAGTTCAAATCGGAGTAGCCTTATCCTCTCTGAGATTTAAGATAGGCTGGCCTTAAACAGAATCTGTTTAGAATTTGGAGAAGATACAGCAGAAGAAATGAGTGTGAAAGCGATGGGTATTACCTTGTGATCGCGGCATCTTTTGAGGAAGGTCAGAGTCTCGATGAGCTGTGACTTCTTGTCCCGTTGTCTGTTTAAAGCTCTAACAGATAGGTGAAGGCCCTCCCCGTAGAGGTTATCAATTCTAGATTTAAAGCTTTCGTGACTGCAAGGATCCATACTCTTTGGTTCTATTCGGTAAAGTCACGTAGGTAAATAATAAAACAACAAAAATCACGACGTTTCGGCCACAACACAAGCGGCCTTCATCAGGTGAAGGAACCAGGCTGTCTCGAGGACAGCGCTGGAGTGAAACACAGCCACGCTCAGACCGCGACCGTTAAGCTGTGTGCGAGGAAACAAGGTGCCTTGACAAAGGAATTAGCATAAAAATTAGCATTTGATTGGCCGACTTAGCATGATGAACGGTGTAGAGGTGGTGTACATGCGGGTGCACATACCGGTTGGTGCGGATTGGAATCACATAGACAACATGACTGCTTCTTCTGCTGATTCACTGTCAGTCAAATGTAAAGCTAACCTGATTTCTAAATTCAACCAGCTATTAAAGAAAAACCCAGTTCCACATATAACAAAACTCGACGTCAACAAAATCGTCATTAATCAGAGTAGCACGCCGATTTCGGACAATCTGAAAACAGTACTGGCTAGGGGACTGAATTTTGCTGTCACCCCAAAACACATACCAGTAGATGATATCATCTCTCAGGTCGATGTAACCCTCAAAGGCGTGGGACACATCCAAGCAGACGTTGCGAGAGCTGAAATAGCCCCGATTCTTAAGAATGCTAAGAAACCCATTAGTAACATCAGCAAAAATGAACGCTCTGAACTCGCGAATTTAAAAAAACAGAAGTGATATAGTCATCCTCTCAGCCGATAAAAGCAACGCTACTGTAATCATGGATAAAGACTCATACAACAACAAAATCCAGAATCTGCTCAATGATGGAAGTTACTCAAAAATTAAAAATGACCCTATCAATAGCCTAGCGATAAAAACCAACAAGATCATCACAAGTTCGACCTCCCTAATCGACCCAACTAAACGTCCCTCCCTAAAACCTTCTGCTGCAAGACTCCCTAGATTATATGGTCTTCCCAAGATCCATAAAGAAGGCACCCCACTACGACCCATCATATCCATGATCAACTCCCCTACCTATAGACTAGCCCGTTTTCTGTCATATTCCTTGCTGCCTTTCACTGGCAAGACCGCCTCAGCAGTACTTAACTCAGCCCAATTGGTCTCTATGGTCAAAGACGTTGTACTGTCCCCTGACGATATCCTTGTCAGCTTCGATGTGGTCTCTTTGTTCACCAAGGTCCCAGTACCTGATTCCATTGAAATAATTGAAAATTTGGTCCAACATGGACTAGATGCCGATACACCTGTACTGGTTAGGCACTGCCTCAACAATACCTACTTTACTTGGAATGGCTCCTTCTACAAACAAAATGAGGGTACCCCCATGGGTTCCCCCTTGTCACCAGTGATAGCCAATATTTTCATGGAGAAATTTGAATCAGATGCCATCCAGACTTCCACCCTCAGACCTTCCCAGGGGAAGAGATATGTGGATGACACTTTCGTCATTTGGCCACATAGCCTCCCAGCTTTGAACCTTTTCCTACACCACATCAATTCCAGACATCCCGCCATCAAATTCACCATGGACGTGGAAAAAGATGGCAAGCTACCATTCTTAGATGTTCTGTTTCAGAGGAGACCTGATGGCTCATTGGGGCATTCTGTCTACAGGAAACCCACCCACACAGATTCCTACTTGAAACCTGATTCCCACCACCACCCAGACCAAAAGAATTATCTCATCAAAACTTTATACCATTGGGTTAATTGCATTTCGGACCAACACCACCTGACCAGTGAATTAAAACATGTGCACCTGGCCCTCAAAAGGAATGGATACTCTGACCGTACCATCCGCCATGCTGTTTCTCCCTCCATACAGAAACAACCACTTGATACTCTGGTCAAAACCATCACACTACCATATATAGCAGGCGTTACTAAAAAGATTTCCAAAATTCTAAACAAACACAAGATCCAGGTCCGGTTCAATACAGTACACAAAATTCGTGATCTGATCCCATCCGTGAAGGATGTCATTCCTGACTTACAGTACCCCGGGGTTTACAAATTGAGTTGTACCTGTGGTGATTGCTATATCGGGGAGACAAAGCGACATGTCTCTGACCGAATTCGCGAGCACAAATGAGATTTGAAACACGGCAGAACGAATTCTTCTGCTGTGGCTGATCATTGTCACAACGCTATGGGTGATCATGAGATTGTCTTCTCCGATACCAAGGTTCTCTGTAAACCTATAGGTTATCACCAGAGATGTGTTCACCAAGCCATTCAGATATACAAATACAGGCATACCTTCAACCGAGAGGATAGTTTCAAATTAAGCAACCACTGGAAGGACGTTTTAAATCATACCAAACGTCAACTAATTTCTAACAGCAATTTCAAGTAGTGGTATACCAAGCATATTCCTTCCGAACTTTCTATTTCCCTTTTTTCTACTTCCCCCTGACAGCACATTCTTGCCGATCTTTAATTTTTCTATTTTTTTTCCGTTTCTATTGCACACACACAGTGACCCACCCCCCACACCCTCTACACAACAAAAGACGGATTAACTCAGCCCCTCACCCCACCAAGGTCCCCCTACATGGCTCCTCCCGCCCCCTCCCTTAACCTGTATTTAAGCCAGAGGTTTCCAGAGCCTCGCCACTTGGTGCAGCGATTTTTTGCTGTGACTGTTTCCACCTGAAGACGGAAGCTTGTGTTGCCTTCGAAACGTCGTGTTTTATTTTTTTCTTTTATTTAATTTTAGTTTACTTTTTTACCTACGTGACTTAACCGAATAAAACCAAAGATTATAAAATAAAACCCCAATTCAGGACCCTACTGTGACTCAGTGTGGATTTCTTGGAGTAATTCTTTTATTATAAAGAATTACAGGGGCTGTTTGATGACACGACTAGGGAGCTGGCTTGCATTGCGGGGAACTTAATATTCAATTTGGATTCTGCAACCCTCAATGGCCTTTTTAAGTTCCATTTGTGCATGTAAAACTCGCACAAACAACCATACCCAGAAACCCATAGACTCCAAGAGAGACCCATGCATTCCTACAGACAATCAGACTCACACAGCAACCCCATAGACTCACACAGAGTCCTTTTGACATGCACATAGACCAATAGCCTCACACAGAGATCCATACACTCAAGAGACCCAAAAACTCACACAGAAATCCATAGATTCGCACAGAGGTCAATAGAATTTTAATCTGAATATTTATTTATACTGGATGAATCTGATGAGCTATGACGATCTGTTTTCACAGACGTCCAATCGGGCGGGTCAGAACATAACAAAAATACAATACAAAAACACGACAGGAAAGGTAAACAAATTGTTTGAATATATACAAATTAAACTGAACTGTTTTTATCTTACCATAGACTAAAATAAACCTGTTGGACTCGCACAGAGACCTTAACCACTAAACCTCGAACAAATAAAACCCTCTAAACCTCTAAACCCCGTAACTATCTAAATCCCTAACCATTTAAACCCATAACCATCTAAACTGCTAACCCTCTCAAAAACTTTACCCTTAAAACCCTAACCCACCAAAAACCCCTCACTCTCCAAACCCCTTAGTCTTTTAACTCTAACCTTCGAAGCCATTAAAAACCAAACCCTCAACCCTCTGAATCCCTAACCCTCTAAACCTTGAAACTCGATCCTTCTAAAACCCTAAATCCCTAATATTCTAAATACCAACCAATCTAAACCACAACCCTCTAATGAACTAACCCTCTAGACCCCTAACCCTCTGAACTCACAACCTTCTAAATCCTCAACTTCTAAAACCCAAACCCTCAAAACCCTAACGTTCTAAAAATCTAAATCCCTAATCTAATCCCAACACATTTAAACCCCAACCCTCTAAAGAACTAACCCTCTAGATGCCTAACCCTTAAAACACCTATACCCCTAAAATGCTAACCCTCTAAACACATAACCCACTAAACCCTCTAAACCCATAAATGTTTTTTTGGGGTTAGATTGTGTAACTATAAATGTGTCGTTAAACCAGCCACCACCCGACACAGCCAATTAGGAAAATTTGTCACATCAACAAAAAGTACCATTTAGTGTTGGAGACTAACCCAATATTAGTTGTGAAAGTCTAGGTGTTAAACCCTCAACTCTCAAACCACTAAACCCCTAACACTCTAAATCCCTAACCCTTGAAACCCCTATACCTCTAAACCCCTAAACACATACCCTTATAACCTCCTCAACTCCTAACCATCTAAACCATTCAACCTCTAACAATCGAAACCCATAAACCTCTAAACACGTAACTCTCTAAACCCTCTAAACTCAAAACGTTCTAAACTCTAACCCTCTAAACACCAAATCCTCTAAAGGACTTTACCCTGAAGACTCCAACCGTCTAAACACCTCACCCTTTAGAACCCTAACCCATAAACCCCAAAAACTCTTAACTGTCTAAACCCTTAACCTTCTAAACCAGACATGGGCAAAGTACGGCCCCCGGGCCGTATACGGCCCGTTGGGCTTTTTAATCCGGCCCGCCGAACTTATACAAATATTATTATTATTAAATTAAATTTTACCTTTCTCCTGTAATGCCCCCATTTCCCCATTTAGATGGCGCACTTTGACCGGGAGTTACGACATGTTTTTGTATTGTTCATGTTCGTGCAATTTGTTAAATTGCCTTGCAAATAAATGCTTTGCTACCTGTTAAAGGCCAAATCCTTTCATGTTATTATTTTTACACGACATTTATATTAGTTCACACAAACACTCCATCCATCTGTTCCTGGCCCGGCCCCTCTGTCAAATTTTAGAACCCATTGTGGCCCGTGAGTCAAAAAATTTGCCCACCCCTGTTCTAAACCCTTAAGCCCCAAACTGTCTAAACACCTAAACCTGTAAAACCATAACCCTTTAAACCCCTCACCTTATAAACCTCTAATCCCCGAAACACCGAAACCTCTAAACCCAAAACCTTCTAAAACTCGTAACCTTGTAAACCAAAACACCGAGCAATCAAAACCCATAAACCCCCTAAACCTCTAAACACCGACAGTAACTCTAAACCCTTAACCCTCTAAACCCATAACCTTCTAAACTCTACCAAATAAAAACCTCAGCCTCTTCACCCTTAAAACCCTATCTGTCTAAACTCCTCACCCTTTGAAATCCTGACCCAAATACCACGAAAACCCCAACCCTCTAAACCCCTCACCCTCTAATCCCCTAACCCTCTACACCCTTAACCCACTAAAACCCTAACCCTCAAAACCCCTAATACGCTCAACCCCTAAACATCATAACCCTTAAAACCCCCCAAACCTCTAAACTGCTTACCCCCTAAAAGCCCCAAAACCTCTAAACCCCTAAGTCCATAACCTTATAAACTCCTAACCCTCTAAACCACTAACCCTTTAACAATTAAACCCCATAAACCCTCTAAACACCTAATTCTCTAAACCGAGAACCCTCTAAAACCACAACCTTCTAAACTGTAACCCTCTAAAACTCAACCCTCAAAACCCCTTTACCCTTAAAACCATAACGGTCTAAACCCATCACCCTCTAAAATCCTAACCCATAAACCCCCAAACCTCTAACCCACTGAACCCCTAACCTAAACCCTTAAACACAAAATCGTTAAATTCAAAACCCTCTAAATCCCTAACCCTCTTAACCCCTCTACCCTTAAAACCATAACCCTCTGAACCCCTAAACCCCTAACTCTTTAAACCCCTATACGCCTAATAGCCTAATCCTCTAAACACCTAACCCTTTAAACCCCTTTACCCTTAAAACCCTAACCCTCTAAACCCCTAACTCTAGAATCCCCTAAACCGCTAACACTCTCAACCCCTAAACCCTATAACCCTCGAAATACCTAAACATATAAACCCCTTATCCCCAAAATACCCCAAAACCTCTAAACCCATAACTTTATAAACCCCTAACCCTCTAAACGCCTAGCTCTTTGTGTAGTGTGTGGTGGGTGTCACGGGGTGGGTGGGTGCAGGATGTGTGTGGTGGGTGGTGGGTATCACAGGGGGGTGTATGTGTGGAGTGTGCATGTGGTGGGTGTGGTGATAGTGGTCGTGGTGCACAACTGTCCATAACCACCACCTCTACTGTGTGGTGGACCGGCCACCACACAGCAGCGCGCGTCGGAGGAGTGAACGGATGGTTCTCCCTATGCGGGCCAGGCCCCCTCGCTTCCTCTTCTCCTCCTGCATCACCATCGCCTGATCCTCTTTCCTTGTCATCTCCTTCTCCTCCACCACCATCTCCTGCACCACCATCTCCTCCTCCTGCTCCTTCTTCGTCTCCACCTCCTCTGTCTCCCCCCCCATCTCCTCTTCGTCCTGCACCACCAGCTCCTCCACCCGGGTCTCCTCCTCCTGCACCACCAGCTCCTCCACCCGGGTCTCCTCCTCCTGCACCACCAGCTCCTCCACCCGGGTCTCCTCCTGCACCACCAGCTCCTCCACCAGGTTCTCCTCCTGCACCACCAGCTCCTCCAGCAGGGTCTCCTCATCCTGCACCACCAGCTCCTCCACCAGGGTCTCCTCTTCCACCACAACCGTCAGCTTCCCTTTAGAGGCCAGGGCAAGCGCGGAGGATGGGGGCAGCGCCGGCTCCGCTCTGTGAAGAGATGCGCACGACACCGTTCCAACTTCCTGCTACAGCAGAGATCACAGTCCGTCCCCCCTCCCCCCATCGTCCGCGTACGGACTGTGTGCAGAGATAGATTAACTAGGCTAATAACGATGCTGCAATAATGCAGCATACCATGCCCATCGTGGGTCTGGTTACAAAATGGGCATTAGTCTTGCGATATCACACTGGATGAAGGGCTACATGGCAAAGATATGGCTGCCTCATTATTTGTCCTCACCCAGGAACCAATTATAAAAATACATCCGTATATAACCGAATGTACACGTGGGGTTTGAACTGTACATGTGTTCGTTTGCGGGTGGCAGGGCGGGAACTCAGTCAAAGAAGGACCTGGGTTTGATTCCCATACTTGGGCCACTTCTCCGTGTGGAATGTGGAGTGTGTTCTACCCCTCCCCCCCCCCCCCGTTTTGTCCTGCATTGGTTTCCAAATCAGAATACATTATTTAGACTGGATGAAGAGGAATCCGATGAGCTATGAAGCTCTTCCTTCACAGATATGCAGTCGAGGCACAGGGTAAGCAAGTTACAACAACAAACAAAAGGAGTGCAACGTGTAAAAATGTAAGCAAGTCACAAAAAATTGAGCACATAAGCACAAAGTACATAAAATCCTGCCAGTTTTCAACACTAACTGTAAATTTGAGCAAGGCAGCAAAACATCAACAAAAACAGCCCCAGACCCCACCAAGACAACACACAGTCCCTCAATAAAATTGTACATTAAAATTTAACTTTCATTCCTTTGGGTTTGGCATTTTCCTCCACGTAACTGAACCCTGACACACGCCACGCAACCAGTTTTGGATGGACATCCTCGTCAGTGTTAGAAATTGAACCTCCAAATCATTCAATCGGGATCGCATAGCAGCAGTAGCAAAAGCAAATTTGTTCTGTACTGCAAACAACTTGGCAGGACTCTACTGAAAAAGAGTCTTGAGACTGAGTGAGGCTCATGCTGGCTAAATAAGGGTAGTAGTAATAAGTATAAATACATTAACAGGAGCAGAGCCGTTCCCCGGGTACGGTGTACTGGGGAAACCGCCCCGGGCACCGTGCTTTTGGCGGCCCTGTGCTTCGATGTCACGGTGTCAGACGTAAAATGTCTTTTTAACACGTAGGCTTTCGCACCAGATTGGCTCACAAATGATGACATCACATTCACATTTATCACTATTTAAGACCGAAACAGGAGTATTTCTCCACAATTCTGGCCGTCACCTTATGAGGCTGGTTGCAATCCCCGGCAAAATGTCGTACTCGAATAGTAAATGTGGTGGGTTTACTTTCCAACACACTGGTGTGCTGATCTAGTAACTAATTGGCACATTTTGTTTACATGATACACCTTACTAATTGGCTGTGTTGGGTGGTGGTGAGTTTAACAACACATGTATATCTATGCGATCTAACCGAAAAAAAACCCTGTATTGTTGGTAATACTTCCGATTTAATTGTGACTTGCCCCGGGCCCCACACCTCCCTATGGACTGCCTTGAACATTGGACAAGCAGCTCATGGCTTACCGTCGCTCAGCAGCTCCAAAACACTGTACACTGCCAGGAGCAGCAATGGTGGTGGCGGTGGCGTTGCTGGTGGTGCTGGTGGCCACCGTCCGGAGCCAGCTGTGACCCAGCGCCTGCGCTGGCGTCATGCGACAATCCGGATCCCATCTGTTGAGAGACGCACGGGGGTCACACGCAGCGCACGTGGTGAGAGAGGCGTGGTGAGAGGATTGACGTTCCTTCCCTTTCTCCCACGAGGTCCAGGATCGCACGGCATCAGCGGTAGTCTTGGTAGCAGCGGCAATCCTTCAATACGCGGTACTCTAAAAATGTCCTGAGCCTTGCACTGCCGAGGATAATCTTTAACGGACCTCCAAAGAGGGCGATCTTAACAAGGGTGGTACTGGTTATCGGCAGGTTAACTCAGCTCCACATCTTCCTGGTGATCGGTGGAGGGCGATCGTTGATCACCTTGGTGGGAGAAATCCTCATGGGGAGGGGGGAGGGGGTGGGGGATGATTCTTACTGCAGGCAGGAGCTGACAAAGTCAACAAACTCCGGGTCGTGGCTTTTGAGTGCCCCGTGAAGTGACAAGCTCCCTGGCACCCTTCTCTTGACTGGGGAGAACATCATGCCCAAACGATCTGCAGGAGACATGCACAGCAGAAGAGACACACAGTCACCAACCACCACTTTGCCCACCTACCCACTTGCCCACGCGCCCATTTACCCACCCACTCACCCAAGGAATTGAAAATACAAAGAGGCCCCCCCCCCATGGCCACCCCCCCAAAAAGAACTACAACAGCTCCAGGCCACACCCTAACACTGAATCCGGCCGGTTGCTCGCCCCACCCTTCAACTCACCAAAGTAGTGCATTCCGTCAGGAGCTGCATCCATCATGCATCTTGGAGGCAACCCGAGGATCTGCACATGGTTGAGATAAAGGCAAAAGTCACCCGTGTAGCCGCAGCAGACTGTAGGGGCAAGTGCTTATAGTAGTGAGTAGAAACATCAGCAGCAACAGTAGCGGCACCTGTTAAGGGCCAGGACTGTGGCACACACAGAGAGGGGATGGTTGGCCATATTGAAGCAGGTACACACGGCACCAGGTACTCATTTGAGGCTGATTTATACTAGGGGATGCCCAGTACCGGTTCAGATAATCCTCACTGATGTTGGCCGTGAATTGGAATCAAACTCGCATTACCGGGTTTGTAGCTGAGCACGCTAACCACTACACCACTGCTCCCACAACACGTACAAGACACACACGTGTACACACATACAACATACGATGGCTGCCATTCGCCAGATCACCAAGTAGCCAATCGCCCCCCCCTCTCCTGGCTCCCCACCCTCCCATAGCCTACAACTTCAAGAAAGGAGGGGGGAATCACGAGCGGGTGAACGTCCAGTTGGAAATACCTCCATGCAGCACGGGAGGTGGTCATCGCGGCTGTCCGAATGGAATAATTCCCTGCCGGTCGCCAACTCTGCCACTGTGCAGCCCAGTGCCCACATGTCCACTGCACACGTTAATCTGTAGCCCAGCAATACCTCCGGAGAGAGGTATGGCAGGGTCCCACCCACATGCAGAGCTGCACAACAACAACAAATATATATGTACGTGTGTGTGTATACTCACTGTGTCATGAACAGCATCGTTATCACACACTGTCACATGTACAGACACTAAGAGACTTACACACACACACTGGAACACAGACACACCCACATGCAGAAACTCACACCCACACGCAGAAACTCACACCCAGGTGAATTTACTCACGTTGCCTTTTCACAAAAAAGCTGTTGCCAAAGTCCGTGACCCTGACGGTGCCGGTCACGGTATCCTTGAGTAGAACATTTTCCTAAAGGAAGAAAGACAGAAGGAATTCACACTCGGAGGTTACGCCGATAGCATTCAGCCAGCAGTGGATCAATCACGTACCACGGTACAAACTAAACAGGGGAACTAGGTGAGGCGTAGCGCCGTCATCAACCTTGAGTCAAGTGCAACAATCGCTGTTTTCTGACAGCTGCCACTGGGGGTGCCCCTTTCAAATGCGTCAAGATGAGCGATGTTAGTCGAGGCTCATCACATTTAAAGCTCTCTGAAGCACCATATAAGTAAAAGGGTGCGGCTCTATCGACAACTTATCATAGATGCTCACAGCTGCCCGATAACGAGTTATGGACCAAAAACCACACTCAAGGGCGCACGGATTTCGTGACGCTTTCCACCGCGCGTTTGTCTTGGGAAGTTTTCCATTCACAGCATGGAAGCTGACAACGGGCAGCTGTCAGTGTTTGGCACGTTTTGAAAATCATTATTTTCGGCTCCGGTTTGTGTTTCCCAAAGTTTGGGGCAACGCTGTGATCTACATTGCTAGTTTTCTCTGTGGTGAGTACCCCAATAGCGACACGACTCTACACGACAGTTTAATTCATACCAGATCATCACCAGAGGTAACGTGACCCTGCTTCCTTCCAGATAGACGGACAGAGCTAACACATCGACCCTGTGACCAACGTGGTCAGTTTTCTCTATGGACCGAGTCCCCAATAATGACACAACTCCGGAACAAAGTCACGCTGATTGCTGTGTCCACTCACTGGCTTGATGTCTGCATGGATGATGCTCCTGGCCTTGGTGTGGCAAAGGAACTTGAGGATGCCCCTGGTGTAAGTTTTCACCATCCCCATGTGCAATTTCCGGAGCCCCGCTTCCATAATCACATCATAGAGGCTCTCCCTGTGAAAGAGGCAGCAGCAGCAACAATGACAACAACGAAGCAGCGTCAGTGTCATACCCTGCAATACTGCGTGGATTCTGATAACGAAATATTAATATTCTATTTGCACATTCACGACTAATACGATTCATAGCTCAGTGTGGGTTTAGGTCATCGGTTTGCTGATAAACCAAATCAGTTAGCACCATTGTCCACTTGCTTTCATTGGCTCTGTTTCCGGGTGGTGGAATTATCCATTAGGAGATACAAACTCCACAGAGAAAGGCGTCCGAGTTGAGAATCGAACTCAGGGATTTTCACCGAGGGGCTCAAGCATCACCACTGCGCTGATCGAGTGGAGGCGTGGCTATATAAAAGTGGGCGGGGCTGATTGAGAAAAGAGGCATGGCCTCGTGCACCCGGGACACATGACAGCTCCACAGTATCACAATGCGTGGGTGGCACAGGAATCCCAAAAGTAACATCTAGCCCCGGTGGTGTGACGTTATCACCCTCCCCTGGTGTGGAAGAGATCGGGGCTTTGATCCCGACCGTGACGCATGTATATTTTGAGTTTGCATGTTCTACCCCTGGTCACGTGGCTTTTTCTCCGGGTTCTCTGGTTTTTCCCTCCACATTTAGAAACATATGTTTAGAGTATTTGGCTGCTATACATTTCCACATCAGCCACTTTTTTTAGCTATCATTTGTAGCCAGGCCGCTTGTGAAAAATAACTGATAGGGCAGTGGGCTTTACCTGTTAAATAAAAGTTTTAGTTTAGCTAATGAAGTTAACCACGCTATGGGTGGGAGGGGGGGGCGGTGGGAACACATGGTACGTACTTCAACAGCTCCAGGACAATGCAGTGGTGTCCTCTGAAGTCAAAATGATTCAGGACTTTGACAACGTTGTAGTCCTCATCACTGCCCTCGCCCTGAAGTTCCAGAGCCATCTGGAGCTCCATTCTCTGAAATGTATCATGCTTGGAGCTGTGCAGAGAAAATCCACAAATGAATCATGACTTAGACTTGCTTAAGGAATGACCAGAAACAAATTCTATTCAGAATTAAATAAATAAATATTCGTTCCCCGGGTGTAATGGCATTGTGAGTTCCGGTAGTGCGCTCATGGAAGGTTCCAGAAAGGATTGGGAAGAGGATCAAATAAGCAAGGGATAGAAGGGGGCTTGGGGTGCTGCCTGAACGTAGTGATTCCCTAATGTGTGAATTGAGCCGACTCCGAGCATGGCCCCAGCCACACTCAGGATTCCCAGGAGCTGAGCCAAGCCACGGCTGAGCCACTCATGTATCTTTAACAGTAGCTGAGCGGCTCAAGCCTGGGCCAAACCACGGCTGAGCTAGAGCTGAGCCTGAGTTTTAGAGACTGAGCCACAGCTGAGTCATGACTGAATGTGGCTCTCACAGAGCAAGGCATTATAACGTGGAATATCATGGGACCTCCTTTGCCAGTACCAAAATATCACAATATATTTTCTCCTTTTTTCTAGCAAGAAAACAGGTGTTAAGATGTTAAAATACCAAACTGAAACCTTTTACAAGGAATTCTGTCTGCATTAACCACAATACTTGTGGTCAGAATGCAAACAAAAAACATACTCTGATAATATATGCATTGTCTTTGAAACTGATTGGTCCACACCAGAAACAGCTTTCTTTTGAGCATCGTCTCAAAAACGGTGTTAGACCAGGGGACGCCAAAAGGCGTACAGCACAAAGACAAGCGTTATCAGAGTAATGAGAGCTCGGGGTGAATGGCTACATCATGGGAAATCCTTTGGGAGTATATTTTGGTACTGGCAAAGGAGATCCCATGATGTAGCTGCTATAACGCAGAACGCACACGTTATAACACGGAACACACCCGTTATGACATGGGACAACTCCATTACAGCGTGGAACATGCCTTTTATAGCGTGGAACGTGCCCATAATAACGTGGAAGGCTCCCATTATGACGCGGACTGCACCCATTATAATCCGGAATGCTTCTGTTCTAATGCAGGAAAGCGCCCATTATAACGTGGAATGTGCCCGCTATAAAATTGCACGGCTGAGCGGTATGACACAGTAGGCAGAATGCAGAATGATCACGTGACGTGACAGCATGCCCTCCGTTATTGGTCTCTTCACATCACTGTGTGCGTGTATTATATCTTGCAAAACTTTATCGTTACATTATATATGGTGATATTATGTTTGCTTAATGTGCTTTCCCTTAACGTGGCACTTTTCAGGAATGCCTCTACTAGGTTAAATGAAGACTTAATGTAATGTAAGCGTGAACTGATCCAGAACAGGGGGAGAACATAAAAACTCCACACAGGAGGGCACCCGAGTCAGGAGTCGAACCGGGGACTCTGTACGTGAGGCACGAGTTGTCACCACCTCATCACACGGCCGCCCACAGCACTGGACGTAACAACATCATCCTTGTGACGACACCGCTCTGAATTCTTACCTCAATGGTGATACCAAGATCTTCACGGCCACCAGGGTGTTCATCTTGTGGTCAAGGCACCGGATCACCTGGCCTTGACCTCCGCGCCCAATCCTCTTCAGCACCTCATAGCGGTAGTGAAGGTGCTCATGGTGGACCTGCACAAATATTACACAAATTTAGACTGACTGTATTTTGAAAATCACAACATGTGAGCATTATTTTACAAAATAATTGCTTTTTTTAAGTGTTTGGTTTTCTTAAATCTGTAATTGTGGAATGCTCTGATGTCTGCTGGCCGAGTCACCCTAAAAAAAGCTCTTTAGCTCAATGGGCTTAACTTGGGAAATAAACTTCTGATTGTGGAGTGTGTGGAAGAGTGCACGTGTGCTTTCTCTGGTTGGTTGGTGCTTAAGTTGCAATGACAAGAAGCCACAAACCCCGCGACCGCTACGCCCTGTGACCGCCCCCACGGCGGGGGCTTTGTGGCGAGTCTCACCGGAATGTAATGATGTTCGTGGTTGTCGTATCCATCGTTGTTGTGTCCCCGGAATCTGTTGCTGAGCGCAAAGTACCATACTTTCTGTATGGCGACAAGCTCCAGCTTCTCCCGGTGGGTCATTTGAGGGCCAAAGAGAGCCAGGATTGCTGCAGGCAAGAGAATGACAGCTGTCGGTGATCTTTCGTTTACGCAGCACAGCCTCAAAAAGTCTCAAGATTCCTTTTCAGGAGGTTCCTGCAGATGATTTACAGAGAATGGGGGTGACTCTGCTGCCATTACGTCTGCTGTGTGATCCCAATTTGAGGAATTTGCAGGGGATTTGGATGTTTTGGCCAATACCAGTTATGTCCGTATGTTAAACCGTGCTTCGGCAGCCCTGCTAATCAGAAGTGAGGGGGAAAGGCAACAAACTAACAAGTTCGCAAAAAATATTGATTTAAAAGTGCATCGCTCTAGTGGCTGCCTAATGTCGGAAGAGCATTCCAGATGAATGCAGAAGCACATCTGAAAGCGTGCCATGCAGTGACCATCTTTGTTTGATGTCCAGCTATATGTAGCTCTGAGGACATCTTAGGTTGCTTGGGTTTGACAACAGGGTTAATGAATTAGATAAATATAACACAGATAAGCCATGAAGGATTTTATGAAATAAGAATAGCTTTTACCCTTTCTGGCACAAAAACAGGTGTTAATATGTTCAAACACCAAATAGCTACCTTTTGCAAGGCATCAAGTCTGCATTTACCACACGTACTTGTGGAAAAATATGCAAACAAACATGCTCTGATAATATATGGGCATTGTCTTTGAAACTGACTGGCCTGCACCAGAGACAGCCTTCTTTATGACCTTGTCTCGTCGGTGTTAGACCAGAGAACGGCAAAAGTCGAACGGTACATCACCCATGCAACATGGCCACCATGAAGTCCCCCCATGCATCATGGTCACTGTGACGTCCCCCTTGAAACATGACCATCGTGATGTCCCACCATTCAGCGTAGCCATCTTGACGTCACTCATTTCTGTTCTTACCTTGTGGCGATTTGCTGCGGATGGAGCCGGTGCGCGCTGAGGACAACGCACTCCACGTGGTGCAAGACTCGCCGTTACTCCGAGCCTCTCCAGCTCGGCTGATCTACACACACAAAGAGGAAGGTCCACCACATGGGCTTGATTAAGATGTTGGAGCAAGTGCAGTGGGCGAGCACTGAGCCAGCATCTCTGACATCCTGGGCTCCACATTCAGGAGAGTCCTGCCGAGATGTTGCCAGTTCTCAGCGTTGGGATATTTGGCCAATATCAGTTGCCATGCTTGGATTTACAATGAAAGACGTGTGGATTTCGAGGTCACAGGCAGGTCAATGGGATCGTTCAAACTGTTAAGAGGAGTGAGTGGGACTCGGGCCGGACGAGCCATGGCTAGTAGGGACAACAATGGCTCACGGTCAAGAATAATAACGGAGCGACAACCAAGGAACAGAACACATCAGAGAGGAGAGCCGCCAGAGAGATGGTGCGACGAAATCGGCGCTTGGCAGATTATTCCATCACAGGATGTGAGGGGTAGTAGGGTCTCAGGGAGGGAGGCGTTCATCCATCAGTGGATAGATAACAGCGCTGTAGATGCTCACGCGTAGACGGGCACGTACACCAACAGGATCTCAGAAAGACACTCTGATAGACGCGCACACACTTAGGCGGGCAAGGAGAAGCACACCCAGGTATACAGGTGACAGGTAGGCATACGCAGAGGGGAGAACACACGTCCACCCATACTTCACCACACGAGTCAAGGAGCCACATGTACCTCCATAGTAGCAACTTGCAGACGAGGGTGCTCAGAGCTCACGGTGTCTCTCGCGCGGTCCGGGTCTCTGCGTGGAGAGCGGGAGACAGAGGTGAGGGACACGCAGAGTTGAAGGGGCGTGACACACCCACGTCTAAACGCACGTCACGTCACAATGCGGACTCTCATCATCAACACGGACTCACATCCTCACCAGTCACCCACAATACGAAAAACACAAAAAACAACAACTGACATTCGCCACTAAGTAGCGGTGATGTGACCACGGCGCCTGTGCCAGGCCAGGTGCACTTTGAGACCACGTGAAGTGCCGAAGGCTCACTGACAGGCGGTCACAGGTCAGACCCAGGTGCCATGAGTTGTCTGACTGAGATGACTGTGCCAACTTGCTGCATTTTAGATGCCCGGCTCAAAGGTTGTTGTCGTGAGCGTTGCTCCTCTGTTCGGACACCACTACTAACACTACTCCTAACACCACCAACACCACCACTACGAACACCACCACTACGAACACCACCACTACGAACACCACTACTACGAACACCACTACTAACACCACAATTAACACCAAGAACAAAGACAAAGATCCCCCGTATAGCCTTAACAGACTGTTGGGGCAAGTGCTGTCCGCGAGCACCTATGAAGGCCGGCACGGCACACGAGGGGGTGGGTGGCCAACACCACGCCCGGCCGCCTTTGTCTCCCCAGTGGCAATGTTTGCACCTCGCACCAGGTACTCATTTAAGGCTGAGTCGATCTAGGGTGAGGCCCAGGACCAGTTCAGATAATCGTCACCAATGTTGGCCGTGAGCGGGAATCAAACCCAGGTCGCCAGGTTCTTAGCGCAGCGCGCTAACCGCTACACTACCCCACTAACACCATCACTAACACCACTACTAACACCACCACCAATAATACCACCACCACCAACACCACCACTAAGACCACCACGAACACCACTACCAGCACCAATAATACCACCATCACTAACACCACCACGACTAAGACCAGCAACAAAAATTACACCATCACTAACACCAACAACAACAACAACCGCCATTCGCCGCTAAGTGGCGGTGATGTCACCACGACGCTTGTGCCAGACCATGTGCACCTTGAGGCCACGTGAAGTGTCGAACGCCCGCCCGCTGGCAGGAGGTCACAGGGCAGACCCAGGTGCCACAGGTCGACTGACTGAGATGACTGGCTGATGCACCACCTGTGCCCCTTACTGTGCCAACTTGCTGTGCTTTAGCCATCCGGCGCTCTGCTCGTTGTTGTGAGCGTCGTTCCTGCGCTCTCCGTTGTTGTTGGAGGGCGACTGCCTCCAACTGCCCAGTAGCGTCCTTCACGAGCCTCTTCCACAGAGGCCGATCTTGACACAGCTGGTACCAGTTATCGGCAAGTCCACTCAGCTCCACATCCTGCTGTACCACATCACTCCATCTCTTCTCTAGCCCGTGCCGCGTCCGTTCAGCCCCCTCGATCCGGCCGAATAAAAGCTGCTTGCGCATGCGGTGATTGGGCATGCGGGCTACATGGCCCAGCCAACGCAGCCTTGCCTGCTGGAGGAGCTCACTGATGGGGCTTTGTCCAGATCTTTCGAGGATTTGTGAGCTCCTCACACAATCCAGCATGGGTAAACCCAGGATTGATCGGAGGCAGGCCAGCCTCAACGTTTCTAACTGGCAAAGATGTTCCATTAGGGGGGT
Source organism: Petromyzon marinus (assembly GCF_048934315.1). Classification (NCBI taxonomy): domain Eukaryota; kingdom Metazoa; phylum Chordata; class Hyperoartia; order Petromyzontiformes; family Petromyzontidae; genus Petromyzon; species Petromyzon marinus. The sequence goes on along the minus strand of NC_133725.1, from coordinate 16,753,833 downwards.
CCACGTTTCACAAGCGTAGAGAAGGGAGGGAATGACTGCGGCTGAGAAGACCCGAAGCTTCGTGTGGAGCGACAGACCAGGTAGCTTCCACACAGCGTTACGCAACTGCTGAAAAGATAATGCCGCTCGACTGATTCGGAGTGAGACCTCTGCTGTTAAACCGGAGACGGTCATGAGCACACTGCCCAGGTATGGGAAACTTTCCACTCTCTCCACAACTGCCCCATCACCGATTGGGAGTTGTGGGGGTGGAGTGCTCGATGGTACAAAATACCCAGACAGGTGCTTCATTTTGGTGGGGCTGATGGTAAGGCCCCACCTCTTAGTGGCACACTCCAGTTTTAGCAGAAGCGCCTCCAACTCCTCCTCTGAGTGAGCCGCAATTATCAGGTCATTGGCATACATAACGTGGTTGACCAATAGGGAGCCATCCCTTGACGGCATCCGGGCATTGATCAGCCTCCCACTGTATCTGTACCAGATGGAAATTCCTCCGGTACTGCTACTGAAGGCTTCACGAACTACGTGGTTGAAATAGATGTTAAATAATGTTGCAGCCAGAGGACATCCCTGTCGCACCCCAAGGTGAACAGGGAATGGCTCCGACTCCCGGCCATGTAGTTTTACCCGGGTCCGCTAACCATAATGAAGGTCCTTAAAGATCGTGAGCAGCGGGTCAGGGACTCCGAAAGCACGAAGAACCCAGAGCCCAGGCCTACTGATGGTGTCATAGGCCTTTACCAGGTCAATAAAGCAGAGATGAAGGTCTTGTTGGAATTCCCTACACCTCTGCTTTAGCAAACGGACAGAAAATATGGCATCTGTGCAGGACCGCCCTTTCCTGAAACCACATTGGGGCTCCGCAAGCCTCTCCTCAGCATGCCTGGTAAGGCAGTGTTGAATAATCCTTGCCAGGACCTTTCCCGGCACACTGAGTGAGATGCCCCTGTAGTTGTTACAGTCTGTGCGTTCTCCCTTCTTAAAGATGGGGATCACCATGGCATCCGATCACCTCACTTACACCACCATCACTAATACCACCAACACCAACACCACCATCACTAACACCAGTAACACCACCACTATCACCACTACTAACAACCACAATCACTAACACCACCATCACTAACACAACTAACACCACCACCATCACGAGCACCACCACCACTAACACCACCAACATTAACACCACCACTCCTCCCCCTGCCAGTATGGGACACCAAAGACAAAGATCCCCGTAGAGACTTAACAGGCTGTAGGGGCAAGTGCTGTTAGCCAGCAGTACGTATGAAGGCCGGCACGACACACGAGGGTGTTGGATTGCCAGGACCACGCCCGGCCGCCTTTGTCTCCCCAGTGGCGATCTTTACACACCACACCAGGTACTCATTCGAGGTTAAGTCGATCTAGGGGAGGCCCAGCACCGGTTCAGATAATCGTTACTGCTGTTGGCCTTTAGAGGGAATCCAACTCGGGGACGCCGGGTTCATAGCGCAGCGCGCTGTCAGCTCCACGACCGTTCCACACACACACAGACTCACACAGACTCACACACACAGAGAGACTCACACAGAGCGTCTCACACACACAGACTCACACAGAGACTCACACACACACAGAGACTCACGCAGAGATACACACACACAGACTCACACACACAGACTCACACACACACAGAAACTCACACAGGGAGACTCACACAGAGTCTCACACGCACACAGAGACTCACACAGAGAGACTCACGCACACAGACTCACACACACACAGACTCACACACACACAGACTCGCACAGAGAGACTCACACACAGACTCACACAGAGAGACTCACACAGCCTCGCACAGAGAGACTCACACCACCACCGCCACCACTCACCCACAGCTCGGTTCCACTCCTGCTCTGGGGTCTGTCCGGGCCTCTCTAACGGCCAAACTGCCAATGGGAAGCACGTGGCACGAGACGCGGGGGCGGTACAAAGTAACCACGCCCCCGTGACGTCAGAGCCATGAGCTCCTCCCCCTCACACCTGAGCTCCTCCCCCCCTGCTCCCCATGCGCGACCACGCCCCATGGCCCGACATTTCCCTCCCCCTCGCTACCCCCCCTGCCCCCCCCGCCCCTCCCCGTGACCCCCCTTCCCCCCCCGCCCCTCCACATTCGCAACCCCCCATGCCCCCTCACAACCCCCCATGCCCCCCCTCGCGACCCGCCCCCTCACCCCCCATGCCCCAACCCCCTCCCCTCGTCACCCGCCCCCTCACCCCCCATGCCCCGCCCCCCTCCCCCGCTGCTACTTCCGCTTAGGCCGGGGCCGAGTGGAGGCGGCGCGCGCTGTGGATTGTGGGTGGCGAGCGGCTGATTTGGATTCCAGCTCACGGCCACCGTCAGTGGCTCGCGAAAGCTTCTGAAGCGGCGGCTCGCTGGGCCTCCTCTACGTCGACTCAGCCTGAAGGTGAGAACCTCGCGCGGTGTGTCCACATCAGCAGTGGCGGCGGCGGCGGTGGGGGGAGACAGAGGAGGCGCCTGGCCCACAGCCGTCACGTTCTGCTGAGTTTGCTTCAAGCAGAGCTCGGCCCTGCTGCTGCTGCTGTTGAGAGGCACTCCCAGAGGGCCGTGTGGCTGATGGGAATTATAGTTGTGGTTAAATTATAGTTGTGGTTACAGTTCATAATAACGGTTTTTGGGTTAGATCGCGTTTATTTATAAATGTGTCGTAACCCTCCACCACCCGACACGGCCAATCAGCAAAAAAAGTGTCACGTTGACAAAAGACAAATAATTCACTACTTTAGCCCAGTACTCAAACTGTAAATGTGGATTCACTCTTCAACACACCGGTGGGCTAAAGTAGTGAATTATTTGTCTTTTGTCAACGTGACACTTTTTTTGCTGATTGGCCGTGTCGGGTGGTGGAGGGTTACGACACATTTATAAATAAACGCGATCTAACCCAAAAACCGTTATTATGAATAATATTGGTCGCGAAAGCCTACGTGTTAAACTGTGGTTACAGTTGTTGGTCGTGGTTATTGTTGTGTGGTTGTTATTGTGGTGGTTGTGCAGGTGGTGGCACACGAGTTAACCCATAGCACCAGGGTCTAGCCCTCCTCTTGTACCTAGCCAGGCAGAGCAGTCAACCCATGGCACCTGAGTCTGGCCCGTGGCCTCCTCCTGCACTTAGCCTGGCACAGCCGTCAAACCTTGGCACCTGAGTTATTGTGGGGACATCACCGCCACGTAGTGGTGAATGGCGACAGTTGATGTGTGTGGGCTTGTGTGTGAGTATGATGGTGAATGCGTGAGTATGATGGTGAGTATCATGGCGAGTGTATCATGGTTAGTTAGTAATACTGAGTGTGAGTTTGACTAATTCTCCTCTCTCTCGCTGTCTCTGCTTTCCCCCCTAACTACCTCGCCTGGTGTACAGGAGGTTGTGGGTTCGACCCCGACCCTGATGCCTGCTGTATATTTGGAGTTTGCGTGTCTCTGTCTCTCCCCGTGGTCGTGTGGACTTTTTCTCCGGGTCCTCCGGTTTTTCCCTCCACATTTAGAAACATTCGTTTAAAGTTTTTACTTAAAACTTTCGTGACTGTGATGATGAGCCACTTCGTTGAGCTATCATTGGTGCCAAATCGCTTCTGAAGAAGAGATGTTTAGCTCAGTGGACCTTAGTCTAGTTTTCTCTCTCCTTCCCGAGCACAAAAACAAGCAGGAGCAGGGGTAGGAGCATTCTCCACTTAGTGGTGGTGATGACGCCACGGCGCTTGTGCCAGGATATGTGCACCACAGATATCCATCACATAGAGACCCATAGAGTCATCACACATAGACCTATACACTCACCACGCACATACCCTCAGACTTGCACAGAGAACCATAGACTCACCACAGAGACCCATAGACTCATCAGACAGAGAATCACAGACTCAAACAGATCCACAGACTCGCACAGAGCCCTATAGACTCACCAAACAGAGACATAGACTCACCAAACAGAGACATAGACTCACCAGACAGATACCCATAGACTCAATCGTATCCATACTCACACAGAGACCCATAGACTCACCACAGAGACCCATAGACTCACCACAGAGACCCATAGACTCACCACAGAGACCCATAGACTCACCACAGAGACCCATAGACACATCAGACAGAGACGCATAGACTCACCCCACAAAGACGCATAGACTCACCCCACAGAGACCCATAGACTCAGAGAGAGACCCATAGACTCACCAAACAGACCCATAGAATCACCACATAGAGACCCATAGAGTCATACAAAAACGCATAGACTCATCACACAGAGAACCACCGAATCAAACAGACTCGCACAGAGCCCTATAGACTCATAAAACAGACACACATAAACTCACCACACAGAGACCCACGGACTCTCACAGAGACCCATAGACTCACCACACACAGATCCATCGACTCACAGAGAGCCCCAAGGGCTCGCGTGTGTGGTTATTTAGTTGAAGGTGGAGGGGGATTACCAGCCCCTTGCACCCATCCAGAACTCCCTGTTGCCACTGTGTGGCTGCGAGGCGACGTGAGGTTTACAGCTGGTCAGGTTTGGCGCCCCCCCCCCCCCAAAATGGCATTTCTCACAACCACCGCCGCGTTATCGACCGTCGCCATTCGCCAATATGTGACAGTGACGTCACCACGGCGCCTGTGCCAGGCCAGGTGCACTTTGAAGCCACGTGAAGTGTCGAAGGCTCGCTGACCGGAGGTCCTGGAACAGACCCAGGTGCCATGGGTTGGCTGACTGAGATGACTGGCAGATGCACCACCTGTACCCCGTACTGTGCCAAATTGCTGCATATTTATCATCCGGTGTTCCGCTCGTTGTTGTGAGCGTCACTCCTCCGTTGTTGGTGGAGGGCGACTGTCTCCAACTGCCCAGTAGAAGCGTCCTTCACGAGCCTCCCCCGCAGAGGCCGATCCCGACACCGCTGGTACCAGTCGTCGGCAAAGCCCACTCAGCTCCATATCCTCCCGTAACGCATCAGTCCGCCTCCACTACAGCCCATGGCGTTCCCGCCCATCCCCCTCCATCCACCCACATACTCACCTACCGGCTTACTGACGCACTCACCCACTCATATCTGCTCACGCACCCACACATTACATTTTAAATGCAGGCCACGCAAAGCATCGTGATCAGTTTACACCAAAATCTACTCTCAACCACTTAAACCACATATTCGTGAATGATGCGCACCCTAATCTGCCACTACGGTTGTGTGCAGGGTGTTGTGATGTCACGTAGTACGACGTTTCTCCTGGTCCCCCCCTTCTCCGTTATAACGCGCCGTCTATCTATGGCCTCGTCGCATTGGCCTTCATGGACGAGTGGTGATGGTGAAAGATGATTCAGCGGTGGACACTGAATTTACCGGGGCCCCATTTAACGTTTAGGTGACACGGGACACGGTACGTGAAGAACCTTTTATCTTTCGATTTAAAGCTTTCGTGACTGCAATGATTCATCTTCTTTGGTTCTTTCGGTAAAGTCACGTAGAATTAGAATAAAATAATAAATTGATAAAATAAAATAACACAATAATATTCTCACGACGTTTCGGCCACAACACAAGCGGCCTTCATCGGGTGAAGGGACGAGACTGTCTGGTAGGACAACACTCCAGCGTTGTCCTACCAGACAGTCTCGTCCCTTCACCTGATGAAGGCCGCTTGTGTTGTGGCCGAAACGTCGGGAAAATATTATTGTGTTATTTTATTTTATCAATTTATTATTTTATTCTAATTCTACGTGACTTTACCGAAAGAACCAAAGAAGATGAACCTTTTATCTGTCCTATAAGCAGACTCCTCTGCGTGGGATATTTAACACCTCTTAATGCACAGACAACAGCCAACTCAGCCTCGCCTGCCGGAGGAGCTCACTGATGATCGGACAGTGCCCAGATCTCTCAAGCATCTGTGAGCTACTCGCACACAAAGATCCCCCGTGTAGCCTTTAACAGACTGTTGGGGCAAGTGCTTTATAACATCATCAAAGGGGCGCTGCAATATGATGCAATCCAAATCACCGATCAGAGATTTTCCTATATATGGTCTTTGTTGATCGTGAATCAAGACTAATTGTATTGATTCCACTCAATCGATCCTGCAGCAAGCTCGAAATGTCCGATTTTATCTGCAATATTCTGCGTTTCACAGATCATACAAAGCAACGGTATTGATGCCCGATTTGTATGAGCGAGTGGGTGGCAGGGTGAGTGGGTTTTTGAGTGGGTGAGTGAGGGTGTGGGTGGCTTTAGTAGTTGAGCGGGTGGGTGAGTCAGATAATGAGGCACCGCAGTGGCGAGATGTTAACTCCCTCGCCCAGAATACAGGATGTAATCAATTCGATCCCGACCCTGAAGCCTGTATATTTGGAGTTTTCATCTTCTTCCGTGGTCGCATCGATTTTTTTTATTCCTTGGGATTTGTTTTACACGTAGGCTTTCGCGACCAATATTATCCATAATAGAGGGTTTTTTGGGTTAGATCGCATAAATATATAAATGTGTCGTTAAAACCCACCACCACCCGACACAGCCAACTAGTAAGGGTTGTCACGTAATCAGAACATGCCAATTTATCACTAGTACAGCACACCGGTGTGTTGGAGAGTCAAGCCACAACATTTACAATCTGAGTACAACTTTTCGCCAGTAATTACAACTAGCTTCATCAGGCGACAGCCAGATTTGTGGAGAAGTTAGTCTGTTTCGTTCCTTATAAAGAGGCATAGATGTGGTGACCACACTTTGGCGCTCTTGATGCAAAGTGGGGAGGGGGGGAGAGATTAATGAGTCAACGTACATTATGCATGCGCATTATGTGAACCCTTTGCGCTTGTCCTTCTGGTCCATTGTGTGCATTAAAATAGCCGGGTTTTCCCTCCGCATTTCAAATCAACATGCGTTTAAAGGATTTGAATGCAATAAATGTTTACGTGATAAGCCACTTCGTCGACCTATTATTTGTAACCAGGTCACTTGCTATACCTCTGTGTGCCTTACCTGGTAAAAAAAAAAAATGTTTAGTTTCAGTTTATTGGATGGTTGAGTGGGTAGGTGGGATTTTGAGTGCGTGGGTGGGTCAGTTGGAGATTGAGTGGGTGTCAGGGTGAGTGGGTGGGTAAATTGGTGAGTGAGTGTGTTTGAGATCCAGTGGGTGGGTTTGTGAGTGGGTGGGTGAGTAGGTGGCTGAGTCGGAGTGTGGAGTGCCATGGTGGCGAGATGTTAACTGCCTCGTCTTTTATAAACGAGGTCATGGGTTCGATCCCGACCCTGACGTCTGTATATTTAGAGTGAGTGGGTGTGTAGGTGGGTGCATAGGTAAGTTCTTGAGTGAGTGGCTTGGTGTGTTGATGAGTCAGTGGGTTAGTGAATGAGTGGGTTTGTGAGTGGGTGAGTGAGTGTGTGGGTGGCTTTAGTAGTTGAGTTGGTGGGTGAGTCAGATAATGAGGCGCCACAGTGGTGAGATGTTAACTCCCTCGCCTGGTATATTGGAGTTCGTAGGTTCCCCCCAACCCTAAAGCCTGTATACATTTGGAGTTTGCATCTTCTCCCCATGGTCGGGTGGAATTTTCTCCGGGTTCTCCGGGTTGTCCCTCCGTATTTAGAAACATGCATTTATAGAATGTGGCTGCTATAACGTTCTACGTGAAAAGCCACTTCATTGAGCTGTTATTTGTGGGCAGATTGCTTCTGATAAAGATTTATATAGCTGTGGGCCTTACCTGGAAAAAAAAATCGTTTTAGTTCAGTGTTTTTTTATGATTGGCTGGGTGCGTGGGTGAGTGGGTTGGTGTGTGGGTGGGTGGATGAGTGGATGGGTGAGTAGCTGGATGCATGAGTGTGAGTTATAGATTGAGAGAGTGGCTTGGTGAGTGTGTGAGTGGCTCGGTGGTTGAGTTTGTGGGTGGTTGAGTAAGTAGCTGGTTGAGTAAGTGGCTGGTTGAGTTAGTGGGTGGTTGAGTTCATGGGTTGTTGAGTTAATGGGTGGGTATTTGAGTGGGTGGGTGTGTGGGTTCATGGATGGGAGAGTCGGAGAATGGAGCGCCATTGTGGTGAGATGCGAGCCACTTCACCTGGAAAACAGGAGGTTGTGGTTTCGATCTCGACCCTTCTGCCTGTATATTTGGTGTTTGCACGTTCTCCCCTTGGTCGCATGGATTTTTCTCCATGTCCTCCGGGTTTTCCCTCTGCATATAAAATCAACATGCATTTATAGGATTTGGCTGCAATAAATGTCTACGTGATAAGCCACTTCGTTGGCCTATCATTTGTAACCAGGTCACTACTGAAAGTGATGTACAGTATATAGCTCTGTGACCCTTACCTGGTAAAATAAAATTAGTTTAGTTTATTGGCTGGGTTGGTGAATGGGTAGGTGGGTTGTTGTGTGCTTGGGTTGGTGGGTTAGAGATTGAGTAGTTGTCAGGGTTGAGTGGGTTTGTTGTGAGTGGGTGGGTGAGTGGGTGGCTACGTCAGATAGTGGAGTGCCATTGTGGCGAGATGTTAACTTCCTCGTATTTTATGCAGGAGGTTGTGAGTTCAATCCCGACCCTGACGCCTGGAAATTTGGAGTGTGCATGTTGTTCCTGTGGTCGCGTGACATTTAATCAGAGTTCTCCGGGTTGTCCTGCTGCATTTAGACACATGCATTTATAGAATTTAGCTTCTACATGAAAAGCCACTTCATTGAACTGCTATTTGTGGTCACGTGGCTTCTGAAAAATATCTATTTTGCTGTGGGCCTGACCTGGTAAAATAAAAAAAAATATTTAACATTTAGTTTAGTTTGTGGATAATTGGGTGGGTGGGTGAGTGGGCAAGTGCATGGGTGAGTGCCTGGGTGGGTTTATGGGTACTGAGTGGCTGGGTGAGTCAGTGCCTGGATGCATGTGACGGTGGGTATTTAAGTGAGTGGGTGACTGTGTGGGTTAGTGGGTGGGAGAGTCATATAGTGGGGGGCCACAGTGGCGATATGTTAACTACCTCGCCTCGTATACAGAAGGTTGTGGGTTCGATCCTGACCCTAATGCCTGTAGATTTCCCTCCACATTTAGAAACATGTATTTAGAGGAGTTGGTTGCTATAAATGTATACATGATAAGCCACTTTTTTGAGCTATAATTTTTGGCGATGGTGCTTCTGAAAACGATATTTATAGCTCAGTGGGCCTGACCTGGTAAAATAAACCTGGTTGAGTTAGTGGGTGGTTGAGTTAATGGGTGGTTTAATTATTGGGTGGCTTTATTATTGTTTGGTTGAGTGATGGGTGGATGATTAGTTATTTGGGTAGTGGGTGATTTGGTGAGTCGGTGAGTGGCTGAGGGAGTGGGAGGTGGTTGGGTGAGTGTGTGGGTTAGAAATGGAGTGGGTGGCAGGGTGAGTGGATGTGTAAGTGGGTGAGTGAGTAGGTGAGTGGCTGGGTAATTAGGTGAGTGGCTCGGTAAATTATTGAGCAGCTGGGCGAGTAGGTGAGTGTATGGGTGAGTGTGGGTGGGTATGTGGTTGGGTGAATGAGTGTGTGGGAAGGAGGTTAGGTGGGTAGTGGGTGGGTTATACATTGAGTGAGTGCGTTAGTGACTGGGTGAGTGAGTGGGCAGGTGGGTGGGTGAGTGAGTGGGCAGGTGGGTGGGTGAGTGGGTGGGTTAGCAATTGAGTGGCTCGGTGAGTGAGTGCTGGGTCGGTGAGTGGGTGAGTAGGTGAGTGTGTGGGTGTTAGTTAGTGGGTGGGTGATTGATGGGGTGGGTGTGTGAGTGAGGAGATGGGTGGGTGGGTTGGTGAGTGCATGAGGGAGTAAGTGGGTGGTTGGGCGAGTGCATAAGTGAGTGGGTCAGTGAGTGGGTGTGTGGGTGTGTGTAGATTAGTTTGGTATGAGATTGAGTGGGATGCTGGGTGAGTGGTTGAGAAGATAGGTGGGCAAGTTAATGAGTGAGTGGGTGGGTTAGTGGAGGGGTGAGTGACGGGTTGGGTGAGTGAGTGAATGGGTGAGTGACGGCTGGGTGGGTAATTTAACATGGGAAGTTGAGTGGGTAAGTTAGCGTGTAAGTGAGTGGATGGCTGAGTCAGAGAGTGAGGCGCCAAGGTGGTGAGATGTTCACTATTTTGCCTAGTATACAGGAGGTGGTAGATTCGATCCCGACCCTGTCGCCTGTATATTTGGAGTTTGCAAGTTCTCACCCGTGGTCGCCTGGATTTTGTTCTAGATACTCAGGGTTTTCCCTCTGCATTTAGAAGCAACATGTGTTTAGAGGATTTGGCTGCAATAAATGTATCTGTGATAAGCCACTCGTATATCTATCATTTGTAGCCAGGTCTATTCTGAAAAGGATCTATATAGCTTAATGGGCCTTGCCTGGTGAAATAAAAAGTAAATTTCAGTTTAAAGCTTTCATGACTGCAAGGATTCATCTTCTTGGTTCTTTCGGTAAAGTCACGTAGAATGGGAATAAAATAATAAAATTAAATAAGACAATAAAATTCTCACGACGTTTTGGCCACAACACAAGTGGCCTTCTTCAAGTGAAGAGACAGGTCTGTCCGGAAGACAGAGCTTGAATGAACGCTGACATGCAAGGACCGCGTCTATTAAGCTGTGTGGGCGGAGTTAAAATATGAATTTGCATGTTACCTGCATCACCTCCGGAGAGGAGGAGGGAGGGGGCTGGGAACACAGGCAGAGAGGAAACAAGAAAAGGGGCAAGTGCAACAGCCAAGGTGCGCTGTTGTGTCCTGAGTTGCCTTATGACTATGCTGTAAACTGGACTACTATATAATACAATATTATACCTTCCAATCTAAACTACATTGTATAACATCATATCATAGACAAATTCCACTTTTGAATTATACAATGCGTTACTTTACACTACCCTATACTTTAGATTATAAACTATTAGACTTGTGATATTACACTATGTCTTATTCTATGAACCCAACTATATACCACACTGATGTATATTCATTATGCAATTACGATGCTATATATTGCCTTATGAGTTATGTTAAACATTACAATGTTATACTATTAATTATTATACTCCATGTTGTAAACCATACCATTGACCGTGGTGTGAGAAGTATTAAGAGGCAGTGCCAGCGAAAGGGCTGCGGTCTGAAAATCACCATAAAATACAATCAATTAAGAACCGAAATGGTTTAAAACATCTTTCCAATGGTTACTAAGCCAGAATCCATCTTCTCGGTTGAAATTGTATCTGTGCTTGTATATGTGGATGGCCTCATGAACGAATCTCTCATGGTAGCCGGTTGGCTTGCAAAGAACCTCTGTCTTGGAGAAGTCAATGTCATGTGAGCCCACTGAATTATAACAGTGATCTGCCACGGCAGAGGAGTTCGTCCTACCGTGTTTCAAGTCTGCTTTATGTTCGCGGATGGGGTCTGATATATGTCGTGTGGTTTCTCCAATGTAGCTGCTACCACAGACGCACTTTAGTTTGTAAACGCCCGGGTACTGTATGTCTGGAACCACATCCTTTACAGATGGAACCAGATCACGGATTTTTTTGTACTGTGTTGAATTGGACCTGGATTTTGTGTTTATTCAGGATTTTGGAGATATTTTTGTGACCCCCGCAATGTACAGTGAGGGAAAAAAGTATTTGATCCTCTGCTGATTTTGTACGTTTGCCCACTGACAAAGAAATGATCAGTCTATAATTTTAATGGTCGGTTTATTTGTGGTGAAGGTTGTTTTGAAAACGAGCTACGTAGCTCATTGGGCCTAACCTGGTAAAATAAACATAATTTAGTGTGTAGGTGAGTGGGCGGTGGGTGAGTGAAATATTGGGTTAGAGATATAGGTGGGTGGCTTGCTGAGTGGGTGAGTGGCTCGGTGGTTAAGTTAGTGGGTGGTTGAGGTAGTGGGTGGTTTAATTAATAGGCGATTTAGTTTGTGAGTGGTTGAATTATTGGGTGGTTGACTGATGGGTGGGTGAATAATTCCGTGGTAATGGGTGAGTAGATGAGTGGGCGGGTGGTTGGGTGAGTGGGGGATTAGAAATTGAGTGGATTGCAGGGTAAGTGGATGTGTAAGTGGGGTGGGTAAGTAGGTGAGTGGCTGAGGGAGTGGGCAGCTGGTTGGGTGAGTGGGTGGGTTAGGAATTGAGTGGGTGGCAGAGTCAGTTGATGTGTAAGTACTGGGTGAGAAGATGAGTGGCTCATTGAGTAAGTGAGTGGATGGGCGAGTAGGTGAGTGGATGGATGAGGGAGTGAGTGGGTGGGTGAATTAGTGGGTGGGTGAGTGGATGTTTGGGTGGGTGGATGAGTGAGTGAGTGTGTGGGTGAGTGAGTGAGTGTGTGGGTAGGTTGTTAGGTGGTTAGTGTGTGGGTTATAAGTTGAGTGGGTTAGTACCTGAGTGAGTCGGCGGGTGGGTTGGTGAGTTCGTTGTTGGATGAGTGGGTGAGTATTAGTGGGTAGGTATGTAGGTGAGTGATTGACTGTGTGGGTGGGTGAGTGAGTGAAGAGATGGGTAGGTGGGTTGGTTGGTGGGTGCGTGAGTGAGTAAGTGGGTGCGTGAGTGCATAAATGGGTAGGTGAGTGAGTTAGTGGGTATGAGATTGCGTGGGTGGTTGGGTGAGTGGTTGAGAATTAATTTTGATGAGTTAGTGGGTGGGTGAGTCGGTGAGTGAGTGGTTGGGTTAGCGTATGGGTAAGTGAGCAAGTGGTTGGGTGAGTGTGTGGGGTAGTGAGTGATTGAATAAGTGGGTGAGTGAGGGGCTGGGTGGTTGGCTTGGCTAGTGAGATTGTGGGTGGGTAAGTGAATGGGTGAATGGGTGTATTGGTCGGTGAGTGTGTGAGTAAGTTAGTCGGCACGTGATTGAGCGGGTGGCTGGCTGAGTGCGGGAGAAGATGGGTGGGTGAGTTAGTGGGTAGGTGAGTTGGTGCGTGGTTGGGTGAGTGAGGGGGTGGTTGGGTGAATGGGGGAGTGACTGGTGGGTGGGTAAGTTAATGTGGGAGGTTGAGTGGGTGAGTTAGTGTGTAATTGGGTGAGTGGGTCAGAGAGCGGGGTGCCACTATGGTGAGATATTAACTACCTCACTAAGTATACAGGAAATCGTGTATTCGATTCTGACCCTGCTGCCTGTATATTATGAGTTTTAATGTTTTGCCTGTGTCTTCGTAGATCTTTCTCCGGGTCCTCCAGATTCATCCCTCCCCATTTAGAGTCAAGATTTGTTTAGAAGAAATGTCAGCTTGATAAGCCACTTCGTTCACGTATCAGTTGTAACCAGATCACTTCTAAAATGTTTTATATAGCTCTGTGGGGCTTACCTGGTAAAATACAAAATAGTTTAGTTGTAGTTTATTGGATGGGTGATTGGGTAGGTGGGTAGTTCGGTGCGTGGGTGGGTTAGAGGTTGAGTAGGTGGCAGGATGAGTGGGTGGGTGAGTAGATAAGTGGCTGGTGAGCAGGTGGGTGGATGAGTGCATGAGTTATAGATTAAGTGGGTGAATGGGTCAGTGTGTGATTTGGGGAATGAATAGGTGATTGGGTGGGTTAGTGGAGTGTTGAGTGAGTGGGTCGTTGAGTTAGTGAGTGGGGGGTATGCAGGTGGGTTCGTAGGTAAGTGGTTAAGTGAGTGGCTGGGTGTGTTGATGAGTGAGTGGGTTTCGCGATTAAGTGGGTGCCACGGTGATTGGGTTCATGAGTGCTTGGCTGGGTGTTTGAGTGGGTGGGTGGGAGGCTGAGTCAGAGTGGAGCGCCAGGGTAGCGGAATGTTAACTCCCTCGCCATTTGTATAAGACATCGTGGGTTCGATCTCAATCGTGACGCCTGTATATTTGGAGTTTGCATGTTCTCCCTGTGGTTGCATGGATTTTTCTCTGGGACCTCCGAGTTTTTCATGCATATTTAGAAATATACATTTAGAGGCTTTGGCTGCTATAAATGTCCACGTGATAAGCCACTTCTTTGAGCTATCATTTGTTTGCCACGTCGTTTCCGACAAGGATCTATATAGCTCAGTGGGCCTTGCCTGGTGAATTTAAAATAATTCAATTGTAGTTGAACTATTTTAAGTGAATAGGTGGATGAGTGGGTCGGTGGGTTGGTGAGTGGCTGGTTTAGTAAGTGAGAGGTTGGATGAGTGGGTGGGTGGTTGAGTTGTTGGTTTAGAGATTAAGTACGTGGCAGGGTGAGTGAGTGGGTGGTTGAGTTGTTGGTTTAGAGATTCAGTACGTGGCAGGGTGAGTGAGTGGGTGGCTTTACGAGTGGGTGGGTGGGTGGATAAGTCAGAGAATGGGGCGCCATGGTGGCTAGGAGATGTTAACTGCCTTGCCTGGTATATTGGACTTCGTAGGTTCGATCCCGACCTTGACGCCTGCTGTATATTTTAAGTTTGCATGTTCTCCCCGTGGTCGTGCAGATTTTTCTCCGGTTTCTCCAGTTTTTCCCTGCACATTTAGAAACATGAGTATTTTGAGCATTTGGCTGCTATACATTTCCATGTGATAAGCCACTTCGTTAGGCTATCATTTGTGGCCAGGTCGGTTCTGAAAAATAGCTCTGGTAATATAAAAAATGGTTTCATTTATAGTCTACATAGGATTGACTTCCCAGGAAGTAACACTCATTGTATAAACCCCAGAAGAATATTGTTTTGAGTCACCTAAACCAGAATGTGAACTGATATATTCGTATTTTCAAGCGAGGTTCTTGGCCACAGACCACCTGGACAAATATGATGTAGTTTAGTTTGCATATGAATTATTACTTGGGGTTTGTTGACATGATAAAGTTAATGTTTTCTTTGACAGGTCTATTGTGTTGTACACTCTGACAGGGGCTCAGGCTTGTTGGGGCAGCATCTGGCTGAAATGCACCTTCACAACAGGAAGATTGGAGAGAGGCTTCACAAGGAAGAGAAACTATCGGTATTGAATCATGAAAATGTAAAACATGTGGAAAACTAGGCCCACCGATCCAACCCTAGCATCATGTCAACTATGTATTATGTTGACATTCCTTCGCACTGAGAGTAGGCATGCTAATCGGATCTAATGAATATGTGTAAACAGGCGATTTGTGTGTAAACAAACACACATTTCATACAGCTGTTTATTAATCGTAAAAATCAAGCGATTGAGCTAGTGAATGAGATAGACACATGCTGTCATTATTTCATACATGAACACAACTAGCCAGCCAGCGGTCATGCTTTTCCACACCTAATCACATTCATCTCTTTGTTTTAGCCATCTTTGTGATGAAGGGAACTGTATTGTTCATGTGTGTGCAATGTACTTTTCAGAATATGAATTATGTTGGGTAATATATGAATTATGGCTATTAAAAGTATCTGTATTTAAGTCCATCAGGGCAAACTCTTCTGCAAAGGAGACTTAGAGCATTCAACATTGCGTCCCTTTATATTTTTGCTAATCGCAATATTTTTCGATTTAAAGCTTTCGTGACTGCAGGGATTCATATTTTTGTTTCTTTCGGTAAAGTCACGTGGAAGGGAAATAATAAAATAATACAAATAAAACATTATATAATAAAATTTTCACGAAGTTTCGACCACAACGCAAGCAGACGTCCTCAGATGAAGAAACAGAGCTGTCGGAAAGACAGCGTCTTAATGAACGCTGGGCAGTGTTCATTAAGACGCTGTCTTTCCGACAGCTCTGTTTCTTCACCTGAGGACGGCTGTTTGCGTTGTGGCCGAAATGTCGTGAGAATTTTATTATATTATGTTTTATTTGTATTATTTCCCTTCTACGTGACTTTGCCGAAAGAACCAAGAATATAATCGCAATATGTTCAGGAGATAAATGTCAAGGTCTGCTAGCCAAAAGAAGGCTTTAGGAGAGAGTTCATGTAGTTTTGCTATTCATTCATTAAAGGGCAATAGAGTAAATGCTAAAATAAATGTTTTCAGCTAATTATTTATATACGCTAGATTTACAAGTCTATAATGTACAGAAAATACCATGGTTGGCCAGACCATTGCTCGGCATCTGCATGTGGCTCCTGGGCAGTTCAAGTGTGGCTCTGCAGAGGCGCTGCTAATTTGTAACTCTTCAATTTAACTTTATATGAAGTGAGAACAATCTGGTATCGGAGGCAGGCCATGAGTACTCCCAGGGCACTGAGATTTCTAAAGTCAAAATTCCACAGCCAGTCGACACGAGTCAACTTCTGTATGGCTAATCTTTATCTCTTGTGGCTCCCGCGGCCATCTGAAGATTATGGTATGCTGCTGGTAGGGT
Organism: Petromyzon marinus; assembly: GCF_048934315.1. Classification (NCBI taxonomy): domain Eukaryota; kingdom Metazoa; phylum Chordata; class Hyperoartia; order Petromyzontiformes; family Petromyzontidae; genus Petromyzon; species Petromyzon marinus. The sequence goes on along the minus strand of NC_133725.1, from coordinate 16,737,560 downwards.
CAGGAAAGTTGGTCACCCTTGGTATATATCTGTATATGCGTTGATGATTTTGTGCAATGTTCAGCTGCTCCGTCACGACAGGGGTCCCAGTCAGTTTGAGACTGCTAAATTAAGGTTCTCATGTGTTTTACAGATTTTGATAAAAATTTCAGTCTTGAATTTCTCCCAACAGGTATAGACCCTGGGCAGGAGGATGTAGAGTATGTGGGTTTCATACGGCTATATGCTGTGGTTACATCCCACATGTGATCTCCGCTTTAAAGTCATGAAACTGGTTGTAGCCCATTTAAATTTGAATATACCCGTTTAACACGTAGGCTTTCGCGGCCAATATCATCCATAATATCGGTTTTTTTTGGGTTAGATCGTTGAAATATAAATTTGTCGTTAAACCCGCCACCGACAGCCAATTCGTAAGGTTTGTCACATAAACAGAACATTCCAATTCGTGAAGGGCTCACAAGTGACGTCATCACATCTATCCCTCCAAGGAATGAAACAGGAGGATTTCTCTATGATTTTGGCTGTCCACCTAATGATGATAGTTGTAAATACCAGCGAAACGTCATACTCAGATTGTAAATGTTGTGGATTTTCTCTCCAACACTTCGGTTTGCTGTTCAAGTAGCGGATTGGCATGTTCCGTTTACGTGACAACCTTACTAATTGGCTGTTAGGTGGTGGTAGGTTTAACGGCTCATTCATTTTTATGCGATCTAACCCAGAAAAAACTATGTTATAGATTTAATATACCCTTTTGTTGAAGGACAGCCTGGGTGACCAAAGTTTTATAGGAACGGCAATAATGTTTACTTGATTAAATTAGTTTTATCATGGAGCGGTGAAATCAGCTGTTGTTCAGATGTCAGTCTAATTAGTATTACATCGTAGAAATATGAGAGTCCTTTGTGTAATATTCTATTAACCACTGATGATGGTAACATTGGTTTAAGGTTACATTTTAAGAAGAACTAGATTGGCGTACATTTTATCTTGTGCAAGTACACAAATTTATAAAACAATATATTTGATAAAAAAATGCATATATTTTCTTCCATTGCACACAGTTGTACCATTGATAACAGGGCACACAGTTACAACTGACATCACCAGATATCACTGAAGTTCCCTCAGAGATCGATCTTGCATAACCAGTGTTCACGTAATCAGTTATGTTTTCGCTAATTACCAATTACACTCAGCCGGGTTTGAGAGACTTGTATGAATGTATGTTGAACTTCCTTTCCACCGTACATAGCCAACCGTGCTAAACGGAGGTGTGGGAATTAAGCGCAGAACCTATCGTTAGGATCAATGCTGTTGTAATTTTTTTATGAGGATATCAATTGGTGGCTAAAATGAGATGTTCAAAGACTACAGCATGATAATCGGTACATAACATGAGTGTCGAATTATGTCTTAAGAATTACCCAGCCATTTGTACGTAAAATTCAACGTTTCTGGGTGACATCTTAAGTCCGTGTTCTTCATTGCAAGGCCCGTGGGCCGGTGGCAGTCCCTGGTGTCCTTTTTACTGCGACCCCTGACGTGCAGTCCCCGACAATACACACAAGTGAAAACACCCATCATGCTGTCAAACCCCCCAATGGTTTCAAATGTGAGATGGCTCTTTCACTGATAATGTCTTATTCGCGAAAGTGGCCCCCCTCCGAAAATGAGTGAATATCACTGTTTTAGGTCAAGGATTGGCCAAATAAAGTAGGTATTATTTGCTTATGTTTCTAAATGTCCGTAATAAAACTATATTTATGCCACCAGCTGAATGAGTGGCAGGAGGACTGGGTGACGTTCTTCTCACGGCAGCAACTGCAGCTTCAGCTGGACATGATAGAGAAGGACTACGGTGAACGGGAAACCCGCGAGCTCTGGTCTCGGCTTCAGGTTCGTAAGCTGTTTCACTCTCGCCCTTAACCCTTTCCTGTTCCGAGACGACTGCTCATTTCAGGATGGGTCTCGTTCACCACCGAATCTCGGAACCCGCAAGCGGTTCAGCGGTAATTTTATTTAGAGAGGCATAGCGCCGTTGTTTTTAAAGACATTGTACTCGCCGCAGAGCACCGTAGCAACAGGACAGCACTCTATTATAGCTGGTACCAAACTGTGCTACACACGTTCCCGCACGGCCTTGTGGGATCCTCGGTACTAATAAAGTTAATTAATATTTACTTCCTATTACGTTCCGATGACGTACACGAGATTCAGCGGTGAACGGGATGCACCCCGCAACTTGCGGTCATCTCTGAGCAGGAAAGAGTTAATACATGCAGCAGTGTAGCTCATCATGTGCACAGCCATATGGGAAACCCATTTGATCGCAGTGGGTTTTCGAGGTGACTTTAAAGGTAAAGTGGTGTTTCACACGCAGGCTTTCGCGACCAATATTATTCATGATAAAGTTTTTTTTGGCTTAGATCGCCCATTAGTAATGTTTCTGACATGAACAGAACGTGCCATTTATGTTATTGCTTCGGCACTCTGGTGTGTTAGAGAGGAAACGCGGAACATTTTAAAATGAGTACGACCTTTCGCTGGTGATTACAACCAGCATCATCAAGCAATTGCCAGAAGCGTTCTGACTTCTGGCAATTGCCTCATTGCAATTGGAGGTGGGTGTACGACGCATGTAAATTTATGCGATCTAACTCGAAAAAAACGTTATCATGAATAAAGCGGTGTTGTTTTTTGCGTGGTGTGCAGCTTCGGTTGGGGGATTTTTTCCGGGACGTAGAGGTGGTTCTGGCACTGCTCCACAGTGATATATGGACTGGGAATGCTGCAGAGATTAATGAAGGGCCCGTCATCTTTGACCCAGCCTCCTTCTATGGGCACTCGGAGTACGAGCTTGCCATCGCTGGGTACAAAAAAAAGCTACAAACAACCAAAACAATAGCAGCAACTGCCGTTCACTGCCCTGTCTGTGGCATGCAAGGTTCATTCGTATAACCTCAGTGTGGCAAGGGCTGGCTCATTTAATAAATAACAGAGACCAGGTAGAGTTGTGGTTGAGATGTCTACATGCTGAGGTCTCCACCCTCTCTATTTGCTAACTTACAAAGACTGATCCTTCCTTGCTAAGGCGTTTTGGGCAAATCCTGTTAAAGCTGATACAGTCAACAAAACAATAGTGGAACGATAAAACTCTTACTTATCCACGGCACTTGAGGATGCTTGAATGTTCCAGAAACACAGTTTGTCGAACAAGGAACCCCTGTTTCAGAGACAAGTTGCCACTGATGTGCTTTACCAGAAATCCAAGCTGAAGATAATTCATTACACGTCAAATGGAATTCAAACCCTCAGAGCTGGGATATGCTTCAGTGAACAAAAACACATTTGACATGATGTTTACTGTGCAGCCATTGGTGACCAAGTTGAGACCACAGCATTCCTGCACTTAATTCGCAGGAACGTTTGTTGATAGATGGCTCACTGAATTTTGAATGGAGGACCTCAATGGCATTGGCTCGGTGCTCTGACATTGAAATTAACCTCGAGCCACTCAATTACCTGCATTACGTTGAATTTGTTAAAATGTGTTCATTGTTATGTTGTTCGTGCTGGAACAGCAGCATTGTAAGATTTTGAATGTTTGGTGTTGTTTGGGTACAGGATGTTCCAGGAGCTTTAGCTCTACGCTTCACTCATCCTACCACGCTCTCATCCCAAAGTCACAAGGCTTCGGCAATAACCAGAAGCTCTAGCAACTCTTCCACTACCTGAACCACTGGAATTACTTTGGGACAGGATACCGAGGGTAATCCATCTCCACCATGCGCAGTCTCCTCAAGTGAATGAACGGTGCAGGAAATCGTGGGCTATGGTGTATAACTATAAAAATTCTTATCGGCCATGATATACATTGTTGAATAAAGGCCTTCCCTAAGCCACCAAATAAATCTCACAAAACTAGTCCATTTAATTGCTGTGCAATGCCCTAGGCATTCCACGTGAGTGTGACCGGGGGTCCCTTTGTTCCGCATCCTGGCCATGATATCCGCGCGAAAACTGGGTCAGTTAATGTTAGAATCAGAATCTTTAATTAGGCTGGACGAATCTGATGAGCTATGAAGCTCTTTTTTTCACAGATGTCCAGTCGGGGCGAGTCAGAAAGTTACAACAACAAACAGCAATACAAACAGATAGGAGGGCAAAGTAAAGGAACGCGAAGCAAATTTTGACTTAAAACTTTCGTGACTGCAGGAAATCATATTCTTGGTTCTTTCGGTAAAGTCACGTAAATAGAAAACAAAAAACAATAAAATAAAGACCACTTGTGTTGCGATTGAAACGTCCTGGGTTTTTTGCTTTTATTATTTTCAATTTATTTTTTATTTGTTATTTTTTAATTTATTTTTTTATTTTATTTGAATTTTATTTCTTGTTTTCTATTTACGTGACTTTACCAAGAATATGAACGCTAAGCAAGTCATGAAATGAAAATATATAAGAGTTCAAATTGCATTAGTGCATCAATTCCTGCCAAATTTTTTTATCACCAAATGCCATTTTGGGCAAGGCAGCATAACAAAAACAATCCCAGATGTTTGGCTAGTACCAGTTACAGTGTATGTTTTTGTTGTTGTTTTGCTATGGGAGTAAACCCATGCAGAGAAAGGGACCAGAATTAGGAAAGCGATGCCAGGCACTCCTTCAGAAGATGCCATGCACGGGCGTGACCACTGCACCACCCTGACGCCCAAACAAATGTAATTCAAATAATCTACAATACTGGAAAAATAAACCCTATTAGTATCAACCGAATGTCTGGACAATCTGACCCCCTCTACACAAGTAACAGTTGAGAGTCAACGCTGTGATGTTGTGCGATTGGTGCAAGCGACCCATCGTTGTGTTTTAATGTTGAGCGGTTAAACTTGCACTGTTGTGGGGTGAGGTCAAGTCCGATGGCTGCTTCCAGCGGTGTCAAGGTGAGCGTTTTGAAGAGGCTCGCGAAGGATGATACTTGGCAGTTTGGTGCAGTCTCCCTCCATTAACAACAGAGGACAGAGGAGCGACGCTCACAACAATTGGCTGAGCACTGGGCGTATACAACGCATGAAGTCGGCAGCAAGTTTATCTCAGGGAGTTGACCCGCACACGACAACTGGGTCTGTCCCGCGTGTTCACGCTATAACGCGGTTGCCTTCATTTAGGGAACGCGCACCGCCATAAGGCGACTTGTGAGCAGTCGACGCCGAACTACTTTCTTGAGCTGCGCGGTTGAGCGAGACGAGACGGTAACGCGGCGGCGTCCCCTCAAGTTGTTTGTAACCCAATTCTGACTGCGCTTGGACATTCATTACGGGGGAAATAGTTTTCGCTTAGCGCGGCACTTTTCAGGAACGCATCTACTGCGTTAAACGAGGACCCGTCGTACAGGTGCTGTGCACACTGTACTGGGAATCAAAATCTGTTTTGACCCTGGAGAAATCCGAAGCGCTATCAAGCTCTCACTCACAGGTGTCCAGTAAAAGGCGGTGGGGGGGTCACCAAGTGACACGCAGCTTGACCGTGGAGTAGACCGCGAGGACGCCAACGTCGCCTAGGCAACGCCGCCCCCCCGCCCCTCTGGCTCTGCCTGCCTCGCTCTGTGCACGTGAGGTGCCAACCACGTGACGCGGGCCACTGCGCGCGTTGCGTCACCGCTCACCGTGGGGGGCCCCTCCGCTACGTCCACATCGTACAGTCGCACATTCATTACTAGTTACTCTTAATCATGTTTATGGTCATCGTCATTAAAGGTGAGTTTAATAATAATACCACTACTACACAATGTGTGCATTAATATATACGGCATGAATAAAATGCACCTGTAAATATCCTAAGTAAGTTTGACCTGACATTATTGCACAACAATTGCCCAGCCACCGTGGGATGTTTATCCTCCAATGTGTATCTGGCTCTGACCTGACTTATATAAAAGTGCAGCTCTGCAATTGCTTGGTCACACCACCGCTGGTGAAAAGACTTTCATGAGAGCGAACTCTTTACGAGTATTTGGTCTACTTTTCCATATAACAATAGGTTTTACCCTTTCTGGCAATACAACAGGTGTCAAGATGTTAAAACACCAAACAGAATCCTCATTCAAGGAATACTGTCTGCATTAACCACACGTACTTGTGGTGAACATGCAAACATGCTCTGATAATATATGCATTGTCTTTGAAACTGATTAGTCCACACCAGGAAGGTCCCATATTCTACTTTTCCACGTTGACCAGATGTGTTGGAAGAGCCGGCTGAAAGCCACACTTTGCTGCATCACACATGACTTGCCGATCAGCTAACTGTGGTGTACCCATTTAGCGACCTATGGTCTGTGAGTTCAGTTTACTAACCATTAACAGCATGGCAGCTTTCTAATTGGCTTGTGTGACAATTAACCCATGTCATTATCTCTTGCACAGCCTGAAATAAGTTTTGGCGTCAGGGATGGAAATTATGACTCACCCACCTGCACCTGCCTTGTGCTCCCAGACACCTAAGGACCTTACTACCGCTGTGAGAAATTGACGGGCGTAGACTGCTGCATGGCGATGATGTATTCACGTCGTTCCTGCTGTTTTCCTCTTTTGCTAGGTGATGCAATTGGTGTGCCAACACCTCCAGATGCAGTTCCTGAAGGACGTGGGCATTCGGGACATGTTCGTTTTGCCTGTAATGAATGAGTTTGTCCAAACACACAGGGAAGTCAGCTTGTTCATCGAGGTGCGTTTCCCATGTTTATTTCACTCGATTGGTCGTCTGTTTGCAAGGTCATGCTCTGCCCAGAGGTCACCCACTGAGATTTTTTTTTACCGTAACATTACCGTCACTTGGGTTTGGTGATCGATTCAACAGGGCAAAAATATTTGTAAGAAGCGTAAACATGGCAACGTGATCATTGTCAGACCACGGAGGACCTTCAGAATGCCGAGTATGATCTTTAAATTGATCCTGGATGTCATTCCTGACTTACAGTACCCCGGGGTTTACAAATTGAGTTGTACCTGTGGTGATTGCTATATCGGGGAGACAAAGCGACATGTCTCTGACCGAATTCGCGAGCACAAATGAGATTTGAAACACGGCAGAACGAATTCTTCTGCTGTGGCTGATCATTGTCACAACGCTATGGGTGATCATGAGATTGTCTTCTCCGATACCAAGGTTCTCTGTAAACCTATAGGTTATCACCAGAGATGTGTTCACCAAGCCATTCAGATATACAAATACAGGCATACCTTCAACCGAGAGGATAGTTTCAAATTAAGCAACCACTGGAAGGACGTTTTAAATCATACCAACCGTCAACTAATTTCTAACAGCAATTTCAAGTAGTGGTATACCAAGCATATTCCTTCCGAACTTTCTATTTCCCTTTTTTCTACTTCCCCCTGACAGCACATTCTTGCCGATCTTTAATTTTTCTATTTTTTTTCCGTTTCTATTGCACATACACAGTGACCCATCCCCCGCACCCTCTACACAACAAAAGACGGATTAACTCAGCCCCGCACCCCACCAAGGTCCCCCTACATGGCTCCTCCCACCCGCCCCCCCTTAACCTGCATTTAAGCTTTTCTATTTCCACGGTTTTCTACTCCGCACCTTACAGCACATTCTTGCCGATCTTTAATTTTTTTCTATTTTTCCGTTTCTATTGCACATACACAGTGACCCTCCCCCCACACCCTCTACACAACAAAAGACGGATTAAGTCAGCCCCTCACCCCACCAAGGTCCCCCTACATGGCTCCTCCCCCCCCCCTCCCATAACCTGTATTTAAGCCAGAGGTTTCCAGAGCCTCGCCACTTGGTGCAGCGATTTTTTGCTGTGACTGTTTCCACCTGAAGACGGAAGCTTGTGTTACCTTCGAAACGTCGTGTTTTAATTTATTCTTTTATTTAATTTTAATTTATTTTTTACCTACGTGACTTAACCGAATAAAACCAAAGATTATAAAATAAAACCCCAATTCAGGACCCTACTGTGACTCAGTGTGGATTTCTTGGAGTAAGTCTTTTATTATAAAGAATTACAGGGGCTGTTTGATGACACGACTAGGGAGCTGGCTTGCACTGCGGGGAACTTAATATTCAATTTGGATTCTGCAACCCTCAATAACCTTTTTAAGTTCCATTTGTGCATGTAAAACTCGCACAAACAACCATACCCAGAAACCCATAGACTCCAACAGAGACCCATGCATTCCTACAGACACTCAGACTCACACAGCAACCCCATAGACTCACACAGAGTCCTTTTGACATGCACAGAGACCAATAGCCTCACACAGAGATCCATACACTCAAGAGACCGAAAAACTCACACAGAAATCCATAGATTCGCACAGAGGTCAATAGAATTTTAATCTGAATATTTATTTATACTGGATGAATCTGATGAGCTATAACGATCTGTTTTCACAGACGTCCAATCGGGCGGGTCAGAACATAACAAAAATACAATACAAAAACACGACAGGGAAGGTAAACAAATTGTTTAAATATATACAAATTAAACTGAACTGTTTTTATCTTACCATAGACTAAAATAAACCTGTTGGACTCGCACAGAGACCTTAACCACTAAACCTCGAACAAATAAAACCCTCTAAAACCTCTAAACCCCGTAACTATCTAAATCCCTAACCATTTAAACCCATAACCATCTAAACCGCTAACCCTCTCAAACCCTTTACCCTTAAAACCCTAACCCACCAAAAACCCCTCACTCTCCAAACCCCTTAGTCTTTTAACCCTAACCTTCGAAGCCATTAAAAATCAAACCCTCAACCCTCTGAATCCCTAACCCTCTAAACCTTGAAACTCTAGGCTTCTAAAACCCTACATCCCTAATATTCTAAATACCAACCAATCTAAACCAAAACCCTGTAATGAACTAACCCTCTAGACCCCTAACCCTCTGAACTCACAACCTTATAAATCCTCAACTTCTAAAACCCTAACCCTCAAAACCCTAACGTTCTAAAACCCTAAATCCCTAATCTAATCCCAACACATTTAAACCCCAACCCTCTAAAGAACTAACCCTCTAGATGCCTAACCCTTAAAACACCTATACCCCTAAAATGCTAACCCTCTAAACACATAACCCACTAAACCCCTAACCCTCTAAACCCATAAAAAAAATTTTGGGGTTAGATTGTGTAACTATAAATGTGTCGTTAAACCAGCCACCACCTGACACAGCCAATTAGGAAAATTTGTCACATCAACAAAAAGTGCCATTTAGTGTTGGAGACTAACCCAATATTAGTTGTGAAAGTCTAGGTGTTAAACCCTCAACTCTCAAACCACTAAACCCCTAACACTCTAAATCCCTAACCCTCTAAACACCAAATTCTCTAAAGGACTTTACCCTGAAGACTCCAACCGTCTAAACACCTCACCCTTTAGAACCCTAAACCATAAACCCCAAAAACTCTTAGCTGTCTAAACCCTTAACCTTCTAAACCAGACATGGGAAAAGCACGCCCCCCGGGCCGTATACGGCCCGTTGGGCTTTTTAATCCGGCCCGCCGAACTTGTACAAATATTATTATTACTAAATTAAATTTTACCTTTCTCCTGTAATGCCCCCATTTCCCCATTAGATGGCGGACTTTGACCGGGAGTTACGACATGTTTTTGTATGTTCATGTTCGTACAATTTGTTAAATTGCCTTGCAAATAAATGCTTTGCTACCTGTTAAAGGCCAAATCCTTTCATGTTATTATTTTTACATGCCATTTATATTAGTTCACACAAACACTCCATCCATCTGTTCCTGGCCCGGCCCCTCTGTCAAATTTTAGAACCCATTGTGGCCCGCGAGTCAAAAAATTTGCCCACCCCTGTTCTAAACCCTTAAACCCCAAATTGTCTAAACCCATAAACCTGTAAAACCATAACCCTTTAAACCCCTCACCTTATAAACCTCTAATCCCCGAAACACCGAAACCTCTAAACCCATAACCTTCTCAAACTCGTAACCTTGTAAACCAAAACACCGAGCAATCAAAACCCATAAACCCCCTAAACCTCTAAACACCGACAGTAACTCTAAACCCTTAACCCTCTAAACCCATAACCTAAACTCTACCAAATAAAGACCTCAACCCCTTCACCCTTAAAACCCTCTCCGTCTAAACTCCTCACCGTTTGAAATCCTAACCCAAATACCTTGAAAACCCCAACCCTCTAAACCCCTCACCCTCTAATCCCCTAACCCTCTACACCCTTAACCCACTAAAACCCTAACCCTCAAAACCCCTAATACGCTCAAACCCTAAACATCATAACCCTTAAAACCCCCCAAACCTCTAAACTGCTTACCCCCTAAAAACCCCAAAACCTCTAAACCCCTAAGCCCATAACCTTATAAACTCCTAACCCTCTAAACCACTAACCCTTTAACAATCAAACCCCATAAACCCTCTAAACACCTAATTATCTAAACCGAGAACCCTTTAAAACCATAACCTTCTAAACTGTAACCCTCTAAAACTCAACCCTCAAAACCTCTTTACCCTTAAAACCATAACGGTCTAAACCCATCACGCTCTAAAATCCTAACCCATAAACCCCCAAACCTCTAACCCACTGAACCCCTAACCTAAACCCTTAAACACAAAATCTTTAAACCCAAAACCCTCTAAATTACTAACCCTCTTAACCCCTCTACCCTTAAAACCATATTTTTTTGAACCCCTAAACCCCTAACTCTTTAAAACCCTATACCCCTAATAGCCTAATCCTCTAAACACCTAACCCTTTAAACCCCTTTACCCTTAAAACCCTAACCCTCTAAACCCCTAACTCTAGAATCCCCTAAACCCCTAACACTCTCAACCCCTAAACCCTATAACCCTCGAAATACCTAAACATATAAACCCCTTATCCCCAAAATACCCCAAAACCTCTAAACCCATAAATTTATAAACCCCTAACCCTCTAAACCCCTAGCCCTTTGTGTAGTGTGTGGTGGGTGTCACGGGGTTGGTGGGTGCAGGGTGTGTGTGGTGGGTGGTGGGTATCACAGGGGGGTGTATGTGTGGAGTGTGCATGTGGTGGGTGTGGTGATAGTGGTCGTGGTTCACAACGATCCATGACCACCACCTCTACTGTGTGGTGGACCGGCCACCACACAGCAGCGCGCGTCGGAGGAGTGAACGGATGGTTCTCCCTATGCGGGCCAGGCCCCCTCGCTTCCTCTTCTCCTCCTGCATCACCATCGCCTGATCCTCTTTCCTTGTCATCTCCTTCTCCTCCACCACCATCTCCTGCACCACCATCTCCTCCTCCTGCTCCTTCTTCATCTCCACCTCCTCTGTCTCCCCCTCCATCTCCTCTTTGTCCTGCACCACCAGCTCCTCCACCAAGGTCTCCTCCTCCTGCACCACCAGCTCCTCCACCAGGGTCTCCTCCTCCACCTGCACCACCAGCTCCTCCACCAGGGTCTCCTCCTGCACCACCAGCTCCTCCACCAGAGTCTCCTCCTGCACCACCAGCTCTTCCACCAGGGTCTCCTCCCCCTCCTGCACCACCAGCTCCTCCACCAGGGTCTCCTCCTGCACCACCAGCTCCTCCACCAGGGTGTCCTCCTCCTGCACCACCAGCTCCTCCACAAGGGTTTCCTCCTCCTGCACCACCAGCTCCTCCACCAGGGTCTCCTCCTGCACCACCAGCTCCTCCACCAGGGTCTCCTCCTGCACCACCAGCTCCTCCACCAGGGTCTCCTCTTCCACCACAAACGTCAGCTTCCATTTAGAGGCCAGGGCAAGCGCGGAGGATGGGGGCAGGGCCGGCTCCGCTCTATAAAGAGATGCGCACGACACCGTTCCAACTTCCTGCTACAGCAGAGATCACAGCCCCCCCCCCCCCACCATCGTCCGCGTACGGACTGTGTGCAGAGATAGATTGACCAGGCTAATAACGATGGTGCAATAATGCAGCATACCTTTGCCCATCGTGGGTCTGGTTACAGAATGGGCATTAGTCTTGCGATATCACAAAGGATGAAGGGCTACATGGTAAAGATATGGCTGCCTCATTATTTGTCCTCACCCAGGAACCAATTATAAAAATACATCCGTATATAACCGAATGTATACGTGGGGTTTGAACTGTACATGTGTTCGTTTGCAGGCAGCAGGGCTGGAACTCAGTCAAAGAGGGACCTGGGTTTGATTCCCATACTTGGGCCACTTTCTCCGTGTGGAATGTGGAGTGTGTTCTACCCCCCCCCCCCCCCCCGTTTTGTCCTGCATTGGTTTCCAAAATCAGAATACATTATTTAGACTGGATGAAGAGGAATCCGATAAGCTATGAAGCTCTTCTTTCACAGATATGCAGTCGAGGCACAGGGTCAGCAAGTTACAACAAACAAGAGGAGTGCAACGTGTAAAAATGTAAGCAAGTCACAAAAAATTGAGCACATAAGCACAAAGTACATAAAATCCTGCCAGATTTTCAACACTAAATGTAAACTTGGGCAAGGCAGCAAAACATCAACAAAAACAGCCCCAGACCCCTCCAAGACAACACACAGTCCCTCAATAAAATTGTACATTAAAATGTAACTTTCATTCCTTTGGGTTTGGCATTTTCCTCCACGTAACTGAACCCTGACACACGCCACGCAACCAGTGTTGGATGGACATCCTCGCCAGTGTTAGAAATTGAACCTCCAAATCACTCAATTGGGATCACATAGCAGCAGTAGCAAAAGCAAATTTGTTCTGTACTGCAAACAACTTGGCAGGACTCTACTGAAAAAGAGTCTTGAGACTGAGTGAGGCTCATGCTGGCTAAATAAGGGTAGTAGTAATAAATATAAATACATTAACGGGAGCAGAGCCGTCCCCCGGGTACGGTGTACTGAGGAAACCGCCCCAGGCACCGTGCTTTTGGCGGCCCTGTGCTTCGATGTCACGGTGTCAGACATCAAATGTCTTTTTAACACGTAGGCTTTCGCACCAGATTGGCTCACAAATGATGACATCACATTCACATTTATCACTAAGACCGAAACAGGAGTATTTCTCCACAATTCTGGCCGTCACCTTATGAGGCTGGTTGCAATCCCCGGCAAAATGTCGTACTCGAATAGTAAATGTGGTGGGTTTACTTTCCAACACTGGTGTGCTGATCTAGTAACTAATTGGCACATTTTGTTTACATGATACACCTTACTAATTGGCTGTGTTGGGTGGTGGTGAGTTTAACAACACATGTATATCTATGCGATCTAACCGAAAAAACCCCTGTATTGTTGGTAATACTTCCGATTTAATTGTGACTTGCCCCGGGCCCCACACCTCCCTATGGACTGCCTTGAACATTGGACAAGCAACTCATGGCTTACCGTCACTCAGCAGCTCCAAAACACTGTACACTGCCAGGAGCAGCAATGGTGGTGGCGGTGGCGTTGCTGGTGGTGCTGGTGGCCACGGTCCGGAGCCAGCTGTGACCCAGCGCCTGCGCTGGCGTCATACGACAATCCGGATCCCATCTGTTGAGAGACGCACCGGGGTCACACGTGGCTCACATGCTGAGAGAGGCGTGGTGAGAGGATTGACGTTCCTTCCCTTGTCCCACGAGGTCCAGGATCGCACGGCATCAGCGGTAGTCTTGGTAGCAGCGGCAATCCTTCAATACGCGGTACTCTAATAATGCCCTGAGCCTCGCACTGCCGAGGAGCATCTTTAACGGACCTCCAAAGAGGGCGATCTTAACACCGGTGGTACTGGTTATCGGCAGGTTAACTCAGCTCCACATCTTCCTGGTGATCGGTGGAGGGTGATCGTTGATCACCTTGGTGGGAGAAATCCTCATGGGGAGGGGGGAGGGGGTGGGGGATGATTCTTACCGCAGGCAGGAGCTGACAAAGTCAACAAACTCCGGGTCGTGGCTTTTGAGTGCCCCGTGAAGTGACAAGCTCCCTGGCACCCTTCTCTTGACTGGGGAGAACATCATGCCCAAACGATCTGCAGGAGACATGCACAGCAGGAGAGACACACAGTCACCAACCACCACTTTGCCCACCTACCCACTTGCCCACGCGCCCATTTACACACCCACTCACCCAAGGAATTGAAAATACAAAGAGGCCCCCCCGCATGGCCACCCCCCCAAAATACTACAACAGCTCCAGGCCACACCCTAACACTGAATCCGTCCAGTTGCTCGCCCCACCCTTCAACTAACCAAAGTAGTGCATTCCGTCAGGAGCTGCATACATAATGCATCTTGGAGGCAACCCAAGGATCTGCACATGGTTGAGATAAAGGCAAAAGTCACCCGTGTAGCCGCAGCAGACTGTAGGGGCAAGTGCTTTTAGTAGTGAGTAGAAACAGCAGCAGCAACAGTAGCGGCACCTGTTGAGGGCCAGGACTGTGGTACACACAGAGAGGGGATAGTTGGCCATATTGAAGCAGGTGCACACGGCACCAGGTACTCATTTGAGGCTGATTTGTACTAGGGGATGCCCAGTACCGGTTCAGATAATCCTCACTGATGTTGGCCGTGAATTGGAATCAAACTCGCATTACCGGGTTTGTAGCTGAGCACGCTAACCGCTACACCACTCCTCCCCCCACACGTTCAAGACACACACGTGTACACGCATAAAACATACGATGGCTGCCATTCGCCAGATCACCAAGTAGCCAATCGCCCCCCCTCTCCTGGCTCCCCCCCCCCCCATAGCCTACAACTTCAAGAAAGGAGGGGGGAATCACGAGCGGGTGAACGTCCAGTTGGAAATACCTCCATGCAGCACGGGAGGTGGTCATCGCGGCTGTCCGAATGGAATAATTTCCTGCCGGTCGCCAACTCCGCCACTGTGCAGCCCAGTGCCCACATGTCCACTGCACACGTTAATCTGTAGCCCAGCAATACCTCCGGAGAGAGGTATGGCAGGGTCCCACCCACATGCAGAGCTGCACAACAACAACGAATATATAAGTACGTGTGTGTGTATACTCACTGTGTCATGAACAGCATCGTTATCACACACTGTCACATGTACAGACACTAAGAGACTTGCACACACACACACACACTGGAACACAGACACACCCACACGCAGAAACTCACACCCACACGCAGAAACTCACACCCAGGTGAGGTTACTCACGTTGCCTTTTCACAAAAAAGCTGGTGCCAAAGTCCGTGACCCTGATGGTGCCAGTCACGGTATCCTTGAGTAGAACATTTTCCTAAAGGAAGAAAGGCAGAAGTAATTCACACTCGGAGGTTACGCCGATAGCATTCAGCCAGCAGTGGATCAATCACGTACCACGGTGCAAACTAAACAGGGGAACTAGGTGAGGCGTAGCGCCGTCATCAACCTTGAGTCAAGTGCAACATTCGCTGTTTTCTGACAGCTGCCACTGGGGGTGCCCCTTTCAAATGCGTCAAGATGAGCGATGTTAGTCGAGGCTCATCACATTTAAAGCTCTCTGAAGCACCATCTAAGTAAAAGGGTGCGGCTCTATAGACAACTTATCCTAGTTGCTCACAGCTGCCCGATAACGAGTTACGGACCAAAAAACACACTCGAGGGCGCACGGATTTCGTGACGCTTTCCACCGCACGTTTGTCTTGGGAAGTTTTCCATTCACAGCATGGAAGCTGACAACGGGCAGCTGTCAGTTCAAACGCGTGTTTGGCACGTTTTGAAAATCATTCTTTTCGGCTCCGGTTTGTGTTTCCCAAAGTTTGGGGCAACGCTGTCATCTACATTGCTGGTTTTATCTGTGGTGAGTCCCGCAATAGCGACACGACTCTACACAACAGTTTAATTCATACCAGATCATCACCAGAGGTAAGGTGACCCTGCTTCCTTCCAGATAGACGGACAGAGCTAACACATCGACCCTGTGACCAACGTGGTTAGTTTTCTCTATGGACCGAGTCCCCAATAATGACACAACTCCGGAACAAAGTCACGCTGATTGCTGTGTCCACTCACTGGCTTGATGTCTGCATGGATGATGCTCCTGGCCTTGGTGTAGCAAAGGAACTTGAGGATGCCCCTGGTGTAAGTTTTCACCATCCCCATGTGCAATTTCCGGAACCCCGCTTCCGTAATCACATCATAGAGGCTCTCCCTGTGAAAGAGGCAGCAGCAGCAACAACAATGACAACAACGAAGCAGCGTCAGTGTCATACCCTGCAATACTGCGTGGATTCTGATAACGACAATATTAATATGATATTTGCACATTCACGACTAATATGATTCATAGCTCAGTGTGGGTTTAGGTCATCGGTTTGTTGATAAACCAAATCAGTTAGCACATCTGTCCACTTGCTTTCATTGGCTCTGTTTCCGGGTGGTGGAATTATCCATTAGGAGATACAAACTCCACGCAGAAAGGCGTCCGAGTTGAGAATCGAACTCAGGGATTTTCACCGAGGGGCACAAGCGTCACCACTGCGCTGCAGCCAACCTGCTGATCGAGTGGAGGCGTGGCTATATAAAAGTGGGCGGGGCTGATTGAGAAAAGAGGAGTGGCCTCGTGCACCCGGGACACATTACAGCTCCACAGTATCACAATGCGTGGGTGGCACAGGAATCCCAAAAGTAACATCTAGCCCCGGTGGTGTGACGTTATCACCCTCCCCTGGTGTGGAAGAGATCGGGGCTTTGATCCCGACCGTGACGCATGTATATTTTGAGTTTGCATGTTCTACCCCTGGTCACGTGGATTTTTCTCCGGGTTCTCTGGTTTGTCCCTCCACATTTAGAAACATGTGTTTAGAGTATTTGGCTGCTATACATTTCCACATCAGCCATTTTTTTTAGCTATCATTTGTAGCCAGGCCGCTTGTGAAAAATAACTGATAGGGCAGTGGGCTTTACCTGTTAAATAAAAGTTTTAGTTTAGCTAATGTAGTTAACCACGCTATGGGGGGGGGGGGGGGGGGCGGTGGGAACACATGGTACGTACTTCAACAGCTCCAGGACAATGCAGTGGTGTCCTCTGAAGTCAAAATGGTTCAGGACTTTGATGACGTTGTACTCCTCATCACTGCCCTCGCCCTGAAGTTCCAGAGCCATCTGGAGCTCCTTTCTCTGAAATTTATCATCCTTGGAGCTGTGCAGAGAAAATCCACAAATGAATCATGACTTAGACTTGCTAAAGGAATGACCAGAAACAAATTCTATTCCGAATTAAATAAATAAATATACGTTCCCCAAGTGTAATGGCATTGTGAGTTCCGGTACCGCGCTCATGGAAGGTTCCAGAAAGGATCGGGAAGAGGATCAAATAAGCAAGGGATAGAAGGGGGTTTGGGGTGTTGCCTGAACGTAGTGATTCCCTAATGTGTGAATTGAGCCGACTCCGAGCATGGCCCCAGCCACACTCAGGATTCCCAGAAGCTGAGCCAAGCCACGGCTGAGCCACTCATGTATCTTTAACAGCAGCTGAGCGGCTCAAGCCTGAGCCAAACCACGGCTGAGCGAGAGCTGAGCCTGAGTTTTAGAGACTGAGCCACAGCTGAGTCGTGACTAAATGTGGCTCTCACAGAGCAAGGCATTATAACGTGGGATATCATGGGACCTCCTTTGCCAGTACCAAAATATCAGAATAGATTTTCCCTTTTTTTCTGGCAACAAAACAGGTGTTAAGATGTTAAAACACCAAACTGAAACCTTTTACAAGGAATCATGTCTGCATTAACCATAATACTTGTGGTCAGAATGCAAACAAAAAACATACTCTGATAATATATGCATTGTCTTTGAAACTGATTGGTCCACACCAGAGACAGTTTTCTTTTGAGCCTCGTCTCAAAAACGATGTTAGACCAGAGTACGCCAAAAGGTGTACAGCACAAAGACAAGCGTTATCAGAGTAATGAGAGCTCAGGGTGAACGGCTACATCATGGACCTTCTTTGGGAGTATATTTTGGTACTGGCAAAGGAGGTCCCATGAAGTAGCTGCTATAACGCAGAACGCACCCGTTATAACATGTAACACGCCCGTTATGACATGGGACAACCCCATTACAGCGTGGAACACGCCTTTTATAGCGTGGAACGTGCCCATGATAATGTGGAAGGCTCCCGTTATAACACGGACCGCACCCATTATAATCCGGAATGCTTCTGTTCTAATGCAGGAAGGCGCCCATTATAACGTGGAATGTGCCCGCTATAAAATTGCAAGGCTGAGCGGTATGACACAGTAGGTGGAATGCGGAATGATCACGTGACGTGACAGCATGCCCTCCGTTATTGATCTCTTTACATCACTGTGTGCGTGTATTATATCTTGCAAAACTTTATCGTTACATTATATATGGGGATATTATGTTTGCTTAATGTGCTTTCCCTTAATGCGGCACTTTTCAGGAATGCATCTACCGGGTTAAATGAAGACTTAATGTAATGTAAGAGTGAACTGATCCAGAACAGGG
Organism: Petromyzon marinus; assembly: GCF_048934315.1. Taxonomy (NCBI): domain Eukaryota; kingdom Metazoa; phylum Chordata; class Hyperoartia; order Petromyzontiformes; family Petromyzontidae; genus Petromyzon; species Petromyzon marinus. The sequence continues at coordinate 16,719,117 of NC_133725.1, read as the reverse complement.
GGAGAACATACAAACTCCACACAGGAGGACACCCGAGTCAGGAGTCGAACCGGGGACCCTCTACGTGAGGCACGAGTTGTCACCACCTCATCACACGGCCGCCCACAGCACTGGACATAACAACAACGTCGTCCTTGTGACGACACCACTCTGAATTCTTACCTCAATGGTGATCTCAAGATCTTCACTGCCACCAGGGTGTTCATCTTTTGGTCAAGGCACCGGATCACCTGGCTTTGAGCTCCATCCCCAATCTTCTTCAGCACCTCATAGCGGTAGTGGAGGTGCTCATGGTGGACCTGCACAAAATTACACAAATTTAGACTGACTATATTTTGAAAATCACAACATGTGAGCATTATTTTACGAAATAATTGCTTTTATTAAGCGTTTGGTTTTCTTAAATCTGTAATTGTGGAATGCTCTGATGTCTGCTGGCCGAGTCACCCTAAAAAAAGCTCTTTAGCTCAATGGGCTTAACTTGGGAAATACACTTCTGATTGTGAAGTGTGTGGGAGAGTGCACGTGTGCTTTCTCTGGTTGGTTGGTGCTTAAATTGAAATGACAAGAAGCCACGAACCCCGCGACTGCTGCGCCCTGTGACCGCCCCCACGGCGGGGGCTTTGTGGCGAGTCTCACCGGAATGTAATGATGTTCGTGGTCGTCGTATCCATCGTTGTTGTGCCCCCGGGATCTGTTGCGGAGCGCAAAGTACCATACTTCCTGTATGGCGACAAGCTCCAACTTCTCCCGGTGGGTCATTTGTGGGCCAAAGAGAGCCAGGATTGCTGCAGGCAAGAGAATAACAACAGCTGTCGGTGATCTTTCATTTAAGCAGCACAGCCTCAAAAAGTCTCAAGATTCCTTTTCAGGAGGTTCCTGCAGATGCTTTACAGAGAATGGGGGCGACGCTGCTGTCATTACGTCTGCTGTGTGATCCCAATTTGAGGAATTTGCAGGGGATTTGGATGTTTTGGCCAATACCAGTTATGTCCGTATGTTAAACCGTGCTTCGGCAGCCCTGCTAATCAGAAGTGAGGGGGAAAGGCAACAAACTAACAAGTTCGCAAAAATTATTGATTTAAAAGTGCATCGCTCCAGTGGCTGCCTAATGTCGGAAGAGCATTCCAGATGACTGCAGAAGCACATCTGAAAGCGTGCCATGCAGTGACCATCTTTGTTCGATGTCCAGCTATATGCAGCTCTGAGGACATCTTAGGTTGCTTGGGTTTGAAAACGGGGTTAACGAATTAGATAAATATAACACAGATATGCCAAGAAGGATTTTATGAAATAAGAATAGCTTTTACCCTTTCTGGCACAAAAACAGGTGTTAATATGTTCAAACACCAAATAGATACCTTTTGCAAGGCATCAAGTCTGCATTTACCACACGTACTTGTGGAAAAATATGCAAACAAACATGCTCCGATAATATATGGGCATTGTCTTTGAAACTGACTGGCCCGCACCAGAGACAGCCTTCTTTATGACCTTGTCTCGTCGGTGTTAGACCAGAGAACGGCAAAATTCGAACGGTACATCACCCATGCAACATGGCCACCATGAAGTCCCCCATGCATCATGGTCACTGTGACGTCCCCCTTGAAACATGACCGTCGTGATGTCCCACCATTCAGCGTGGCCATCTTGACGTCACTCATTTCTATTCTTACCTTGTGGCGATTTGCTGCGGATGGAGCCGGTGCGCGCTGAGGACAGCGCACTCCACGTGGTGCAAGACTCGCCGTTACTCCGAGCCTCTCCAGCTCGGCTGATCTACACACACAAAGACAAACGTCCACCACATGGGCTTGATTAAGATGTTGGAGCAAGTGCAGTGGGCGAGCACTGAGCCAGCATCTCTGACATCCTGGGCTCCACATTCAGGAGGGTCCTGCCGAGATGTTGCCAGTTCTCAGCGTTGGGATATTTGGCCAATATCAGTTGCCATGCTTGGATTTACAATGAAAGACGTGTGGATTTCGAGGTCACACGCAGGTCAATGGCATCGTTCAAACTGTTAAGAGGAGTGAGTGGGACTCGGGCCGGACGAGCCATGGCTAGGAGGGACAACAATGGCTCACGGTCAAGAATAATAACGGAGCGACAACCAAGGAACAGAACACATCAGAGAGGAGAGCCGCTAGAGAGATGGTGCGACGAAATCGGCGCTTGGCAGATTATTCCATCACAGGATGTGAGGGGTAGTAGGGTCTCAGGGAGAGAGGCGTTCATCCATCAGTGGATAGATAACAGCGCTGTAGATGCTCACGCGTAGACGGGCACGTACACCAAAAGGATCTCGGAGAGACACTCTGATAGACGCGCACACACTTAGGCGGGCAAGGAGAAGCACACCCAGGTATACAGGTGACAGGTAGGCACACGCAGAGGGGAGAACACACGTCCACCCATACTTCACCACACGAGTCGAGGAGCCACATGTACCTCCATGGTAGCAACTTGCAGACGAGGGTGCTCAGAGCTCACGGTGTCTCTCGCGCGGTCCGGGTCTCTGCGTGGAGAGCGGCAGACAGAGGCAAGGGACACGCAGAGTTGAAGGGGCATGACACACCCACGTCTAAACCCACGTCACGTCACAATGCGGACTCTCATCAACACGGACTCACATCCTCACCAGTCACACAATACGAAAAATACAAAAAACAACAACTGCCATTCGCCACTAAGTAGCGGTGATGTGACCACGGCGCCTGTGCCAGGCCAGGTGCACTTTGAGACCACGTGAAGTGCCGAAGGCTCACTGACAGGCGGTCACAGGTCAGACCCAGGTGCCATGAGTTGTCTGACTGAGATGACTGTGCCAACTTGCTGCATTTTAGATGCCCGGCTCAAAGGTTGTTGTCGTGAGCGTTGCTCCTCTGTTCGGACACCACTACTAACACTACTCCTAACACCACCAACACCACCACTACGAACACCACCACTACGAACACCACTACTACGAACACCACTACTACGAACACCACTACTAACACCACAATTAACACCACGAACAAAGACAAAGATCCCCCGTATAGCCTTAACAGACTGTTGGGGCAAGTGCTGTCCGCGAGCACCTATGAAGGCCGGCACGGCACACGAGAGGGTGGGTAGCCAACACCACGCCCGGCCGCCTTTGTCTCCCCAGTGGCAATGTTTGCACCTCCCACCAGGTACTCATTTAAGGCTGAGTCGATCTAGGGTGAGGCCCAGGACCAGTTCAGATAATCGTCACCAATGTTGGCTGTGAGCGGGAATCAAACCCAGGTCGCCAGGTTCTTAGAGCAGCGCGCTAACCGCTACACTACCCCACTAACACCATAACTAACACCACTACTAACACCACCACCAATAATACCACCAACACTAACACCACCACTAAGACCACCACGAACACCACTACCAGCACCAATAATACCACCATCACTAACACCACCACGACTAACACCAGCAACAAAAATTCCACCATCACTAACACCAACAACAACAATCGCCATTCGCCACTAAGTGGCGGTGATGTCACCACGACGCTTGTGCCAGGCCATGTGCACCTTGAGGCCAAGTGAAGTGTCGAACGCCCGCCCGCTGGCAGGAGGTCACGGGGCAGACCCAGGTGCCACAGGTCGACTGACTGAGATGACTGGCTGATGCACCACCTGTGCCCCTTACTGTGCCAACTTGCTGTGCTTTAGCCATCCGGCGCTCTGCTCGTTGTTGGGAGCGTCGTTCCTGCGCTCTCCGTTGTTGTTGGAGGGCGACTGCCTCCAACTGCCCAGTAGCGTCCTTCACGAGCCTCTTCCACAGAGGCCGATCTTGACACAGCTGGTACCAGTTATCGGCAAGTCCACTCAGCTCCACATCCTGCTGTACCACATCATTCCATCTCTTCTCTAGCCCGTGCTGCGTCCGTTCAGCCCCCTCGATCCGGCCAAATAAAATCTGCTTGGGCATGCGGTGATTGGGCATGCAGGCTGCATGGCCCAGCCAACGCAGCCTTGACTGCCGGAGGAGCTCACTGATGGGGCTTTGTCCAGATCTTTCGAGGATTTGTGAGCTCCTCACACAATCCAGCCTTGTTAAACCCAGGATTGATCGGAGGCAGGCCAGCCTCAACGTTTCTAACCGGCAAAGATGTTCCATTAGGGGGGTCCACGTTTCACAAGCGTAGAGAAGGGAGGGAATGACTGTGGCTGAGAAGACCCGAAGCTTCGTGTGGAGCGACAGACCAGGTAGCTTCCACACAGCGTTACCCAACTGCTGAAAAGATAATGCCGCTCGACTGATTCGGAGTGAGACCTCTGCTGTTAAACCGGAGACGGTCATGAGCACACTGCCCAGGTATGGGAAACTTTCCACTCTCTCCACAACTGCCCCATCACCGATTGGGAGTTGTGGGGGTGGAGTGCTCGATGGTACAAAATACCCAGGCAGGTGCTTCGTTTTGGTGGGGCTGATGGTAAGGCCCCACCTCTTAGTGGCACACTCCAGTTTTAGCAGCAGCGCCTCCAACTCCTCCTCTGAGTGAGCCGCAATTATCACGTCATCGGCATACATAACGTGGTTGACCAATAGGGAGCCATCCCTTGACGGCATCCGGGCATTGATCAGCCTCCCACTGTATCTGTACCAGATGGAAATTCCTCTGGTACAGCTACTGAAGGCCTCACGAACTACGTGGTCGAAATAGATGTTAAATAATGTTGGAGCCAGAGGACATCCCTGTCGCACCCCAAGGTGAACAGGGAATGGCTCCGACTCCCGGCAATGTAGTTTTACCCGGGTCCGCTAACCATAATGAAGGTCCTTAAAGATCGTGAGCAGCGGGTCAGGGACTCCGAAAGCACGAAGAAGCCAGAGAGCAGGCCTACTTATGGTGTCATAGGCCTTTACCAGGTCAATAAAGCAGAGATGTAGGTCTTGTTGGAATTCCCTACACCTCTGCTTTAGCAAACGGACAGAAAATATGGCATCTGTGCAGGACCACCCTTTCCTGAAACCACATTGGGGCTCCGCAAGCCTCTCCTCAGCATGCCTGGTAAGGCAGTGTTGAATAATCCTTGCCAGGACCTTTCCCGGCACACTGAGGAGTGAGATGCCCCTGTAGTTGTTACAGTCTGTGCGGTCTCCCTTCTTAAAGATGGGGACCACCATGGCATCTGATCACCTCACTTACACCACCATCACTAATACCACCAACACCACCATCACTAACACCAGTAACACCACCACTATCACCACTACTAACAACCACAATCACTAACACCACCCGCAGACTCACAACGGACACGCACAGACTCGCAACGGACACCCACAGACTCACAACGGACACCCGCAGACTCACAACAGACACCCGCAGACTCAGAACGGACACCCACAGACTCGCAACGGACACCCACAGACTCACAATGAACACCCACAGACTCACAACGGACACCCGCAGACTCACAATGAACACCCACAGATTCACAACGGACACCCGCAGACTCACAATGGACACCCACAGACTCACAACAGACACCCACAGACTCGCAATGGACACCAACAGACTCACAAGGAACACCCACAGACTCACAACGGACACCCGCAGACTCACAATGGACATCCACAGACTCACAACGGACACCCGCAGACTCACAACGGACACCCACAGACTCACAATGGACACCCACAGACTCACAACAGACACCCGCAGACTCACAACAGACACCCGCAGACTCAGAACGGACACCCACAGACTCACAACAGACACCCGCAGACTCGCAACGGACACCCACAGACTCGCAACAGACACCCACAGACTCACAACAGACACCCGCAGACTCAGAACAGACACCCACAGACACACAACGGACACAAGCAGACTCACAACGGACGCCGGAAGACTCACAACGGACACCCACAGACTCGCAACAGACACCCGCAGACTCAGAACGGACACCCACAGACTCACAACGGACACAAGCAGACTCACAACGGACGCCGGTAGACTCACAACATACGCCCACAGACTCATAAAGAGACCCATTAACGTGGAAAGGGACCAATCTATTTGGAAAGGGACCAAGGGAAGGCGCCCAACCGCCATCTTGCATAGGGAAGGCACCTAACCGCCATCTTACGTGGGGAAGGCGTCCAATCGCCATCCCACCCTACCTGCCCATTATAAATCCACCCCACCTGTCCATTATGAACCCACTCTACGTGCCCATTATAAACCCACTCTACCTGCCCATTATAAACCCACCCTACCTGTCCATTATAAACCCACTCTACCTGCGCATTATTAACCCACTCTACCTGCCCATTATAAACCCACCCTACCTGTCCATTATAAACCCACCCTACCTGTCCATTATAAACCCATCCTACCTGACCATTAAATACCCACCCTACCTGCCCATTATAAACCCACCCTACCTGCCAATTATAAACCCACCCTACCTGCCCATTGTAAACCCACCCTACCTGTTCATTATAAACCCACCCTACCTGCCCATTATAAACCCACCCTACCTATCCATTATGAACCCACCCTACCTGCCCATTATAAACCCACCCTACCTGCCCATTATAAACCCACCCTACCTGTCCATTATAACCCACCCTACCTGTCCATTATAAACCCACCCTACCTGCCCATTATAAACCCCAGTGACACGGCCAAGATGAACCCACCCTACCTGCCCATTATAAACCCACCCTACCTGTCCATTATAAACCCACCCTACCTGCCCATTATAAACCCACCCTACCTGTCCATTATAAACCCCAGTGACACGGCCAAGATGAACCCACCCTACCTGCCCATTATAAACCCCAGTGACACGGCCAAGATGAACCCAGACCCCACACGTCACTGACAATCGACGGCACCAGACCCCACAAAATCAACGTCCGCAAGGTCATCTCACATCCCGGTGACTTTATGCACAATAACAACCCTCTTAGAAGAACACAACATTCTTACAATAATTATAATATTTACAATAATAACATTCAAAACTACGATATTATGTACAGAGCTATATATGATTAAATTATAACATTTTTTCTTAAACAAACTTCACGTGGCAGGGCCTAGACAGGCTTCTCGCCCAGTGCCTGCACCAGGCCTCCCTTCCCCCTCCCCATGTCCTGGAAACCGTGTGGCGAGGTCACTCCCTCCCTCATCCTCCTCCTTTGAGGACTGCCACCGGATGAAAACCAGCATGGGCTGGAGTCCCGGGGTAAGCGGGCCCTGGGTAGGCTACTGGGCTGAGTGTGTGGTGAGTGAGTGGTGGGCTGAGTGTGTGGTGAGTGCAGTCAGAGTGGCTGTGTCCAGTCCATGTCTGGGTTTCCACTCTTTCGTCTTCTGCCACAGCTATTTCCCCACGGGAGTGTGTGGGGTGAGTGTGTGTGTGTGGTGAGTGTGTGTGGTGAGTGTGTGTGTGTGTGGTGAGTGTGTGTGTGGGGTGAGTGTGTGTGTGGGGTGAGTGTGTGTGGGGTGAGTGTGTGTGTGTGTGGGGTGAGTGTGTGTGTGTGGGGTGAGTGTGTGTGTGTGGGCTGGGTGTGTGTGGCTGGGTGTGTGTGGTGAGTGTGGTGTTACGGGGTGAGTGGGTGGTGCGTGCGGTGGTGGTGCTGCTCGTGGTGGTGGATGGCACCGACTCCACCACCACCACCACGCCGCTACTCTGCCGTGGGCCGTCCACCACACAGCAGCAGGCGGCCGAAGAGCGACCGGAGTGAGCGGAGCGCCCTGCCCAGTTGGGCCAAGCCCCCTCGCTTCCTCTTCTTCTTCTCCTCCTCCTCCTCCTTCTTCTGCTGTTGCCGCATCTCCACCTCCTCCATCTTCTCCATCTTCTCCTTGTTCTCTTCTGTCTCCTCCTCCAACTCCTTCGTCTCGACCTCTTGCACCACGGCCACCACCACCACCACCTCCTTCTCCTCCTCCTTCTCCTCATCCGTCTCCTCCTCCACCTCCTCCACCTCCTTCTCCTCCATCTTCTCGTCCTTCTCCTCCTTCTCCTCCTCCGTCTTCTCCTCCTCCTCCTCCATCTTGTCCTCGTTCACTTCCATCTTCACCACCTTCGTCTCGACCTCTTGCACCACCACAACCACCACCTTCTCCACCTCCTCCTCTGTCTCCTCATCACCCCCCTCCTCCTCACATTTGTTCTCCTGCTCCTCATTCTCATCCTTTTCCTCATCCCCCGTTTCCTCCTCTATCTCCTCATCCATCTCATCCTCATCCAACTCCTCCTCCTCCATCGCCTCCTCCGCCTCCTCGTCCTCCTCCATCTCCTCCTCATCCTCCGTCTCCTCCTCCTCGTCCTCATCCTCCTCCTCATCCTCCTCATCCTCATCCTCCTCATCCTCATCTTCCTCATCCTCCTCCTCATCCTCCTCATCCTCCTCCTCCTCCTCATCCTCCTCATCCTCATCCTCCTCATCCTCATCCTCATCCTCCTCCTCGTCCTCGTCCTCCTCCATCTCCTCCTCATCCTCCTCCTTCTCCTCCTCCTGCTCCTCCTCCTCCCCCTCCTCATCGGAGGAGGAGGATGATGATGATGATGGGAGCCTCTTCTCCGGCTGAGCTCTGTGGAGAGAGAGGCAGCAACACCACAGCACCACCACGTCAGCATCGCGCGACTACGGCCAGAGGTCACAGTCGGTCCCCACCCCCAGGAGTGGACTTGCCCATCACGAGTTTCTACAGACTCATAGACACCCACAGAGATTCACAGAGACCCATACTCATAGAGACCCATACTCATAGAGACCCATGCTCATAGAGACCCATACTCATAAACACCCACAGAGATTCACAGAGACCCATACTCATAGAGACCCACAGAGACTCACAGAGACCCATACTCATAGAGACCCATACTCATAGAGACCCGCAGAGACTCACAGAGACCCATACTCATAGAAACCCACAGAGACTCACAGAGGCCCATACTCATAGAGACCCATACCCATAGAGACCCACAGAGACTCATAGAGACCTATACTCATAGAGATCAGCAGAGACCCATACACACAGAGACCCATACTCATAGAGACCCACAGAGACTCACAGAGACCCATACTCATAGAGACCAGCAGAGACCCATACACACAGAGACCCATACACATAGAGACCCATACTCATAGAGACCCACAGAGACTCACAGAGACCCATACTCATAGAGACCCATACCCATAGAGACCCACAGAGACTCACAGAGACCCATACTCATAGAGACCCACAGAGACTCACAGAGACCCATACTCATAGAGACCCACAGAGACTCACAGAGACCCATACTCATAGAGACCAGCAGAGACCCACAGAGACCCATACTCATAGAGACCCATACTCATAGAGACCCACCGAGACTCACAGAGACCCATACTCATAGAGACCCACCGAGACTCACAGAGACCCATACTCATAGAGACCCACAGAGACTCACAGCGACCCATACTCATAGAGACCAGCAGAGACCCATACTCATAGAGACTCACAGAGACTCACAGAGACTCATACTCATAGAGACCAGCAGAGACCCATACACACAGAGACCCATACTCATAGAGACCCACAGAGACTCACAGAGACCCATACTCATGGAGACCCATACTCATAGAGACCCACAGAGACTCACAGAGACCCATACTCATAGAGACCCACAGAAACTCACAGAGACCCATACTCACAGAGACCCATACTCTTAGAGACCCATACACATACAGAGACACACAGAGACCCATACACACAGAGACCCATACACACAGAGACTCATAGAGACTCATAGAGACCCACAGAGACCCATACACACAGAGAGAGCCTCACCGTGGCTTCACAGCTCTGGGGAGGGCCCGGCTGGTGGTGGGGAGGGCCTGGCTGGTGGTGGGGAGGGCCCGGCTGGTGGTGGGGAGGGCATGGCTGGTGGTGGGGAGGGCCCGGCTGGTGGTGGGGAGGGCCCGGCTGGTGGTGGGGAGGTCGTCGCTGGGGCTGGCGGTGTCGTCGCTCTGGAGCCAGCCGTGAGCCAGCGCCTGCTCCGGTGTCATGCGGAGTTCCGGATCCCAGCTAGGGTGAGGGGGGGCACGGAGGGGGGTGAGGGGGGGCACGGAGGGGGTTAGGGGGGGCACGGAGGGGGGGGGGAAGGACAAGAAGGGGGGTGAGGCGGGGTGAGGATATGACGTTCGCTAGACGTACGTCACGTTCCGATCTGATTGTGTCTGTACGTGTGTGTCTGTACGTGTGTGTGTGTACGTGTGTGTGTGTACGTGTGTGTCTGTACGTGTGTGTGTGTGTACGTGTGTGTGTGTACGTGTGTGTCTGTACGTGTGTGTGTACGTGTGTGTGTGTACGTGTGTGTGTACGTGTGTATCTGTACGTGTGTGTGTACGTGTGTGTAGGTCCGTCCGGCAAAACAACCCCCTACCTCCTCGTGGTGCCGGACGGGCAACTCTGCCGTGGACAGTGCTGTGGGGGGAGGTCCAATTTCGATTGGCTCCTCCCCTCATGGCATCTGTGTCCACCACAGGGTCTAAACGGGAGCTCTGGACGGGTGCGAGGGGCTGGTAACCCCTCCACCTTCAATTAATTACCACTAAACCGCGAATTAAGTATATAGCTAATAAGCTTGTGCCGGAGGCCCCGGGGGGCCAAGCGTCTATGACGTCTCCTGGCCAAACCCCAATTGGCGGAGCCAGGAGATTGAATATCTACCCTCGGGGCTCCTCCAGAAACAACGAAAAACCACTACGGGTGGCAACGTGGAATGTTCGAACGCTCACTGCGGAGGAGAGGCTGCCACTCCTCTGTCGGGAGCTGGACCGGTACCGCCTGGATCTCTGTGGCATTCAGGAGGTCCGGTGGACCGGTTCTGGCTCCTGCCACCATGATGGGTGGACAGTCCTCTACTCGGGGCAGCAGACTGCCAAACAACAGGATGTGGCTCTTCTGTTGAACAAAAGAACGAAGGGGGCGTGGGAGCGTGGCGGTGAGGTGTGGGAAGCTGTAAGCCCCAGGCTACTTTGGGCTCGCCTTCCCATCAACCGGAGGCGAGGAATGGTGGTCGTGGTTACTTATGCCCCCACCGAAGATGAACATCCGTGAAAGGATGCAGGCAAAGCCAATGAGTCAGATGCCTTCTATGACCTCCTGTCACAGGTGCTGGCTAAAGTGGCCCCTCGGGAGAGAGTCATCATGTTGGGTGACTTCAATGGCCGAGTTGGTCATGATGCTGGCACCTGGTCTGGAGTGATTGAAGGGCATGGGCCAGATCAGCTCAATAACAACGGTAGGAGGCTGCTAGATTTTTGTGCAGCCCATGGGCTTGTAATTACCAACACGCTGTTCTGGCATCGGCGCATCCACACAACATCATGGATGCATGCCGGGTCCAAGCAAGAACATCTGCTGGACTACATAGTTACGGACCAGCGGATGCGAGCCCATGTCCTTGACACCAGGATCTACCGTGGAGCTGATCTGCCCTCTGACCATTGATTAGTCATATGTAAGATGCGCCTGCCATTCTTCCACTCCGGTGGTGGGTGTACACCCAGGACCCCATGCCAACCTAAAGTGGCCTGGTCTCAGTTATCTGATGAAAGTTGCAAGCGAGAATTTAATCATCGCTTGCGGCTGGGATTGGCATCGTCCCCGACTCCTCCTGATGTCGAGGGGAAATGGGCGAGGTTTAGGACTGTGACTCATGCAGCTGCAATGGCTGCTTTGGGTACGCGGTCCAGACCTCCCCAGAGACCCTGGCTGACAGAGAAGGTGTTCAGGATGGTTGAGAAAAAACGACAGGCCCACTGTCATCGGCTACAGAATCCCACGTCAGAGAATGAGGAGGCTTACCGCAGCCTTCGCTCGGAGGTTCGGAGAGCCGTGAGGCGCTGCAAGGATGGGTGGTGGTCGCGGGTTGCTGAGGAGATGGAGTCTGTCTCCGTGGCCCGTGATCACAAATCTCTATTTAACTCCATCAAAAAAGTAACCTGCAGCGCCACACCTATTACCATCATTAGGGGAAAAAACGGTGATCTAATCTCCAACCCCCAGGAATAGGTTTGCAGATTTGCTGGGCATTTCTGTGAGGTCCTGGGGGAGGGAAAATCCCTCAGCCAGGAAAACATCGTGGCACAAAGTGAGGATGACCCTGCTGAGGCTGCGGTGCCTCAAATATTGGAAGAAGTCACCCCCTGTGAGTGGCTGGCTGAGGTGCCATCTGTTGAGGAAGTACTGAAGGCGATCCGGAGTCTGAGACCAGGAAAGGCAGCGGGCAGAGATGATCTCCCATGCGAAATGCTGAGGGAGGGTGGCGTTTGTGCACAGACTGCCCTATATGACATCATAACAACAGTCTGGACCACTGGACGGGTTCCGCAGGATTGGAAGGATGCCCTGGTAGTCCCCCTTTTTAAGAAGGGGGACCGCACAGACTGTAACAACTACAGGGGCATCTCACTCCTCAGTGTGCCGGGAAAGGTCCTGGCAAGGATTATTCAGCATCGCCTTGCCAGGCACGCTGAGGAGAGGCTTGCGGAGCCCCAATGTGGTTTCAGGAAAGGGCGGTCCTGCACAGATGCCATATTTTCTGTCCGTCTGCTACAGCAGAGGTGTAGGGAATTCCAACAAGACCTACATCTCTGCTTTATTGACCTGGTCAAGGCCTATGATACCATCAGTAGGCCTGGGCTCTGGGTTGTTCTTCGTGCTTTTGGAGTACCTGACGCTCTGCTCACGATCATTAAAGACCTTCATGATGGTGAGCGGGCCCGGGTAAAACTACGTGGCCGGGAGTCAGAGCCATTACCTGTACACCTTGGGGTGCGACAGGGATGTCCTCTGGCTCCCACATTATTTAACATCTATTTTGACCACATAGTTCGTGAAGCCTTCAATAGCTGTACCGGGGGAATCTCTATATGGTACAGATATAATGGGAGGCTGATCGATGCCCGGGTGCGGTCAAGGGATGGCTCCGTATTGCTCAACCAGGTTATGTATGCTGATGATTGGGTAATAGCTGCTCATTCAGAGGAGGAGTTGGAGACGCTGCTGCTGAGACTGGAGCGTACCACTAAGAGGTGGGGCCTTACCATCAGCCCCACCCAAACTAAGCACCTGCCTGGGTATTGTACCATCGGACACTCCACCCCCACAACTCCCAATCGGTGATGGGGCAGTTGTGGAGCGAGTGGAGAGTTTCCCATACCTGGGCAGTGTGCTTATGACCGGCTCCAGTTTAACAGCAGAGGTCTCACTCCGAATCAGTCGAGCGGCAATATCTTTTAATTGGTTGCGTAACGCTGTGTGGAAGCTACCTGGTCTCTCGCTCCGCACTAAGCTTCAGGTCTTCTCGGCCACCGTCATTCCCTCCCTTCTCTACGCTTGCGAAACGTGGACCCCCCTAATGGAACATCTTTGCCGGTTAGAAACATTTAGGCTGGCCTGCCTACGATCCATCTTGGGTTTAACCAGACTGGATTGTGTGAGGAGCTCACAAATCCTTGAAAGATCTGGGCAAGGTCCCATCGGTGAGCTCCTCCGGCGGGCAAGGCTGCGATGGCTGGGTCATGTAGCCCGCATGCCCAGCCACCGCATGCTGAAACAGCTTTTGTTCAGCCGGATTGAGGGGGCTAAACGGGCACGGCACGGGCTAGAGAAGAGATGGAGTGACGTGGTACAGGAGGACGTGGAGCTGAGTGGACTTGCTGATGACTGGTACCAGCGGTGTCAAGATCGGCCTCTGTGCAGGAGGCTCGTGAAGGACGCTACTGGGCAGTTGGAGGCAGTCGCCCTCCAACAACAACAGAGGGCGGAGGAGCGACGCTCACAACAACGAGCGGAGCGCCGGGTGGCTAAAGCACAGCAGGTTGGCACAGTAGGGGGCACAGGTGGTGCATCAGCCAGTCATCTCAGTCAGTCGACCTGTGGCACCTGGGTCTGCCCCGTGACCTCCGGCCAGCGGGCGGGCGTTCGACACTTCACGTGGCCTCAAGGTGCACATGGCCTGGCACAAGCGTCGTGGTGACATCACTGCCACTTAGTGGCGTGTGAGTGTGTGTACGTGTGTGTACGTGTTCGATTCCCGCTCACAGCCAACACCAGTGACTGCGATTATCTGAACAACCGGTCCTGGTCCTCCCCTCGGTCGACTCAGCCTCAAAAGAGTACCTGGTGCGGTGTGTAAACATCTCCAACCCTGAGACAAAGGCGGCCGGGCGTGGTGCTGGCCACCCACCCCCTCTGTGTGTGCCACAGCACCGGCCTTCATAGATGCTGCTACTCGCTACTACTAACAGCACTTGCCCCTACAGTCTGCTAGAGGCTACATGGGGGATTTTGTCTGTGTGTAGGTGCTGCTACTCGCTACTACTAACAGCACTTGCCCCTACAGCCTGCTAGAGGCTACATGGGGGATCTTTGTCTTTGTTCTTACTGTAGGCAGTTTCTGATAAAGTTCACGAGCTGAGCTCCACATCCCCACAGCACGAAATGCAGGGGAATGCTTCCCGGGTGACGCTTCGTGGCCGGGCAGAGAGGATGGCCGAATCGGTCTGCAGGAGAGCGAGAGAGACAGAGAGAGACACAGATAGACAGAGATAGAGAGATAGAGAGAGATGGATAGAGAGACAGGGAGAGAGACAGAGAGAGACAGAGAGATAGAGAGAGAGGCAGAGAGAGACAGAGACACAGAGAGAGACACATAAAGAGATAAAGAGAGAGACAGGGAGAGAGAGACAGACACACGCACAGTGTCACTAACCACCACGTCAACAACATATCAACTCACCCACCCACACCGACTCCCACCCACCCACTTACTCACCTAACTACCTATCCACTCAACCCACCTACCACCCGACCTATCCACCAACTCACCCACCCACCTACCCACCCACCAACCTATCGACCCACCTATCCATACTTGGGTTGCTTATCAACCCCAACCCAGGTCGTAATTGAGTGGGCCCAAACCCCAACCACCACCTCCTCCCTACCGCTCCCCCCAGGCCCCCCCCACCACCACACCACCACCATCGCCACCACCACATCAACAACACACCACACCACGACACCACCACCACTGAACCACCACCAACACAGCACCACCACCACACCACCACCACACCACCCTTCTACTCACCAAAGAAGTGCTCTTTGTTGCGAGATCTCTCCACCATTTCTTTTGGAGGCATGCCCAGGATCTGCACAACCATTTCAAGACAGCGACAAAGAGAGACACGCTTGTTACACGCATTTTACACGCATGTTACACGCGTGTTACACGCATGTTACACGCGTGTTACACAGAGAGACCCATAGAGATTCAGAGACATATAGAAACATAGGGACTCCTAGAGACCCATACATAGATGCATAGAGACCGACAGAGATTCAGAGACTCACATAGAACCATAGGGACTCACAGAAACCCATACAGAGACCCATAGAGACCCATAGACTTACATAGAACAATAGGGACTCACAGAGACCCATACATAGACCCATAGAGACCCATATACTTATATAGAACAATAAGGACTCACAGAGACCCATACAGAGACCCATAGAGACCCATATACTTACATAGAACAATAGGGACTCACAGAGACCCATACAGAGACCCATAGAGACCCATAGACTTACAAAGAACAAAAGGAACTCACAGAGACCCATAGAGAGCACCTTGGAGATCTAGAGACTCATATAGAAGGACAGTGACCTACACAGGGACCCAAGCTACAGCTAAACTATTTTTCTTTAACCAGGTAAGGCGCCCACAGAGCTACGTAGCTATTTCTCATCGGCCGTACGGCAGAAAAAGATCTCTATGTGACATTGTCACATTGAGCATTATGGGTGCGTAGGTGGGTAGATAGGTGGGTAGGTTGGTAGGTGGGTGGGTGAGTGGGTAGGTGGGTAGATAGGTTGGTAGGTGGGTGGGTGTGTCGGTAGGTAGGTGGGTTGGTAGGTGGGTGGGTGAGTGGGTCGGTCGGTGGGTTTGGCGAGTCGGTGGGTCACTGGCTGGGTGACTGGCTGGGTAACTGCGTATTTGTCTGGGTGTCTGGCTGGGTGATTGGCTGGGTGACTTACTGGGTGACTGACTGGGTGACTGGTCAGGTGGCTGGCCGGGTGGCTGTGTGTCGGGCTGGGTGACTGGCTGGGTGACTGGCTGGGTGACTGGCTGGGTCACTGGCTGCGTGTCTGGCTGGGTGACTGGCTGGGTAACTGGTCAGGTGACTGGCTGGGTAACTGGCCAGGTGACTGGCTGGGTGTCTGGCTGGGTAACTGGCTGGGTGTCTGACTGGGTGTCTGGCAGCGTGACTGGCTGGGTGTCTGGCAGCGTGACTGGCTGGATGACTGGCTGCGTGACTGGCTGGGTGTCTGACTGGGTAACTGGCCAGGTGACTGGCTGGGTGACTAGCTGG
The DNA here is from genome assembly GCF_048934315.1 of Petromyzon marinus. NCBI lineage: Eukaryota > Metazoa > Chordata > Hyperoartia > Petromyzontiformes > Petromyzontidae > Petromyzon > Petromyzon marinus. Next base: position 16,702,695 of record NC_133725.1, on the reverse strand, counting down.
GTGTCTAGCTGGGTGTCTGACTGGGTGACTGGCTGCGTGACTGGCTGGGTGTCTGACTGGGTGACTGGCTGGGTGTCTGACTGGGTGGCTGGCTGGGTGTCTGGCTGTGTGGCTGGCTGGGTGTCTGGCTGGGTGACTGGCTGGGTGGATGTCTGCGGGGCCGGTCTGGGCCAAGTCTCCCGCTTGAGGTGTCCCCCCCCCTTTCCCCCAAGGAGGCTCCCCGGTCACCTCGATGCAGCATGCCAGGTGGTCGTCGCGGCCGAAGGAGAGGAAGAGGTCCCTGCCGGTGGCCATCTTGGCGACGGTGCAGCCCAGGGACCACGTGTCCGCGGCGCAGGTGACCGGGTAGCCCAGCAGCACCTCGGGCGCCACGTAGACGAGGGTGCCTCCCACGTGCGAGGCTGTGCGGACGACGGCAAGCGACAGCGGCGGTGATGGTGAATGTGGACTGGGTACGTGCGCGTGTGTGGGGGGCGGTGGTGGGTGGGTGGGTGGGAGGAGAAACCCGCACACAGACACCCACACACCCAAACACACACACCCACTCACACACCCACACACCCATAACCACACACCCACACACCCACACACCCACACCCACACACCCACACACACACACACAGACACCCACTACACACACCCACACACCCACACACACAGACACCCACACACACACCCACACACACACCCACACACCCACACACACCCACACACACAAGTGCAGGTGTATGAGGGTCACCACTCACGTGGACGGTCCACAAAGAAGCTGAAGCCAAAGTCGGTGACTCTGGCAACGCGGCTCGCGATGTTTTTCACCAGAATGTTGCCCTGGATGGGGAGCGAGCGGCAGGGAGAGAGAGGATTCACACTCAGCGGGGTCAAGGCGTCGAACACTCTCTAGGACTGTACGTCTATGTACGGTAACTACCTCTACTTATGAACGTTCAGCTTGCGAACTATCAGAGATACGAACCAAACCCAGTCCGTATGCTCCAGTTGCTGCTGTTCAGAACCGAGAGTGCATAAGTTCGATAGATGGCGGTCGTGGCATCTACATCTGCAGAACGTGAAGAACCAGTGGTAATCTACATCTGCTGAATGTGAAGAACCAGTGGCATCTACATCTGCAGAACGTGAATAACCAGTGGCATCTACATCTGCAGAACGTGAAGAACCAGTGGCATCTACATCTACAGAACGTGAAGAACCAGTGGAATCTGCATCTACAGAACGTGAAGGACCAGTGGCATCTACATCTACAGAACGTGAAGAACCAGTGGCATCTACATCTACAGAACGTAAAGAACCAGTGGAATCTACATCTGCAGACCGTGAAGAACCAGTGGCATCTACATCTGTAGAACGTGAAGAACCAGTGGCATCTACATCTGTAGAACGTGAAGAACCAGTGGCATCTACATCTACAGAACGTGAAGAACCAGTGGCATCTGCGTCTACAGAACGTGAAGGACCAGTGGCATCTACATTTACAGAACGTGAAAAACCAATGGCGTCTAAATCTGCAGAACATGAAGAACCAGTGGCATCTATATCTGTAGAACGTGAAGAACCAGTGGCATCTGTGTCTACAGAACGTGAAGAACCAATGGCGTCTACATCTACAGAACGTGAAGAACCAGTGGCATCTTCTTCTACAGAACGTGAAGGACCAGTGGCATCTACATCTGCAGAACGTGAAGAACCAGTGGCATCTACATCTGTAGAACGTGACGAACCAGTGGCATCTACATCTGCAGAACGTGAAGAACCAGTGGCATCTACATCTACATCTACGGAACGTGGAGAACCAGTGGCATCTACATCTACAGAACGTGAAGAACCAGTGACATCTACATCTAAAGAACGTGAAGAACCAGTGGCATCTACGTCTACAGAATGTGAAGGACCAGTGGCATCTACAGAACGCGAAAAACCAGTGACATCTATATCTCCAGAACGTGAAGAACCAGTGGCATCTACATCTGTAGAACTTGACGAACCAGTGACATCAACATCTACAGAACGTGAAGAACCAGTGGCATATTCGTCTAAAGAATGTGAAGGACCAGTGGCATCTACATCTACAGAACGTGAAGAACCAGTGGCATCTACATCTACAGAAAGTGAAGAACCAGTGGCATCTACGTCTACAGAACGTGAAGGACCAGTGGCATCTGCGTCTACAGAATGTGAAGAACCAGTGGCATCTGCGTCTACAGAATGTGACGAACCAGTGGCTTCTACATCTACAGAATGTGAAGAAGCAGTGGCATCTACATCTGTAGAACGTGATGAACCAGTGGCATCTACATCTACAGAACGTGAAGAACCAGTGGCATCTTCATCTACATAACGTGAAGAACCAATGGCATACACATCTGCAGAACGTGAAGAACCAGTGGCATCTACATCTACAGAACGTAAAGAACCAGTGGCATCTTCGTCTACAGAACATGAAGGACCAGTGGCATCTACATCTGCAGAACGTGAAGAACCAGTGGCATCTACATCTTTAGAACGTGACGAACCAGTGGCATCTACATCTAGAGAACGTGAAGAACCAGTGGCATCTACATCTACAGAACGTGAAGAACTAGTGGCATCTACATATGCAGAACGTAAAGAACCAGAGGCATCTACATCTGTATAACGTGACGAACCAGTGGCATCTACATCTGCAAAACGTGAAAAACCAGTGGTATCTACATCTACAGAACGTGAAGGACCAGTGGCATCTACATCTACAGAGCGTGAAGAACCAGTGGCGTCTACATCTACAGAACGTGAAGAACCAGTGACATCTACATTTAAAGAACGTGAAGAACAAGTGGCATCTACGTCTACAGAATGTGAAGGACTAGTAGCATCTACATCTACAGAACGCGAAAAACCAGTGACATCTATATCTCCAGAACGTGAAGAACCAGTGGCATCTACATCTGTAGAACTTGACGAACCAGTGACATCTACATCTAAAGAACGTGAAGAACCAGTGGCATCTACATCTACAGAATGTGAAGGACCAGTGGCATCTACTTCTACAGAACGCAAAAAAACAGTGACATCTATATCTCTAGAAACGTGAAGAACCAGTGGCATCTACATCTGTAGAACTTGACGAACCAGTGACATCTACATCTACAGAACGTGAAGAACCAGTGGCATATTCGTCTACAGAATGTGAAGGATCAGTGGCATCTACGACTACAGAACGTGAAAAACCAGTTGCATCTGCGTCTACAGAATGTGAAGAACCAGTGGCATCTGCGTCTACAGAATGTGAAGAACCAGTGGAATCTGCGTCTACAGAATGTAACGAACCAGTGGCATCTACATCTACAGAACGTAAAGAACCAGTGGCATCTTCGTCTACAGAACGTGAAGGACCAGTGGCATCTATATCTGCAGAACGTGAAGAACCAGTGGCATCTACATCTTTAGAACGTGACGAACCAGTGGCATCTACATCTGCAAAACGTGAAGAACCAGTGGTATCTACATCTACAGAACATGAAGGACCAGTGGTATCTACATCTACATAACGTCAAGAACCAGTGGCGTCTACATCTACAAAATGTGAAGAACCAGTGACATCTACATTTAAAGAACGTGAAGAACCAGTGGCATCTACGTCTACAGAATGTGAAGGACCAGTGGCATCTACATCTACAGAACGCGAAAAACCAGTGACATCTAAATCTCCAGAACGTGAAGAACCAGTGGCATCTACATCTGTAGAACTTGACGAACCAGTGACATCTACATCTGCAGAACGTGAAGAACCAATGGCATATTCCTCTACAGAATGTGAAGGACCAGTGGCATCTACATCTACAGAACGTGAAGAACCAGTGGCATCTACATCTACAGAAAGTGAAGAACCAGTGGCATCTACATCTACAGAAAGTGAAGAACCAGTGGCATCTACGTCTACAGAACGTGAAGGACCAGTGGCATCTGCGTCTACAGAATGTGAAGAACCAGTGGCATCTGCGTCTACAGAATGTAACGAACCAGTGGCTTCTACCTCTACAGAATGTGAAGAAGCAGTGGCATCTAAATCTACAGAACGTGAAGAACCAGTGGCATCTACATCTGTAGAACGTGATGAACTAGTGGCATCTACATCTACAGAATGTGAAGAACCAGTGGCATCTTCATCTACATAACGTGAAAAACCAGTGGCATATACATCTGCAGAATGTGAAGAACCAGTGTCATCTACATCTACAGTACGTGAAGAACCAGTGGCATCTTCGTCTACAGAACGTGAAGAACCAGTGGCATCTACATCTGTAGAACTTGACGAACCAGTGACATCTACATCTAAAGAACGTGAAGAACCAGTGGCATCTACATCTACAGAATGTGAAGGACCAGTGGCATCTACTTCTACCGAACGCAAAAAACCAGTGACATCTATATCTCTAAAAACGTGAAGAACCATTGGCATCTACATCTGTAGAACTTGACGAACCAGTGACATCTACATCTACAGAACGTGAAGAACCAGTGGCATAATCGTCTACAGAATGTGAAGGATCAGTGGCATCTACGTCTACAGAACGTGAAAAACCAGTTGCATCTGCGTCTACAGAATGTGAAGAACCAGTGGCATCTGCGTCTACAGAATGTGAAGAACCAGTGGAATCTGCGTCTATAGAATGTAACGAACCAGTGGCATCTACATCTACAGAACGTAAAGAACCAGTGGCATCTTCGTCTACAGAACGTGAAGGACCAGTGGCATCTATATCTGCAGAACGTGAAGAACCAGTGGCATCTACATCTGTAGAACGTGAAGAACCAGTGGCATCTACATCTACAGAACGTGAAGAACCAGTGGCATCTGCGTCTACAGAACGTGAAGGACCAGTGGCATCTACATTTACAGAACGTGAAAAACCAATGGCGTCTAAATCTGCAGAACATGAAGAACCAGTGGCATCTATATCTGTAGAACGTGAAGAACCAGTGGCATCTGTGTCTACAGAACGTGAAGAACCAATGGCGTCTACATCTACAGAACGTGAAGAACCAGTGGCATCTTCTTCTACAGAACGTGAAGGACCAGTGGCATCTACATCTGCAGAACGTGAAGAACCAGTGGCATCTACATCTGTAGAACGTGACGAACCAGTGGCATCTACATCTGCAGAACGTGAAGAACCAGTGGCATCTACATCTACATCTACAGAACGTGGAGAACCAGTGGCATCTACATCTACAGAACGTGAAGAACCAGTGACATCTACATCTAAAGAACGTGAAGAACCAGTGGCATCTACGTCTACAGAATGTGAAGGACCAGTGGCATCTACAGAACGCGAAAAACCAGTGACATCTATATCTCCAGAACGTGAAGAACCAGTGGCATCTACATCTGTAGAACTTGACGAACCAGTGACATCAACATCTACAGAACGTGAAGAACCAGTGGCATATTCGTCTAAAGAATGTGAAGGACCAGTGGCATCTACATCTACAGAACGTGAAGAACCAGTGGCATCTACATCTACAGAAAGTGAAGAACCAGTGGCATCTACGTCTACAGAACGTGAAGGACCAGTGGCATCTGCGTCTACAGAATGTGAAGAACCAGTGGCATCTGCGTCTACAGAATGTGACGAACCAGTGGCTTCTACATCTACAGAATGTGAAGAAGCAGTGGCATCTACATCTATAGAACGTGATGAACCAGTGGCATCTACATCTACAGAACGTGAAGAACCAGTGGCATCTTCATCTACATAACGTGAAGAACCAATGGCATACACATCTGCAGAACGTGAAGAACCAGTGGCATCTACATCTACAGAACGTAAAGAACCAGTGGCATCTTCGTCTACAGAACATGAAGGACCAGTGGCATCTACATCTGCAGAACGTGAAGAACCAGTGGCATCTACATCTTTAGAACGTGACGAACCAGTGGCATCTACATCTAGAGAACGTGAAGAACCAGTGGCATCTACATCTACAGAACGTGAAAAACTAGTGGCATCTACATATGCAGAACGTAAAGAACCAGAGGCATCTACATCTGTATAACGTGACGAACCAGTGGCATCTACATCTGCAAAACGTGAAGAACCAGTGGTATCTACATCTACAGAACGTGAAGGACCAGTGGCATCTACATCTACAGAGCGTGAAGAACCAGTGGCGTCTACATCTACAGAACGTGAAGAACCAGTGACATCTACATTTAAAGAACGTGAAGAACAAGTGGCATCTACGTCTACAGAATGTGAAGGACTAGTAGCATCTACATCTACAGAACGCGAAAAACCAGTGACATCTATATCTCCAGAACGTGAAGAACCAGTGGCATCTACATCTGTAGAACTTGACGAACCAGTGACATCTACATCTAAAGAACGTGAAGAACCAGTGGCATCTACATCTACAGAATGTGAAGGACCAGTGGCATCTACTTCTACAGAACGCAAAAAAACAGTGACATCTATATCTCTAGAAACGTGAAGAACCAGTGGCATCTACATCTGTAGAACTTGACGAACCAGTGACATCTACATCTACAGAACGTGAAGAACCAGTGGCATATTCGTCTACAGAATGTGAAGGATCAGTGGCATCTACGACTACAGAACGTGAAAAACCAGTTGCATCTGCGTCTACAGAATGTGAAGAACCAGTGGAATCTGCGTCTACAGAATGTAACGAACCAGTGGCATCTACATCTACAGAACGTAAAGAACCAGTGGCATCTTCGTCTACAGAACGTGAAGGACCAGTGGCATCTATATCTGCAGAACGTGAAGAACCAGTGGCATCTACATCTTTAGAACGTGACGAACCAGTGGCATCTACATCTGCAAAACGTGAAGAACCAGTGGTATCTACATCTACAGAACATGAAGGACCAGTGGTATCTACATCTACATAACGTCAAGAACCAGTGGCGTCTACATCTACAAAATGTGAAGAACCAGTGACATCTACATTTAAAGAACGTGAAGAACCAGTGGCATCTACGTCTACAGAATGTGAAGGACCAGTGGCATCTACATCTACAGAACGCGAAAAACCAGTGACATCTAAATCTCCAGAACGTGAAGAACCAGTGGCATCTACATCTGTAGAACTTGACGAACCAGTGACATCTACATCTGCAGAACGTGAAGAACCAATGGCATATTCCTCTACAGAATGTGAAGGACCAGTGGCATCTACATCTACAGAACGTGAAGAACCAGTGGCATCTACATCTACAGAAAGTGAAGAACCAGTGGCATCTACATCTACAGAAAGTGAAGAACCAGTGGCATCTACATCTACAGAACGTGAAGAACCAGTGGCATCTGCGTCTACAGAACGTGAAGGACCAGTGGCATCTACATTTACAGAACGTGAAAAACCAATGGCGTCTAAATCTGCAGAACATGAAGAACCAGTGGCATCTATATCTGTAGAACGTGAAGAACCAGTGGCATCTGTGTCTACAGAACGTGAAGAACCAATGGCGTCTACATCTACAGAACGTGAAGAACCAGTGGCATCTTCTTCTACAGAACGTGAAGGACCAGTGGCATCTACATCTGCAGAACGTGAAGAACCAGTGGCATCTACATCTGTAGAACGTGACGAACCAGTGGCATCTACATCTGCAGAACGTGAAGAACCAGTGGCATCTACATCTACATCTACAGAACGTGGAGAACCAGTGGCATCTACATCTACAGAACGTGAAGAACCAGTGACATCTACATCTAAAGAACGTGAAGAACCAGTGGCATCTACGTCTACAGAATGTGAAGGACCAGTGGCATCTACAGAACGCGAAAAACCAGTGACATCTATATCTCCAGAACGTGAAGAACCAGTGGCATCTACATCTGTAGAACTTGACGAACCAGTGACATCAACATCTACAGAACGTGAAGAACCAGTGGCATATTCGTCTAAAGAATGTGAAGGACCAGTGGCATCTACATCTACAGAACGTGAAGAACCAGTGGCATCTACATCTACAGAAAGTGAAGAACCAGTGGCATCTACGTCTACAGAACGTGAAGGACCAGTGGCATCTGCGTCTACAGAATGTGAAGAACCAGTGGCATCTGCGTCTACAGAATGTGACGAACCAGTGGCTTCTACATCTACAGAATGTGAAGAAGCAGTGGCATCTACATCTATAGAACGTGATGAACCAGTGGCATCTACATCTACAGAACGTGAAGAACCAGTGGCATCTTCATCTACATAACGTGAAGAACCAATGGCATACACATCTGCAGAACGTGAAGAACCAGTGGCATCTACATCTACAGAACGTAAAGAACCAGTGGCATCTTCGTCTACAGAACATGAAGGACCAGTGGCATCTACATCTGCAGAACGTGAAGAACCAGTGGCATCTACATCTTTAGAACGTGACGAACCAGTGGCATCTACATCTAGAGAACGTGAAGAACCAGTGGCATCTACATCTACAGAACGTGAAAAACTAGTGGCATCTACATATGCAGAACGTAAAGAACCAGAGGCATCTACATCTGTATAACGTGACGAACCAGTGGCATCTACATCTGCAAAACGTGAAGAACCAGTGGTATCTACATCTACAGAACGTGAAGGACCAGTGGCATCTACATCTACAGAGCGTGAAGAACCAGTGGCGTCTACATCTACAGAACGTGAAGAACCAGTGACATCTACATTTAAAGAACGTGAAGAACAAGTGGCATCTACGTCTACAGAATGTGAAGGACTAGTAGCATCTACATCTACAGAACGCGAAAAACCAGTGACATCTATATCTCCAGAACGTGAAGAACCAGTGGCATCTACATCTGTAGAACTTGACGAACCAGTGACATCTACATCTAAAGAACGTGAAGAACCAGTGGCATCTACATCTACAGAATGTGAAGGACCAGTGGCATCTACTTCTACAGAACGCAAAAAAACAGTGACATCTATATCTCTAGAAACGTGAAGAACCAGTGGCATCTACATCTGTAGAACTTGACGAACCAGTGACATCTACATCTACAGAACGTGAAGAACCAGTGGCATATTCGTCTACAGAATGTGAAGGATCAGTGGCATCTACGACTACAGAACGTGAAAAACCAGTTGCATCTGCGTCTACAGAATGTGAAGAACCAGTGGAATCTGCGTCTACAGAATGTAACGAACCAGTGGCATCTACATCTACAGAACGTAAAGAACCAGTGGCATCTTCGTCTACAGAACGTGAAGGACCAGTGGCATCTATATCTGCAGAACGTGAAGAACCAGTGGCATCTACATCTTTAGAACGTGACGAACCAGTGGCATCTACATCTGCAAAACGTGAAGAACCAGTGGTATCTACATCTACAGAACATGAAGGACCAGTGGTATCTACATCTACATAACGTCAAGAACCAGTGGCGTCTACATCTACAAAATGTGAAGAACCAGTGACATCTACATTTAAAGAACGTGAAGAACCAGTGGCATCTACGTCTACAGAATGTGAAGGACCAGTGGCATCTACATCTACAGAACGCGAAAAACCAGTGACATCTACATCTCCAGAACGTGAAGAACCAGTGGCATCTACATCTGTAGAACTTGACGAACCAGTGACATCTACATCTGCAGAACGTGAAGAACCAATGGCATATTCCTCTACAGAATGTGAAGGACCAGTGGCATCTACATCTACAGAACGTGAAGAACCAGTGGCATCTACATCTACAGAAAGTGAAGAACCAGTGGCATCTACATCTACAGAACGTGAAGAAACAGTGGCGTCTACATCTACAGAACGTGAAGAACCAGTGGCATCTTCGTCTACAGAACGTGAAGGACCAGTGGCATCTATATCTGCAGAACGTGAAGAACCAGTGGCATCTACATCTTTAGAACGTGACGAACCAGTGGCATCTACATCTACAGAACGCGAAAAACCAGTGACATCTACATCTCCAGAACGTGAAGAACCAGTGGCATCTACATCTGTAGAACTTGACGAACCAGTGACATCTACATCTGCAGAACGTGAAGAACCAATGGCATATTCCTCTACAGAATGTGAAGGATCAGTGGCATCTACGACTACAGAACGTGAAAAACCAGTTGCATCTGCGTCTACAGAATGTGAAGAACCAGTGGAATCTGCGTCTACAGAATGTAACGAACCAGTGGCATCTACATCTACAGAACGTAAAGAACCAGTGGCATCTTCGTCTACAGAACGTGAAGGACCAGTGGCATCTATATCTGCAGAACGTGAAGAACCAGTGGCATCTACATCTTTAGAACGTGACGAACCAGTGGCATCTACATCTGCAAAACGTGAAGAACCAGTGGTATCTACATCTACAGAACATGAAGGACCAGTGGTATCTACATCTACATAACGTCAAGAACCAGTGGCGTCTACATCTACAAAATGTGAAGAACCAGTGACATCTACATTTAAAGAACGTGAAGAACCAGTGGCATCTACGTCTACAGAATGTGAAGGACCAGTGGCATCTACATCTACAGAACGCGAAAAACCAGTGACATCTAAATCTCCAGAACGTGAAGAACCAGTGGCATCTACATCTGTAGAACTTGACGAACCAGTGACATCTACATCTGCAGAACGTGAAGAACCAATGGCATATTCCTCTACAGAATGTGAAGGACCAGTGGCATCTACATCTACAGAACGTGAAGAACCAGTGGCATCTACATCTACAGAAAGTGAAGAACCAGTGGCATCTACATCTACAGAAAGTGAAGAACCAGTGGCATCTACATCTACAGAACGTGAAGAACCAGTGGCATCTGCGTCTACAGAACGTGAAGGACCAGTGGCATCTACATTTACAGAACGTGAAAAACCAATGGCGTCTAAATCTGCAGAACATGAAGAACCAGTGGCATCTATATCTGTAGAACGTGAAGAACCAGTGGCATCTGTGTCTACAGAACGTGAAGAACCAATGGCGTCTACATCTACAGAACGTGAAGAACCAGTGGCATCTTCTTCTACAGAACGTGAAGGACCAGTGGCATCTACATCTGCAGAACGTGAAGAACCAGTGGCATCTACATCTGTAGAACGTGACGAACCAGTGGCATCTACATCTGCAGAACGTGAAGAACCAGTGGCATCTACATCTACATCTACAGAACGTGGAGAACCAGTGGCATCTACATCTACAGAACGTGAAGAACCAGTGACATCTACATCTAAAGAACGTGAAGAACCAGTGGCATCTACGTCTACAGAATGTGAAGGACCAGTGGCATCTACAGAACGCGAAAAACCAGTGACATCTATATCTCCAGAACGTGAAGAACCAGTGGCATCTACATCTGTAGAACTTGACGAACCAGTGACATCAACATCTACAGAACGTGAAGAACCAGTGGCATATTCGTCTAAAGAATGTGAAGGACCAGTGGCATCTACATCTACAGAACGTGAAGAACCAGTGGCATCTACATCTACAGAAAGTGAAGAACCAGTGGCATCTACGTCTACAGAACGTGAAGGACCAGTGGCATCTGCGTCTACAGAATGTGAAGAACCAGTGGCATCTGCGTCTACAGAATGTGACGAACCAGTGGCTTCTACATCTACAGAATGTGAAGAAGCAGTGGCATCTACATCTATAGAACGTGATGAACCAGTGGCATCTACATCTACAGAACGTGAAGAACCAGTGGCATCTTCATCTACATAACGTGAAGAACCAATGGCATACACATCTGCAGAACGTGAAGAACCAGTGGCATCTACATCTACAGAACGTAAAGAACCAGTGGCATCTTCGTCTACAGAACATGAAGGACCAGTGGCATCTACATCTGCAGAACGTGAAGAACCAGTGGCATCTACATCTTTAGAACGTGACGAACCAGTGGCATCTACATCTAGAGAACGTGAAGAACCAGTGGCATCTACATCTACAGAACGTGAAAAACTAGTGGCATCTACATATGCAGAACGTAAAGAACCAGAGGCATCTACATCTGTATAACGTGACGAACCAGTGGCATCTACATCTGCAAAACGTGAAGAACCAGTGGTATCTACATCTACAGAACGTGAAGGACCAGTGGCATCTACATCTACAGAGCGTGAAGAACCAGTGGCGTCTACATCTACAGAACGTGAAGAACCAGTGACATCTACATTTAAAGAACGTGAAGAACAAGTGGCATCTACGTCTACAGAATGTGAAGGACTAGTAGCATCTACATCTACAGAACGCGAAAAACCAGTGACATCTATATCTCCAGAACGTGAAGAACCAGTGGCATCTACATCTGTAGAACTTGACGAACCAGTGACATCTACATCTAAAGAACGTGAAGAACCAGTGGCATCTACATCTACAGAATGTGAAGGACCAGTGGCATCTACTTCTACAGAACGCAAAAAAACAGTGACATCTATATCTCTAGAAACGTGAAGAACCAGTGGCATCTACATCTGTAGAACTTGACGAACCAGTGACATCTACATCTACAGAACGTGAAGAACCAGTGGCATATTCGTCTACAGAATGTGAAGGATCAGTGGCATCTACGACTACAGAACGTGAAAAACCAGTTGCATCTGCGTCTACAGAATGTGAAGAACCAGTGGAATCTGCGTCTACAGAATGTAACGAACCAGTGGCATCTACATCTACAGAACGTAAAGAACCAGTGGCATCTTCGTCTACAGAACGTGAAGGACCAGTGGCATCTATATCTGCAGAACGTGAAGAACCAGTGGCATCTACATCTTTAGAACGTGACGAACCAGTGGCATCTACATCTGCAAAACGTGAAGAACCAGTGGTATCTACATCTACAGAACATGAAGGACCAGTGGTATCTACATCTACATAACGTCAAGAACCAGTGGCGTCTACATCTACAAAATGTGAAGAACCAGTGACATCTACATTTAAAGAACGTGAAGAACCAGTGGCATCTACGTCTACAGAATGTGAAGGACCAGTGGCATCTACATCTACAGAACGCGAAAAACCAGTGACATCTACATCTCCAGAACGTGAAGAACCAGTGGCATCTACATCTGTAGAACTTGACGAACCAGTGACATCTACATCTGCAGAACGTGAAGAACCAATGGCATATTCCTCTACAGAATGTGAAGGACCAGTGGCATCTACATCTACAGAACGTGAAGAACCAGTGGCATCTACATCTACAGAAAGTGAAGAACCAGTGGCATCTACATCTACAGAAAGTGAAGAACCAGTGGAATCTACGTCTACAGAACGTGAAGGACCAGTGGCATCTGCGTCTACAGAATGTGAAGAACCAGTGGCATCTGCGTCTACAGAATGTAACGAACCAGTGGCTTCTACCTCTACAGAATGTGAAGAAGCAGTGGCATCTAAATCTACAGAACGTGAAGAACCAGTGGCATCTACATCTGTAGAACGTGATGAACTAGTGGCATCTACATCTACAGAACGTGAAGAACCAGTGGCATCTTCATCTACATAACGTGAAAAACCAGTGGCATATACATCTGCAGAATGTGAAGAACCAGTGTCATCTACATCTACAGTACGTGAAGAACCAGTGGCATCTTCGTCTACAGAACGTGAAGGACCAGTGGCATCTACATCTGCAGAACGTGAAGAACCAGTGGCATCTACAGAACGTGAAGAACCAGTGGCATCTACTTCTGCAGAACGTGAAGAACCAGTGACATCTACATCTACAGAACGTGAAGAACCAGTGGAATCTGCATCTACAGAACGTGAAGGACCAGTGGCATCTACATCTACAGAACGTGAAGAACCAGTGGCATCTACATCTGCAGAACGTGAAGAACCAGTGGCATCTACATCTGCAGACCGTGAAGAACCAGTGGCATCTACATCTGTAGAACATAAAGAACCAGTGGCATCTACATCTGTAGAACGTGAAGAACCAGTGGCATCTACATCTACAACACGTGAAGAACTAGTGGCATCTGCGTCTACAGAACGTGAAGGACCAGTGGCATCTATATCTGTAGAACGTGAAGAACCAGTGGCATCTGTGTCTACAGAACGTGAAGGACCAGTGGCATCTACATCTGCAGAACGTGAAGAACCAGTGGCATTTACATCTGTAGAAAGTGACGAACCGTTGGCATCTACATCTGCAGAACGTGAAGAACCAGTGGCATCTACATCTACATCTACAGAACGTGGAGAACCAGCGGCATCTACATCTGCAGAACGTGAAGAACCAGTGGCATCTACGTCTAGAGAATGTGAAGGACCAGTGGCATCTACTTCTACAGAACGCGAAAAACCAGTGACATCTATATCTCCAGAACGTGAAGAACCAGTGGCATTTACATCTGTAGAACTTGACGAACCAGTAACATCTACATCTACAGAACGTGAAGAAGCAGTGGCATATTCGTCTACAGAATGTGAAGGACCAGTGGCATCTACAGCTACAGAACGTGAAGAACCAGTGGCATCTACATCTACAGAAAGTGAAGAACCAGTGTCATCTACATCTGCAGAACGTGAAGAACCAATGGCATATTCGTCTACAGAATGTGAAGGACCAGTGGCATCTACATTTACAGAACGTGAAGAACCAGTGGCATCTACATCTACAGAAAGTGAAGAACCAGTGGCATCTACATCTACAGAAAGTGAAGAACCAGTGGCATCTACGTCTACAGAACGTGAAGGACCAGTGGCATCTGCGTCTACAGAATGTGAAGAAGCAGTGGCATCTAAATCTACAGAAAATGAAGAACCAGTGGCATCTACATCTGTAGAACGTGATGAACCAGTGGCATCTACATCTACAGAACGTGAAGAACCAGTGGCATCTTCATCTACATAACGTGAAGAACCAGTGGCATATACATCTGCAGAACATGAAGAACCAGTGGCATCTTCGTCTACAGAACGTGAAGGAACAGTGGCATCTACATCTGCAGAACGTGAATAACCAGTGGCATCTACATCTACAGAACGTGAAGAACCAGTGGCATCTACTTCTGCAGAACGTGAAGAACCAGTGACATCTACATCTACAGAACGTGAAAAACCAGTGGAATCTGCATCGACAGAACGTGAAGGACCAGTGGCATCTACATTTACAGAACGTGAAAAACCAATGGCGTCTACATCTGCAGAACATGAAGAACCAGTGGCATATATATCTGTAGAACGTGAAGAACCAGTGGCATCTGTGTCTACAGAACGTGAAGGACCAGTGGCATCTACATCTGCAGAACGTTAAGAACCAGTGGCATCTACATCTGTAGAACGTGACGAACCGTTGGCATCTACATCTGCAGAACGTGAAGAACCAGTGGCATCTACATCTACAGAACGTTGAGAACCAGTGGCATCTACATCTGCAGAACGTGAAGAACCAGTGGCATATTCGTCTACAGAATGTGAAGGATCAGTGGCATCTACAGCTACAGAACGTGAAAAACCAGTGGCATCTACATCTACAGAAAGTGAAGAACCAGTGGCATCTACATCTGCAGAACGTGAAGAATCAATGGCATATTCGTCTACAGAATGTGAAGGACCAGTGGCATCTACATCTACAGAACGTGAAGAACCAGTGGCATCTACATCTACAGAAAGTGAAGAACCAGTGGCATCTACATCTAAAGAAAGTGTAGAACCAGTGGCATCTACGTCTACAGAACGTGAATGACCAGTGGCATCTGCGTCTACAGAATGTGAAGAACCAGTGGCATCTGCGTCTACAGAATGTAACGAACCAGTGGCTTCTACATCTACAGAATGTGAAGAACCAGTGGCGTCTACATCTACAGAACGTGAAGAACCAGTGATATCTACATCTGCAGACCGTGAAGAACCAGTGGCATCTACATCTGTAGAACGTGAAGAACCAGTGGCATCTACATCTACAGAACGCGAAGAACCAGTGATATCTACATCTAAAGAACGTGAAGAACCAGTGGCATCTACGTCTACAGAATGTGAAGGACCAGTGGCATCTACTTCTGCAGAAGACGAAAAACCAGTGACATCTATATCTCCAGAACGTGAAGAACCAGTGGCATCAACATCTGTAGAACTTGACGAACCAGTGACATCTACATCTACAGAACGTGAAGAACCAGTGGCATATTCGTCTACAGAATGTGAAGGATCAGTGGCATCTACAGCTACAGAACGTGAAGAACCAGTGGCATCTACATCTACAGAAAGTGAAGAACCAGTGGCATCTACATCTGCAGAACGTGAAGAACCAATGGCATATTCGTCTACAGAATGTGAAGGACCAGTGGCATCTAAATCTACAGAACGTGAAGAACCAGTGGCATCTACATCTACAGAAAGTGAAGAACCAGTGGCATCTACATCTAAAGAAAGTGAAGAACCAGTGGCATCTACGTCTACAGAACGTGAAGGACCAGTGGCATCTGCGTCTACAGAATGTGAAAAAGCAGTGGCATCTAAATCTACAGAAAGTGAAGAACCAGTAGCATCTACATCTGTAGAACGTGATGAACCAGTGGCATCTACATCTACAGAACGTGAAGAACCAGTGGAATCTTCATCTACATAACGTGAAGAACCAGTGGCATATACATCTGCAGAACGTGAAGACCCAGTGGCATTTACATCTACAGAACATGAAGAACCAGTGGCATCTTCGTCTACAGAACGTGAAGGAACATTGGCATCTACATCTGCACAACGTGAAGAACCAGTGACATCTACATCTACAGAACGTGAAGAACCAGTGGCATCTACTTCTGCAGAACGTGAAGAACCAGTGACATCTACATCTACAGAACGTGAAAAACCAGTGGAATCTGCATCGACAGAACGTGACGGACCAGTGGCATCTACATTTACAGAACGTGAAAAACCAATGGCGTCTACATCTGCAGAACATGAAGAACCAGTGGCATATATATCTGCAGAACGTGAAGAACCAGTGGCATCTGTGTCTACAGAACGTGAAGGACCAGTGGCATCTACATCTGCAGAACGTTAAGAACCAGTGGCATCTACATCTGTAGAACGTGACGAACTGTTGGCATCTACATCTGCAGAACGTGAAGAACCAGTGGCATCTACATCTACAGAACGTGGAGAACCAGTGGCATCTACTTCTGCAGAACGTGAAGAACCAGTGACATCTACATCTACAGAACGTGAAAAACCAGTGGAATCTGCATCGACAGAACGTGACGGACCAGTGGCATCTACATTTACAGAACGTGAAAAACCAATGGCGTCTACATCTGCAGAACATGAAGAACCAGTGGCATATATATCTGTAGAACGTGAAGAACCAGTGGCATCTGTGTCTACAGAACGTGAAGGACCAGTGGCATCTACATCTGCAGAACGTTAAGAACCAGTGGCATCTACATCTGTAGAACGTGACGAACTGTTGGCATCTACATCTGCAGAACGTGAAGAACCAGTGGCATCTACATCTACAGAACGTGGAGAACCAGTGGCATCTACATCTGCAGAACGTGAAGAACCAGTGGCATCTACATCTACGGAACGTGAGGGACCAGTGGCATCTACATCTACAGAACGTGAAGAACCAGTGGCATCTACGTCTACAGAATGTGAAGGACCAGTGGCATCTACTTCTACAGAACGCGAAAAACCAGTGACATCTATATCTCCAGAACGTGAAGAACCAGTGGCATCTACATCTGTAGAACTTGACGAACCAGTGACATCTACATCTACAGAACGTGAAGAACCAGTGGCATATTCGTCTACAGAATGTGAAGGACCAGTGGCATCTACATCTACAGAACGTGAAGAACCAGTGGCATCTACATCTACAGAAAGTGAACAACCAGTGGCATCTACGTCTACAGAACGTGAAGGACTAGTGGCATCTGCGTCTACAGAATGTGACGAACCAGTGGCTTCTACATCTACAGAATGTGAAGAAGCAGTGGCATTTAAATCTACAGAACGTGAAGAACCATTGGCATCTACATCTGTAGAACGTAATGAACCAGTGGCATCTACATCTACAGAACGTGAAGAACCAGTGGCATCTTCATCTACATAACGTGAAGAACCAGTGGCATATACATCTACAGAAAGTGAAGAACCAGTGGCATCTACATCTGCAGAACGTGAAGAATCAATGGCATATTCGTCTACAGAATGTGAAGGACCAGTGGCATCTACATCTACAGAACGTGAAGAACCAGTGGCATCTACATCTACAGAAAGTGAAGAACCAGTGGCATCTACATCTAAAGAAAGTGAAGAACCAGTGGCATCTACGTCTACAGAACGTGAATGACCAGTGGCATCTGCGTCTACAGAATGTGAAGAACCAGTGGCATCTGCGTCTACAGAATGTAACGAACCAGTGGCTTCTACATCTACAGAATGTGAAGAACCAGTGGCGTCTACATCTACAGAACGGGAAGAACCAGTGACATCTACATCTGCAGACCGTGAAGAACCAGTGGCATCTACATCTGTAGAACGTGAAGAACCAGTGGCATCTACATCTACAGAACGTGAAGAACCAGTGACATCTACATCTAAAGAACGTGAAGAACCAGTGGCATCTACGTCTACAGAATGTGAAGGACCAGTGCCATCTACTTCTACAGAACGCGAAAAACCAGTGACATCTATATCTCCAGAACGTGAAGAACCAGTGGCATCAACATCTGTAGAACTTGACGAACCAGTGACATCTACATCTACAGAACGTGAAGAACCAGTGGCATATTCGTCTACAGAATGTGAAGGACCAGTGGCATCTACATCTACAGAACGTGAAGAACCAGTGGCATCTACATCTACAGAAAGTGAAGAACCAGTGGCATCTACATCTGCAGAACGTGAAGAACCAATGGCATATTCGTCTACAGAATGTGAAGGACCAGTGGCATCTACATCTACAGAACGTGAAGAACCAGTGGCATCTACATCTACAGAAAGTGAAGAACCAGTGGCATCTACATCTAAAGAAAGTGAAGGACTAGTGGCATCTGCGTCTACAGAATGTGACGAACCAGTGGCTTCTACATCTACAGAATGTGAAGAAGCAGTGTCATTTAAATCTACAGAACGTGAAGAACCAGTGGCATCTACATCTGTAGAACGTGATGAGCCAGTGGCATCTACATCTACAGAACGTGAAGAACCAGTGGCATCTTCATCTACATAACGTGAAGAACCAGTGGCATATACATCTGCAGAACGTGAAAAACCAGTGGCATCTACATCTGCAGACCGTGAAGAACCAGTGGCATCTACATCTGTAGAACATAAAGAACCAGTGGCATCTACATCTGTAGAACGTGAAGAACCAGTGGCATCTACATCTACAACACGTGAAGAACTAGTGGCATCTGCGTCTACAGAACGTGAAGGACCAGTGGCATCTATATCTGTAGAACGTGAAGAACCAGTGGCATCTGTGTCTACAGAACGTGAAGGACCAGTGGCATCTACATCTGCAGAACGTGAAGAACCAGTGGCATTTACATCTGTAGAAAGTGACGAACCGTTGGCATCTACATCTGCAGAACGTGAAGAACCAGTGGCATCTACATCTACATCTACAGAACGTGGAGAACCAGCGGCATCTACATCTGCAGAACGTGAAGAACCAGTGGCATCTACGTCTAGAGAATGTGAAGGACCAGTGGCATCTACTTCTACAGAACGCGAAAAACCAGTGACATCTATATCTCCAGAACGTGAAGAACCAGTGGCATTTACATCTGTAGAACTTGACGAACCAGTAACATCTACATCTACAGAACGTGAAGAAGCAGTGGCATATTCGTCTACAGAATGTGAAGGACCAGTGGCATCTACAGCTACAGAACGTGAAGAACCAGTGGCATCTACATCTACAGAAAGTGAAGAACCAGTGTCATCTACATCTGCAGAACGTGAAGAACCAATGGCATATTCGTCTACAGAATGTGAAGGACCAGTGGCATCTACATTTACAGAACGTGAAGAACCAGTGGCATCTACATCTACAGAAAGTGAAGAACCAGTGGCATCTACATCTACAGAAAGTGAAGAACCAGTGGCATCTACGTCTACAGAACGTGAAGGACCAGTGGCATCTGCGTCTACAGAATGTGAAGAAGCAGTGGCATCTAAATCTACAGAAAGTGAAGAACCAGTGGCATCTACATCTGTAGAACGTGATGAACCAGTGGCATCTACATCTACAGAACGTGAAGAACCAGTGGCATCTTCATCTACATAACGTGAAGAACCAGTGGCATATACATCTGCAGAACATGAAGAACCAGTGGCATCTTCGTCTACAGAACGTGAAGGAACAGTGGCATCTACATCTGCAGAACGTGAATAACCAGTGGCATCTACATCTACAGAACGTGAAGAACCAGTGGCATCTATTTCTGCAGAACGTGAAGAACCAGTGACATCTACATCTACAGAACGTGAAAAACCAGTGGAATCTGCATCGACAGAACGTGAAGGACCAGTGGCATCTACATTTACAGAACGTGAAAAACCAATGGCGTCTACATCTGCAGAACATGAAGAACCAGTGGCATATATATCTGTAGAACGTGAAGAACCAGTGGCATCTGTGTCTACAGAACGTGAAGGACCAGTGGCATCTACATCTGCAGAACGTTAAGAACCAGTGGCATCTACATCTGTAGAACGTGACGAACCGTTGGCATCTACATCTGCAGAACGTGAAGAACCAGTGGCATCTACATCTACAGAACGTTGAGAACCAGTGGCATCTACATCTGCAGAACGTGAAGAACCAGTGGCATATTCGTCTACAGAATGTGAAGGATCAGTGGCATCTACAGCTACAGAACGTGAAAAACCAGTGGCATCTACATCTACAGAAAGTGAAGAACCAGTGGCATCTACATCTGCAGAACGTGAAGAATCAATGGCATATTCGTCTACAGAATGTGAAGGACCAGTGGCATCTACATCTACAGAACGTGAAGAACCAGTGGCATCTACATCTACAGAAAGTGAAGAACCAGTGGCATCTACATCTAAAGAAAGTGTAGAACCAGTGGCATCTACGTCTACAGAACGTGAATGACCAGTGGCATCTGTGTCTACAGAATGTGAAGAACCAGTGGCATCTGCGTCTACAGAATGTAACGAACCAGTGGCTTCTACATCTACAGAATGTGAAGAACCAGTGGCGTCTACATCTACAGAACGTGAAGAACCAGTGATATCTACATCTGCAGACCGTGAAGAACCAGTGGCATCTACATCTGTAGAACGTGAAGAACCAGTGGCATCTACATCTACAGAACGCGAAGAACCAGTGATATCTACATCTAAAGAACGTGAAGAACCAGTGGCATCTACGTCTACAGAATGTGAAGGACCAGTGGCATCTACTTCTGCAGAAGACGAAAAACCAGTGACATCTATATCTCCAGAACGTGAAGAACCAGTGGCATCAACATCTGTAGAACTTGACGAACCAGTGACATCTACATCTACAGAACGTGAAGAACCAGTGGCATATTCGTCTACAGAATGTGAAGGATCAGTGGCATCTACAGCTACAGAACGTGAAGAACCAGTGGCATCTACATCTACAGAAAGTGAAGAACCAGTGGCATCTACATCTGCAGAACGTGAAGAACCAATGGCATATTCGTCTACAGAATGTGAAGGACCAGTGGCATCTACATCTACAGAACGTGAAGAACCAGTGGCATCTACATCTACAGAAAGTGAAGAACCAGTGGCATCTACATCTAAAGAAAGTGAAGAACCAGTGGCATCTACGTCTACAGAACGTGAAGGACCAGTGGCATCTGCGTCTACAGAATGTGAAAAAGCAGTGGCATCTAAATCTACAGAAAGTGAAGAACCAGTAGCATCTACATCTGTAGAACGTGATGAACCAGTGGCATCTACATCTACAGAACGTGAAGAACCAGTGGAATCTTCATCTACATAACGTGAAGAACCAGTGGCATATACATCTGCAGAACGTGAAGACCCAGTGGCATTTACATCTACAGAACATGAAGAACCAGTGGCATCTTCGTCTACAGAACGTGAAGGAACAGTGGCATCTACATCTGCACAACGTGAAGAACCAGTGACATCTACATCTACAGAACGTGAAGAACCAGTGGCATCTACTTCTGCAGAACGTGAAGAACCAGTGACATCTACATCTACAGAACGTGAAAAACCAGTGGAATCTGCATCGACAGAACGTGACGGACCAGTGGCATCTACATTTACAGAACGTGAAAAACCAATGGCGTCTACATCTGCAGAACATGAAAAACCAGTGGCATATATATCTGCAGAACGTGAAGAACCAGTGGCATCTGTGTCTACAGAACGTGAAGGACCAGTGGCATCTACATCTGCAGAACGTTAAGAACCAGTGGCATCTACATCTGTAGAACGTGACGAACTGTTGGCATCTACATCTGCAGAACGTGAAGAACCAGTGGCATCTACATCTACAGAACGTGGAGAACCAGTGGCATCTACTTCTGCAGAACGTGAAGAACCAGTGACATCTACATCTACAGAACGTGAAAAACCAGTGGAATCTGCATCGACAGAACGTGACGGACCAGTGGCATCTACATTTACAGAACGTGAAAAACCAATGGCGTCTACATCTGCAGAACATGAAGAACCAGTGGCATATATATCTGTAGAACGTGAAGAACCAGTGGCATCTGTGTCTACAGAACGTGAAGGACCAGTGGCATCTACATCTGCAGAACGTTAAGAACCAGTGGCATCTACATCTGTAGAACGTGACGAACTGTTGGCATCTACATCTGCAGAACGTGAAGAACCAGTGGCATCTACATCTACAGAACGTGGAGAACCAGTGGCATCTACATCTGCAGAACGTGAAGAACCAGTGGCATCTACATCTACGGAACGTGAGGGACCAGTGGCATCTACATCTACAGAACGTGAAGAACCAGTGGCATCTACGTCTACAGAATGTGAAGGACCAGTGGCATCTACTTCTACAGAACGCGAAAAACCAGTGACATCTATATCTCCAGAACGTGAAGAACCAGTGGCATCTACATCTGTAGAACTTGACGAACCAGTGACATCTACATCTACAGAACGTGAAGAACCAGTGGCATATTCGTCTACAGAATGTGAAGGACCAGTGGCATCTACATCTACAGAACGTGAAGAACCAGTGGCATCTACATCTACAGAAAGTGAACAACCAGTGGCATCTACGTCTACAGAACGTGAAGGACTAGTGGCATCTGCGTCTACAGAATGTGACGAACCAGTGGCTTCTACATCTACAGAATGTGAAGAAGCAGTGGCATTTAAATCTACAGAACGTGAAGAACCATTGGCATCTACATCTGTAGAACGTAATGAACCAGTGGCATCTACATCTACAGAACGTGAAGAACCAGTGGCATCTTCATCTACATAACGTGAAGAACCAGTGGCATATACATCTACAGAAAGTGAAGAACCAGTGGCATCTACATCTGCAGAACGTGAAGAATCAATGGCATATTCGTCTACAGAATGTGAAGGACCAGTGGCATCTACATCTACAGAACGTGAAGAACCAGTGGCATCTACATCTACAGAAAGTGAAGAACCAGTGGCATCTACATCTAAAGAAAGTGAAGAACCAGTGGCATCTACGTCTACAGAACGTGAATGACCAGTGGCATCTGCGTCTACAGAATGTGAAGAACCAGTGGCATCTGCGTCTACAGAATGTAACGAACCAGTGGCTTCTACATCTACAGAATGTGAAGAACCAGTGGCGTCTACATCTACAGAACGGGAAGAACCAGTGACATCTACATCTGCAGACCGTGAAGAACCAGTGGCATCTACATCTGTAGAACGTGAAGAACCAGTGGCATCTACATCTACAGAACGTGAAGAACCAGTGACATCTACATCTAAAGAACGTGAAGAACCAGTGGCATCTACGTCTACAGAATGTGAAGGACCAGTGCCATCTACTTCTACAGAACGCGAAAAACCAGTGACATCTATATCTCCAGAACGTGAAGAACCAGTGGCATCAACATCTGTAGAACTTGACGAACCAGTGACATCTACATCTACAGAACGTGAAGAACCAGTGGCATATTCGTCTACAGAATGTGAAGGACCAGTGGCATCTACATCTACAGAACGTGAAGAACCAGTGGCATCTACATCTACAGAAAGTGAAGAACCAGTGGCATCTACATCTGCAGAACGTGAAGAACCAATGGCATATTCGTCTACAGAATGTGAAGGACCAGTGGCATCTACATCTACAGAACGTGAAGAACCAGTGGCATCTACATCTACAGAAAGTGAAGAACCAGTGGCATCTACATCTAAAGAAAGTGAAGGACTAGTGGCATCTGCGTCTACAGAATGTGACGAACCAGTGGCTTCTACATCTACAGAATGTGAAGAAGCAGTGTCATTTAAATCTACAGAACGTGAAGAACCAGTGGCATCTACATCTGTAGAACGTGATGAGCCAGTGGCATCTACATCTACAGAACGTGAAGAACCAGTGGCATCTTCATCTACATAACGTGAAGAACCAGTGGCATATACATCTGCAGAACGTGAAAAACCAGTGGCATCTACATCTACAGAACGTAAAGAACCAGTGGCATCTTCGTCTACAGAACGTGAATAACCAGTGGCATCTACATCTACAGAACGTGAAGAACCAGTGACATCTACATCTAAAGAACGTGAAGAACCAGTGGCATCTACATCTGTAAAACGTGACGAACCAGTGGCATCTACATCTGCAAAACGTGAAGAACCAGTGGCATCTACAGAACGTGAAGAACCAGTGGCATCTACATCTGCAGAACGTGAAGAACCAGTGGCATCTACATCTGTAGAACGTGACGAACCAGTGGCATCTACATCTACAGAACGTGAATAACCAGTGGCATCTACAACTACAGAACGTGAAGAACCAGTGGCATCTACATCTGCAAAACGTGAAGAACCAGTAGCATCTACATCTGTAAAACGTGACGAACCAGTGGCATCTACATCTGCAAAACGTGAAGAACCAGTGGTATCTACATCTCCAGAACGTGAAGGACCAGTGGAATCTACATCTACAGAACGTGAAGAACCAGTGGCATATTCGTCTACAGAATGTGAAGTACCAGTGGCATCTACATCTACAGAACCTGAAGAACCAGTGGCATCTACATCTACAGAAAGTGAAGAACCAGTGGCATCTACATCTAAAGAAAGTGAAGAACCAGTGGCATCTACGTCTACAGAACGTGAAGGACCAGTGGCATCTGCGTCTACAGAATGTGAAGAAGCAGTGGCATCTAAATCTACAGAAAGTGAAGAACCAGTGGCATCTACATCTGTAGAACGTGATGAACCAGTGGCATCTACATCTACAGAACGTGAAGAACCAGTGGCATCTTCATCTACATAACGTGAAGAACCAGTGGCATATACATCTGCAGAACGTGAAGACCCAGTGGCATTTACATCTCAGAACATGAAGAACCAGTGGCATCTTCGTCTACAGAACGTGAAGGAACAGTGGCATCTACATCTGCAGAACGTGAAGAACCAGTGGCATCTACATCTACAGAACGTGAAGAACCAGTGGCATCTACTTCTGCAGAACGTGAAGAACCAGTGACATCTACATCTACAGAACGTGAAAAACCAGTGGAATCTGCATCGACAGAACGTGACGGACCAGTGGCATCTACATTTACAGAACGTGAAAAACCAATGGCGTCTACATCTGCAGAACATGAAGAACCAGTGGCATATATATCTGTAGAACGTGAAGAACCAGTGGCATCTGTGTCTACAGAAGGTGAAGGACCAGTGGCATCTACCTCTGCAGAACGTTAAGAACCAGTGGCATCTACATCTGTAGAACGTGACGAACCGTTGGCATCTACATCTGCAGAACGTGAAGAACCAGTGGCATCTACATCTACAGAACGTGGAGAACCAGTGGCATCTACATCTGCAGAACGTGAAGAACCAGTGGCATCTACATCTACGGAAAGTGAGGGACCAGTGGCATCTACATCTACAGAACGTGAAGAACCAGTGGCGTCTACATCTACAGAACGTGAAGAACCAGTGACATCTATATCTAAAGAACGTGAAGAACCAGTGGCATCTACGTCTACAGAATGTGAAAGACCAGTGGCATCTACTTCTACAGAACGCGAAAAACCAGTGACATCTATATCTCCAGAACGTGAAGAACCAGTGGCATCTACATCTGTAGAACTTGACGAACCAGTGACATCTACATCTACAGAACGTGAAGAACCAGTGGCATATTCGTCTACAGAATGTGAAGGACCAGTGGCATCTACATCTACAGAACGTGAAGAACCAGTGGCATCTACATCTACAGAAAGTGAACAACCAGTGGCATCTACGTCTACAGAACGTGAAGGACTAGTGGCATCTGCGTCTACAGAATGTGACGAACCAGTGGCTTCTACATCTACAGAATGTGAAGAAGCAGTGGCATTTAAATCTACAGAACGTGAAGAACCAGTGGCATCTACATCTGTAGAACGTAATGAACCAGTGGCATCTACATCTACAGAACGTGAAGAACCAGTGGCATCTTCATCTACATAACGTGAAGAACCAGTGGCATATACATCTACAGAAAGTGAAGAACCAGTGGCATCTACATCTGCAGAACGTGAAGAATCAATGGCATATTCGTCTACAGAATGTGAAGGTCCAGTGGCATCTACAGAACGTGAAGAACCAGTGGCATCTACGTCTACAGAACGTGAATGACCAGTGGCATCTGCGTCTACAGAATGTGAAGAACCAGTGGCATCTGCGTCTACAGAATGTAACGAACCAGTGGCTTCTACATCTACAGAATGTGAAGAACCAGTGGCGTCTACATCTACAGAACGGGAAGAACCAGTGACATCTACATCTGCAGACCGTGAAGAACCAGTGGCATCTACATCTGTAGAACGTGAAGAACCAGTGGCATCTACATCTACAGAACGTGAAGAACCAGTGACATCTACATCTAAAGAACGTGAAGAACCAGTGGCATCTACGTCTACAGAATGTGAAGGACCAGTGGCATCTACTTCTACAGAACGCGAAAAACCAGTGACATCTATATCTCCAGAACGTGAAGAACCAGTGGCATCAACATCTGTAGAACTTGACGAACCAGTGACATCTACATCTACAGAACGTGAAGAACCAGTGGCATATTCGTCTACAGAATGTGAAGGATCAGTGGGATTTACAGCTACAGAACGTGAAGAACCAGTGGCATCTACATCTACAGAAAGTGAAGAACCAGTGGCATCTACATCTGCAGAACGTGAAGAACCAATGGCTTATTCGTCTACAGAATGTGAAGGACCAGTGGCATCTACATCTACAGAACGTGAAGAACCAGTGGCATCTACATCTACAGAAAGTGAAGAACCAGTGGCATCTACATCTAAAGAAAGTGAAGGACTAGTGGCATCTGCGTCTACAGAATGTGACGAACCAGTGGCTTCTACATCTACAGAATGTGAAGAAGCAGTGGCATTTAAATCTACAGAACGTGAAGAACCAGTGGCATCTACATCTGTAGAACGTGATGAACCAGTGGCATCTACATCTACAGAACGTGAAGAACCAGTGGCATCTTCATCTACATAACGTGAAGAACCAGTGGCATATACATCTGCAGAACGTGAAAAACCAGTGGCATCTACATCTACAGAACGTAAAGAACCAGTGGCATCTTCGTCTACAGAACGTGAATAACCAGTGGCATCTACATCTACAGAACGTGAAGAACCAGTGACATCTACATCTAAAGAACGTGAAGAACCAGTGGCATCTACATCTGTAAAACGTGACGAACCAGTGGCATCTACATCTGCAAAACGTGAAGAACCAGTGGCATCTACATCTACAGAACGTGAAGAACCAGCGGCATCTACATCTGCAGAACGTGAAGAACCAGTGGCATCTACATCTGTAGAACGTGACGAACCAGTGGCATCTACATCTACAGAACGTGAATAACCAGTGGCATCTACATCTACAGAACGTGAAGAACCAGTGGCATCTACATCTGCAGAACGTGAAGAACCAGTAGCATCTACATCTGTAAAACGTGACGAACCAGTGGCATCTACATCTGCAAAACGTGAAGAACCAGTGGTATCTACATCTCCAGAACGTGAAGGACCAGTGGAATCTACATCTACAGAACGTGAAGAACCAGTGGCATATTCGTCTACAGAATGTGAAGTACCAGTGGCATCTACATCTACAGAACGTGAAGAACCAGTGGCATCTATATCTACAGAAAGTGAAGAACCAGTGGCATCTACATCTAAAGAAAGTGAAGAACCAGTGGCATCTACGTCTACAGAACGTGAAGGACCAGTGGCATCTGCGTCTACAGAATGTGAAGAAGCAGTGGCATCTAAATCTACAGAAAGTGAAGAACCAGTGGCATCTACATCTGTAGAACGTGATGAACCAGTGGCATCTACATCTACAGAACGTGAAGAACCAGTGGCATCTTCATCTACATAACGTGAAGAACCAGTGGCATATACATCTGCAGAACGTGAAGACCCAGTGGCATTTACATCTACAGAACATGAAGAACCAGTGGCATCTTCGTCTACAGAACGTGAAGGAACAGTGGCATCTACATCTGCAGAACGTGAAGAACCAGTGGCATCTACATCTACAGAACGTGAAGAACCAGTGGCATCTTCATCTACATAACGTGAAGAACCAGTGGCATATACATCTGCAGAACGTGAAAAACCAGTGGCATCTACATCTACAGAACGTAAAGAACCAGTGGCATCTTCGTCTACAGAACGTGAATAACCAGTGGCATCTACATCTACAGAACGTGAAGAACCAGTGACATCTACATCTAAAGAACGTGAAGAACCAGTGGCATCTACATCTGTAAAACGTGACGAACCAGTGGCATCTACATCTGCAAAACGTGAAGAACCAGTGGCATCTACATCTACAGAACGTGAAGAACCAGCGGCATCTACATCTGCAGAACGTGAAGAACCAGTGGCATCTACATCTGTAGAACGTGACGAACCAGTGGCATCTACATCTACAGAACGTGAATAACCAGTGGCATCTACATCTACAGAACGTGAAGAACCAGTGGCATCTACATCTGCAGAACGTGAAGAACCAGTAGCATCTACATCTGTAAAACGTGACGAACCAGTGGCATCTACATCTGCAAAACGTGAAGAACCAGTGGTATCTACATCTCCAGAACGTGAAGGACCAGTGGAATCTACATCTACAGAACGTGAAGAACCAGTGGCATATTCGTCTACAGAATGTGAAGTACCAGTGGCATCTACATCTACAGAACGTGAAGAACCAGTGGCATCTACATCTACAGAAAGTGAAGAACCAGTGGCATCTACATCTAAAGAAAGTGAAGAACCAGTGGCATCTACGTCTACAGAACGTGAAGGACCAGTGGCATCTGCGTCTACAGAATGTGAAGAAGCAGTGGCATCTAAATCTACAGAAAGTGAAGAACCAGTGGCATCTACATCTGTAGAACGTGATGAACCAGTGGCATCTACATCTGCAAAACGTGAAGAACCAGTGGCATCTACATCTACAGAACGTGAAGAACCAGCGGCATCTACATCTGCAGAACGTGAAGAACCAGTGGCATCTACATCTGTAGAATGTGAAGGACCAGTGGCATCTACATCTACAGAACGTGAAGAACCAGTGGCATCTACATCTACAGAAAGTGAACAACCAGTGGCATCTACGTCTACAGAACGTGAAGGACTAGTGGCATCTGCGTCTACAGAATGTGACGAACCAGTGGCTTCTACATCTACAGAATGTGAAGAAGCAGTGGCATTTAAATCTACAGAACGTGAAGAACCAGTGGCATCTACATCTGTAGAACGTAATGAACCAGTGGCATTTACATCTACAGAACGTGAAGAACCAGTGGCATCTTCATCTACATAACGTGAAGAACCAGTGGCATATACATCTACAGAAAGTGAAGAACCAGTGGCATCTACATCTGCAGAACGTGAAGAATCAATGGCATATTCGTCTACAGAATGTGAAGGACCAGTGGCATCTACAGAACGTGAAGAACCAGTGGCATCTACATCTACAGAAAGTGAAGAACCAGTGGCATCTACATCTAAAGAAAGTGAAGAACCAGTGGCATCTACGTCTACAGAACGTGAATGACCAGTGGCATCTGCGTCTACAGAATGTGAAGAACCAGTGGCATCTGCGTCTACAGAATGTAACGAACCAGTGGCTTCTACATCTACAGAATGTGAAGAACCATTGGCGTCTACATCTACAGAACGGGAAGAACCAGTGACATCTACATCTGCAGACCGTGAAGAACCAGTGGCATCTACATCTGTAGAACGTGAAGAACCAGTGGCATCTACATCTACAGAACGTGAAGAACCAGTGACATCTACATCTAAAGAACGTGAAGAACCAGTGGCATCTACGTCTACAGAATGTGAAGGACCAGTGGCATCTACTTCTACAGAACGCGAAAAACCAGTGACATCTATATCTCCAGAACGTGAAGAACCAGTGGCATCAACATCTGTAGAACTTGACGAACCAGTGACATCTACATCTACAGAACGTGAAGAACCAGTGGCATATTCGTCTACAGAATGTGAAGGATCAGTGGGATTTACAGCTACAGAACGTGAAGAACCAGTGGCATCTACATCTACAAAAAGTGAAGAACCAGTGGCATCTACATCTGCAGAACGTGAAGAACCAATGGCTTATTCGTCTACAGAATGTGAAGGACCAGTGGCATCTACATCTACAGAACGTGAAGAACCAGTGGCATCTACATCTACAGAAAGTGAAGAACCAGTGGCATCTACATCTAAAGAAAGTGAAGGACTAGTGGCATCTGCGTCTACAGAATGTGACGAACCAGTGGCTTCTACATCTACAGAATGTGAAGAAGCAGTGGCATTTAAATCTACAGAACGTGAAGAACCAGTGGCATCTACATCTGTAGAACGTGATGAACCAGTGGCATCTACATCTACAGAACGTGAAGAACCAGTGGCATCTTCATCTACATAACGTGAAGAACCAGTGGCATATACATCTGCAGAACGTGAAAAACCAGTGGCATCTACATCTACAGAACGTAAAGAACCAGTGGCATCTTCGTCTACAGAACGTGAATAACCAGTGGCATCTACATCTACAGAACGTGAAGAACCAGTGACATCTACATCTAAAGAACGTGAAGAACCAGTGGCATCTACATCTGTAAAACGTGACGAACCAGTGGCATCTACATCTGCAAAACGTGAAGAACCAGTGGCATCTACATCTACAGAACGTGAAGAACCAGCGGCATCTACATCTGCAGAACGTGAAGAACCAGTGGCATCTACATCTGTAGAACGTGACGAACCAGTGGCATCTACATCTACAGAACGTGAATAACCAGTGGCATCTACATCTACAGAACGTGAAGAACCAGTGGCATCTACATCTGCAGAACGTGAAGAACCAGTAGCATCTACATCTGTAAAACGTGACGAACCAGTGGCATCTACATCTGCAAAACGTGAAGAACCAGTGGTATCTACATCTCCAGAACGTGAAGGACCAGTGGAATCTACATCTACAGAACGTGAAGAACCAGTGGCATATTCGTCTACAGAATGTGAAGTACCAGTGGCATCTACATCTACAGAACGTGAAGAACCAGTGGCATCTATATCTACAGAAAGTGAAGAACCAGTGGCATCTACATCTAAAGAAAGTTAAGAACCAGTGGCATCTACGTCTACAGAACGTGAAGGACCAGTGGCATCTGCGTCTACAGAATGTGAAGAAGCAGTGGCATCTAAATCTACAGAAAGTGAAGAACCAGTGGCATCTACATCTGTAGAACGTGATGAACCAGTGGCATCTACATCTACAGAACGTGAAGAACCAGTGGCATCTTCATCTACATAACGTGAAGAACCAGTGGCATATACATCTGCAGAACGTGAAGACCCAGTGGCATTTACATCTACAGAACATGAAGAACCAGTGGCATCTTCGTCTACAGAACGTGAAGGAACAGTGGCATCTACATCTGCAGAACGTGAAGAACCAGTGGCATCTACATCTACAGAACGTGAAGAACCAGTGGCATCTTCATCTACATAACGTGAAGAACCAGTGGCATATACATCTGCAGAACGTGAAAAACCAGTGGCATCTACATCTACAGAACGTAAAGAACCAGTGGCATCTTCGTCTACAGAACGTGAATAACCAGTGGCATCTACATCTACAGAACGTGAAGAACCAGTGACATCTACATCTAAAGAACGTGAAGAACCAGTGGCATCTACATCTGTAAAACGTGACGAACCAGTGGCATCTACATCTGCAAAACGTGAAGAACATGTGGCATCTACATCTACAGAACGTGAAGAACCAGCGGCATCTACATCTGTAGAACGTGACGAACCAGTGGCATCTACATCTACAGAACGTGAATAACCAGTGGCATCTACATCTACAGAACGTGAAGAACCAGTGGCATCTACATCTGCAGAACGTGAAGAACCAGTAGCATCTACATCTGTAAAACGTGACGAACCAGTGGCATCTACATCTGCAAAACGTGAAGAACCAGTGGTATCTACATCTCCAGAACGTGAAGGACCAGTGGAATCTACATCTACAGAACGTGAAGAACCAGTGGCATATTCGTCTACAGAATGTGAAGTACCAGTGGCATCTACATCTACAGAACGTGAAGAACCAGTGGCATCTACATCTACAGAAAGTGAAGAACCAGTGGCATCTACATCTAAAGAAAGTGAAGAACCAGTGGCATCTACGTCTACAGAACGTGAAGGACCAGTGGCATCTGCGTCTACAGAATGTGAAGAAGCAGTGGCATCTAAATCTACAGAAAGTGAAGAACCAGTGGCATCTACATCTGTAGAACGTGATGAACCAGTGGCATCTACATCTACAGAACGTGAAGAACCAGTGGCATCTTCATCTACATAACGTGAAGAACCAGTGGCATATACATCTGCAGAACGTGAAGACCCAGTGGCATTTACATCTACAGAACATGAAGAACCAGTGGCATCTTCGTCTACAGAACGTGAAGGAACAGTGGCATCTACATCTGCAGAACGTGAAGAACCAGTGGCATCTACATCTACAGAACGTGAAGAACCAGTGGCATCTACTTCTGCAGAACGTGAAGAACCAGTGACATCTACATCTACAGAACGTGAAAAACCAGTGGAATCTGCATCGACAGAACGTGAAGGACCAGTGGCATCTACATTTACAGAACGTGAAAAACCAATGGCGTCTACATCTGCAGAACATGAAGAACCAGTGGCATATATATCTGTAGAACGTGAAGAACCAGTGGCATCTGTGTCTACAGAACGTGAAGGACCAGTGGCATCTACATCTGGAGAACGTTAAGAACTAGTGGCATCTACATCTGTAGAACGTGACGAACCGTTGGCATCTACATCTGCAGAACGTGAAGAACCAGTGGCATCTACATCTACAGAACGTGGAGAACCAGTGGCATCTACATCTGCAGAACGTGAAGAACCAGTGGCATCTACATCTACGGAACGTGAGGGACCAGTGGCATCTACATCTACAGAACGTGAAGAACCAGTGGCGTCTACATCTACAGAACGTGAAGAACCAGTGACATCTACATCTAAAGAACGTGAAGAACCAGTGGCATCTACGTCTACAGAATGTGAAGGACCAGTGGCATCTACTTCTACAGAACGCGAAAAACCAGTGACATCTATATCTCCAGAACGTGAAGAACCAGTGGCATCAACATCTGTAGAACTTGACGAACCAGTGACATCTACATCTACAGAACGTGAAGAACCAGTGGCATATTCGTCTACAGAATGTGAAGGATCAGTGGGATCTACAGCTACAGAACGTGAAGAACCAGTGGCATCTACATATACAGAAAGTGAAGAACCAGTGGCATCTACATCTGCAGAACGTGAAGAACCAATGGCATATTCGTCTACAGAATGTGAAGGACCAGTGGCATCTACATCTACAGAACGTGAAGAACCAGTGGCATCTACATCTACAGAAAGTGAAGAACCAGTGGCATCTACATCTAAAGAAAGTGAAGGACTAGTGGCATCTGCGTCTACAGAACGTGATGAACCGTTGGCATCTACATCTGCAGAACGTGAAGAACCAGTGGCATCTACATCTACAGAACGTGGAGAACCAGTGGCATCTACATCTGCAGAACGTGAAAAACCAGTGGCATCTACATCTACGGAACGTGAGGGACCAGTGGCATCTACATCTACAGAACGTGAAGAAACAGTGGCGTCTACATCTACAGAACGTGAAGAACCAGTGACATCTACATATAAAGAACGTGAAGAACCAGTGGCATCTACGTCTACAGAATGTGAAGGACCAGTGGCATCTACTTCTACAGAACGCGAAAAACCAATGACATCTATATCTCCAGAACGTGAAGAACCAGTGGCATCTACATCTGTAGAACTTTACGAACCAGTGACATCTACATCTACAGAACGAGAAGAACCAGTGGCATATTCGTCTACAGAATGTGAAGGACCAGTGGCATCTACATCTACAGAACGTGAAGAACCAGTGGCATCTACATCTACAGAAAGTGAACAACCAGTGGCATCTACGTCTACAGAACGTGAAGGACTAGTGGCATCTGCGTCTACAGAATGTGACGAACCAGTGGCTTCTACATCTACAGAATGTGAAGAAGCAGTGGCATTTAAATCTACAGAACGTGAAGAACCAGTGGCATCTACATCTGTAGAACGTGATGAACCAGTGGCATCTACATCTACAGAACGTGAAGAACCAGTGGCATCTTCATCTACATAACGTGAAGAACCAGTGGCATATACATCTACAGAAAGTGAAGAACCAGTGGCATCTACATCTGCAGAACGTGAAGAATCAATGGCATATTCGTCTACAGAATGTGAAGGACCAGTGGCATCTACATCTAAAGAAAGTGAAGAACCAGTGGCATCTACGTCTACAGAACGTGAATGACCAGTGGCATCTGCGTCTACAGAATGTGAAGAACCAGTGGCATCTGCGTCTACAGAATGTAACGAACCAGTGGCTTCTACATCTACAGAATGTGAAGAACCAGTGGCGTCTACATCTACAGAACGTGAAGAACCAGTGACATCTACATCTGCAGACCGTGAAGAACCAGTGGCATCTACATCTGTAGAACGTGAAGAACCATTCGCATCTACATCTACAGAACGTGAAGAACCAGTGACATCTACATCTAAAGAACGTGAAGAACCAGTGGCATCTACGTCTACAGAATGTGAAGGACCAGTGGCATCTACTTCCACAGAACGCGAAAAACCAGTGACATCTATATCTCCAGAACGTGAAGAACCAGTGGCATCAACATCTGTAGAACTTGACGAACCAGTGACATCTACATCTACAGAACGTGAAGAACCAGTGGCATATTCGTCTACAGAATGTGAAGGATCAGTGGGATCTACAGCTACAGAACGTGAAGAACCAGTGGCATCTACATCTACAGAAAGTGAAGAACCAGTGGCATCTACATCTGCAGAACGTGAAGAACCAATGGCATATTCGTCTACAGAATGTGAAGGACCAGTGGCATCTACATCTACAGAACGTGAAGAACCAGTGGCATCTACATCTACAGAAAGTGAAGAACCAGTGGCATCTACATCTAAAGAAAGTGAAGGACTAGTGGCATCTGCGTCTACAGAATGTGACGAACCAGTGGCTTCTACATCTACAGAATGTGAAGAAGCAGTGGCATTTAAATCTACAGAACGTGAAGAACCAGTGGCATCTACATCTGTAGAACGTGATGAACCAGTGGCATCTACATCTACAGAACGTGAAGAACCAGTGGCATCTTCATCTACATAACGTGAAGAACCAGTGGCATATACATCTGCAGAACGTGAAAAACCAGTGGCATCTACATCTACAGAACGTAAAGAACCAGTGGCATCTTCGTCTACAGAACGTGAATAACCAGTGGCATCTACAGAACGTGAAGAACCAGTGACATCTACATCTAAAGAACGTGAAGAACCAGTGGCATCTACATCTGTAAAACGTGACGAACCAGTGGCATCTACATCTGCAAAACGTGAAGAACCAGTGGCATCTACATCTACAGAACGTGAAGAACCAGTGGCATCTACATCTGCAGAACGTGAAGAACCAGTGGCATCTACATCTGTAGAACGTGACGAACCAGTGGCATCTACATCTACAGAACGTGAAGAACCAGTAGCATCTACATCTGTAAAACGTGAAGAACCAGTGGTATCTACATCTGTAGAACGTGACGAACCGTTGGCATCTACATCTGCAGAACGTGAATAACCAGTGGCATCTACATCTACATCTACAGAACTTGGAGAACCAGTGGCATCCACATCTGAAGAACGTGAAGAACCAGTGGCATCTACATCTACGGAACGTGAGGGACCAGTGGCATCTACATCTACAGAACGTGAAGAACCAGTGGCGTCTACATCTACAGAACGTGAAGAACCAGTGACATATACATCTAAAGAACGTGAAGAACCAGTGGCATCTACGTCTACAGAATGTGAAGGACCAGTGGCATCTACTTCTACAGAACACGAAAAACCAGTGACATCTATATCTCCAGAACGTGAAGAACCAGTGGCATCTACATCTGTAGAACTTGACGAACCAGTGACATCTAAAGAACGTGAAGAACCAGTGGCATATTCGTCTACAGAATGTGAAGGACCAGTGGCATCTACGTCTACAGAAAGTGAAGAACCAGTGGCATCTACGTCTACAGAACGTGAAGGACTAGTGGCATCTGAATCTACAGAATGTGACGAACCAGTGGCTTCTACATCTACAGAATGTGAAGAAGCAGTGGCATTTAAATCTACAGAACGTGAAGAACCAGTGGCATCTACATCTGTAGAACGTGATGAACCATTGGCATTTACATCTACAGAACGTGAAGAACCAGTGGCATCTTCATCTACATAACGTGAAGAACCAGTGGCATATACATCTGCAGAACGTGAAAAACCAGTGGCATCTACATCTACAGAACGTAAAGAACCAGTGGCATCTTCGTCTACAGAACGTGAATAACCAGTGGCATCTACGTCTACAGAACGTGAAGAACCAGTGGCATCTACATCTGCAGAACGTGAAGAACCAGTGGCATCTACATCTGTAAAACGTGACGAACCAGTGGCATCTACATCTGCAAAACGTGAAGAACCAGTGACATCTACATCTACAGAACGTGAAGAACCAGTGACATCTACATCTACACAACGTGAAGAACCAGTGGAATCTGCATCTAACGAACGTGCAGTGGCATCTACATCTACAGAACGTGAAGAACCAGTGGCATCTACATCTACAGAACGTGAAGAACCAGTGACATCTACATCTAAAGAACGTGAAGAACCAGTGGCATATTCGTCTACAGAATGTGAAGGATCAGTGGCATCTACAGCTACAGAACGTGAAGAACCAGTGGCATCTACATCTACAGAAAGTGAAGAACCAGTGGCATCTACATCTGCAGAACGTGAAGAATCAATGGCATATTCGTCTACAGAATGTGAAGGACCATTGGCATCTACATCTACAGAACGTGAAGAACCAGTGGCATCTACATCTACAGAAAGTGAAGAACCAGTGGCATCTACATCTAAAGAAAGTGTAGAACCAGTGGCATCTACATCTACAGAACGTGAATGACCAGTGGCATCTGCGTCTACAGAATGTGAAGAACCAGTGGCATCTGCGTCTACAGAATGTAATGAACCAGTGGCTTCTACATCTACAGAACGTAAAGAACCAGTGACATCTACATCTGCAGACCGTGAAGAACAAGTGGCATCTACATCTGCAGAACGTTAAGAACCAGTGGCATCTACATCTGTAGAACGTGACGAACCGTTGGCATCTACATCTGCAGAACGTGAATAACCAGTGGCATCTACATCTACATCTACAGAACTTGGAGAACCAGTGGCATCCACATCTGAAGAACGTGAAGAACCAGTGGCATCTACATCTACGGAACGTGAGGGACCAGTGGCATCTACATCTACAGAACGTGAAGAACCAGTGGCGTCTACATCTACAGAACGTGAAGAACCAGTGACATCTACATCTAAAGAACGTGAAGAACCAGTGGCATCTACGTCTACAGAATGTGAAGGACCAGTGGCATCTACTTCTACAGAACGCGAAAAACCAGTGACATCTATATCTCCAGAACGTGAAGAACCAGTGGCATCAACATCTGTAGAACTTGACGAACCAGTGACATCTACATCTACAGAACGCGAAAAACCAATGACATCTATATCTTCAGAACGTAAAGAACCAGTGGCATCTACATCTGTAGAACTTGACGAACCAGTGACATCTACATCTACAGAACGTGAAGAACCAGTGGCATATTCGTCTACAGAATGTGAAGGACCAGTGGCATCTACATCTACAGAACGTGAAGAACCAGTGGCATCTACATCTACAGAAAGTGAACAACCAGTGGCATCTACGTCTACAGAACGTGAAGGACTAGTGGCATCTGCGTCTACAGAATGTGACGAACCAGTGGCTTCTACATCTACAGAATGTGAAGAAGCAGTGGCATTTAAATCTACAGAACGTGAAGAACCAGTGGCATCTACATCTGTAGAACGTGATGAACCAGTGGCATCTACATCTACAGAACGTGAAGAACCAGTGGCATCTTCATCTACATAACGTGAAGAACCAGTGGCATATACATCTACAGAAAGTGAAGAACCAGTGGCATCTACATCTGCAGAACGTGAAGAATCAATGGCATATTCGTCTACAGAATGTGAAGGACCAGTGGCATCTACATCTAAAGAAAGTGAAGAACCAGTGGCATCTACGTCTACAGAACGTGAATGACCAGTGGCATCTGCGTCTACAGAATGTGAAGAACCAGTGGCATCTGCGTCTACAGAATGTAACGAACCAGTGGCTTCTACATCTACAGAATGTGAAGAACCAGTGGCGTCTACATCTACAGAACGTGAAGAACCAGTGACATCTACATCTGCAGACCGTGAAGAACCAGTGGCATCTACATCTGTAGAACGTGAAGAACCAGTGGCATCTACATCTACAGAACGTGAAGAACCAGTGACATCTACATCTAAAGAACGTGAAGAACCAGTGGCATCTACGTCTACAGAATGTGAAGGACCAGTGGCATCTACTTCTACAGAACGCGAAAAACCAGTGACATCTATATCTCCAGAACGTGAAGAACCAGTGGCATCAACATCTGTAGAACTTGACGAACCAGTGACATCTACATCTACAGAACGTGAAGAACCAGTGGCATATTCGTCTACAGAATGTGAAGGATCAGTGGGATCTACAGCTACAGAACGTGAAGAACCAGTGGCATCTACATCTACAGAAAGTGAAGAACCAGTGGCATCTACATCTGCAGAACGTGAAGAACCAATGGCATATTCGTCTACAGAATGTGAAGGACCAGTGGCATCTACATCTACAGAACGTGAAGAACCAGTGGCATCTACATCTACAGAAAGTGAAGAACCAGTGGCATCTACATCTAAAGAAAGTGAAGGACTAGTGGCATCTGCGTCTACAGAATGTGACGAACCAGTGGCTTCTACATCTACAGAATGTGAAGAAGCAGTGGCATTTAAATCTACAGAACGTGAAGAACCAGTGGCATCTACATCTGTAGAACGTGATGAACCAGTGGCATCTACATCTACAGAACGTGAAGAACCAGTGGCATCTTCATCTACATAACGTGAAGAACCAGTGGCATATACATCTGCAGAACGTGAAAAACCAGTGGCATCTACATCTACAGAACGTAAAGAACCAGTGGCATCTTCGTCTACAGAACGTGAATAACCAGTGGCATCTACAGAACGTGAAGAACCAGTGACATCTACATCTAAAGAACGTGAAGAACCAGTGGCATCTACATCTGTAAAACGTGACGAACCAGTGGCATCTACATCTGCAAAACGTGAAGAACCAGTGGCATCTACATCTACAGAACGTGAAGAACCAGTGGCATCTACATCTGCAGAACGTGAAGAACCAGTGGCATCTACATCTGTAGAACGTGACGAACCAGTGGCATCTACATCTACAGAATGTGAATAACCAGTGGCATCTACATCTACAGAACGTGAAGAACCAGTGGCATCTACATCTGCAGAACGTGAAGAACCAGTAGCATCTACATCTGTAAAACGTGAAGAACCAGTGGTATCTACATCTCCAGAACGTGAAGGACCAGTGGAATCTACATCTACAGAACGTGAAGAACCAGTGGCATCTACATCTGCAGAACGTTAAGAACCAGTGGCATCTACATCTGTAGAACGTGACGAACCGTTGGCATCTACATCTGCAGAACGTGAATAACCAGTGGCATCTACATCTACATCTACAGAACTTGGAGAACCAGTGGCATCCACATCTGAAGAACGTGAAGAACCAGTGGCATCTACATCTACGGAACGTGAGGGACCAGTGGCATCTACATCTACAGAACGTGAAGAACCAGTGGCGTCTACATCTACAGAACGTGAAGAACCAGTGACATATACATCTAAAGAACGTGAAGAACCAGTGGCATCTACGTCTACAGAATGTGAAGGACCAGTGGCATCTACTTCTACAGAACACGAAAAACCAGTGACATCTATATCTCCAGAACGTGAAGAACCAGTGGCATCTACATCTGTAGAACTTGACGAACCAGTGACATCTAAAGAACGTGAAGAACCAGTGGCATATTCGTCTACAGAATGTGAAGGACCAGTGGCATCTACGTCTACAGAAAGTGAAGAACCAGTGGCATCTACGTCTACAGAACGTGAAGGACTAGTGGCATCTGAATCTACAGAATGTGACGAACCAGTGGCT
Source organism: Petromyzon marinus (assembly GCF_048934315.1). Taxonomy (NCBI): domain Eukaryota; kingdom Metazoa; phylum Chordata; class Hyperoartia; order Petromyzontiformes; family Petromyzontidae; genus Petromyzon; species Petromyzon marinus. The sequence continues at coordinate 16,661,635 of NC_133725.1, read as the reverse complement.
TCTACATCTACAGAATGTGAAGAAGCAGTGGCAATTAAATCTACAGAACGTGAAGAACCAGTGGCATCTACATCTGTAGAACGTGATGAACCAGTGGCATTTACATCTACAGAACGTGAAGAACCAGTGGCATCTTCATCTACATAACGTGAAGAACCAGTGGCATATACATCTGCAGAACGTGAAAAACCAGTGGCATCTACATCTACAGAACGTAAAGAACCAGTGGCATCTACATCTGTAGAACTTGACGAACCAGTGACATCTAAAGAACGTGAAGAACCAGTGGCATATTCGTCTACAGAATGTGAAGGACCAGTGGCATCTACAACTACAGAATGTGAAGGACCAGTGGCATCTACGTCTACAGAAAGTGAAGAACCAGTGGGATCTACGTCTACAGAACGTGAAGGACTAGTGGCATCTGCGTCTACAGAATGTGACGAACCAGTGGCTTCTACATCTACAGAATGTGAAGAAGCAGTGGCATTTAAATCTACAGAACGTGAAGAACCAGTGGCATCTACATCTGTAGAACGTGATGAACCAGTGGCATTTACATCTACAGAACGTGAAGAACCAGTGGCATCTTCATCTACATAACGTGAAGAACCAGTGGCATATACATCTGCAGAACGTGAAAAACCAGTGGCATCTACATCTACAGAACGTAAAGAACCAGTGGCATCTTCGTCTACAGAACGTGAATAACCAGTGGCATCTACATCTACAGAACGTGAAGAACCAGTGGCATCTACATCTGCAGAACGTGAAGAACCAGTGGCATCTACATCTGTAAAACGTGACGAACCAGTGGCATCTACATCTGCAAAACGTGAAGAACCAGTGACATCTACATCTACAGAACGTGAAGAACCAGTGACATCTACATCTACACAACGTGAAGAACCAGTGGAATCTGCATCTAACGAACGTGCAGTGGCATCTACATCTACAGAACGTGAAGAACCAGTGGCATCTACATCTGCAGAACGTGAAGAACCAGTGGCATCTACATCTGCAGACCGTGAAGAACCAGTGGCATCTACATCTGTAGAACGTGAAGAACCAGTGGCATCTACATCTACAGAACGTGAAGAACCAGTGACATCTACATCTAAAGAACGTGAAGAACCAGTGGCATATTCGTCTACAGAATGTGAAGGATCAGTGGCATCTACAGCTACAGAACGTGAAGAACCAGTGGCATCTACATCTACAGAAAGTGAAGAACCAGTGGCATCTACATCTGCAGAACGTGAAGAATCAATGGCATATTCGTCTACAGAATGTGAAGGACCAGTGGCATCTACATCTACAGAACGTGAAGAACCAGTGGCATCTACATCTACAGAAAGTGAAGAACCAGTGGCATCTACATCTAAAGAAAGTGAAGAACCAGTGGCATCTACGTCTACAGAATGTGAAGAACCAGTGGCATCTTCATCTACATAACGTGAAGAACCAGTGGCATATACATCTGCAGAACGTGAAAAACCAGTGGCATCTACATCTACAGAACGTAAAGAACCAGTGGCATCTTCGTCTACAGAACGTGAATAACCAGTGGCATCTACAGAACGTGAAGAACCAGTGACATCTACATCTAAAGAACGTGAAGAACCAGTGGCATCTACATCTGTAAAACGTGACGAACCAGTGGCATCTACATCTGCAAAACGTGAAGAACCAGTGGCATCTACATCTACAGAACGTGAAGAACCAGTGGCATCTACATCTGCTGAACGTGAAGAACCAGTGGCATCTACATCTGTAGAACGTGACGAACCAGTGGCATCTACATCTACAGAACGTGAATAACCAGTGGCATCTACATCTACAGAACGTGAAGAACCAGTGGCATCTACATCTGCAGAACGTGAAGAACCAGTAGCATCTACATCTGTAAAACGTGAAGAACCAGTGGTATCTACATCTCCAGAACGTGAAGGACCAGTGGAATCTACATCTACAGAACGTGAAGAACCAGTGGCATCTACATCTGCAGAACGTTAAGAACCAGTGGCATCTACATCTGTAGAACGTGACGAACCGTTGGCATCTACATCTGCAGAACGTGAATAACCAGTGGCATCTACATCTACATCTACAGAACTTGGAAAACCAGTGGCATCCACATCTGAAGAACGTGAAGAACCAGTGGCATCTACATCTACGGAACGTGAGGGACCAGTGGCATCTACATCTACAGAACGTGAAGAACCAGTGGCGTCTACATCTACAGAACGTGAAGAACCAGTGACATATACATCTAAAGAACGTGAAGAACCAGTGGCATCTACGTCTACAGAATGTGAAGGACCAGTGGCATCTACTTCTACAGAACACGAAAAACCAGTGACATCTATATCTCCAGAACGTGAAGAACCAGTGGCATCTACATCTGTAGAACTTGACGAACCAGTGACATCTAAAGAACGTGAAGAACCAGTGGCATATTCGTCTACACAATGTGAAGGACCAGTGGCATCTACAACTACAGAATGTGAAGGACCAGTGGCATCTACGTCTACAGAAAGTGAAGAACCAGTGGCATCTACGTCTACAGAACGTGAAGGACTAGTGGCATCTGCGTCTACAGAATGTGACGAACCAGTGGCTTCTACATCTACAGAATGTGAAGAAGCAGTGGCATTTAAATCTACAGAACGTGAAGAACCAGTGGCATCTACATCTGTAGAACGTGATGAACCAGTGGCATTTACATCTACAGAACGTGAAGAACCAGTGGCATCTTCATCTACATAACGTGAAGAACCAGTGGCATATACATCTGCAGAACGTGAAAAACCAGTGGCATCTACATCTACAGAACGTAAAGAACCAGTGGCATCTTCGTCTACAGAACGTGAATAACCAGTGGCATCTACATCTACAGAACGTGAAGAACCAGTGGCATCTACATCTGCAGAACGTGAAGAACCAGTGGCATCTACATCTGTAAAACGTGACAAACCAGTGGCATCTACATCTGCAAAACGTGAAGAACCAGTGACATCTACATCTACAGAACGTGAAGAACCAGTGACATCTACATCTACACAACGTGAAGAACCAGTGGAATCTGCATCTAACGAACGTGCAGTGGCATCTACATCTACAGAACGTGAAGAACCAGTGGCATCTACATCTGCAGAACGTGAAGAACCAGTGGCATCTACATCTGCAGACCGTGAAGAACCAGTGGCATCTACATCTTTAGAACGTGAAGAACCAGTGGCATCTACATCTACAGAACGTGAAGAACCAGTGACATCTACATCTAAAGAACGTGAAGAACCAGTGGCATATTCGTCTACAGAATGTGAAGGATCAGTGGCATCTACAGCTACAGAACGTGAAGAACCAGTGGCATCTACATCTACAGAAAGTGAAGAACCAGTGGCATCTACATCTGCAGAACGTGAAGAATCAATGGCATATTCGTCTACAGAATGTGAAGGACCAGTGGCATCTACATCTACAGAACGTGAAGAACCAGTGGCATCTACATCTACAGAAAGTGAAGAACCAGTGGCATCTACATCTAAAGAAAGTGAAGAACCAGTGGCATCTACGTCTACAGAACGTGAATGACCAGTGGCATCTGCGTCTACAGAATGTGAAGAACCAGTGGCATCTGCGTCTACAGAATGTAATGAACCAGTGGCTTCTACATCTACAGAATGTGAAGAACCAGTGGCGTCTACATCTACAGAACGTAAAGAACCAGTGACATCTACATCTGCAGACCATGAAGAACCAGTGGCATCTACATCTGCAGAACGTTAAGAACCAGTGGCATCTACATCTGTAGAACGTGACGAACCGTTGGCATCTACATCTGCAGAACGTGAATAACCAGTGGCATCTACATCTACATCTACAGAACTTGGAGAACCAGTGGCATCCACATCTGAAGAACGTGAAGAACCAGTGGCATCTACATCTACGGAAGGTGAGGGACCAGTGGCATCTACATCTACAGAACGTGAAGAACCAGTGGCGTCTACATCTACAGAACGTGAAGAACCAGTCACATCTACATCTAAAGAACGTGAAGAACCAGTGGCATCTACGTCTACAGAATGTGAAGGACCAGTGGCATCTACTTCTACAGAACGCGAAAAACCAGTGACATCTATATCTCCAGAACGTGAAGAACCAGTGGCATCAACATCTGTAGAACTTGACGAACCAGTGACATCTGCATCTACAGAACGTGAAGAACCAGTGGCATATTCGTCTACAGAATGTGAAGGATCAGTGGGATCTACAGCTACAGAACGTGAAGAACCAGTGGCATCTACATCTACAGAAAGTGAAGAACCAGTGGCATCTACATCTGCAGAACGTGAAGAACCAATGGCATATTCGTCTACAGAATGTGAAGGACCAGTGGCATCTACATCTACAGAACGTGAAGAACCAGTGGCATCTACATCTACAGAAAGTGAAGAACCAGTGGCATCTACATCTAAAGAAAGTGAAGGACTAGTGGCATCTGCGTCTACAGAATGCGACGAACCAGTGGCTTCTACATCTACAGAATGTGAAGAAGCAGTGGCATTTAAATCTACAGAACGTGAAGAACCAGTGGCATCTACATCTGTAGAACGTGATGAACCAGTGGCATCTACATCTACAGAACGTGAAGAACCATTGGCATCTTCATCTACATAACGTGAAGAACCAGTGGCATATACATCTGCAGAACGTGAAAAACCAGTGGCATCTACATCTACAGAACGTAAAGAACCAGTGGCATCTTCGTCTACAGAACGTGAATAACCAGTGGCATCTACATCTACAGAACGTGAAGAACCAGTGACATCTACATCTAAAGAACGTGAAGAACCAGTGGCATCTACATCTGTAAAACGTGACGAACCAGTGGCATCTACATCTGCAGAACGTGAAGAACCAGTGGCATCTACATCTGTAGAACGTGACGAACCAGTGGCATCTACATCTACAGAACGTGAATAACCAGTGGCATCTACATCTACAGAACGTGAAGAACCAGTGGCATCTACATCTGCAGAACGTGAAGAACCAGTAGCATCTGCATCTGTAAAACGTGACGAACCAGTGGCATCTACATCTGCAAAACGTGAAGAACCAGTGGTATCTACATCTCCAGAACGTGAAGGACCAGTGGAATCTACATCTACAGAACGTGAAGAACCAATGGCATCTACATCTGCAGAACGTTAAGAACCAGTGGCATCTACATCTGTAGAACGTGACGAACCGTTGGCATCTACATCTGCAGAACGTGAATAACCAGTGGCATCTACATCTACAGAACTTGGAGAACCAGTGGCATCCACATCTGAAGAACGTGAAGAACCAGTGGCATCTACATCTACGGAACGTGAGGGACCAGTGGCATCTACATCTACAGAACGTGAAGAACCAGTGGCGTCTACATCTACAGAACGTGAAAAACCAGTGACATCTACATCTAAAGAACGTGAAGAACCAGTGGCATCTTCATCTACAGAATGTGAAGGACCAGTGGCATCTACTTCTACAGAACACGAAAAACCAGTGACATCTATATCTCCAGAACGTGAAGAACCAGTGGCATCTACATCTGTAGAACTTGACGAACCAGTGACATCTACAGAACGTAAAGAACCAGTGGTATATTCGTCTACAGAATGTGCAGGACCAGTGGCATCTACAACTACAGAATGTGAAGGACCAGTGGCATCTACGTCTACAGAAAGTGAAGAACCAGTGGCATCTACGTCTAGAGAACGTGAAGGACTAGTGGCATCTGCGTCTACAGAATGTGACGAACCAGTGGCTTCTACATCTACAGAATGTGAAGAAGCAGTGGCATTTAAATCTACAGAACGTGAAGAACCAGTGGCATCTACATCTGTAGAACGTGATGAACCAGTGGCATTTACATCTACAGAACGTGAAGAACCAGTGGCATCTTCATCTACATAACGTGAAGAACCAGTGGCATATACATCTGCAGAACGTGAAAAACCAGTGGCATCTACATCTACAGAACGTAAAGAACCAGTGGCATCTTCGTCTACAGAACGTGAATAACCAGTGGCATATACATCTACAGAACGTGAAGAACCAGTGGCATCTACATCTGCAGAAGGTGAAGAACCAGTGGCATCTACATCTGTAAAACGTGACGAACCAGTGGCATCTACATCTGCAAAACGTGAAGAACCAGTGACATCTACATCTACAGAACGTGAAGAACCAGTGACATCTACATCTACACAACGTGAAGAACCAGTGGAATCTGCATCTAACGAACGTGCAGTGGCATCTACATCTACAGAATGTGAAGAACCAGTGGCATCTACATCTGCAGAACGTGAAGAACCAGTGGCATCTACATCTGCAGACCGTGAAGAACCAGTGGCATCTACATCTGTAGAACGTGAAGAACCAGTGGCATCTACATCTACAGAACGTGAAGAACCAGTGACATCTACATCTAAAGAACGTGAAGAACCAGTGGCATATTCGTCTACAGAATGTGAAGGATCAGTGGCATCTACAGCTACAGAACGTGAAGAACCAGTGGCATCTACATCTACAGAAAGTGAAGAACCAGTGGCATCTACATCTACAGAAAGTGAAGAACCAGTGGCATCTACATCTAAAGAAAGTGAAGAACCAGTGGCATCTACGTCTACAGAACGTGAATGACCAGTGACATCTACATCTACAGAACGTGAAGAACCAGTGGCATATTCGTCTACAGAATGTGAAGGATCAGTGGGATCTACAGCTACAGAACGTGAAGAACCAGTGGCATCTACATCTACAGAAAGTGAAGAACCAGTGGCATCTACATCTGCAGAACGTGAAGAACCAATGGCATATTCGTCTACAGAATGTGAAGGACCAGTGGCATCTACATCTACAGAACGTGAAGAACCAGTGGCATCTACATCTACAGAAAGTGAAGAACCAGTGGCATCTACATCTAAAGAAAGTGAAGGACTAGTGGCATCTGCGTCTACAGAATGCGACGAACCAGTGGCTTCTACATCTACAGAATGTGAAGAAGCAGTGGCATTTAAATCTACAGAACGTGAAGAACCAGTGGCATCTACATCTGTAGAACGTGATGAACCAGTGGCATCTACATCTACAGAACGTGAAGAACCATTGGCATCTTCATCTACATAACGTGAAGAACCAGTGGCATATACATCTGCAGAACGTGAAAAACCAGTGGCATCTATATCTACAGAACGTAAAGAACCAGTGGCATCTTCGTCTACAGAACGTGAATAACCAGTGGCATCTACATCTACAGAACGTGAAGAACCAGTGACATCTACATCTAAAGAACGTGAAGAACCAGTGGCATCTACATCTGTAAAACGTGACGAACCAGTGGCATCTACATCTGCAGAACGTGAAGAACCAGTGGCATCTACATCTGTAGAACGTGACGAACCAGTGGCATCTACATCTACAGAACGTGAATAACCAGTGGCATCTACATCTACAGAACGTGAAGAACCAGTGGCATCTACATCTGCAGAACGTGAAGAACCAGTAGCATCTGCATCTGTAAAACGTGACGAACCAGTGGCATCTACATCTGCAAAACGTGAAGAACCAGTGGTATCTACATCTCCAGAACGTGAAGGACCAGTGGAATCTACATCTACAGAACGTGAAGAACCAGTGGCATCTACATCTGCAGAACGTTAAGAACCAGTGGCATCTACATCTGTAGAACGTGACGAACCGTTGGCATCTACATCTGCAGAACGTGAATAACCAGTGGCATCTACATCTACAGAACTTGGAGAACCAGTGGCATCCACATCTGAAGAACGTGAAGAACCAGTGGCATCTACATCTACGGAACGTGAGGGACCAGTGGCATCTACATCTACAGAACGTGAAGAACCAGTGGCGTCTACATCTACAGAACGTGAAAAACCAGTGACATCTACATCTAAAGAACGTGAAGAACCAGTGGCATCTTCATCTACAGAATGTGAAGGACCAGTGGCATCTACTTCTACAGAACACGAAAAACCAGTGACATCTATATCTCCAGAACGTGAAGAACCAGTGGCATCTACATCTGTAGAACTTGACGAACCAGTGACATCTACAGAACGTAAAGAACCAGTGGTATATTCGTCTACAGAATGTGCAGGACCAGTGGCATCTACAACTACAGAATGTGAAGGACCAGTGGCATCTACGTCTACAGAAAGTGAAGAACCAGTGGCATCTACGTCTAGAGAACGTGAAGGACTAGTGGCATCTGCGTCTACAGAATGTGACGAACCAGTGGCTTCTACATCTACAGAATGTGAAGAAGCAGTGGCATTTAAATCTACAGAACGTGAAGAACCAGTGGCATCTACATCTGTAGAACGTGATGAACCAGTGGCATTTACATCTACAGAACGTGAAGAACCAGTGGCATCTTCATCTACATAACGTGAAGAACCAGTGGCATATACATCTGCAGAACGTGAAAAACCAGTGGCATCTACATCTAAAGAACGTAAAGAACCAGTGGCATCTTCGTCTACAGAACGTGAATAACCAGTGGCATATACATCTACAGAACGTGAAGAACCAGTGGCATCTACATCTGCAGAAGGTGAAGAACCAGTGGCATCTACATCTGTAAAACGTGACGAACCAGTGGCATCTACATCTGCAAAACGTGAAGAACCAGTGACATCTACATCTACAGAACGTGAAGAACCAGTGACATCTACATCTACACAACGTGAAGAACCAGTGGAATCTGCATCTAACGAACGTGCAGTGGCATCTACATCTACAGAATGTGAAGAACCAGTGGCATCTACATCTGCAGAACGTGAAGAACCAGTGGCATCTACATCTGCAGACCGTGAAGAACCAGTGGCATCTACATCTGTAGAACGTGAAGAACCAGTGGCATCTACATCTACAGAACGTGAAGAACCAGTGACATCTACATCTAAAGAACGTGAAGAACCAGTGGCATATTCGTCTACAGAATGTGAAGGATCAGTGGCATCTACAGCTACAGAACGTGAAGAACCAGTGGCATCTACATCTACAGAAAGTGAAGAACCAGTGGCATCTACATCTACAGAAAGTGAAGAACCAGTGGCATCTACATCTAAAGAAAGTGAAGAACCAGTGGCATCTACGTCTACAGAACGTGAATGACCAGTGGCATCTGCGTCTACAGAATGTGAAGAACCAGTGGCATCTGCGTCTACAGAATGTAACGAACCAGTGGCTTCTACATCTACAGAATGTGAAGAACCAGTGGCGTCTACATCTACAGAACGTGAAGAACCAGTGACATCTACATCTGCAGACCGTGAAGAACCAGTGGCATCTACATCTGTAGAACGTGAAGAACCAGTGGCATCTACATCTACAGAACGTGAAGAACCAGTGACATCTACATCTAAAGAACGTGAAGAACCAGTGGCATCTACGTCTACAGAATGTGAAGGACCAGTGGCATCTACTTCTACAGAACGCGAAAAACCAGTGACATCTATATCTCCAGAACGTGAAGAACCAGTGGCATCAACATCTGTAGAACTTGACGAACCAGTGACATCTACATCTACAGAACGTGAAGAACCAGTGGCATATTCGTCTACAGAATGTGAAGGATCAGTGGGATCTACAGCTACAGAACGTGAAGAACCAGTGGCAGCTACATCTACAGAAAGTGAAGAATCAGTGGCATCTACATCTGCAGAACGTGAAGAACCAATGGCATATTCGTCTACAGAATGTGAAGGACCAGTGGCATCTACATCTACAGAACGTGAAGAACCAGTGGCATCTACATCTACAGAAAGTGAAGAACCAGTGGCATCTACATCTAAAGAAAGTGAAGAACCAGTGGCATCTACATCTACAGAACGTGAAGAACCAGTGGCATCTAAATCTACAGAAAGTGAAGAACCAGTGGCATCTACATCTGTAGAACGTGATGAACCAGTGGCATCTACATCTACAGAACGTGAAGAACCAGTGGCATCTTCATCTACATAACGTGAAGAACCAGTGGCATATACATCTGCAGAACGTGAAGACCCAGTGGCATTTACATCTACAGAACATGAAGAACCAGTGGCATCTTCGTCTACAGAACGTGAAGGAACAGTGGCATCTACATCTGCAGAACGTGAAGAACCAGTGGCATCTACATCTACAGAACGTGAAGAACCAGTGGCATCTACATCTGCAGAACGTGAAGAATCAATGGCATATTCGTCTACAGAATGTGAAGGACCAGTGGCATCTACATCTACAGAACGTGAAGAACCAGTGGCATCTACATCTACAGAAAGTGAAGAACCAGTGGCATCTACGTCTACAGAACGTGAATGACCAGTGGCATCTGCGTCTACAGAATGTGAAGGACCAGTGGCATCTACATCTACAGAACATGAAGAACCAGTGGCATCTACATCTACAGAAAGTGAAGAACCAGTGGCATCTACATCTAAAGAAAGTGAAGAACCAGTGGCATCTACGTCTACAGAACGTGAATGACCAGTGGCATCTGCGTCTACAGAATGTGAAGAACCAGTGGCATCTGCGTCTACAGAATGTAACGAACCAGTGGCTTATACATCTACAGAATGTGAAGAACCAGTGGCGTCTACATCTACAGAACGTGAAGAACCAGTGACATCTACATCTGCAGACCGTGAAGAACCAGTGGCATCTACATCTGTAGAACGTGAAGAACCAGTGGCATCTACATCTACAGAACGTGAAGAACCAGTGGCATCTACGTCTACAGAATGTGAAGAATCAGTGGCATCTACATCTGCAGACCGTGAAGAACCAGTGGCATCTACATCTGTAGAACGTGAAGAACCAGTGGCATCTACATCTACAGAACGTGAAGAACCAGTGACATCTACATCTAAAGAACGTGAAGAACCAGTGGCATATTCGTCTACAGAATGTGAAGGATCAGTGGCATCTACAGCTACAGAACGTGAAGAACCAGTGGCATCTACATCTACAGAAAGTGAAGAACCAGTGGCATCTACATCTACAGAAAGTGAAGAACCAGTGGCATCTACATCTAAAGAAAGTGAAGAACCAGTGGCATCTACGTCTACAGAACGTGAATGACCAGTGGCATCTGCGTCTACAGAATGTGAAGAACCAGTGGCATCTGCGTATACAGAATGTAACGAACCAGTGGCTTCTACATCTACAGAATGTGAAGAACCAGTGGCGTCTACATCTACAGAACGTGAAGAACCAGTGACATCTACATCTGCAGACCGTGAAGAACCAGTGGCATCTACATCTGTAGAACGTGAAGAACCAGTGGCATCTACATCTACAGAACGTGAAGAACCAGTGACATCTACATCTAAAGAACGTGAAGAACCAGTGGCATCTACGTCTACAGAATGTGAAGGACCAGTGGCATCTACTTCTACAGAACGCGAAAAACCAGTGACATCTATATCTCCAGAACGTGAAGAACCAGTGGCATCAACATCTGTAGAACTTGACGAACCAGTGACATCTACATCTACAGAACGTGAAGAACCAGTGGCATATTCGTCTACAGAATGTGAAGGATCAGTGGGATCTACAGCTACAGAACGTGAAGAACCAGTGGCATCTACATCTACAGAAAGTGAAGAACCAGTGGCATCTACATCTACAGAACGTGAAGAACCAGTGGCATCTACATCTACAGAAAGTGAAGAACCAGTGGCATCTACATATAAAGAAAGTGAAGAACCAGTGGCATCTATGTCTACAGAACGTGAAGGACCAGTGGCATCTGCGTCTACAGAATGTGAAGAAGCAGTGGCATCTAAATCTACAGAAAGTGAAGAACCAGTGGCATCTACATCTGTAGAACGTGATGAACCAGTGGCATCTACATCTACAGAAAGTGAAGAACCAGTGGCATCTACATCTACAGAACGTGAAGAACCAGTGGCATCTACATCTACAGAAAGTGAAGAACCAGTGGCATCTACATATAAAGAAAGTGAAGAACCAGTGGCATCTATGTCTACAGAACGTGAAGGACCAGTGGCATCTGCGTCTACAGAATGTGAAGAAGCAGTGGCATCTAAATCTACAGAAAGTGAAGAACCAGTGGCATCTACATCTGTAGAACGTGATGAACCAGTGGCATCTACATCTACAGAACGTGAAGAACCAGTGGCATCTTCATCTACATAACGTGAAGAACCAGTGGCATATACATCTGCAGAACGTGAAGACCCAGTGGCATTTACATCTACAGAACATGAACAACCAGTGGCATCTTCGTCTACAGAACGTGAAGGAACAGTGGCATCTACATCTGCAGAACGTGAAGAACCAGTGGCATCTACATCTACAGAACGTGAAGAACCAGTGGCATCTACATCTGCAGAACGTGAAGAATCAATGGCATATTTGTCTACAGAATGTGAAGGACCAGTGGCATCTACATCTACAGAACGTGAAGAACCAGTGGCATCTACATCTACAGAAAGTGAAGAACCAGTGGCATCTACATCTAAAGAAAGTGAAGAACCAGTGGCATCTACGTCTACAGAACGTGAATGACCAGTGGCATCTGCGTCTACAGAATGTGAAGGACCAGTGGCATCTACATCTACAGAACGTGAAGAACCAGTGGCATCTACATCTACAGAAAGTGAAGAACCAGTGGCATCTACATCTAAAGAAAGTTAAGAACCAGTGGCATCTACGTCTACAGAACGTGAATGACCAGTGGCATCTGCGTCTACAGAATGTGAAGAACCAGTGGCATCTGCGTCTACAGAATGTAACGAACCAGTGGCTTATACATCTACAGAATGTGAAGAACCAGTGGCGTCTACATCTACAGAACGTGAAGAACCAGTGACATCTACATCTGCAGACCGTGAAGAACCAGTGGCATCTACATCTGTAGAACGTGAAGAACCAGTGGCATCTACATCTACAGAACGTGAAGAACCAGTGGCATCTACGTCTACAGAATGTGAAGGACCAGTGGCATCTACTTCTACAGAACGCGAAAAACCAGTGACAACTATATCTCCAGAACGTGAAGAACCAGTGGCATCAACATCTGTAGAACTTGACGAACCAGTGACATCTACATCTGTAGAACGTGAAGAACCAGTGGCATCTACATCTACAGAACGTGAAGAACCAGTGACATCTACATCTGCAGAACGTGAAGACCCAGTGGCATTTACATCTACAGAACATGAACAACCAGTGGCATCTTCGTCTACAGAACGTGAAGGAACAGTGGCATCTACATCTGCAGAACGTGAAGAACCAGTGGCATCTACATCTACAGAACGTGAAGAACCAGTGGCATCTACATCTGCAGAACGTGAAGAATCAATGGCATATTTGTCTACAGAATGTGAAGGACCAGTGGCATCTACATCTACAGAACGTGAAGAACCAGTGGCATCTACATCTACAGAAAGTGAAGAACCAGTGGCATCTACATCTAAAGAAAGTGAAGAACCAGTGGCATCTACGTCTACAGAACGTGAATGACCAGTGGCATCTGCGTCTACAGAATGTGAAGGACCAGTGGCATCTACATCTACAGAACGTGAAGAACCAGTGGCATCTACATCTACAGAAAGTGAAGAACCAGTGGCATCTACATCTAAAGAAAGTTAAGAACCAGTGGCATCTACGTCTACAGAACGTGAATGACCAGTGGCATCTGCGTCTACAGAATGTGAAGAACCAGTGGCATCTGCGTCTACAGAATGTAACGAACCAGTGGCTTATACATCTACAGAATGTGAAGAACCAGTGGCGTCTACATCTACAGAACGTGAAGAACCAGTGACATCTACATCTGCAGACCGTGAAGAAGCAGTGGCATCTACATCTGTAGAACGTGAAGAACCAGTGGCATCTACATCTACAGAACGTGAAGAACCAGTGGCATCTACGTCTACAGAATGTGAAGGACCAGTGGCATCTACTTCTACAGAACGCGAAAAACCAGTGACAACTATATCTCCAGAACGTGAAGAACCAGTGGCATCAACATCTGTAGAACTTGACGAACCAGTGACATCTACATCTGTAGAACGTGAAGAACCAGTGGCATCTACATCTACAGAACGTGAAGAACCAGTGACATCTACATCTAAAGAACGTGAAGAACCAGTGGCATATTCGTCTACAGAATGTGAAGGATCAGTGGCATCTACAGCTACAGAACGTGAAGAACCAGTGGCATCTACATCTACAGAAAGTGAAGAACCAGTGGCATCTACATCTACAGAAAGTGAAGAACCAGTGGCATCTACATCTAAAGAAAGTGAAGAACCAGTGGCATCTACGTCTACAGAACGTGAATGACCAGTGGCATCTGCGTCTACAGAATGTGAAGAACCAGTGGCATCTGCGTATACAGAATGTAACGAACCAGTGGCTTCTACATCTACAGAATGTGAAGAACCAGTGGCGTCTACATCTACAGAACGTGAAGAACCAGTGACATCTACATCTGCAGACCGTGAAGAACCAGTGGCATCTACATCTGTAGAACGTGAAGAACCAGTGGCATCTACATCTACAGAACGTGAAGAACCAGTGACATCTACATCTAAAGAACGTGAAGAACCAGTGGCATCTACGTCTACAGAATGTGAAGGACCAGTGGCATCTACTTCTACAGAACGCGAAAAACCAGTGACATCTATATCTCCAGAACGTGAAGAACCAGTGGCATCAACATCTGTAGAACTTGACGAACCAGTGACATCTACATCTACAGAACGTGAAGAACCAGTGGCATATTCGTCTACAGAATGTGAAGGATCAGTGGGATTTACAGCTACAGAACGTGAAGAACCAGTGGCATCTACATCTACAGAAAGTGAAGAACCAGTGGCATCTACATCTGCAGAACGTGAAGAACCAATGGCATATTCGTCTACAGAATGTGAAGGACCAGTGGCATCTACATCTACAGAACGTGAAGAACCAGTGGCATCTACATCTACAGAAAGTGAAGAACCAGTGGCATCTACATATAAAGAAAGTGAAGAACCAGTGGCATCTATGTCTACAGAACGTGAAGGACCAGTGGCATCTGCGTCTACAGAATGTGAAGAAGCAGTGGCATCTAAATCTACAGAAAGTGAAGAACCAGTGGCATCTACATCTGTAGAACGTGATGAACCAGTGGCATCTACATCTACAGAACGTGAAGAACCAGTGGCATCTTCATCTACATAACGTGAAGAACCAGTGGCATATACATCTGCAGAACGTGAAGACCCAGTGGCATTTACATCTACAGAACATGAACAACCAGTGGCATCTTCGTCTACAGAACGTGAAGGAACAGTGGCATCTACATCTGCAGAACGTGAAGAACCAGTGGCATCTACATCTACAGAACGTGAAGAACCAGTGGCATCTACATCTGCAGAACGTGAAGAATCAATGGCATATTTGTCTACAGAATGTGAAGGACCAGTGGCATCTACATCTACAGAACGTGAAGAACCAGTGGCATCTACATCTACAGAAAGTGAAGAACCAGTGGCATCTACATCTAAAGAAAGTGAAGAACCAGTGGCATCTACGTCTACAGAACGTGAATGACCAGTGGCATCTGCGTCTACAGAATGTGAAGGACCAGTGGCATCTACATCTACAGAACGTGAAGAACCAGTGGCATCTACATCTACAGAAAGTGAAGAACCAGTGGCATCTACATCTAAAGAAAGTTAAGAACCAGTGGCATCTACGTCTACAGAACGTGAATGACCAGTGGCATCTGCGTCTACAGAATGTGAAGAACCAGTGGCATCTGCGTCTACAGAATGTAACGAACCAGTGGCTTATACATCTACAGAATGTGAAGAACCAGTGGCGTCTACATCTACAGAACGTGAAGAACCAGTGACATCTACATCTGCAGACCGTGAAGAACCAGTGGCATCTACATCTGTAGAACGTGAAGAACCAGTGGCATCTACATCTACAGAACGTGAAGAACCAGTGGCATCTACGTCTACAGAATGTGAAGGACCAGTGGCATCTACTTCTACAGAACGCGAAAAACCAGTGACAACTATATCTCCAGAACGTGAAGAACCAGTGGCATCAACATCTGTAGAACTTGACGAACCAGTGACATCTACATCTGTAGAACGTGAAGAACCAGTGGCATCTACATCTACAGAACGTGAAGAACCAGTGACATCTACATCTAAAGAACGTGAAGAACCAGTGGCATATTCGTCTACAGAATGTGAAGGATCAGTGGCATCTACAGCTACAGAACGTGAAGAACCAGTGGCATCTACATCTACAGAAAGTGAAGAACCAGTGGCATCTACATCTACAGAAAGTGAAGAACCAGTGGCATCTACATCTAAAGAAAGTGAAGAACCAGTGGCATCTACGTCTACAGAACGTGAATGACCAGTGGCATCTGCGTCTACAGAATGTGAAGAACCAGTGGCATCTGCGTATACAGAATGTAACGAACCAGTGGCTTCTACATCTACAGAATGTGAAGAACCAGTGGCGTCTACATCTACAGAACGTGAAGAACCAGTGACATCTACATCTGCAGACCGTGAAGAACCAGTGGCATCTACATCTGTAGAACGTGAAGAACCAGTGGCATCTACATCTACAGAACGTGAAGAACCAGTGACATCTACATCTAAAGAACGTGAAGAACCAGTGGCATCTACGTCTACAGAATGTGAAGGACCAGTGGCATCTACTTCTACAGAACGCGAAAAACCAGTGACATCTATATCTCCAGAACGTGAAGAACCAGTGGCATCAACATCTGTAGAACTTGACGAACCAGTGACATCTACATCTACAGAACGTGAAGAACCAGTGGCATATTCGTCTACAGAATGTGAAGGATCAGTGGGATCTACAGCTACAGAACGTGAAGAACCAGTGGCATCTACATCTACAGAAAGTGAAGAACCAGTGGCATCTACATCTGCAGAACGTGAAGAACCAATGGCATATTCGTCTACAGAATGTGAAGGACCAGTGGCATCTACATCTACAGAACGTGAAGAACCAGTGGCATCTACATCTACAGAAAGTGAAGAACCAGTGGCATCTACATATAAAGAAAGTGAAGAACCAGTGGCATCTATGTCTACAGAACGTGAAGGACCAGTGGCATCTGCGTCTACAGAATGTGAAGAAGCAGTGGCATCTAAATCTACAGAAAGTGAAGAACCAGTGGCATCTACATCTGTAGAACGTGATGAACCAGTGGCATCTACATCTACAGAACGTGAAGAACCAGTGGCATCTTCATCTACATAACGTGAAGAACCAGTGGCATATACATCTGCAGAACGTGAAGACCCAGTGGCATTTACATCTACAGAACATGAACAACCAGTGGCATCTTCGTCTACAGAACGTGAAGGAACAGTGGCATCTACATCTGCAGAACGTGAAGAACCAGTGGCATCTACATCTACAGAACGTGAAGAACCAGTGGCATCTACATCTGCAGAACGTGAAGAATCAATGGCATATTTGTCTACAGAATGTGAAGGACCAGTGGCATCTACATCTACAGAACGTGAAGAACCAGTGGCATCTACATCTACAGAAAGTGAAGAACCAGTGGCATCTACATCTAAAGAAAGTGAAGAACCAGTGGCATCTACGTCTACAGAACGTGAATGACCAGTGGCATCTGCGTCTACAGAATGTGAAGGACCAGTGGCATCTACATCTACAGAACGTGAAGAACCAGTGGCATCTACATCTACAGAAAGTGAAGAACCAGTGGCATCTACATCTAAAGAAAGTTAAGAACCAGTGGCATCTACGTCTACAGAACGTGAATGACCAGTGGCATCTGCGTCTACAGAATGTGAAGAACCAGTGGCATCTGCGTCTACAGAATGTAACGAACCAGTGGCTTATACATCTACAGAATGTGAAGAACCAGTGGCGTCTACATCTACAGAACGTGAAGAACCAGTGACATCTACATCTGCAGACCGTGAAGAACCAGTGGCATCTACATCTGTAGAACGTGAAGAACCAGTGGCATCTACATCTACAGAACGTGAAGAACCAGTGGCATCTACGTCTACAGAATGTGAAGGACCAGTGGCATATACTTCTACAGAACGCGAAAAACCAGTGACAACTATATCTCCAGAACGTGAAGAACCAGTGGCATCAACATCTGTAGAACTTGACGAACCAGTGACATCTATATCTACAGAACGTGAAGAACCAGTGGCATATTCGTCTACAGAATGTGAAGGATCAGTGGCATCTACAGCTACAGAACGTGAAGAACCAGTGGCATCTACATCTACAGAAAGTGAAGAACCAGTGGCATCTACATCTGCAGAACGTGAAGAACCAATGGCATATTCGTCTACAGAATGTGAAGGACCAGTGGCATCTACATCTACAAAACGTGAAGAACCAGTGGCATCTACATCTACAGAAAGTGAAGAACCAGTGGCATCTACATCTAAAGAAAGTGAAGAACCAGTGGCATCTACGTCTACAGAACGTGAAGGACCAGTGGCATCTGCGTCTACAGAATGTGAAGAAGCAGTGGCATCTAAATCTACAGAAAGTGAAGAACCAGTGGCATCTACATCTGTAGAACGTGATGAACCAGTGGCATCTACATCTACAGAACGTGAAGAACCAGTGGTATCTTCATCTACATAACGTGAAGAACCAGTGGCATATACATCTGCAGAACGTGAAGACCCAGTGGCATTTACATCTACAGAACATGAAGAACCAGTGGCATCTTCGTCTACAGAACGTGAAGAAACAGTGGCATCTACATCTGCAGAACATGAAGAACCAGTGGCATCTACATCTACAGAACGTGAAGAACCAGTGGCATCTACTTCTGCAGAACGTGAAGAACCAGTGACATCTACATCTACAGAACGTGAAAAACCAGTGGAATCTGCATCGACAGAACGTGAAGGACCAGTGGCATCTACATTTACAGAACGTGAAAAACCAATGGCGTCTACATCTGAAGAACATGAAGAACCAGTGGCATCTATATCTGTAGAACGTGAAGAACCAGTGGCATCTGTGTCTACAGAACGTGAAGGACCAGTGGCATCTACATCTGCAGAACGTGAAGAACCAGTGGGATCTACATCTGTAGAACGTGACGAACCGTTGGCATCTACATCTGCAGGACGTGAAGAACCAGTGGCATCTACATCTACAGAACGTGGAGAACCAGTGGCATCTACATCTGCAGAACGTGAAGAACCAGTGGCATCTACATCTACGGAACGTGAGGGACCAGTGGCATCTACATCTACAGAACGTGAAGAACCAGTGGCGTCTACATCTACAGAACGTGAAGACCCAGTGACATCTACATCTAAAGAACGTGAAGAACCAGTGGCATCTACGTCTACAGAATGTGAAGGACCAGTGGCATCTACTTCTACAGAACGCGAAAAACCAGTGACATCTATATCTCCAGAACGTGAAGAACCAGTGGCATCTACATCTGTAGAACTTGACGAACCAGTGACATCTACATCTACAGAACGTGAAGAACCAGTGGCATATTCGTCTACAGAATGTGAAGGACCAGTGGCATCTACATCTACAGAACGTGAAGAACCAGTGGCATCTACATCTACAGAAAGTGAATAACCAGTGGCATCTACGTCTACCGAACGTGAAGGACTAGTGGCATCTGCGTCTACAGAATGTGACGAACCAGTGGCTTCTACATCTACAGAATGTGAAGAAGCAGTGGCATTTAAATCTACAGAACGTGAAGAACCAGTGGCATCTACATCTGTAGAACGTGATGAACCAGTGGCATCTACATCTACAGAACGTGAAGAACCAGTGGCATCTTCATCTACATAACGTGAAGAACCAGTGGCATATACATCTGCAGAACGTGAAAAACCAGTGGCATCTACATCTACAGAACGTAAAGAACCAGTGGCATCTTCGTCTACAGAACGTGAATAACCAGTGGCATCTACATCTACAGAACGTGAAGAACCAGTGACATCTACATCTAAAGAACGTGAAGAACCAGTGGCATCTACATCTGTAAAACGTGACGAACCAGTGGCATCTACATCTGCAAAACGTGAAGAACCAGTGGCATCTACATCTACAGAACGTGAAGAACCAGTGGCATCTACATCTGGAGAACGTGAAGAACCAGTGGCATCTACATCTGTAGAACGTGACGAACCAGTGGCATCTACATCTACAGAACGTGAATAACCAGTGGCATCTACATCTACAGAACGTGAAGAAGCAGTGGCATCTACATCTGCAGAACGTGAAGAACCAGTAGCATCTACATCTGTAAAACGTGACGAACCAGTGGCATCTACATCTGCAAAACGTGAAGAACCAGTGGTATCTACATCTCCAGAACGTGAAGGACCAGTGGAATCTACATCTACAGAACGTGAAAAACCAGTGGAATCTGCATCGACAGAACGTGAAGGACCAGTGGCATCTACATTTACAGAACGTGAAAAACCAATGGCGTCTACATCTGAAGAACATGAAGAACCAGTGGCATCTATATCTGTAGAACGTGAAGAACCAGTGGCATCTGTGTCTACAGAACGTGAAGGACCAGTGGCATCTACATCTGCAGAACGTGAAGAACCAGTGGGATCTACATCTGTAGAACGTGACGAACCGTTGGCATCTACATCTGCAGGACGTGAAGAACCAGTGGCATCTACATCTGTAGAACGTGACGAACCAGTGGCATCTACATCTACAGAACGTGAATAACCAGTGGCATCTAAATCTACAGAACGTGAAGAACCAGTGGCATCTACATCTGCAGAACGTGAAGAACCAGTAGCATCTACATCTGTAAAACGTGACGAACCAGTGGCATCTACATCTGCAAAACGTGAAGAACCAGTGGTATCTACATCTCCAGAACGTGAAGGACCAGTGGAATCTACATCTACAGAACGTGAAGAACCAGTGGCATCTACATCTGCAGAACGTTAAGAACCAGTGGCATCTACATCTGTAGAACGTGACGAACCGTTGGCATCTACATCTGCAGAACGTGAATAACCAGTGGCATCTACATCTACAGAACTTGGAGAACCAGTGGCATCCACATCTGAAGAACGTGAAGAACCAGTGGCATCTACATCTACGGAACGTGAGGGACCAGTGGCAGCTACATCTACAGAACGTGAAGAACCAGTGGCGTCTACATCTACAGAACGTGAAGAACCAGTGACATCTACATCTAAAGAACGTGAAGAACCAGTGGCATCTACGTCTACAGAATGTGAAGGACCATTGGCATCTACTTCTACAGAACACGAAAAACCAGTGACATCTATATCTCCAGAACGTGAAGAACCAGTGGCATCTACATCTGTAGAACTTGACGAACCAGTGACATCTACAGAACGTGAAGAACCAGTGGCATATTCGTCTACAGAATGTGAAGGACCAGTGGCATCTACAACTACAGAATGTGAAGGACCAGTGGCATCTACGTCTACAGAAAGTGAAGAACCAGTGGCATCTACGTCTACAGAACGTGAAGGACTAGTGGCATCTGCGTCTACAGAATGTGACGAACCAGTGGCTTCTACATCTACAGAATGTGAAGAAGCAGTGGCATTTAAATCTACAGAACGTGAATAACCAGTGGCATCTACATCTGTAGAACGTGATGAACCAGTGGCATTTACATCTACAGAACGTGAATAACCAGTGGCATTTTCATCTACATAACGTGAAGAACCAGTGGCATATACAACTACAGAACGTGAAGAACCAGTGGCGTCTACATCTACAGAACGTGAAGACCCAGTGACATCTACATCTAAAGAACGTGAAGAACCAGTGGCATCTACGTCTACAGAATGTGAAGGACCAGTGGCATCTACTTCTACAGAACGCGAAAAACCAGTGACATCTATATCTCCAGAACGTGAAGAACCAGTGGCATCTACATCTGTAGAACTTGACGAACCAGTGACATCTACATCTACAGAACGTGAAGAACCAGTGGCATATTCGTCTACAGAATGTGAAGGACCAGTGGCATCTACATCTACAGAACGTGAAGAACCAGTGGCATCTACATCTACAGAAAGTGAATAACCAGTGGCATCTACGTCTACCGAACGTGAAGGACTAGTGGCATCTGCGTCTACAGAATGTGACGAACCAGTGGCTTCTACATCTACAGAATGTGAAGAAGCAGTGGCATTTAAATCTACAGAACGTGAAGAACCAGTGGCATCTACATCTGTAGAACGTGATGAACCAGTGGCATCTACATCTACAGAACGTGAAGAACCAGTGGCATCTTCATCTACATAACGTGAAGAACCAGTGGCATATACATCTGCAGAACGTGAAAAACCAGTGGCATCTACATCTACAGAACGTAAAGAACCAGTGGCATCTTCGTCTACAGAACGTGAATAACCAGTGGCATCTACATCTACAGAACGTGAAGAACCAGTGACATCTACATCTAAAGAACGTGAAGAACCAGTGGCATCTACATCTGTAAAACGTGACGAACCAGTGGCATCTACATCTGCAAAACGTGAAGAACCAGTGGCATCTACATCTACAGAACGTGAAGAACCAGTGGCATCTACATCTGGAGAACGTGAAGAACCAGTGGCATCTACATCTGTAGAACGTGACGAACCAGTGGCATCTACATCTACAGAACGTGAATAACCAGTGGCATCTAAATCTACAGAACGTGAAGAACCAGTGGCATCTACATCTGCAGAACGTGAAGAACCAGTAGCATCTACATCTGTAAAACGTGACGAACCAGTGGCATCTA
This sequence comes from Petromyzon marinus, assembly GCF_048934315.1. Classification (NCBI taxonomy): domain Eukaryota; kingdom Metazoa; phylum Chordata; class Hyperoartia; order Petromyzontiformes; family Petromyzontidae; genus Petromyzon; species Petromyzon marinus. The sequence goes on along the minus strand of NC_133725.1, from coordinate 16,638,777 downwards.
CATCTGCAAAACGTGAAGAACCAGTGGTATCTACATCTCCAGAACGTGAAGGACCAGTGGAATCTACATCTACAGAAGGTGAAGAACCAGTGGCATCTATATCTGCAGAACGTTAAGAACCAGTGGCATCTACATCTGTAGAACGTGACGAACCGTTGGCATCTACATCTGCAGAACGTGAATAACCAGTGGCATCTACATCTACAGAACTTGGAGAACCAGTGGCATCCACATCTGAAGAACGTGAAGAACCAGTGGCATCTACATCTACGGAACGTGAGGGACCAGTGGCAGCTACATCTACAGAACGTGAAGAACCAGTGGCGTCTACATCTACAGAACGTGAAGAACCAGTGACATCTACATCTAAAGAACGTGAAGAACCAGTGGCATCTACGTCTACAGAATGTGAAGGACCATTGGCATCTACTTCTACAGAACACGAAAAACCAGTGACATCTATATCTCCAGAACGTGAAGAACCAGTGGCATCTACATCTGTAGAACTTGACGAACCAGTGACATCTACAGAACGTGAAGAACCAGTGGCATATTCGTCTACAGAATGTGAAGGACCAGTGGCATCTACAACTACAGAATGTGAAGGACCAGTGGCATCTACGTCTACAGAAAGTGAAGAACCAGTGGCATCTACGTCTACAGAACGTGAAGGACTAGTGGCATCTGCGTCTACAGAATGTGACGAACCAGTGGCTTCTACATCTACAGAATGTGAAGAAGCAGTGGCATTTAAATCTACAGAACGTGAATAACCAGTGGCATCTACATCTGTAGAACGTGATGAACCAGTGGCATTTACATCTACAGAACGTGAATAACCAGTGGCATTTTCATCTACATAACGTGAAGAACCAGTGGCATATACATCTGCAGAACGTGAAAAACCAGTGGCATCTACATCTACAGAACGTAAAGAACCAGTGGCATCTTCGTCTACAGAACGTGAATAACCAGTGGCATCTACATCTACAGAACTTGAAGAACCAGTGGCATCTACATCTGCAGAACGTGAAGAACCAGTAGCATCTACATCTGTAAAACGTGACGAACCAGTGGCATCTACATCTGCAAAACGTGAAGAACCAGTGACATCTACATCTACAGAACGTGAAGAACCAGTGGCATCTACATCTGCAGAACGTGAAGAACCAGTGGCATCTACATCTGTATAACGTGACGAACCAGTGGCATCTACATCTACAGAACGTGAATAACCAGTGGCATCTACATCTACAGAACGGGAAGAACCAGTGGCACCTACATCTGCATAACGTGAAGAACCAGTAGCATCTACATCTGTAAAACGTGACGAACCAGTGGCATCTACATCTGCAAAACGTGAAGAACCAGTGGTATCTACATCTCCAGAACGTGAAGAACCAGTGGCGTCTACATCTACAGAACGTGAAGAACCAGTGACATCTACATTTAAAGAACGTGAAGAACCAGTGGCATCGACGTCTACAGAATGTGAAGGACCAGTGGCATCTACATCTACAGAACGCGAAAAACCAGTGACATCTATATCTCCAGAACGTGAAGAACCAGTGGCATCTACATCTGTAGAACTTGATGAACCTGTGACATCTACATCTGCAGAACGTGAAGAATCAATGGCATATTCGTCTACAGAATGTGAAGGACCAGTGGCATCTACATCTAAAGAACGTGAAGAACCAGTGGCATCTACATCTACAGAAAGTGAAGAACCAGTGGCATCTACATCTACAGAAAGTGAAGAACCAGTGGCATCTACGTCTACAGAACGTGAAGGACCAGTGGCATCGGCGTCTACAGAATGTGAAGAACCAGTGGCATCTGCGTCTACAGAAAGTGACGAACCAGTGGCTTCTACATCTACAGAATGTGAAGAAGCAGTGGCATCTAAATCTACAGAACATGAAGAACCAGTGGCATCTACATCTGTAGAACGTGATGAACCAGTGGCGTCTACATCTACAGAACGTGAAGAACCAGTGGCATCTTCATCTACATAACGTGAAGAACCAGTGGCATATACATCTGCAGAACGTGAAAAACCAGTGGCATCTAAATCTACAGAACGTGAAGAACCAGTGGCATCTTCGTCTACAGAACGTGAAGGACCAGTGGCATCTACATCTGCAGAATGTGAAGAACCAGTGGCATCTACATCTTTCGAACGTGACGAACCAGTGGCATCTACATCTACAGAATGTGAAGGACCAGTGGCATCTACATCTACAGAACGCGAAAAACCAGTGACATCTATATCTCCAGAACGTGAAGAACCAGTGGCATCTACATCTGTAACCAGTGACATCTACATCTGCAGAACGTGAAGAAGCAATGGCATATTCGTCTCCAGAATGTGAAGGACCAGTGGCATCTACATCTACAGAACGTGAAGAACCAGTGGCATCTACATCTACAGAAAGTGAAGAACCAGTGGCATCTACATCAACAGAAAGTGAAGAACCAGTGGCATCTACATCTACAGAACGTGAAGAACCAGTGACATCTACAACTACAGAATGTGAAGAACCAGTGACATCTACATTTAAAGAACGTGAAGAACCAGTGGCATCGACGTCTACAGAATGTGAAGGACCAGTGGCATCTACATCTACAGAACGCGAAAAACCAGTGACATCTATATCTCCAGAACGTGAAGAACCAGTGGCATCTACATCTGTAGAACTTGATGAACCTGTGACATCTACATCTGCAGAACGTGAAGAATCAATGGCATATTCGTCTACAGAATGTGAAGGACCAGTGGCATCTACATCTAAAGAACGTGAAGAACCAGTGGCATCTACATCTACAGAAAGTGAAGAACCAGTGGCATCTACATCTACAGAAAGTGAAGAACCATTGGCATCTACGTCTACAGAACGTGAAGGACCAGTGGCATCTGCGTCTACAGAATGTGAAGAACCAGTGGCATCTGCGTCTACAGAAAGTGACGAACCAGTGGCTTCTACATCTACAGAATGTGAAGAAGCAGTGGCATCTAAATCTACAGAACATGAAGAACCAGTGGCATCTACATCTGTAGAACGTGATGAACCAGTGGCGTCTACATCTACAGAACGTGAAGAACCAGTGGCATCTTCATCTACATAACGTGAAGAACCAGTGGCATATACATCTGCAGAACGTGAAAAACCAGTGGCATCTAAATCTACAGAACGTGAAGAACCAGTGGCATCTTCGTCTACAGAACGTGAAGGACCAGTGGCATCTACATCTGCAGAATGTGAAGAACCAGTGGCATCTACATCTTTCGAACGTGACGAACCAGTGGCATCTACATCTACAGAATGTGAAGGACCAGTGGCATCTACATCTACAGAACGCGAAAAACCAGTGACATCTATATCTCCAGAACGTGAAGAACCAGTGGCATCTACATCTGTAACCAGTGACATCTACATCTGCAGAACGTGAAGAAGCAATGGCATATTAGTCTCCAGAATGTGAAGGACCAGTGGCATCTACATCTACAGAACGTGAAGAACCAGTGGCATCTACATCTACAGAAAGTGAAGAACCAGTGGCATCTACATCAACAGAAAGTGAAGAACCAGTGGCATCTACATCTACAGAACGTGAAGAACCAGTGACATCTACAACTACAGAATGTGAAGAACAGTGGCATCTGCGTCTACAGAACGTGAAGAACCAGTGGCATCTACATCTAGAGAACGTGAAGGACCAGTGGCATCTACATCTACAGAACGTGAAGGACCAGTGGCATCTACATCTACAGAACGTGAAGGACCAGTGGCATCTACATCTACAGAGCGTGAAGAACCAGTGGCATCTACATCTGGAGAACGTGAAGGACCAGTGGCATCTACATCTACAGAACGCGAAAAACCAGTGACATCTATATCTCCAGAACGTGAAGAACCAGTGGCATCTACATCTGTAACCAGTGACATCTACATCTGCAGAACGTGAAGAAGCAATGGCATATTCGTCTCCAGAATGTGAAGGACCAGTGGCATCTACATCTACAGAACGTGAAGAACCAGTGGCATCTACATCTACAGAAAGTGAAGAACCAGTGGCATCTACATCAACAGAAAGTGAAGAACCAGTGGCATCTACATCTACAGAACGTGAAGAACCAGTGACATCTACAACTACAAAATGTGAAGAACCAGTGACATCTACATCTAAAGAACGTGAAGAACCAGTGGCATCTACGTCTACAGAATGTGAAGGACCAGTGGCATCTACTTCTACAGAACACGAAAAACCAGTGACATCTATATCTCCAGAACGTGAAGAACCAGTGGCATCTACATCTGTAGAACTTGACGAACCAGTGACATCTACAGAACGTGAAGAACCAGTGGCATATTCGTCTACAGAATGTGAAGGACCAGTGGCATCTACAACTACAGAATGTGAAGGACCAGTGGCATCTACGTCTACAGAAAGTGAAGAACCAGTGGCATCTACGTCTACAGAACGTGAAGGACTAGTGGCATCTGCGTCTACAGAATGTGACGAACCAGTGGCTTCTACATCTACAGAATGTGAAGAAGCAGTGGCATTTAAATCTACAGAACGTGAATAACCAGTGGCATCTACATCTGTAGAACGTGATGAACCAGTGGCATTTACATCTACAGAACGTGAATAACCAGTGGCATCTTCATCTACATAACGTGAAGAACCAGTGGCATATACATCTGCAGAACGTGAAAAACCAGTGGCATCTACATCTACAGAACGTAAAGAACCAGTGGCATCTTCGTCTACAGAACGTGAATAACCAGTGGCATCTACATCTACAGAACTTGAAGAACCAGTGGCATCTACATCTGCAGAACGTGAAGAACCAGTAGCATCTACATCTGTAAAACGTGACGAACCAGTGGCATCTACATCTGCAAAACGTGAAGAACCAGTGACATCTACATCTACAGAACGTGAAGAACCAGTGGCATCTACATCTGCAGAACGTGAAGAACCAGTGGCATCTACATCTGTATAACGTGACGAACCAGTGGCATCTACATCTACAGAACGTGAATAACCAGTGGCATCTACATCTACAGAACGGGAAGAACCAGTGGCATCTACATCTGCATAACGTGAAGAACCAGTAGCATCTACATCTGTAAAACGTGACGAACCAGTGGCATCTACATCTGCAAAACGTGAAGAACCAGTGGTATCTACATCTCCAGAACGTGAAGAACCAGTGGCGTCTACATCTACAGAACGTGAAGAACCAGTGACATCTACATTTAAAGAACGTGAAGAACCAGTGGCATCGACGTCTACAGAATGTGAAGGACCAGTGGCATCTACATCTACAGAACGCGAAAAACCAGTGACATCTATATCTCCAGAACGTGAAGAACCAGTGGCATCTACATCTGTAGAACTTGATGAACCTGTGACATCTACATCTGCAGAACGTGAAGAATCAATGGCATATTCGTCTACAGAATGTGAAGGACCAGTGGCATCTACATCTAAAGAACGTGAAGAACCAGTGGCATCTACATCTACAGAAAGTGAAGAACCAGTGGCATCTACATCTACAGAAAGTGAAGAACCAGTGGCATCTACGTCTACAGAACGTGAAGGACCAGTGGCATCGGCGTCTACAGAATGTGAAGAACCAGTGGCATCTGCGTCTACAGAAAGTGACGAACCAGTGGCTTCTACATCTACAGAATGTGAAGAAGCAGTGGCATCTAAATCTACAGAACATGAAGAACCAGTGGCATCTACATCTGTAGAACGTGATGAACCAGTGGCGTCTACATCTACAGAACGTGAAGAACCAGTGGCATCTTCATCTACATAACGTGAAGAACCAGTGGCATATACATCTGCAGAACGTGAAAAACCAGTGGCATCTAAATCTACAGAACGTGAAGAACCAGTGGCATCTTCGTCTACAGAACGTGAAGGACCAGTGGCATCTACATCTGCAGAATGTGAAGAACCAGTGGCATCTACATCTTTCGAACGTGACGAACCAGTGGCATCTACATCTACAGAATGTGAAGGACCAGTGGCATCTACATCTACAGAACGCGAAAAACCAGTGACATCTATATCTCCAGAACGTGAAGAACCAGTGGCATCTACATCTGTAACCAGTGACATCTACATCTGCAGAACGTGAAGAAGCAATGGCATATTCGTCTCCAGAATGTGAAGGACCAGTGGCATCTACATCTACAGAACGTGAAGAACCAGTGGCATCTACATCAACAGAAAGTGAAGAACCAGTGGCATCTACATCTACAGAACGTGAAGAACCAGTGACATCTACAACTACAGAATTTGAAGAACCTGTGACATCTACATTTAAAGAACGTGAAGAACCAGTGGCATCGACGTCTACAGAATGTGAAGGACCAGTGGCATCTACATCTACAGAACGCGAAAAACCAGTGACATCTATATCTCCAGAACGTGAAGAACCAGTGGCATCTACATCTGTAGAACTTGATGAACCTGTGACATCTACATCTGCAGAACGTGAAGAATCAATGGCATATTCGTCTACAGAATGTGAAGGACCAGTGGCATCTACATCTAAAGAACGTGAAGAACCAGTGGCATCTACATCTACAGAAAGTGAAGAACCAGTGGCATCTACATCTACAGAAAGTGAAGAACCAGTGGCATCTACGTCTACAGAACGTGAAGGACCAGTGGCATCTGCGTCTACAGAATGTGAAGAACCAGTGGCATCTGCGTCTACAGAAAGTGACGAACCAGTGGCTTCTACATCTACAGAATGTGAAGAAGCAGTGGCATCTAAATCTACAGAACATGAAGAACCAGTGGCATCTACATCTGTAGAACGTGATGAACCAGTGGCGTCTACATCTACAGAACGTGAAGAACCAGTGGCATCTTCATCTACATAACGTGAAGAACCAGTGGCATATACATCTGCAGAACGTGAAAAACCAGTGGCATCTAAATCTACAGAACGTGAAGAACCAGTGGCATCTTCGTCTACAGAACGTGAAGGACCAGTGGCATCTACATCTGCAGAATGTGAAGAACCAGTGGCATCTACATCTTTCGAACGTGACGAACCAGTGGCATCTACATCTACAGAATGTGAAGGACCAGTGGCATCTACATCTACAGAACGCGAAAAACCAGTGACATCTATATCTCCAGAACGTGAAGAACCAGTGGCATCTACATCTGTAACCAGTGACATCTACATCTGCAGAACGTGAAGAAGCAATGGCATATTAGTCTCCAGAATGTGAAGGACCAGTGGCATCTACATCTACAGAACGTGAAGAACCAGTGGCATCTACATCTACAGAAAGTGAAGAACCAGTGGCATCTACATCAACAGAAAGTGAAGAACCAGTGGCATCTACATCTACAGAACGTGAAGAACCAGTGACATCTACAACTACAGAATGTGAAGAACAGTGGCATCTGCGTCTACAGAACGTGAAGAACCAGTGGCATCTACATCTACAGAACGTGAAGGACCAGTGGCATCTACATCTACAGAACGTGAAGGACCAGTGGCATCTACATCTACAGAACGTGAAGGACCAGTGGCATCTACATCTACAGAGCGTGAAGAACCAGTGGCATCTACATCTGGAGAACGTGAAGGACCAGTGGCATCTACATCTACAGAACGCGAAAAACCAGTGACATCTATATCTCCAGAACGTGAAGAACCAGTGGCATCTACATCTGTAACCAGTGACATCTACATCTGCAGAACGTGAAGAAGCAATGGCATATTCGTCTCCAGAATGTGAAGGACCAGTGGCATCTACATCTACAGAACGTGAAGAACCAGTGGCATCTACATCTACAGAAAGTGAAGAACCAGTGGCATCTACATCAACAGAAAGTGAAGAACCAGTGGCATCTACATCTACAGAACGTGAAGAACCAGTGACATCTACAACTACAGAATGTGAAGAACCAGTGACATCTACATTTAAAGAACGTGAAGAACCAGTGGCATCGACGTCTACAGAATGTGAAGGACCAGTGGCATCTACATCTACAGAACGCGAAAAACCAGTGACATCTATATCTCCAGAACGTGAAGAACCAGTGGCATCTACATCTGTAGAACTTGATGAACCTGTGACATCTACATCTGCAGAACGTGAAGAATCAATGGCATATTCGTCTACAGAATGTGAAGGACCAGTGGCATCTACATCTAAAGAACGTGAAGAACCAGTGGCATCTACATCTACAGAAAGTGAAGAACCAGTGGCATCTACATCTACAGAAAGTGAAGAACCAGTGGCATCTACGTCTACAGAACGTGAAGGACCAGTGGCATCTGCGTCTACAGAATGTGAAGAACCAGTGGCATCTGCGTCTACAGAAAGTGACGAACCAGTGGCTTCTACATCTACAGAATGTGAAGAAGCAGTGGCATCTAAATCTACAGAACATGAAGAACCAGTGGCATCTACATCTGTAGAACGTGATGAACCAGTGGCGTCTACATCTACAGAACGTGAAGAACCAGTGGCATCTTCATCTACATAACGTGAAGAACCAGTGGCATATACATCTGCAGAACGTGAAAAACCAGTGGCATCTAAATCTACAGAACGTGAAGAACCAGTGGCATCTTCGTCTACAGAACGTGAAGGACCAGTGGCATCTACATCTGCAGAATGTGAAGAACCAGTGGCATCTACATCTTTCGAACGTGACGAACCAGTGGCATCTACATCTACAGAATGTGAAGGACCAGTGGCATCTACATCTACAGAACGCGAAAAACCAGTGACATCTATATCTCCAGAACGTGAAGAACCAGTGGCATCTACATCTGTAACCAGTGACATCTACATCTGCAGAACGTGAAGAAGCAATGGCATATTCGTCTCCAGAATGTGAAGGACCAGTGGCATCTACATCTACAGAACGTGAAGAACCAGTGGCATCTACATCTACAGAAAGTGAAGAACCAGTGGCATCTACATCAACAGAAAGTGAAGAACCAGTGGCATCTACATCTACAGAACGTGAAGAACCAGTGACATCTACAACTACAGAATGTGAAGAACAGTGGCATCTGCGTCTACAGAACGTGAAGAACCAGTGGCATCTACATCTACAGAACGTGAAGGACCAGTGGCATCTACATCTACAGAACGTGAAGGACCAGTGGCATCTACATCTACAGAACGTGAAGGACCAGTGGCATCTACATCTACAGAGCGTGAAGAACCAGTGGCATCTACATCTGGAGAACGTGAAGGACCAGTGGCATCTACATCTACAGAACGTGAAGGACCAGTGGCATCTACATCTACAGAACGTGGAGGACCAGTTTCATCTACATCTGTCAGAGTGCCGAGCGTCGAAGCGAGCGTCCGCGCCCCCAGCCTGCCCTCCGCTCACCAGCTTTATGTCCCCGTGGACGATGCCCCGGGACTTGGCATAGGCGAGGAAGCGGAGGATGCCCCTGGTGTAGGCCCTCGCGATGTCCTCGTCGATGTGCCCCTGCCCCATGTCTCTGAGCAGCCAATGGAGGTTCGTGCTGTGACGGGGAGACAGAGGCGTCAGCGATGCCCCTCTCTGTGGGTCTCTGTGGGTGGTGGTGTGGTGGTGGTGAGTGGGTGGTGATGGTGGTAGTGGTGATGGTGAGTGGTGGTGATGGTGGGTGAGTGAGTGGTGGTGGTAGTGGTGAGTGAGTGAGTGAGTGGTGGTGAGTGAGTAGGTGGTGGTGGTGGTGGTGGTGATGGTGGTGATGGTGGTAGTAGTGATGGTGAGTGAGTGGTGGTGCTGGTGGTAGTGGTGATGGTGAATGAGTGAGTGAGTGGTGGTGGTGTTGGTGGTAGTGGTGATGGTGAGTGAGTGAGTGGTGGTGCTGGTGGTAGTGGTGATGGTGAGTGAGTGAGTCGTGGTGGTAGCGGTGATGATGGTGGTAGTCGTGATGGTAAGTGAGTGGTGGTGATGGCGGTAGTGGTGATGGTGAGTGAGTGAGTGGTGCTGGTGCTGGTGCTGTTCGTACCTCAACAGCTCCATGACAAGGCATTTATGTCCTCGGAAGGAGAAAGTCTCCAGGACTCTGGCAACGTTGAAGTCCACGTCGCTACGGTGGCTCTGCAGCTCCATGGACATCTGCATCTCCCTCAGCTGGTTCTCCTCTTGCATGGAGCTGCGCGCGAGTGAGCGAGTGCACAGAGAGAGACACAGAGACAGAGAGACAGAGAGTTTAGACATAACGTAGAGGAGGGATGGTGGTGATGGTGGGGAAGGGTGGTGGTGGTGTGGGGGTGGTGGTGGTAGTAGTCGTGATGGTGGTGGTAGTGTGGGGGTGGTGGTGGTGGTAGTGTGATGGTGATGGTGGTGGTAGTGTGATGGTGATGATGGTGGTGGTGGTGGTAGTGTGATGGTGGTCCGGCAAAACAACCCCCTACCTCCGTGCGGTGCCGGACGGGCAACTCTGTCGTGGAGAGTGCTGTGGGGAGAGGTCCAATTTTGATTGGCTCCTCCCCTCATGGCATATGTGTCCACCACAGGGGCTAAACGGGGGCTCTGGACGGGTGCGAGGGGCTGGTAACCCCTCCACCTTCAATTAATTACCACTAAACCACGAGTTAAACTGAAATATGTAACTAATAAGCTTGTGCCGGAGGCCCCGGGGGGCCAGGCATCTATGACGTCTCCTGGCCAAACCCCAATTGGCGGAGCCAGGAGATTGAATATCTACCCTCGGGGCTCCTCCAGAAACAACGAAAAGTCATTACGGGTGGCCACGTGGAATGTTCGAACGCTCACTGCGGAGGAGAGGCTGCCACTCCTCTGTCGGGAGCTGGACCGGTACCGCCTGGATCTCTGTGGCATTCAGGAGGTCCGGTGGACCGGCTCTGGCTCCTGCCACCATGAGGGGTGGACAGTCCTCTACTCGGGGCAGCAGACTGCCAAACAACAGGGTGTGGCTCTTCTTTTGAACAAAAGAATGAAGGGGGCGTGGGAGCGTGGCGGTGAGGTGTGGGAAGCTGTAAGTCCCAGGCTACTTTGGGCTCGCCTTCCCATCAACCGGAGGCGAGGAATGGTGGTCGTCGTTACTTATGCCCCCATTGAAGATGAACATCCGTGGAGGGATGCAGGCAAAGCCGATGAGTCAGATGCCTTCTATGACCTCCTGTCGCAGGTGCTGGCTAAAGTGGCCCCTCGGGATAGAGTCATCATGCTGGGTGAATTCAATGCCCGAGTTGGTCATGATACTGGCACCTGGTCTGGAGTGATTGGAGGGCAGGGGCCAGATCAGCTCAATAACAACGGTAGGAGGCTGCTAGATTGTTGTGCAGCCCATGGGCTTGTAATTACCAACACGCTGTTCCGGCATCGGCGCATCCACACAACATCATGGATGCATGCCGGGTCCAAGCAAGAACATCTGCTGGACTACATAGTGACGGACAAGCAGATGCGAGCCCATGTCCTTGACACCAGGACCTACCGTGGAGCTGATCTGCCCCCTGACCATCGACTAGTCATCTGTAAGATGCGCCTGCCATTCTTCCACTCCGATGGTGGGTATTCACCCAGGACCCCATTCCAACCTAAAGTGGCCTGGTCTCAGTTATCTGATGAAAGTTGCAAGCGAGAATTTCATCATCGCTTGCGGCTGGGATTGGCATCGTCCCTGACTCCTCCTGATGTCGAGGATAAATGGGCGAGGTTTAGGACTGTGACTCATGCAGCTGCAATGGCTGCTTTGGGTACGCGGTCCAGACCTCCCCAGAGACCCTGGCTGACAGAGGAGGTGTTCAGGATGGTTGAGAAAAAGCGACAGGCCCACTGTCATCGGCTACAGAATCCCACGTCAGAGAATGAGGAGGCTTACCGCAGCCTTCACTCGGAGGTTCGGAGAGCCGTGAGGCGCTGCAAGGATGGGTGGTGGTCGCGGGTTGCTGAGGAGATGGAGTCTGCCTCAGTGGCCCGTGATCACAAATCTCTATTTAACTCCATCAAAAAAGTAATCTGCAGCGCCACACCTATTACCATCATTAGGGGAAAAAACGGTGACCCAATCTCCAACCCCCAGGAACAGGTTTGCAGATTTGCTGAGCATTTCTGTGAGGTCCTGGGGGAGGGAAAATCCCTCAGCCAGGAAAACATTGTGGCACAAAGTGAGGATGACCCTGCTGAGACTGCGGTGCCTCAAATATTGGAAGAAGTCACCCCCTGTGAGTGGCTGGCTGAGGTGCCATCTGTTGAGGAAGTACTGAAGGCAATCCGAAGTCTGAGACGAGGAAAGGCAGCGGGCAGAGATGATCTCCCAAGCGAAATGCTGAGGGAGGGCGGCGTTTGTGCACAGACTGCCCTATATGACATCATAACAACAGTCTGGACCACTGGACGGGTTCCGCAGGATTGGAAGGATGCCCTGGTGGTCCCCCTTTTTAAGAAGTGGGACCGCACAGACTGTAACAACTACAGGGGCATCTCACTCCTCAGTGTGCCGGGAAAGGTCCTGGCAAGGATTATTCAACATCGCCTTGCCAGGCACGCTGAGGAGAGGCTTGCGGAGTCCCAATGTGGTTTCAGGAAAGGGCGGTCCTGCACAGATGCCATATTTTCTGTCCGTCTGCTACAGCAGAGGTGTAGGGAATTCCAACAAGACCTACATCTCTGCTTTATTGACCTGGTCAAGGCCTATGATACCATCAGTAGGCCTGGGCTCTGGGTTGTTCTTCGTGCTTTTGGAGTACCTGACGCTCTGCTCATGATCATTAAGGACCTTCATGATGGTGAGCGGGCCCGGGTAAAACTACGTGGCCGGGAGTCAGAGCCATTCCCTGTTAACCTTGGGGTGCGACAGGGATGTCCTCTGGCTCCCCCATTATTTAACATCTATTTTGACCACGTAGTTCGTGAAGCCTGCAATAGCTGTACCGGGGGAATCTCCATATAGTACAGATATAATGGGAGGCTGATCGACGCCCGGGTGCGGTCAAGGGATGGCTCCCTATAGCTCAACCACGTTATGTATGCTGATGATTTGGTAATAGCTGCTCATTCAGAGGAGGAGTTGGAGACGCTGCTGCTGAGACAGGAGCGTGCCACTAAGAGGTGGGGCCTTACCATCAGCCCCATCAAAACTAGCACCTGCCTGGGTATTTTGTGCCATCGGACACTCCACCCCCACAACTCTCAATCGGTGATGGGGCAGTTGTGGAGAGAGTGGAGAGTTTCCCATACCTGGGCAGTGTGCTTATGACTGGCTCCAGTTTAACAGCAGAGGTCTCTCTCCGAATCAGTCGAGCGGCAATATATTTTCATCGGTTGCGTAACGCTGTGAGGAAGCTACCTGGTCTGTCGCTCCGCACTAAGCTTCAGGTCTTCTCAGCCACGGTCATTCCCTCCCTTCTCTATGCTTGCGAAACGTGGAACCCCTAATGGAACATCTTCGCCGGTTAGAAACATTTAGGCTGACCTGCCTACGATCCATCCTGGGTTTAACCAGACTGGATTGTGTGAGGAGCTCACAAATCCTTGAAAGATCTGGGCAAGGTCCCATCGGTGAGCTCCTCCGGCGGGGAAGGCTGCGATGGCTGGGTCATGCCGAAACAGCTTTTGTTCGGCCGGATTGAGGGGGCTAGGCGGGCGCGGCACGGGCTAGAGAAGAGATGGAGTGATGTGGTACAGGAGGACGTGGAGCTGAGTGGACTTGCCAATGACTGGTACCAGCGGTGTCAAGATCGGCCTCTGTGGAGGAGGCTCGTGAAGGACGCTACTGGGCAGTTGGAGGTAGTCGCCCTCCAACAACAACGGAGGGCGGAGGAGCGACACTCAGAATAACGAGCGGAGTGCCGGGTGGCTAAAGCACAGCAGGTTGGCACAGTAGGGGGCAAAGGTGGTGCATCAGCCAGTCATCTCAGTCAGTCCACCCGTGGCACCTGGGTCTGCCCCGTGACCTCCTGCCAGCGGGCGTTCGACACTTCACGTGGCCTCAGGGTGCACATAGCCTGGCACAAGCGTCGTGGTGACGTCACCGCCACTTAGTGGCGAATGGCGGTTGTTGTTGTTGTGATGGTGGTGGTGGTAGTGTGATGGTGGTAGTGTGGTGGTGGTAGTGAGAGAGGGGTGGTGGCAGTGGTCGTGATGGTGGTGGTAGTGTGATGGTGGTGGTGGTAGTGTGATGGTGGTGGTGATGGTGGTGGCAGTGGTCGTGATGGTGGTGGTAGCGAGAGAGGGGTGGTGGTAGTGTGATGGTGGTGATGGTGGTGGCAGTGGTGGTGGTGATGGGGGTGGCAGTGGTCGTGATGGTGGTGGGTGCTCGAGCGAGTCAAGTAAAGGATGTTTCAGCCATAGTTTGTTATTGTTGTCACTGTGAGTGTTAGCTCACAGTGACAACAGCAGTCCCATAGTTGGCCCATTGTTGTTGTTGACATCGTTGTTGTTGTTGGTGCTGCTGCTGCTGCTGTTGACTGCACCGCTGCACCAGGGCCCACTCACTTGGAGGGCGAGGCGAGGATCTTGAGCGCCACCATTGTCCGAGTCTTGTGGTCCAGACACTGCACCACCACGCCCTGTCCGCCATGCCCAATCGTCTCGTTCAGCTCGAAGCGGTAGTAGAAGTGCTCGTTCTGGACCTTGCAGGGGTCACGAGGGAGGTCACGCGGAGTGGTCAGGGTGAAGGTCAAAGTGGGGTCACGGGGAGGTCACGGAAAGCATCAGGGTGAAGGTCAAATTGGGGGTCTGTGTGTGTCTGTGTGTGTGGGGAGTGGTGGTGCAGCGGTTAGCGTTACGCTGCGTTATCAACCTGGCGACCCGGGGTTCGATTCCCACTCACGGCCAACACCAACAGTGACGATTATCTGAACCGGTCCCGGGCCTCCCCTAGGTCGACTCAGCCTCAAATGAGTAGCTGGTGCGGTGTGTAAACATCGCCACTGGGGAGACAAAGGCGGTCGGGCGTGGTGCTGGCCACCCACCCCCTCGTGTAACGTTCTGGCCTTCATAGGTGCTCGCTAACAGCACTTGCCCCTACAGTCTGTGAAGGCTATATAGGGGATCTTTGTCTTTGTCTTGTGTGTGAGTCTCACAGGGATGTAGTTGTGTGTGTGTCTGTGTGTGTCGGTGTGTGTCTGTGTGTGTCTGTGTGTGTCTGTGTGTGTCTGTGTGTGTGTCTGTGTGTGTGTGTCTGTGTGTGTGTCTGTGTCTGTGTGTGTCTGTGTGTGTCTGTGTCTGTGTGTATGTGTCTGTGTGTGTCTGTATGTGTCTGTGTTTGTGTGTGTGGCTGTGTGAGTGTCTGTATGTGTCTGTGTGTGTCTGTGTGTATGTGTGTGTCTGTGTGTGTCTGTGTGTGTCTGTGTGTGTGTGTCTGTGTGTGTCTGTGTGTGCGTGTGTGTCTGTGTGTCTGTGTGTGTGAGTCTCACAAGGATGTAGTTGTGTGTGTCTGTGTGTGTGTGTCTGTGTATGTGTGTGTCTGTGTGTGTGTGTGTGACTGTGTGTGTGAGTCTCACAAGGATGTAGTTGTTATCGTCGTCGTCATATCCTCCATTGGCCACGCCCCCTCGGCTTTCCTCCTCCCCCTCGTCCAAAGTAAAAAACCAAACCGCGTCCATGGCGGCGAGCTCCAGCTTCTGGCGCTTCGTCAGGGAAGTCTTGAAGATACGCTGGATCGCTGCACACGTGACAACAACAACAACATCAGCCACAACAACTGAAGCTATCAACTTGTTTTGTATACACAAACCGCGCTATGCCCCCCCCCCCCCAAAGTGGCTGGTGTCATCATCATCGTCGTCATCATCACCGTCGTCATCATCGTCATCATCATCATCGTTATCATCACGTGGCAGACAAATGCTCTAAACGCATTTTTCTACAGACTCAAAGAGACCCACAGAGACTCATTGAGACCCACAGAGACCCACAGAGACTCATAGAGACCCACAGAGAGCCACAGAGACCCACTGACACCCACAGAGACTCACAGAGACTCACCAGAGACCTTTACTAATGCAGAGGAGTCAAATGGAAACGTGTCGTCAGGTGTGCCGTCCGGCGCGATGGCGTCACGAAACGTGACGTCATGCGCGCCGGGCGGCTCCATGACGTCACGTCTCCCCTTGGTATAAAAAGGGGAACCCCGTGACGTAGGCGGGGTCGTTGCTGGAGCCAGGGCTCGGAGTAGGGTGGAACGGGGGGAGCCAGGGGCAAGAGGGTAGGAGTAGGGGATAGCACAGCGTACAGGGCTGGAGGTGACCGCGCTCCTCGGTCGGCCGGGTTGGCTGAACCCACGGTCGGACGCAGAGGAGGCAGCACGGGGCAGCCGGCTGTGACGGGGGGGCTAGTGGGACGTAGCCCGGGACCCCTGGGGAAGTTGTTACACCCTCGTGTACTGTAATAAGCTTCGAGTAAACTTACGGCGAAAGCCCCTAAACCTCCGAGTCGTCGGGAACCCTTCAACGCTAATGTAGACCCACGTGGCGGTACAGGTTGCATCTACGAAAGTTAAACTTCTTTTTGGGTCTGGGTGTCTCTGTGGGTCTCTGTGTGTCTACGGGTGTATCTGTGTGTCTCTGTGTGTCTATGAGTGTCTATGGGTGTATGTGGGTGTCTATGAGTGTCTCTGTGTGTCTATGGGTGTCTCTGTCTATGGTTGTCAGTGTATGTCTATGGGTGTCTCTGTGTATCTATGGGTGTCTCTGTGAGTATCTCCCCGCTCAACATTTAGAGGAATCAACATCACCACGCTTGTATCCAAGTGTTATTTGGCTGCTGCTATGCATTTCGACAATGATGATGACGACGATGATGATGATGACGACGATGATGACGGCGATGATGATGACGACGATGATGATGACGATGATATCAGCCCACTTGGTTGAGCTGCTTTGATCTGAGCTGCCATCATTCTTAGACTTTGATGATTCTCCTGCTCCTCTCTCGTTCTTACCTTTGGGTGATTTGGGGCGGATTAACGTGGAGCTGGCGGTCAGCGCACTCCACCTGGTGATAGGCGGAGGCTGCCTCCCGCTCGGTCCAGCTTGCCTCGTCTACACGCACACAAATTCATACATACATACACAACAACAACCGCCATTCGCCACTAAGTGGCGGTGACGTCACCACGACGCTTGTGCCAGGCTATGTGCACCGTGAGGCCACGTGAAGTGTCGAACGCCCGCTGGCAGGAGGTCACGGGGCAGACCCAGGTGCCACGGGTCGACTGACTGAGATGACTGGCTGATGCACCACCTGTGCCCCCTACTGTGCCAACCTGCTGTGCTTTAGCCACCCGGCGCTCCGCTCGTTGTTCTGAGCGTCGCTCCTCCGTCCTCCGTTGTTGTTGGAGGGCAACTGCCTCCAACTGCCCAGTAGCATCCTTCACGAGCCTCCTCCACAGAGGCTGATCTTGACACCGCTGGTACCAGTCATCGGCAAGTCCACTCAGCTCCACGTCCTCCTGTACCACATCACTCCATCTCTTCTCTAGCCCGTGCCGCGCCCGCTTAGCCCCCTCAATCCGGCCAAACAAAAGCTGTTTCGGCATGCGGTGGCTGGGCATGCGGGCTACATGACCCAGCCATCGCAGCCTTGCCTACCGAAGGAGCTCACCGATGGGACCCTGCCCAGATCTTTCAAGGATTTGTGAGCTCCTCACACAATCCAGTCTGGTTAAACCCAGGATGGATCGTAGGCAGGCCAGTCTAAATGTTTCTAACCAGCGAAGATGTTCCATTAGGGGGGTCCACGTTTCGCAAGCGTAGAGAAGGGAGGGAATGACCGTGGCCGAGAAGACCTGAAGCTTAGTGCGGAGCGACAGACCAGGTAGCTTCCACACAGCGTTACGCAACCGATGAAAATATATTGCCGCTCGACTGATTCGGAGTGAGACCTCTGCTGTTAAACTGGAGCCAGTCATAAGCACACTGCCCAGGTATGGGAAACTCTCCACTCTCTCCACAACTGCCCCATCACCGATTGGGAGTTGTGGGGGTGGAGTGTCCGATGGTACAAAATACCCAGGCAGGTGCTTAGTTTTGGTGGGGCTGATGGTAAGGCCCCACCTCTTAGTGGCACGCTCCTGTCTCAGCAGCAGCGTCTCCAACTCCTCCTCTGACTGAGCAGCTATTACCAAATCATCAGCATACATAACGTGGTTGAGTAATAGGGAGCCATCCCTTGACCGCACCCGGGCATCGATTAGCCTCCCATTATATCTGTACCATATGGAGATTCCCCCGGTACAGCTATTGAAGGCTTCACGAACTACGTGGTCAAAATAGATGTTAAATAATGTGGGAGCCAGAGGACATCCCTGTCGCACCCCAAGGTGTACAGGGAATGGCTCTGACTCCCGGCCACGTAGTTTTACCCGGGCCCGCTCACCATCATGAAGGTCCTTAATGATCGTGAGCAGAGGGTCAGGTACTCCAAAAGCACGAAGAACGACCCAGAGCCCAGGCCTACTGATGGTATCATAGGCCTTGACCAGGTCAATAAAGCAGAGATGTAGGTCTTGTTGGAATTCCCTACACCTCTGCTGTAGCAGACGGACAGAAAATATGGCATCTGTGCAGGACCGCCCTTTCCTGAAACCGCATTGGGGCTCCGCAAGCCTCTCCTCAGCGTGCCTGGCAAGGTGATGTTGAATAATCCTTGCCAGGACCTTTCCCGGCACACTGAGGAGTGAGATGCCCCTGTAGTTGTTACAGTCTGTGCGGTCCCCCTTCTTGAAAAGGGGGACCACCAGGGCATACACACACACATACACACACACATACACATATACACACATATATACACATACACGCATACACACACATTCATACATACTTACACACACATACACACATACACATTCATACACACACACATATACACAGACATACACACATACATACACACATACATACACATTCCTACACACATACACATTCATAGATACATATATACACACACATACACACATACACACACATACATACACATTCACACACACACATACACATTCATACATACATATATACACACACATACATATGTATATATGTATACATATATGGGTGGTGTTTGTAAGTGTGAGTGGTGTTCACAGGTGTGGGTGGTGTTTGTAAGTGTGGGTGGTGTTTGTAAGTGAGGGTGGTGTTTGTAATAGTGGATGGTGTTTGTAAGTGTGAGTGGTGTTTGTAAGTGAGGGTGGTGTTCGTAAGTGAGGGTGGTGTTTGTAAGTGAGGGTGGTGTTCGTAAGTGAGGGTGGTGTTTGTAAGTGAGGGTGGTGTTTGTAATAGTGGATGGTGTTTGTAAGTGAGGGTGGTGTTCGTAAGTGAGGGTGGTGTTCGTAAGTGAGGGTGGTGTTTGTAAGTGTGGATGGTGTTTGTAAGTGAGGGTGGTGTTTGTAAGTGAGGGTGGTGTTCGTAAGTGAGGGTGGTGTTTGTAAGTGAGGGTGGTGTTTGTAAGTGAGGGTGGTGTTGTAAGTGTGGGTGGTGTTCGTAAGTGTGGGTGGTGTTTGTAAGTGAGGGTGGTGTTTGTAAGTGTGGGTGGTGTTTGTAAGTGTGGGTGGTGTTTGTAAGTGTGGGTGGTGTTTGTAAGTGAGGGTGGTGTTTGTAAGTGAGGGTGGTATTTGTAAGTGTGGGTGGTGTTTGTAAGTGAGGGTGGTCTATGTAAGTGAGGATGGTGTTTGTAAGTGTGGGTGGTGTTTGTAAGTCTGAGTGGTGTTTGTAAGTGTGGGTGGTGTTTGTAAGTGAGGGTGGTGTTTGTAAGTGTGAGTGGTGTTTGTAAGTGTGGATGGTGTTTGTAAGTGTGGGTGGTGTTTGTAAGTGAGGGTGGTGTTCGTAAGTGAGGGTGGTGTTTGTAAGTGAGGGTGGTGTTTGTAAGTGTAGGTGGTGTTTGTAAGTTAGGGTGGTGTTCATATGTTGAGTGGAGGGGGCCACGCCTACCTGCATGGCGTTGCTGTGCTCCGTAAATCTCTCGGCGTCTCTGCGTGGAGAGTGGAGAGTGGGGAGAGTCAGGCAGAGTTCAGTAGAGGGCGATTGCACCGCTACCACGTGGACTCACATTGTTAGCACGGACTCACGCACCACAAACCCACATCCTCACCACGAACCCACCAACCCTCACCAAGAACCCACATCCTCACCACGAACCCTCACAACTCACCACAAACCCACATCTACACCACAAACCCTCACAACTCACCACAAACCCACATCCTCACCACGAACCCTCACAACTCACCACAAACCCAAACCTACACCACGAACCCTCACAACTCGCCACAAACCCACATCCTCACCACGAACCCACACAACTCACCACAAACCCACATCCTCACCACTAACCCACACATCAAACCAAGAACCCACATCCTCACCACGAACCCACACAACTCACCACGAACCCACATCCTCACCACGAACCCACACAACTCACCACGAACCCACACAACTCACCACAAACCCACATCATCACCACGAATCCACACAACTCACCACGAACCCATATCCTCACCACGGACTCTCACAACTCACCATGAATCCTCACCACGGACACCCACACTCACCAATAAGCCACAATAAGGACCCACACAACTCACCACGAACCAACACTCTCACCAAGAACCCACACAACTCACCACGGATCCACAACACGGACCCACACAACTCACCACAGACCCAGACAACTCACCACAGACCCACAACACTGACCCACACAACTCACCACGTCAATGGCTTCAGCAGAAGGTGCTCAGCGATTAGGATGATGAAGAATCTGAAGATGTCGACGCTAAAGACGAAAAAGCAGCCGCCTCCTTCACGTCCGTCTCGAACTGTGACGAGCCACGTGGCCACGTGACGTCACCGATGACGTTCAGTGCGATGGAAGTGACCACGCCCACGCCAAGCCACGCCCACGCGGAGCCACGCCCCTGCCGAATGACGTGGTTAACGCGGCCACGCCCCCGGCAGCCGGGCGCCCCCAAATCTACAGCTTCTACTTCCGCTTCCGGGTCGGGACGAGTGGAGGCGGTGGCGGGAAAATCTGAACCCTGTCTGGGCCTCCTCAAGGTCGACTCAGCCTGAAGATGCCCACACGGGGCTCTGTGTGGTGAGTCTGTGGGTCTCTGTGTGGTGAGTCTGTGGGTCTCTGTGTGGTGAGTCTGTGGGTCTCTGTGTGGTGAGTCTGTGGGTCTCTGTGTGGTGAGTCTGTGGGTCTCTGTGTGGTGAGTCTGTGGGTCTCTGTGTGATGAGTCTGTGGGTCTCTGTGTGGTGAGTCTGTGGGTCTCTGTGTGGTGAGTCTGTGGGTCTCTGTGTGGTGAGTCTGTGGGTCTCTGTGTGGTGAGTCTGTGGGTCTCTGTGTGGTGAGTCTGTGGGTCTCTGTGTGGTGAGTCTGTGGGTGTCTGTGTGGTGAGTCTTTGGGTCTCTGTGTGGTGAGTCTGTGGGTCTCTGTGTGGTGAGTCTGTGGGTCTCTGTGTGGTGAGTCTGTGGGTCTCTGTGTGGTGAGTCTGTGGGTCTCTGTGTGGTGAGTCTGTGGGTCTCTGTGTGGTGAATCTGTGGGTCTCTGTGTGGTGAATCTGTGGGTCTCTGTGTGGTGAGTCTGTGGGTCTCTGTGTGGTGAATCTATGGGTCTCTGCGTGGTGAGTCTGTGGGTCTCTGCGTGGTGAGTCTGTGGGTCTCTGCGTGGTGAGTCTGTGGGTCTCTGTGTGGTGAGTCTGTGTGTCTCTGTGTGGTGAGTCTGTGTATCACTGTGTGGTGAGTCTGTGTATCACTGTGTGATGAGTCTGTGGTTATCTGTGTGGTGAGTCTGTGGGTCTCTGTGTGGTGAGTCTATGGGTCTCTGTGTGGTGAGTCTGTGGGTCTCTATGCGGTGAGTCTGTGGGTGTCTGTGTGGTGAGTCTGTGGGTCTCTGTGCGGTGAGTCTGTGGGTCTCTGTGTGGTGAGTCTGTGGGTCTCTGTGTGGTGAGTCTATGTGTCTCTGTGTGATGAGTCTATGTGTCTCTGTGTGATGAGTCTGTGGGTCTCTGTGTGGTGAGTCTGTGTGTCTCTGTGTGATGAGTCTGTGGGTCTCTGTGTGATGAGTCTGTGGGTCTCTGTGTGGTGAGACAGTGGGTCTCCGTGTGGTAAGTCTGTGGGTCTCTGTGTGGTGAGTCTATGGGTCTCTGTGTGATGAGTCTGTGGGTCTCTGTGTGGTGAGACAGTGGGTCTCCGTGTGGTAAGTCTGTGGGTCTCTGTGTGGTGAGTCTATGGGTCTCTTTGTGATGAGTCTATGTGTTTCTGTGTGATGAGTCTGTGGGTCTCTGTGTGGTGAGTCTATGGGTCTCTGTGTGATGAGTCTATGTGTCTCTGTGTGATGAGTCTGTGGGTCTCTGTGTGGTGAGTCTGTGGGTCTCTGTGTGGTGAGTCTGTGGGTTTCTGTGGTGAGTCAGTGGGTCTCCGTGTGGTGAGTCTGTGGGTCTCTGTGTGGTGAGTCTATGGATCTCTGTGTGGTGAGTCTGTGGGTGTCTGTGTGGTGAGTCTGTAGGTCTCTGTGTGGTGAGTCTGTTGGTGTCTGTGTGTGGTGAGTCTGTGGGTCTCTGTGCGGTGAGTCTCTGGGTGTTTGTGGTGAGTCTATGGGTCTCTGTGTGGTGAGTCTGTGTGTCTCTGTGTGATGAGTCTGTGGGTCTCTGTGTGATGAGTCTGTGGGTCTCTGATGAGTCAGTGGGTCTCTGTGTGGTGAGTCTGTGGGTCTCTGTGTGATGAGTCTGTGGGTTTCTGTGTGGTGAGTCTGTGGGTCTCTGTGGTGAGTCAGTGGGTCTCTGTGTGGTGAGTCTGTGGGTCTCTGTGTGGTGAGTCTGTGGGTGTCTGTGTGTGGTGAGTCTGTGGGTCTCTGTGTGGTGAGTCTGTGGGTCTCTGTGTGGTGAGTCTGTGGGTGTCTGTGTGTGGTGAGTCTGTGGGTTTCTGTGCGGTGAGTCTCTGGGTGTTTGTGGTGAGTCTATGGGTCTCTGTGTGGTGAGTCTGTGGGTATCTGTGTGGTGAGTCTGTGGGTCTCTGTGTGGTGAGTCTGTGTGTCTCTGTGTGATGAGTCTGTGGGTCTCTGTGTGATGAGTCTGTGGGTCTCTGTGTGGTGAGTCTGTGGGTCTCTGTGTGGTGAGTCTATGGGTCTCTGTGTGGTGAGTCTGTGGGTCTCTGTGTGGTGAGTCTGTGGGTCTCTGTGTGGTTAGTCTGTGGGTCTCTGTGTGGTGAGTCTGTGTGTCTCTGTGTGATGAGTCTATGGGTCTATGTGTGGTGAGTCTGTGTGTATCTGTGTGGTGAGTCTGTGGGTCTCTGTGTGGTGAGTCTGTGGGTCTCTGTGTGGTGAGTCTGTGGGTCTCTGTGTGATGAGTCTATGGGTCTCTGTGTGGTGAGTCTGTGGGACTCTGTGTGGTGAGTCTGTAGGTCTCTGTGTGGTGAGTCTGTGGGTCTCTGTGTGGTGAGTCTGTGGGTCTCTTTGTGGTGAGACTGTGGGTCTCTGTGTGGTGAGTCTATCGGTCTCTGTGTGGTGAGTCTGTGGGTCTCTGTGTGGTGAGTCTGTGGGTCTCTGTGTGGTGAGTCTGTGGGTCTCTGTGTGGTGAGTCTGTGTGTCTCTGTTTGATGAGTCTATGGGTCTCTGTGTGGTGAGTCTCTGGGTATCTGTGTGGTGAGTCTGTGGGTCTCTGTGTGGTGAGTCTGTGGGTCTCTGTGTGGTGAGTCTGTGGGTCTCTGTGTGGTGAGTCTGTGGGTCTCTGTGTGGTGAGTCTGTGGGTCTCTGTGTGGTGAGTCTGTGGGTCTCTGTGTGGTGAGTCTGTGGGTACTCTTTGGTTCTATTGGGTAAAGTCAAGTAGGTAAAAAAATAAAATAACAAAAATCACGACGTTTCGGCCACAACACAAGCGGCCTTCATCAGGTGAAGGGACGAGACTGTCTGGAGGACAGCGCTGGAGTGAAAAAAGCCACGCTCAGATCACGACCTTTAAGCTGTGTGAGAAGAAACAAAGCGCCTTGACAAAGGAATTAGCATATAATTTAGCATTGAAATGGCTGAGTGATTAGCTTGTGGCTGGTGACAGAAATGGCTATGTTAAAGTTAAAGCATACACATCCGCAAAGGCACCCCTTGACAAAGGAATTAGCATAGAATTTAGCAATGAAATAGCTAAGTTAAAGTATACACATCCGTAGAGGCACCTTTTGACAAAGGAATTAGCATAGAATTTAGCATTGAAATAGCTGAGTGATTAGCTTGTAACTGGTCGCAGAAATAGCTATGTTAAAGTCAGAGCATATACATTCACCGAGGCACCTAGTACAAATCAAACAGGAGAATTAAGCAACCATTGGAAAGATGTTCTAAATCGAACTAAACATTAAAGTAACTTCAATGGTACAGTATATTTTTCAAGTAGTGGTACCCCAAACTTTCGCAGCTCTTATAAATTCCCTTTTCACACCATCAATAGGTAAACTCCCCCCACGCGCCAAACGGCCAGTCCACCGGCACGTACACCACCTCTTTTCTATAATCGGCCAATCAAATGCTAATTTTTATGCTAATTTCTTTGTCAGGACACCTTGTTTGCTCGCACACAGCTTAAAGGTCCGCGGTCTGAGCATGGTTGTGTTTCGCTAAATTATCCTGTTTGATTTGTACTAGGTGCCTCGGTGAATGTATATGCTCTGACTTTAACATAGCTATTTCTGAGTCCAGTTACAAGCTAATCACTCAGCTATTTCAATGCTAAATTCTATGCTAATTCCTTTGTCAAGGGGTGCCTCTGCGGATGTGTATACTTTAACTTAGCTATTTCAATGCTAAATTCTATGCTAATTCCTTTATCAAGGGGTGCCTTTGCGGATGTGTATGCTTTAACTTTAACATAGCCATTTCTGTGACCAGCCACAAGCTAATCACTCAGCCATTTCATTCCTTTGTCAAGGCGCTTTGTTTCTTCTCACACGGCTTAAAGGTCGTGATCTGAGCGTGGCTTTTTTCACTCCACCAGAACTCACACAGCCAGCCCCAAACACTGACCC
The DNA here is from genome assembly GCF_048934315.1 of Petromyzon marinus. Lineage (NCBI taxonomy): Eukaryota > Metazoa > Chordata > Hyperoartia > Petromyzontiformes > Petromyzontidae > Petromyzon > Petromyzon marinus. The sequence goes on along the minus strand of NC_133725.1, from coordinate 16,613,773 downwards.
AGAACTCATACGGCCTGCACCAAACACTCACCCAGAACTCACACAGCCACCCCCAACACTCATGCAGAACTCACACAGCCAGCCCCAAACACTCACCCAGAACTCACAAGGCCAGCACCAAACACTCACCCAGAACTCACTGTCACCCCCAAACACTCACCCAGAACTCACACAGCCACCCACAAACACTCACCCAGAACTCACACAGCCAGCCCCAAACCCTCACCCAGAACTCACACAGCAAGCACCAAACCATCACCCAGAACTCACACAGCCAGCCCCAAACACTCACCCAGCACTCACACAGCCAGCCCCAAGCCCTCACCCAGCACTCACACAGCCAGCCCCAAACACTCACCCAGAACTCACACAGCCAGCCCCAAACCCTCACCCAGAACTCACACAGCCAGCTCCAAACCCTCACCCAGCACTCACACAGCCAGCCCCAAACACTCACCCAGAACTCACACAGCCAGCCCCAAACACTCACCCAGAACTCACACAGTCAGCCCCAAACACTCACCCAGAACTCAAACAGCCAGCCCCAAACACTCACCCAGAACTCACACAGCCAGCCCCAAACACTCACCCAGAACTCACACAGCCAGCCCCAAACACTCATCCAGAACTCACACAGCCATCCCCAAACACTCACCCAGAACTCACTGCCACCCCCAAACACTCACCCAGAACTCACACAGCCACCCACAAACACTCACCCAGAACTCACACAGCCAGCCCCAAACCCTCACCCAGAACTCACACAGCAAGCACCAAACCATCACCCAGAACTCACACAGCCAGCCCCAAACACTCACCCAGCACTCACACAGCCAGCCCCAAGCCCTCACCCAGCACTCACACAGCCAGCCCCAAACACTCACCCAGAACTCACACAGCCACCCACAAACACTCACCCAGAACTCACACAGCCAGCCCCAAACCCTCACCCAGAACTCACACAGCAAGCACCAAACCATCACCCAGAACTCACACAGCCAGCCCCAAACCCTCACCCAGCACTCACACAGCCAGCCCCAAGCTCTCACCCAGCACTCACACAGCCAGCCCCAAACACTCACCCAGAACTCACACAGCCAGCCCCAAACCCTCACCCAAAACTTACACAGCCAGCTCCAAACCCTCACCCAGCACTCACACAGCCAGCCCCAAACAATCACCCAGAACTCACACAGCCAGCCCCAAACACTCACCCAGAACTCACACAGTCAGCCCCAAACACTCACCCAGAACTCAAACAGCCAGCCCCAAACACTCACCCAGAACTCACACAGCCAGCAGCAAACCCTCACCCAGAACTCACACAGCAAGCACCAAACCATCACCCAGAACTCACACAGCCAGCCCCAAACACTCACCCAGAACTCACACAGCCAGCCCCAAACCCTCACCCAGAACTCACACAGCCAGCTCCAAACCCTCACCCAGCACTCACACAGCCAGCCCCAAACACTCACCCAGAACTCACACAGCCAGCCCCAAACACTCACCCAGAACTCACACAGTCAGCCCCAAACACTCACCCAGAACTCAAACAGCCAGCCCCAAACACTCACCCAGAACTCACACAGCCAGCCCCAAACACTCACCCAGAACTCACACAGCCTGCCCCAAACACTCATCCAGAACTCACACAGCCATCCCCAAACACTCACCCAGAACTCACAAGGCCAGCACCAAACACTCACCCAGAACTCACTGCCACCCCCAAACACTCACCCAGAACTCACACAGCCACCCACAAACACTCACCCAGAACTCACACAGCCAGCCCCAAACCCTCACCCAGAACTCACACAGCAAGCACCAAACCATCACCCAGAACTCACACAGCCAGCCCCAAACACTCACCCAGCACTCACACAGCCAGCCCCAAGCCCTCACCCAGCACTCACACAGCCAGCCCCAAACACTCACCCAGAACTCACACAGCCACCCACAAACACTCACCCAGAACTCACACAGCAAGCACCAAACCATCACCCAGAACTCACACAGCCAGCCCCAAACACTCACCCAGAACTCACACAGCCAGCCCCAAACCCTCACCCAAAACTTACACAGCCAGCTCCAAACCCTCACCCAGCACTCACACAGCCAGCCCCAAACAATCACCCAGAACTCACACAGCCAGCCCCAAACACTCACCCAGAACTCACACAGTCAGCCCCAAACACTCACCCAGAACTCAAACAGCCAGCCCCAAACACTCACCCAGAACTCACACAGCCAGCAGCAAACCCTCACCCAGAACTCACACAGCAAGCACCAAACCATCACCCAGAACTCACACAGCCAGCCCCAAACACTCACCCAGAACTCACACAGCCAGCCCCAAACCCTCACCCAGAACTCACACAGCCAGCTCCAAACCCTCACCCAGCACTCACACAGCCAGCCCCAAACACTCACCCAGAACTCACACAGCCAGCCCCAAACACTCACCCAGAACTCACACAGTCAGCCCCAAACACTCACCCAGAACTCAAACAGCCAGCCCCAAACACTCACCCAGAACTCACACAGCCAGCCCCAAACACTCACCCAGAACTCACACAGCCTGCCCCAAACACTCATCCAGAACTCACACAACCATCCCCAAACACTCACCCAGAACTCACAAGGCCAGCACCAAACACTCACCCAGAACTCACTGCCACCCCCAAACACTCACCCAGAACTCACACAGCCACCCACAAACACTCACCCAGAACTCACACAGCCAGCCCCAAACCCTCACCCAGAACTCACACAGCAAGCACCAAACCATCACCCAGAACTCACACAGCCAGCCCCAAACACTCACCCAGCACTCACACAGCCAGCCCCAAGCCCTCACCCAGCACTCACACAGCCAGCCCCAAACACTCACCCAGAACTCACACAGCCAGCCCCAAACCCTCACCCAAAACTTACACAGCCAGCTCCAAACCCTCACCCAGCACTCACACAGCCAGCCCCAAACAATCACCCAGAACTCACACAGCCAGCCCCAAACACTCACCCAGAACTCACACAGTCAGCCCCAAACGCTCACCCAGAACTCAAACAGCCAGCCCCAAACACTCACCCAGAACTCACACAGCCAGCCCCAAACCCTCACGCAGAACTCACACAGCCAGCAGCAAACACTCACCCAGAACTCACACGGCCAGCCCCAAACACTCACCCAGAACTCACACAGCCAGCCCCAAACCCTCACGCAGAACTCACACAGCCAGCCCCAAACACTCATCCAGAAATCACACAGCCAGCCCCAAACACTCACCCAGAACTCACACAGCCAGCACCAAACACTCACCCAAAACTCACACAGCCAGCCCCAAGCACTCATCCAGAACTCACACAGCCAGCCCCAAACACTCACCCAGAACTCACACAGCCAGCACCAAACACTCCCCCAGAACTCACACAGCCAGCCCCAAACACTCACCCAGAACTCACACAGCCAGCCCCAAACACTCACCCAGAACTCACACGGCCAGCCCCAATCCCTCACCCAGAACTCACCCAGCCAGCCCCAAACACTAACCTATAACTCACACAGCCAGCCCCAAACACTCACCCAGAACTCACACAGCCAGCCCCAAACCCTCACCCAGAACTCACACAGCCAGCCCCAAACACTCACCCAGAACTCACACAGCCAGCCCCATACCCTCACGCAGAACTCACACAGCCAGCCCCAAACACTCATCCAGAACTCACACAGCCAGCCCCAAACACTCACCCAGAACTCACACAGCCAGCCCCAAACACTCACCCAGACCTCACACAGCCAGCCCTATACCCACCTAGCAATCAAACAGCCAGATAGTCTAATCTACAGCCCATACACCCAACTCGAATACAAACACCCATCCTCGTACACACCTTGCACACCCCCAACTCCTATACCCAGCCTCATACACACCTAGCAACATACGATCAGCCTCTTTGTCCGGTCCACATACCACCGACCACTCGCCCCAACACTCAGCGCACACAGCCTACCCAAACCTCCACATTATCTCAGAGCCAGGATCTCCAATACACAACCTTCTTCCTGCCCACATCCCACATTCCATGTATCTGGCCCCAGACTCTTCTTCCCCCTACATGCACATCACGCCCTACACCTTGTTGGTGGCAGAAGAAAAGTTAGTTTGTGGTGCAAAGCAGGGCCCTTGTGGTGCGGGACACCACGCTGCACAGTCCACAAGCTGCAAGACGGATTTATAGCGCTGATATGGCTCCCCACGTGGGTAATTAACGGTGTGCATATTCATTAATTATTCTTATTTTAGGGAGAATGGTGGGAGGAAGTGCATGGATTGATAATAAATGCTAGATTCCTTTGCCTATGCCCAAATCCATGGCATTCATTATACAGACAAAGATCACCCGTATAGCCTTAACAGACTGTTGGGGCAAGTGCTATAAGCAAGCACCTATGAAGGCCTGAACGGCACACGAGGGATGGGTGGCCAGCACCACGCCCGCCCGTCTTTATCTTGCCAGTGACGATATTTACACATCGCACCAGGTAAGAATTTGAGGTTCAGTCAACCTTAGCCTCATCACATCTCACAACTTCCCTCCTTCCACATGCCCTGCCTTCCACACCGCGTTTGCTTTCCCGGGCAACAGGAAACTTCTCATCGCCCCTACCTTGTCTCTCACTCTATACAGGTATCCCTCGATTTACGAACGTTCAGTTTCACGAAATTTCGCGGATTCTTAAGTACTAGTGTTCGTCAGTCGGGTGTTCCTAAGGCGGGTATTCTTAAGTCGGGTGTTCGTAAGTCGAGGGCTGCCTGTAATTTTCATTTTACAGGTCCAGCTGATTTTTACCAGAAACCGATAACCTATGGCACTGGTAATGACCTATAACAACTGCTTATAGCCTCTAAACTAGATTAAAGAAACATCTGTGGTTCATGTGGTGGATGGAGCTGAACAGGGCCCGCTGGTGGAGGAGCGAGGCCAAGGGAAGGAGTGGGGACAGCCTCTGGAGAGAGAGGCAACAAGGAAAACACGTGTGTGAGTTATGGCGCAGATTATGAATCGGCTCACATAAGCCGGTGTGTTTTGGCAGCATTAATTTGAGTAGTTGCCAACGTACAGAGCCGAAAGATAACTCATTTTGACCGTATTAATCCAGCTGGCTATGGTATTAAATGTGAACTTTGTACGACGTATGAATTTTATCTCAGATTTAAAAAAAAAATAGAATCCAGTGCGTGACACAGGTAGGGTGTTTGATGGCAATCTGAAACACCCACCATAATCATCCATGGGGGTCTTTGGAATTGCACATTGCCTATGTTATGACTCTTGACCTAGATACAATAAAAAAGTCACGTGCTGCAGTGCAATGACTACTCAGAGAAAATTCGTAAATAAAAAACTGTGGTCTTAAAAGTATTTATTTTTTAATACGCGACATTTGGTCAATTGTTCTTCTTCATAGCACGTGAAGCCAACACGTGCGTCAACAACATTGCCGCAGCACCCCCTGCTGGACTAAACACGCTACTGTGCCGCGGAGACAATACGCATTAGACGGCCACAAGCGAGTGGTGTCAAGTGTGATCATGATGATTAACACATTCCTGCGGAGGGAGCTGGTAGGAACGTTGGGTTGCTCGGTCAATGGCCAGGGTCAACGGCGGCACCACGTGGTGTATTCCGCAAATATGCCCGACTGTGAGGGCGGGCACAAGCCGGCGTGAGTAGGTTAAACGTTGAGTTTTATAAGGGCACCACAGGGTGACCAGCCCCTCCCCACCCAGCCCCACCCCTCCCACCCCCCACCCAGCCCCACCCTCACCACCCTCCCCACTCAGCCCCTCCCCACCCTCCCCTCCCCACCCAGCCCCACCCTCCCCATCCAGCCCCTCCCCACCCTCCCCTCCCCACTCAGCCCCTCCCCACTCAGCCCCTCCCCACCCTCCCCTCTCCACCCAGCCCCACCCCTCCTATTTTTTGATGCACGACGGATGGACGGACACAATAATCCCCTGTGGGCTGGTGTAACCAGGAGGTTCCTACCAGTATGAGGCTTGTTTACCCAAGAAAGCCTCACTGCAGGCGCGACACGTCCATGTAGGCTATCTAGGCGGTCGTCTAGGGAGCCAAGTTAAGTGGGGTGCCAAATTCGAGGAAAAAAAATAATTTCTCAACATTTCTGACAATTGATTGATTGGACAGACGGACAAATCGAATAAATATGCCTCTTTAAAAACCATTAAACGGAAAATAGGGGCAAAATGTTTCCCAGTTTACCAAAAAACTCAGCCTCGATCTGCCCCTGGGGTTTGGGGGGCGCCGATTGCTGGCAACAGCGGGTCCAGGGCCACCGCTGCCTCACTGAGTGAGTCTCGTGGCTCTTTTTCAGGAGGGTCCTGCCAGTTTTCATAGTAGGGGGTGGCTATCTATAATCCCAATTGAGTAATGTGTGCTGTATATCAGAATCTATTACAGTACAGTATACCATTTTGCGTGAAAACTCGGACCCATTATCTTGAAGTTATCGGGGGTGGGGCGTCTTTGCTTATTAGCATCTTTAGTATCTTGCGATTCACCAACGTTGGTTGGGGCAAGCCTGACTGCTGATGAGACGCTGAATGTCTAATCGAGCCCATAGCTTGCTTTGTATTGAACTAATACTGCTGATATTATGCACTCCACGAAGACCTTGGGGCCGATGGGATAAAAAAAACATTGATTTTTTTGTTTTATGCGATGAGACAGATACAGGATTGTGAATGAGACGTGTTTTTTGTCAATGTTATGGACGAATAGGTGAGAATGGTGTGAGTTTGTGTGCGAGTGAATGGCAAATGCCTGGAATGTGTGGTTCGGATCAGGTGAGTGGTGCGTGGTGGTTGATGAGTATATCATGTGTGTGCCAGGTGAATGATATCTGGTGAGTGGTGAGTGCCCGCATGGTGAGCGGTGTCTGGCGATGGGTCAGTTGTCATGCATGTGAGGTCACGCCACCTTATCCGTCCTCTAGTGTGTGTGTCAATAATAACAATGTCAACTTGCAACACGCCGCTACCGCACATCACTCGCTCGCTCTCGCAGAGAGGACAACGACTCGGAGGCGCGAGGAGGAACCACAGATGAGCGGGAAGGCAGCAGCCAGGCGACGAGTCGGCGCCAACGATTGCCCAAGCTCTGCGGTCCTCTACAGTTTGAGGTGGTGTGGGCCAATTAATGTGGGAGGAAACCGGAGCACCTGAAGAATAACCAAATAAAAAAATGTTCACCACGTGAAGCTCACTCAGCTATACAGCTCTTTTTTGCAGAAACGACCTGGCCTCAAATGATAGCTCAACGAAGTGGCTTATCTTGTGGAAATTTACAGCAGTCAAATACTCAAAACGCTCGTTTATTCTGTATCTGCGGAGGTAAAAACCGGAGGACCCGGAAAAAATCCACGCGACCACGGGGAGACAGAGACATGCAAACTCCAAATATACAGCAGGCGTCTGGGTCGGGATCGAATCCATGACCTGTATACCAGGCGAGGTAGTTAACATCTCACCACCGTGGCGCCCATGCGTGCGAAGGGGGCAAACGATCAATCCCATGCAGTCCACATTCTTCCTTTACCGCCTTCTCCTGGCATAGCCAGAGCATGGCACCTCCTCGACGCCCACGGCAAGGGAGTTTCACAACATCGAAGTGCGGTGATCCACCGACCCTCGCTGCTGCCTCCACAGTGCAGCAGCCACGTGCAGCAGCGTAGCCGCCACCGCCCAGCTTTTGTTGTGTGCGTGTGTACACAGGAGACGGTAAAAACAACGAGGCATGAGCAAGTAATAAATGAAATTGTAAATTCTGAATCGTGACGAATTAAATTACTGGTGGACTACATAACTGCGTCCCTACGAACCATCCGCCAGCAGCAGGTCTAGCGATGTTTTCAATCTCAGATCATTCTAATGTTTTACATTTCCATGCATTCGTTTTCCTTCTTCAGCACGCAGATGCTTATACATTAATCCAGAGATCATATGTCAATGTCTTCCTCGTCCAAGTATTAGCTGCACTCATTTGATATGTCGGTGTGTCTGAGCCATACATCACAGCAGGTGATAGATGCACCGTTTGTTAACGTGATTCCCTGAGCACATAGCTATGTTGATATTCAGAAGCACTCCGATCTAACGTCGTCCCCCTCTCTTATATCCTGTCTATGATCCCGGTCTGCCTTCAATAACTCCCCTAGGTATACATATGAGCATGCATATTCTAGTTCCTCTAACATTGATTCCACAGGGAGCTACAATTACTTTTTAATATTTTCCCACAGAAACTTTCACCACTCTACATGGTCAATAGGCCTGATTAGGTACGTCTTCATGCTAAGTATATGGTACAGTATTTACATGAGGTGGATGTGACTGTGATTCTCGTATTGTAAAATGTTTTAGCACTAAAGTCAGGACTGGACTTAGGAATGGACGATCGGGGCAGCTACTCATGGGCGAAAATTTGTAATGAAAATAATGAGGGCATCGCCATGGGCAAATAGGGGTAGAGAGAAAGACACGGAGAGAAACACACACAGCGAAAGATAGACACAGAAATAGGCAGTGAGAGACGTAGGAGTAAAGTGAGAAACAAACACAACAACAACCGCCATTCGCCACTAAGTGGCAGTGACATCACCATGACGCTTGTGCCAGGCTATGTGCACCTTGAGGTCACGTGAAGTGTCGAAAACCCGCTGGCAGGAGGTCACGGGGCAGACCTAGATGCCACGGGTCTACTGACTGAGACTACTGGCTGATGCACCACCTGTGCCCCCTACTGTATCAACTTGCTGTGCTTTAGCCACCCGGCACTCCGCTCGTTGTTGTGAGCGTCGCTCCTCCGCCGTCTGTTGTTGTTGGAGGGTGACTGCCTCCAACTGCCCAGTAGCAGCGTCCTTCACGAGCCTCCTCCACCGAGGCCGATCTTGACACCGCTGGTACAAGTCATCGGCAAGTCCACATCCTCATGTACCACATCAATCCATCTCTTCTCTAGCCCGTCCGCGCCCGTTTCACCACCTAGATCCGGCTGAACAAAAGCTGTTTAGGCATGCGGTGGCTGGGCATGCGGGCTACATGATCCAGCCAACGAAGCCTTGCCTGCCGGAGGAGCTCACCAATGGGACTTTGTCCACATCTTTCAACGATTTGTGAGCTCACACAATCTAGCCTGGTTAAACCCAGGATGGATCGTAGGCAGGCCAGCATAAATGTTTCTAACCGGCGACGATGTTCCATTAGGGGGGTCCACGTTTTGCAAGCGTAGAGAAGGGAGGGAATGACCGTGGCCGAGAAGACCTGAGGCTTTGTGCGGAGTGAAAGACCAGGTAGCTTCCACACAGTGTTACGCAACCGATGAAAATATAATGCCGCTTGACTGATTTGGAGTGAGACCTCTGCTGTTAAAGCGGAGCCGGTCATGAGCACATTGCCAAGGTATGGGAAGCTCTCCACTCTCTCCACAACTACCCTATCACCAATTTGGAGTTGTGGGGGTGGAGTGTCCGATGGTACAAATACCCAGGCAGGTGCTTAGTTTTGGTGGGGCTGATGGTAACGCCCCACCTCTTGGTGGCAAGCTCCAGGTTCGGCAGCAGAGCCTCCAACTCCTCCTCTGAGTGAGCAGCAATTACCCGGGCATCGATCAGCCTCCCATTGTATCCGTACCAAATGGAGATTCCTCCGGTACAGCTATTGAAGGCTTCACGAACCACGAGGTCAAAATAGATGTTAAATAATGTGGGAGCCAGAGGACATCCCTGTCGCACCCCAAGGTGTGCAGGGAATAGCTCTGACTCCCAGCCACGTAGTTTTACCCAGGCCCGCTCACCATCATGAAGGTCCTTAATGATCGTGAGCAGAGGGACAGGGACTCCGAAAGCATGAAGAACAACCAGAGCCCAGGCCTACAAACACACACACAAAGGGACACAGACACAGAGAAAAACCATCATGCAGACTCCGGTCATCCTCACAGTGGCTTTTGGCTGGCCATAGAACAAAGATGGCCACCGCATCACGTGTTTTCTGATGCAGTTTTACGGCCGTCTGGAACGCTGTCCCGATATTAGGAAGCCACTGGAGCTATGCAATTTTAAATATAGATTGAAAACTAATTTCTTTATAACTTATTTTTGTGTTTAGTAGGCTGTCTTTCCCCCGCACCTCCGATTAGCACGGTTGGCAATGTATGGAACGAAAGAACTTCCACAGATATATAGAGACAGACACAGAAATAGAGAGGGACATTCAAAAAAAGCAGTGCAGAGAGAGACAAGAAACATTAATACAGAGACATAGGGAGAGAGAGACAGACACAGAGAGATACACAGACTGAGATAGAAACAGATAGAGAGACAGAGACATAAAGAGAGATGCAGAGAGAGGGACAGTGACATACAAGTTTTGTGGCCCGAACTAACCACACGGAGACATCTGCTGGAGGCAACGCGTTTATTGTAACAACTCTTAACACTCTGTTAAGACTACTCTGTTAAACACTACTGTAACACCCGATAGCCTAAGGGAGAGACAGCCTCCCTTCTAGCGTGTCCTACACACGCCGGGCTTCGCTACACGCCGGTCCCTTGCGACGGCGGCTAGGGGAAGACTGGACCGACCGACCCACCCCGGGGTACGGGACTCGCCCTGGTCCGCTGCAACCCCGGCTCTAGCGAGAGCCTCGGGGAGGGTCCCCGGGTGCTGGTCCAGTCTTCAGGTCTTCAGATGTCTTCAAGCTTGAGTTGGCGAACACTCCCTGGCCCGTCCCGAGGGCCGGCCTTTTATCCCCAGGTCGAGGTCACCCCTCCCCTCATGATCCCCCCTACAGAACCTTCTAGAAGGTCTTAGTAGGTCTTAATTCTTAAGGGGTTTTAGGAAGTGGTGGGGGTCCCCATCCCCCTCAGCCCCCAGCCCCTGGGGGGTCTGGGGTGTCAACCTCCGGTCACGGAGGGGCGGGGGTTTGACCTTCGGTCAACCCCTACACACCTCGCTCTCTCTCGGCTGCCCCCTGTCGGTCCATTGGCGTGGTGGCAGCTCAGCTGCCTACAGCGCCTTATTATGGCGCATTAAAGTAATTATTATGGCGCATTAAAGTAATGATCAGCCACAGCAGAAGTATTGGTCCTGCCGTGTTTCAGATCTGCCTTATGTTCACGAACACGGCCCGAGACATGTCGTTTGGTTTCCCCAATGTAACTGCTGCCGCAGATACAGCTTAGTTTGTAGACACCGCGATATTGCATGTCAGGAATTTTGTTCTTCACAGATGGGATCAGATCACGAATTTTATGTACTGTGTTAAATCGGACCTGGATCTTGTATTTCTTCATGATTTTATAAATATTTGTGGTTACCCCTGCTATGTATGGCAGGGTGATGGTTTTGATTGGATCCTCAGATGGCTCCTTCCTCACGCTTGGGGTGAAGGCTTTGCGGATTGTTTAATCAGAATATCCATTCGCCTTGAGAGCTTGGTGTACGTGTTTTACTTCACTGGTTAGGTGTTCATGGTCGGAGATACACTGAGCTCTATGTGTAGCGTTTTGATGAGGGGATTCTTCTGGGATGGATGGTGGTGGGAATCAGGTTTTAGGTAGGCGTCAGTATGGGTTACTTTCCTGTAGACAGAGTGGCTCATTGAGCCATCTGGTCTCTTTTTGATTAAGACATCCAAGAAAGTTAGCATGCCATCCTTTTCTACCTCCATCGTGAATTTGATGGCTGGGTGTATGGAATTGATGTAGTTGAGCCGGTCGGCCATGTGGCCAGATGACAAACGTGTCATCCACGTACCTCTTCCACAAGGACAGGCGTAGAGTGGATGCCTGGATGGCGTCCGTCTCAGATATTTCCATGAAAATATTGGCCACAACCGGAGATAAGGGAGAACCCATTGGGTGCCTTCAATTTTTTTTCGTAAAATGATGGTGAATATGTATGTCTTAGCATTTGCTATTAAAATATGAAATAATTATTCTTTATTAGATTAAGTAATTATTTTTTATTAGATATTAAATAATGTGGGATCTGTAGAACATCCCTGTCGCACATACAGAGGGAAAAAAAGCATTTGATCCCCTGCTGATTTTGTACGTTTGCCCACTGACAAATACATGATCAGTCTATAATTTTAATGGCAGGTTTATTTGAACAGTGAGAGACAGAATAACAACAAAAAAATCCAGAAAAACGCATGTCAAAAATGTTATAAATTGATTTGCATTTTAATAAGGGATATAAGTATTTGTGCCCTCTTCAAAACATGACTTAGTACTTGGTGGCAAAACCCTTGTTGGCAATCACAGAGGTCAGACGTTTCTTGAAGTTGGCCACCAGGTTTGCACACATCTCAAGAGGGATTTTGTCCCACTCCTCTTTGCAGATCTTCTCCAAGTCATTAAGGTTTCGAGGCTGACGTTTGGCAACTCGAACCTTCCCCATCCACGACCCATTTTCAATGCCCTGGCTGAGGGAAGGAGGTTCTCACCCAAGATTTGATGGTACATGGTCCCCACCATTGTCCCTTTGATACGGTGAAGTTGTCCTGTCCCCTTAGCAGAAAAACACCCCCAAAAATAATGTTTTTACCTCCATGTTTGACGGTGGGCATGGTGTTCTTGGGGTCATAGGCAGCATTCCTCCTCCTCCTCCAAACACGGCGAGTTGAGTTGATGCCAAAGAGCTCCATTTTGGTCTCATCTGACCACAACACTTTCACCCAGTTGTCCTCTGAATCATTCAGATGTTCATTGGCAAACTTCAGACGGGCATATATATGTGCTTTCTTGAGCAGGGGGACCTTGCGGGTGCTGTAGGATTTCAGTCCTTCACGGCATAGTGTGTTACCATTTGTTTTCTTGATGACTATGGTCCCAGCTGCCTTGAGATCATTGACAAGATCCTCCTGTGTAGTTCTGGGCTGATTCCTCACCGTTCTCATGATCATTGCAACTCCACGAGGTGAGATCTTGCATGGAACCCCAGGCCGAGGGAGATTGACAGTTCATTTGTGTTTCTTCCATTTGCGAATAATCGCACCAACTGTTGTCACCTTCTCACCAAGCTGCTTGGCAATGGTCTTGTAGCCCATTCCAGCCTTGTGCAGGTCTACAATCTTGTCCCTGACATCCTTGCAGAGCTCTTTGGTCTTGGCCATGGTGGAGAGTTTGGAATCTGATTGATTGCTTGTGGACAGGTGTCTTTTATAGAGGTAACAAGCTGAGATTAGGAGCACTCCCTTTAAGAGTGTGCTCCTAATCTCAGCTCGTTACCTATATAAAAGACACCTGGGAGCCAGAAATCTTTCTGATTGAGACGGGGTCAAATTCTTATTTCCCTCATTAAAATGCAAATCAATTTATAACATTTTTGACATGCGTTTTTCTGGATTTTTGTTGATGTTATTGTCTCTCACTGTTCAAATCAACCTACCATTAACATTATAGACTAATAATTTCTTTGTCAGTGGGCAAACGTACAAAATCAGCAGGGGAACAAATACTTTTTTCCCTCACTTTATACATACGCTCACACGTACACTCAACACACACTCTCAGTGGTGATGTTAGGACTCATCACAGCTGGCTCCGCCAAACCAAAGAGTTTTGGTGGTTCGTTTCGCCAGTGCGAGTCGGCGTTTTCAAGCTGTTACTGTAAGTTTTTTTCTCATGGAATGTGTTATCTCCGTGTTGTCATAAGTGGGGCTTTCGTCCACTGAGTGTCAACTTACAAATGAGTTGGATCAATGAACGGGCCTCAGGCACGCAGCCTGTTCGTGAAGCGGGGACTGGCCGTAAAGTGTTATGACGGCGAGTTGAAAAATAACGTAGCTTTTTTGCAGCACAGGATTATTAATTATTTCATGGATAGGGTCTCACCTTTATTTATCGGAAGTTTGTATCTTCACGTTTACAGGGCATGCATACGTGACGTAACACTCAGCAAGCAGCCACTCAGCCTGTGCGATGGCGCCAAGTATAACATTGTTAATGAGCCCCGTTGCAAGAGGTCAATTTGCCTCTTGCCTGTGAGCTGCTGGTGTCAAATATTTTACCGTGTTTAACCCGTTCGTGATGTATAACATTTTTCCCACTCAAATTCACGTGGGCCTTTTTGATCAAATAGCTTTTCAATTTCACTTTCAAGGAAAATCCAAGGCGACTCATTTTTCAGTCACTTCCGTTTATTCGTGTTGTTCAATAAAGTGATTTCTATTTCATGTTACCGGTAACTACCTTGTGATCCCTCCCCCCACACTCCCTCGAACTCTCGAAATTCCTAAGCTTACCCTCCTCTTAAAAATGTCCAACAAAGTCACCGTCATTTATAAACTTGATGATAAAAATGCCCAGAATGAGTCAAATGTGCAAGAGTGACTGGGTTGGTGCCGTGATGATGCAGCAGAGAAGCCCCAAGGGCCTGAGTAGCAATGCAAAAAGAATAGCAATGCAAATTGCTATTCTGATTAGCACGGTTGGCGATGCGAAACAAATTCAACATACATACAAACAAACGAAGTCGAGTCAATGTGAATTATCAAGACAATTTATTCACAGTTGGTAATACATAATATAGGTTTTATACTGGTAGGAACAAAGTTGTAAACTGAGTGTACCAGCCTGCAATAGATTAATGTGTCCGTCCGTCCCCTTTCAATACTTTAACGAAGTGAAATCTCGTGCTGTTCTTAAACATTTACTTATCTTAAACATCGACTTATCTTAATCATTGACTTATCTTAAACATCTACATATCTTAAACATTTACTTATCTTAAACATCTACATATCTTAAACATTTACTTATCTTAAACATCGATTTATCTTAAACATCGACTTATGTTAAACATCGACTTATCTTCAACATTTACTTATGTTAAACATCGACTTATCTTCAACATTTACTTATCTTAAAATCCACTTATCTTAAACATTTACTTATCTTAAACATCGACTTATCTTAATAATTGACTTATCTTAAACATCTACTTATCTTAAACATTTACTTATTTTGAACATCGACTTATCTTAAACATCGACTTATCTTGAACATCGACTTATCTTGAACATCGACTTATCTTAAACATCGACTTATCTTAATCATTAACTATTCTTAAACATCGACTTGTCTTTAACATTTACTTATCTTAAACATCGACTTCTCTTAATCATTGACTTGTCTTAAACATCGACTTGTCTTAAACATCGACTTATCTTGAACATTTACTTATCGTAAATATCGACTTATCTTAAACATCGACTTATCTTTAACATTTACTTATCTTAAACATTGACTTGTCTTAATCATCGACTTGTCTTAAACATCGACTTGTCTTAAACATCGACTTGTCTTAAACATTTACTTATCTTAAACATCGACTTATCTTAAACATCGACTTATCTTTAACATTTACTTATCTTAAACATCGACTTATATTAAACATCGACTTATCTTAAACATCGACTTATCTTGAACATTTACTTATCTTAAACATCGACTTATCTTGAACATTTACTTATCTTAAACATCGACTTATCTTAAACATCGACTTATCTTAAACAACGACTTATCTTAAACATCGACTTATCTTAAACATCGATTTATCTTAACATTTACTTATCTTAAACATCGACTTATCTTAAACATCGACTTATACTGGTAGGAACGAAGTTGTAAACTGAGTGTACCAGCCTGCAATAGATTAATGTGTCCGTCTGTCCGTCCCTTTTAATACTTTAAGAAGTGAAATCTCGTGCTGTTGGGTGTAATAAATTTGCGCAAAATTCCAATGTTCCTACCAGCCCACCCTGCAGGGACCTGTTAAGTTAGATTTCGTAAATATAAATGTGTCATGCAACACACCACCACCCGACACAGTAAGGTTTGTCACATAAACAGAACATGCCAACACACTGGTATGCTGTACTAGTAAAAATTGCCATGTTCTGTTTACGTGATAAACCTTTGTCGGGTGGTGGCGGGTTTAACGACAGATTTATATTTACGAAGCCATCTCCCAGAGGTCCCCAGCGGAAGAACCGTGTTCAGAGGAGGTGCCGAGCCAGCAGCACACTCAATCTCCCATCTCGCTGGCGGTGGGGTCGGGGTGGGGCGGACGCTCGTGCCTGCTCATCACAGTTGGTTGGCACAAGGTGTAACGTTGATAAACCTGCGGAAGAAAACGAGCGTTAAGCCGCGCAGTCCTTTGGTACCCGCCCCTCCCATCTTTCCCACCTGGCACACGCAAGCTGAGTCAGCGCAGGGGGCCACGGCGCGTGGGTGAGACAGAAAGAGGTCCGTGTCCGTGCCTGGACGGGATGTGGCGCCGGGTGTTAACGGCGATGCTCTCGTGACCGTGCGTTCGTTTGTGTGTATGCGCGCGTGCGTCTCACCTGTGACCGTCCTTCTGCTGCACGAACCCCGGTGGCTGTTGGTTCTCATACATTGGAGAAACATTTCCCCCCCGGGGCTGGGAGACCTGTGAAGGAGACCGCCATGAACATCAGCTCGTCGAGAACGCCCGAGGCAAACGAGCGATTCGCTCGCACATCCTAAACCCATGCTCTGGGCTTTACAGCGAACACCTTAACATGGCTGTCATTGCATGTGTGTGTACGCATATGTTGGTACTTGCACGCGTGTGTATGTACGTGCGGAGCAGTAGTGTAGCGGATAGCGCGCTGCTCTACGAACCCGGTGACCCGACTTCTATGGCCGCTTATGGACAATACCAGTGACGATTATCTGAATGGGTCCTGGGGCTTCCCTAAAGTCGAATGAGCCTCAAATGAGTACTTTGTGAAGTGTGTAAACATTGCCATTGGGAAGACAAAGGCGGCCGGGCGTAGTGTCGGCCACCTACCCCCTTGTGTGCCATAATTACGGCCTTCATAGATGCTTGCTAACAGCACTTGCTCCAAAAGTCTTTTTAGGCTCTATAGGGGATCTTTGTCTTTTTTACAGTTCTGTATGTATATTCTTAGTTTTTTCGGTAAAGTCACGTTGAAGAGAAACAACAAAATAACAAAATATATATAAAACAATAAAAAATTCTCACGACGTTTCTACAAATTCTACTATCAGCTCCCCCACCTACAAACTAGCTCGTTTTTTGTCTGAAATCCTGCGTCCTTTCACTGGAAAGACCACCTCTGCGGTACAAAATTCTACTCACCTGGTATCAACAATCAAGGGTATTTCCCTGTCCCCAGACGACCTGCTTGTCAGTTTTGATGTAGTTTCCTTATTCACCAAGGTTCCTGTACCTGACACCATTGCAATCATTGAAGACTTGGTTCATCAAGGACTAAACACTGAGGTACCCCCCCTGGTGAGACACTGTTTAACCAATACATACTTCACTTGGAATGGAACTTTCTACAAACAAACTGAGGGCACCCCAATGGGCTCCCCCCTTTCTCCAGTTATAGCTAACATTTTCATGGAGAAATTTGAGACTGACGCCATCCAGACTGCCACTCTGCGCCCAACCTTATGGAAGAGGTACGTGGATGACACTTTTGTCATCTGGCCACATGGCCGGCCTGCTCTAGACCAATTCTTCGACCACATCAATTCCATACACCCAGCCATCAGATTTACCATGGAAGTCGAAATAGATGGCAAGATACCTTTTTTGGATGTCCTAATTAAAAAGAGACCTGATGGTTCAATGAGCCACTCTGTCTACAGGAAAGCTACCCATACAGATGCTTATCTGAAACCGGATTCCCACCACCATCCATCACAGAAGAATGCTCTCATCAAGACTCTGTATCATAGAGCCCAATGCATATCCGACCAGGAACACATAAGCAGTGAACTCAAGCACGTACACCAAGCTCTTAGGGCTAATGGTTACTCCGACTATACAATCCGCAAAGCTATCACTCAAACCATGAAGAAGAACCCTCTTGAGGAGCCTTTCAAAACCATCACTTTACCCTACATTGCTGGGATCACAAAAAAGATCTCCAAAATCTTGAATAAACACAGGATCCAGGTCCGTTTCAACACATTACATAAAATCCGTGATCTGGTTCCGTCTGTAAAAGATGTGATTCCGGACATACAATACCCTGGTGTCTACAAACTAAGTTGCCTCTGTGGTAGTAGTTACATTGGAGAAACCAAACGCCATATCTCGGACCGCATTCGTGAACATAAAGCAGACCTTAAACACGGTAGGACCAACACCTCGGCCGTAGCAGATCATTGTTCTAATTCAGTAGGCTCACATGCCATTGACTTTTCCAAGACGGAGGTTCTTTGTAAGCCATCTGGCTTCCATGAGAGATTCGTTCATGAGGCTATCCACATATACAAACACAGAGACAATTTCAACCGAGAAGATGGATTCTATCTTAGCAATCATTGGAAAGATTTGATAAATCATTTCAGTTCTTGATTGATTGTTCACGCTTACAGTGGCTTTCAGACAGCATACATAAAAACAAATTTCGTCTCCCCCCTCCTCTTTTCAAAAAATAGATGGACTAGTCCTGGCAAACAGCCAATCGTTGCGCGTGACGCAAACGTTATTTTTTTTATATAAATAAATAAATATGCTGTTTTCAAAATAAATTTATGCAAACCGACACACCTGATGATGACCGTTTGAGTTATGGTCGAAACGTCGTGAGAATTTTTTATTGTTTTATATATATTTTGTTATTTTGTTGTTTCTCTTCAACGTGACTTTACCGAAAAAACTAAGAATATGAATTACTGCAGTCACGAAAGCTTTAAATCAAAATTTAGTTCTGTATGTGTTTGCATCTGCAAGTCACTCCCTACCGATTCATGGCCGAACTTCCAATCAGCTAGCCGTGGCTTGCTGGAAGTGTCCACGACCGTGCTGTCCGTGTTCACAAGTTCCTGCAGTAAGGAGAATAGGAAATCAGCAGGCGGTGAACATATGGCCACGGGCCACTTGCCAAAGTGCCATTCTTCACGAGGGCCCGATGATACTTTGCCTCTTGAGAAGAAAAATTAACTCACACTCATAAACGATACTGTGGCCTTGAAATAAAAAAAAAACATAAAATACATATACAGTGAGGGAAAAAAGTATTTGATCCCCTGCAGGTTTGTACGTTTGCCCACTGACAAAGAAATGATCAGTCTATAATTTTAATGGTAGGTTTAGTTGAACAGTAAGAGACAGAATAGCAACAATAAAATCCATGTTTGACGGTGGGGATGGTGTTCTTGGGGTCATAGGCAGCATTCCTCCTCCTCCAAAGACGGCGAGTTAAGTTGATGCCAAAGAGCTCCATTTTGGTCTCATCTGACCACAACACTTTCACCCAGTTGTCCTCTGAATCATTTAGATGTTCATTGGCAAACTTCAGACGGGCATGTATATGTGCTTTCTTGAGCAGGGGGACCTTGCGGGCGCTGCAGGATTTCAGTCCTTCACGGCGCAGTGTGTTACCAATTGTTTTCTTGGTAACTATGGTCCCAGCTGCCTTGAGATCATTGACAAGATCCTCCCGCGTAGTTCTGGGCTGATTCCTCACCGTTCTCATGATCATTGCAACTCCACGAGGTGAGATCTTGCATGGAGCCCCAGGCCGAGGGAGATTGACAGTTCTTTTATGTTTCTTCCATTTGCGAATAATCGCACCAACTGTTGTCACCTTCTCACCAAGCTGCTTGGCAATGGTCCTGTAGCCCATTCCAGCCTTGTGTAGGTCTACAATCTTGTCCCTGACATCCTTGCAGAGCTCTTTGGTCTTGGCCATGGTGGATAGTTTGGAATCTGATTGATTTGTTGCTTCTGTGGACAGGTACCTGTTACACAAGCTGAGATTAGGAGCACTCCCTTTAAGAGTGTGCTCCTAAATCTCAGCTCGTTACCTGTATAAAAGACACCTGGGGGCCAGAAATCTTTCTGATTGAGAGGGGGTCAAATACTTATTTCCATCATTAAAATGCAAACCAATTTATAACATTTTTGACATGCGTTTTTCTGGATTTTTGTTGTTGTTATTGTCTCTCACTGTTCAAATAAACCTACCATTAAAATTATAGACTGATCATTTCTTTGTCAGTGGGCAAACGTACAAAATCAGCAGGGAATCAAATACTTTTTTCCCTCACTGTATATCATGTGTGTGCCAGGTGAATGATATCTGGTGAGTGGTGAGTGCCCGCATGGTGAGCGGTGTCTGGCGATGGGTCAGTTGTCATGCATGTGAGGTCACGCCACCTTATCCGTCCTCTAGTGTGTGTGTCAATAATAACAATGTCAACTTGCAACACGCCGCTACCGCACATCACTCGCTCGCTCTCGCAGAGAGGACAACGACTCGGAGGCGCGAGGAGGAACCACAGATGAGCGGGAAGGCAGCAGCCAGGCGACGAGTCGGCGCCAACGATTGCCCAAGCTCTGCGGTCCTCTACAGTTTGAGGTGGTGTGGGCCAATTAATGTGGGAGGAAACCGGAGCACCTGAAGAATAACTAAATAAAAAAATGTTTACCAGGTAAACATTTTTACCTGGTAACGTCGTGAGAATATTATTTTGTTATTTTATATTATCAATTTATTATTTTATTCTCATTTTACGTGACTTTACCGAAAGAATCAAAGAAGATGTATGCTTTAACTTTAACATAGCCATTTCTGTGACCAGTCACAAGCTAATCACTCAGCCATTTCAATGCTAAATTATATGCTAATTCCTTTGTCAAGGCGCTTTGTTTCTTCTCACACAGCTTAAAGGTCGTGATCTGAGCGTGGCTTTTTTCACTCCAGCCCTGCCTCCAGACAGTCTCGTCCCTTCACCTGATGAAGGCCGCTTGTGTTGTGGCCGAAACGTCGTGATTTTTGTTACTTTATTTTTTACCTACGTGACTTTACCCAATAGAACCAGAGTATAGCGTGTGTTGCTTTTACGTCCAACAGATGGCGCTGTTTTTCAAAAAAAGCATATTTTTACCGAAAAAGCCAATGAGTATATTTTTACCTGTCACAGGTGTGACATCTATATAATAGTAGGTTTCTAACAACATAGTATGTATATAAAAACATGCGTGTATTCGAATGCAACGTTGTGTCAAAATTTCAAAGCAATCGGTGAAGAACTTTCGGAGATTTAAGATTTTGAACAAACGAACATTTACATTTTTATTTATATAGATTGTTATTCTGTTTATTTGCTTCCCGTATGAATAGAGATTACTTAAATACAGTTTTTTTTTCAATCACTGCAACTTTATAGTCAAGACAATAATGCTCGTAGAGTAATACCCCGATGTATGTCTTCCCCCTTTTTACGTCGTTTGGCAAATACGTGGTAACGTGATGATTAACACCGCCGCTTGATTGATTTGCGTCGCATCAAGACACATCTACGTCGCTGACAGCATCACCGTGCGTCCTTTCTCGTTGTTGTCAGTGTGAATTCATGAATTAAGAAAATTACGACAGAGACAAGCAGACACAATGTCTCCATTTATCACCACAATTTATTTAGATTCACACTATCAGACTGGAGAGGTGACCGAGTGGTTCAGAGGTCCACAGTGGTGAGATGTTAACTTCCTCGCCTGGTAATGCAGGAGGTCGTGGGTTTGACCCCGACCCTGATGCATGTATTTTTTTGGAATTTTAGTGTCTCTCTCCCCGTGGTTGCATGGACTTTTCTCCAATTCCTCCGTTTTTTTTTTCTCTCTCCACATTTACAAGCGCGCGTTTAGAGTATTTAGCCGCTCAAAATTTCCACGTGATAAGCCACTTTGTCGAATTATTGTTTGGGACCAGGTCACTTCTGAAAAAGAGCTACATAGCTCAGTGGGCCTTACCTGGTAAAATCAAACATCGTTTATAGGTTGAAAATAGTTGATGGGTCCCGAGAACTCAGCCAGTACTGCTGCGATCATGAGTGTGAATCAGGGCAGTGAGCAGGATGATCTCATCCCGCTCGAAAAAAGGATACAAACTAAGCCTCATTGTGTTACGTTCATGTTTTACACTTGGTACGGTTAAATCCCATCTCTGAGCATTATAAATATAATTTTTGACTGTTACATGACAAAAAAAAATTCTCCAGCAGGGTGCGTGTGAAGATGCTGCCTCCTCGTGTGCTGATTGAGACATTGCCAAAACCGGTCCAGAGTTTGCTTGTATTGAACCAAAGTTGCTGCAATTATTAAATTCCTAGATGGTCGTGATACTTAAGCGATGTGTAAAACTAAACGTTTACATTGTTATGCAGAGGGACAGATATATGAAACGAAGCTTCTTAATGTTTTGACTTGTAATCTCCACAATAAAAACATAATTATTGTGTTATATGTATTACTGTATACAATTATGCGTTCAATTAGTACCCATATCGAACAGAGAGGGTCCTCGCCTCTACACATTTGGCAGTTTACCACCATTGCTTCAAGCGATGTTGGCTCTGCTGATGAGACACTGCATGTCGAAAACGCTCCAGAGGCTGCTTGTGTTGAACTTACAATGCTGTGGGTTGTGCAGTCGCAGAAGGTCACGTGTCTGATGGGATGTGTAAACAAAAAAACATTTAGACAAATGAAGCAACTGTTGTGTCAACCTATTTATGGTGTGGATAAAATGGCTACTTGATATATCAGATACATATTCTTAGCTCTTTCGGTAAAGTCACGTTGAAGGGAAACAATAAAATATATATAAAACAATAAAAATTCTCACGACGTTTCGACCATAACACAAACGGTCGTCATCAGGTGTGTCGGTTTGCATAAATGTATTTTTAAACGGTGTATTTATTTATTTATAACAAAAAACGTCAGCGCCACGCGCAGCGATTTGGCAGTTTATTTAGGACTAGTCCATCTATGTTCTGAAAAGAGGAGGGGGGAGACGAAAAATTAATGTATGCTGTCTGAAAGCCACTGTAAGCGTGAACAATCAATTAAGACCTGAAATGGTTTATCAAATCTTTCCAATGACATCAGATACAGTCGTGGTATCTCCTTCCGAGGGATATTTTGTAACACGAGGCGATGGTGATGACGTTATTCTGCTCTGTGAGCGTTCTGAATGGATTATTAATCTCATGATAGTTAAATATGTTTGGAGGAAGAAATAACAGAAAGATTAATCAGATTGGTCTGAGTAATGTCATATTAAAGTGTGTATTACAGATGCGATGCGTCCCATCCTCAAAGTAAGTGTAGTGATATTTATATTCATAATAACAATTATTCTTATTAATAGAGTGCCCTTTTCGCCCAGGCTTATCGGAGTGCTTCAGACAAGATAAGTGACGTACATCAACAACAACCGCCGTTCGCTACTAAGTGGCGGTGGCGGAACTCCAATGGCTGGTTGTGGAATAGGGGTTATGATGAGAGATGTATCTTAGGCGAATAGATTGGATGACCTATATCTAAATCACCCGGTATGTGCTCGATTTCGCTAGGCCTTAGAAGCTCGGCAGAGTTGAGCGTGGATATACTGTAGCCTGGATGTATGACTGATTAATTGCCAGCACGCACAAAGACGGTGCCGTAGCCAGCGTGAGCAGGAAAGGACAGTGCAGAAAAATCCATTGTTGTTCTGCAGTCCCCCCCCCCCCCTCCATCTGCACCAACGCACTACTGACCAGCGTGGTGAAGTATGGTCATATATACCTCACGACCCGCAAGACTTTGGGAGGCCCTCATCCAGCAGTGGATTGATAAATTCTGGGCTGTTTATGTACATGCACATCTGGATTAGGGGTTGCAGTGTGGGGTAAGTATCTGCATTTGGGCTTAATGGTGGGGGTTATGACTGGGGATTATACAGGTAGGAACAACAGGTTCCACACACGAAAAAGATGGCAAGCTACCCTTTTTAGATGTCCTAATTAAAAGGAGACCTGATGGTTCAATGAGCCACTCTGTCTACAGGAAAGTTACCCATATGGATGCTCACTTAAAACCGGATTCCCACCACCATCCATCCCAGAAGAATTCCCTCATCAAGACTCTATACCATAGAGCCCAATGCATTTCCGACCAGGAACACATTGCCAGTGAACTCAAGCACGTACACCAAGCTCTCAAGGCTAATGGTTACTCCGACTACACAATCCGCAAAACCATCACTCCAACCATGAAGTAGGATCCTCTTGACGAGCCATTCAAAACCATCACCTTACCCTACATTGCGGGGGTCACAAAAAATATCTCCAAAATCCTGAATAAACACAAGATCCAGGTCCGATTCAACACAGTACATAAAATCCGTGATCTGGTTCCGTCTGTAAAAGATGTGTTCCAGACATACAGTACCCGGGCGTCTACAAACTAAGTTGCCTCTGTGGAAGCAGCTACATTGGAGAAACCAAACGACATATCTCAGACCGCATCCGTGAACATAAAGCAGACTTGAAACACGGTAGGACGAACACCTCAGCCGTGGCAGATCACTTTTATTATTCAGTGGGCTCACATGACATTGACTTCTCCAAGACGGAGGTTCTCTGCAAGCCACCTGGCTACCATGAGAGATCCGTTCATGAGGCTATCCACATATACAAACACAGAGACAATTTCAACCGAGAAGATGGATTCCGGCTTAGTAACCATTGGAAAGACGTTATAAACCATTTCGGTTTTTGATTGATTGTATTTTACGGTGACTTTCAGACTGCAATCCATTTGCTGGCATTGCCTCTTAGTACCTTTCACACGACGGTCAATAGTTTAGTTTATAGCATTTTGTATAATAATAAATAGTATAACAGTGTAATGTTAAATATAATTGATAAGGCAATATATAGTACCGTAATTGTATAGTGAATATACAGCAGTGTGGTATACAGTAGGGTTAGTAGAATAATACATAGTGTAATACTACAAGTCTAATATTTTATAGTCTAAAGTATAGGGTAGTGTATAGTAACGCATTGTATAATTCAAGGGTGGGGTTTGTCTATGTATACGATATCATACAATGTAGTTTAGATTGGAAGGTATAATATTGTAATGTATAGTAGTCTAGTTTGTAGCATAGTTATAACGCAACACAGGACAGAGCAGCGCACCGTGGCTGTTTCCCCCTCTTCCCCCCCCCCTCCTCCGTTCCGAACATAGATAGACTCGTCCGTCTGAACCAAGCTCGTCGCTCTCCGTGGTGTTAATCCCTCATACTAACATCATGCTAATCCCCCAGTTACATGCTAATTTACTGTTGATATGTAAACTCCTCTCCCCCCCTCCTCCGTTCCGTACATAGATGAACTCGTCCGTCTGAACAAAACTCGTCGCTCTCCGTGGTGCTCATCCATCACACCAACATCATGCTCATCCCCCAGTTACATGCTAATTCATATGTAAACTCCTTTGTCAAGACGCTCTGTTCCTCCCACACAGCTTAAAAGACGCTTCCAAGCTTGGCAGGGTTCACTCAAGCGCTGTCTGCCGGACAGTCCTGTTTCTTCACCTGAGGAAGGCTACTTGTGTTGTGGCCGAAACGCCGTGAGAATTTTATTCTGCTATTATTTGTATTATTTTATCTCCATTCTACGTGACTTTACCGAAAGAACCCATAAGAGATTCCACACTGCCCACCAGGGATTATTTGTCTATCTGTCTGTCGTGCATAGCCGGAATTACATCCGCATAATTTGACTGCCATCTAGCGGGTAATGACAGTTTTGTGCTCTATAACAGTCAAGTATGGCTAATGATTCTGAGCACATACGTACATCATCAAACACTTGCATCAGTGACTTCAAACTTTATTTGACTGCAGGAATTCATATTATTTGGTTCTTTCGGTAAAGTCACGTAGATGGAAAATAAAAAAAATGTTTCATAAGAGCCAAAAACTTGGAGTGCATAATGTCAGCAGTATTAGTTCAATACAAAGCAAGCTATGGGCTCGCTTCGACATTCAGTGTCTCATCAGCAGTCAGGCTTGCCCCAACCATCGTTGGTGAATCGCAAGATACTAAAGATGCTAATAAGCAAAGACGCCCCACCCCCGATAACTTCAAGATAATGGGTCCGAGTTTTCACGCAAAATGGTATAGTGTACTGTAATGTATTCTGATATAAAGTACACATTACTCAATTGGGATTATACATAGCCACCCCCTACTGTGAAAACTGGCAGGACCCTCCTGAAAAAGAGCCACGAGGCTCACTCAGTGAGGCAGCGGCGGCCCTGGACCCGCTGCTGCCAGCAATCGGCGCCCCCCAAACCCCAGGGGCAGATCGAGGCTGAGTTTTTTGGTAAACTGGGAAACATTTTGCCCCTATTTTCCGTCCAATATTAATTATTTATTTAAAGAGGTATAATTAATCGGTTTGTCCGTCCGTCTGTCCAATTAATCAATTGTCAGAAATGTTGAGAAATTAATTACAGGTTTTTTTTCCTCGAATTTGGCACCCCACTTAACTTTACGCCCTAGACGACCGCCTAGATAGCCTACATGGACGTGTCGCGCCTGCAGTGAGGCTTTCCTGGGTAAACGAGCCTCATAATTCTATATTTAAAGCTTTAGTGACTGCTAGGATCCATACTCTTTGGTTCTATTGGGTAAAGTCACGTAGGTGAAAATAAAATAACAAAAAATCACAACGTTTCAGCCACAACACAAGCGGCCTTCATCAGGTGAAGAGACGAGACTGTCTGGAGGACAGCGCTGGAGTGGAAGAAGCCACGCTTAGAGCACGACCTGTAAGCTGTGTGAGAAGAAAAAGACCAAGCGCCTTGACAAAGGAAATAGCATATAATTTAGCATTGAAATGGCTCATTGAAATAGCTAAGTTAAAGTATACACATCTGCAGAGGGAGCCCTTGACAAAGGAATTAGCATCGAATTTAGCATTGAAATAGCTGAGTGATTAGCTTGTAACTGGTCACAGAAATAGCTATGTTAAAGTTAGAGCATATACATTCACCGAGGCACCTAGTACTCATCAAACAGGAGAATTTAGCGAAACACAACCACGCTCAGACATCGGACCTGTGTGCGAGCAAACAAGGTGTTCTGATAAAGAAATTAGCATAAAAATTAGCATTTGATTGGCGGATTTTAGGAAAGAGGTGGTGTACGTGCCGGTGGACTTGCAGTTTGGCGCGGGGGGGGGGGGGGGGGGAAGGGGGGAGGGGGAGTTTACCTATTGATGGTGTGAAAAGGGGGAATTTATAAGAGCTGCGAAAGTTTGGGGTACCACTACTTGAAAAAATATACTGTACCATTGAAATTAGTTTAATGTTTAGTTCGATTTAGAACATCTTTCCAATGGTTGCTTAATTTGAAACCATCCTCTCGGTTGAAATTGTGTCTGTGTTTGTAGATCTGAAATGCTTCATGAACAAATCTCTGATAAAAGCCCGTGGGTTTGCAAAGAACCTTGGTATCGGAGAAACTTATATCGTGATCCCCTACAGCGTTGTAACAGTGATCAGCCACGGCAGAAGAATTCGTTTTGCCGTGTTTCAAATCTGATTTGTGCTCGCGAATTCGGTCAGAGACATGTCGCTTTGTCTCACCGATGTAGCAATCACCGCAGGTACAACTCAATTTGTAAACCCCGGGGTACTGTAAATCAGGAATGACATCCTTCACGGATGGGATCAGATCACGAATTTTGTGTACTGTATTGAGCCGGACCTGGATCTTGTGTTTGTTTAGAATTTTGGAAATCTTTTTAGTAACGCCTGCTATATATGGAAGTGTGATGGTTTTGACCGGAGTATCAAGTGGTTGTTTCTGTATGGAGGGAGAGACAGCTTGGCGGATGGTACGGTCAGAGTAACCATTCCTTTTGAGGGCCAGGTGTACATGTTTTAATTCACTGGTCAGGTTGTGTTGGTCCGAAATGCAATGAACCCAATGGTATAAAGTTTTGATGAGATAATTCTTTTGGGCTGGGTGGTGGTGGGAATCAGGTTTCAAGTAGGAATCTGTGTGGGTGGGTTTCCTGTAGACAGAATGCCCCAATGAGCCATCAGGTCTCCTCTCAAACAGAACATCGAAGAATGGTAGCTTGCCATCTTTCTCCACTTCCATGGTGAATTTGATGGCGGGATGTCTGGAATTGATGGGGTGTAGGAAAAGGTTCAAAGCTGGGAGGCTTTGTGGCCAAATGACGAAAGTGTCATCCACATATCTCTTCCCCTGGGAAGGTCTGAGGGTGGAAGTCTGGATGGCGTCTGATTCAAATTTCTCCATGAAAATATTGGCTATCACTGGTGACAAGGGGGAACCCATGGGGGTACCCTCATTTTGTTTGTAGAAGGAGCCATTCCAAGTAAAGTAGGTATTGTTGAGGCAGTGCCTAACCAGTGCAGGTGTATCGGCGTCTAGTCCATGTTGGACCAAATTTTCAATTATTTCAATGGTATCAGGTACTGGGACCTTGGTGAACAAAGAGACCACATCGAAGCTGACAAGGATATCGTCAGGGGACAGTACAACGTCTTTGACCATAGAGACCAATTGGGCTGAGTTAAGTACTGCTGAGGTGGTCTTGTCAGTGAAAGGCAGCAAGGAATATGACAGAAAACGGGCTAGTCTATAGGTAGGGGAGTTGATCGTGGATACGATGGGTCGTAGTAGGAGCCTTCTTTATGGATCTTGGGAAGACCATAGAATCTAGGGAGTCTTGCAGCAGAAGGTTTTAGGGAGGGACGTTTAGTTGGGTCGATTAGGGAGGTCGAACTTGTGATGATCTTGTTGGTTTTCATCGCTAGGCTATTGGTAGGGTAATTTTTAATTTTTGAGTAACTTCCATCGTTGAGCAGATTCTGGATTTTGTTGTTGTATGAATCTTTATCCATAATTACAGTAGCGTTGCCTTTATCGGCTGAGAGGATGACTATATCACTTCTGTTTTTTTTTAATTCGCGAGTTCAGAGCATTCATTTTTGCTGATGTTACTAATGGGTTTCTTAGCATTCTTAAGAATAGGGGCTATTTCAGCTCTCACAACATCTGCTTGGATGTGTCCCACGCCTTTGAGGGCTACATCGACCTGAGAGATGATATCATCTACTGGTATGTGTTTTGGGGTGACAGCAAAATTCAGTCCCCTAGCCAGTACTGTTTTCAGATTGTCCGAAATCGGCGTGCTACTCTGATTAATGACGATTTTGTTGACGTCGAGTTTTGTTATATGTGGAACTGGGTTCTTCTTTAATAGCTGGTTGAATTTAGAAATCAGGTTAGCTTTACATTTGACTGACAGTGAATCAGCAGAAGCAGTCATGTTGTCTATGTGATTTCAATCCGCACCAACCGGCATGTGCACCCGCATGTACACCACCTCTACACCGTTCATCATGCTAAGTCGGCCAATCAAATGCTAATTTTTATGCTAATTCCTTTGTCAAGGCACCTTGTTTCCTCGCACACAGCTTAACGGTCGCGGTCTGAGCGTGGCTGTGTTTCACTCCAGCGCTGTCCTCGAGACAGCCTGGTTCCTTCACCTGATGAAGGCCGCTTGTGTTGTGGCTGAAACGTCGTGATTTTTGTTGTTTTATTATTTACCTACGTGACTTTACTGAATAGAACCAAAGAGTATGGATCCTTGCAGTCACGAAAGCTTTAAATCTAGAATTGATAACCTCTACGGGGAGGGCTTTCACCTATCTGTTAGAGCTTTAAACAGACAACGGGACAAGAAGTCACAGCTCATCGAGACTCTGACCTTCCTCAAAAGATGCCGCGATCACAAGGTAATACCCATCGCTTTCACACTCATTTCTGCTGTATCTTCTCCAAATTCTAAACAGATTCTGTTTAAGGCCAGCCTATCTTAAATCTCAGAGAGGATAAGGCTACACCGATTTGAACTCGATACTTTAGACAGGACTCTCCTACAAGCTAATTTAATGTTAACACAAAAAATGTCACCTTCTGATTGGAATCACATAGACAACATGACTGCTTCTTCTGCTGATTCACTGTCAGTCAAATGTAAAGCTAACCTAATTTCTTTCTGATTGAGAGGGGGTCAAATATATAACATTTTTGACATGCGTTTTTTCTGGATTTTGTTGTTGTTATTCTGTCTCTCACTGTTCAAATAAACCTACCATTAAAATTATAGACTGATAATTTCTTTACCAGTGGGCAAACGTACAAAATCAGCAGGGGATCAAATACTTTTTTCCCTCACTGTATATATAAATAAATAGTGCATATTTAGTGTATTATTGAGTGCATGTTTACGTGCTCTAACCCAAATATCCCGATTATGGACTCAAAAAACCGCTGGGAGACTTCTCACTCAGACCCGTAGCAAGACGATATCGCCCCAATATTCAAATTGTTCAAATATCCCCTGACTGAGTCCAGGATCAATTTAAAGATCATACTCGGCATTCTGAAGGTCCTCCGTGGTCTGACAATGATCACGTTGCCATGTTTACGCTTCTTATAAATATTTTTGCCCGTTGAATCAATCACCAAACCCAAGTGACGGTAATGTTACGGTAAAAAAAATCTCAGTGGGTGACCTCTGGGCAGAGCATGACCTTGCAAACAGACGACCAATCGAGTGAAATAAACATGGGAAACGCACCTCGATGAACAGGCTGACTTCCCTGTGTGTTTGGACAAACTCATTCATCACAGGCAAAACGAACATGTCCCGAATGCCCACGTCCTTCAGGAACTGCATCTGGAGGTGTTGGCACACCAATTGCATCACCTAGCAAAAGAGGAAAACAGCAGGAACGACGTGAATACATCATCGCCATGCAGCAGTCTACGCCCGTCAATTTCTCACAGCGGTAATAAGGTCCTTAGGTGTCTGGGAGCACAAGGCAGGTGCAGGTGGGTGAGTCATAATTTCCATCCCTGACGCCAAAACTTATTTCAGGCTGTGCAAGAGATAATGACATGGGTTAATTGTCACACAAGCCACTTAGAAAGCTGCCATGCTGTTAATGGTTAGTAAACTGAACTCACAGACCAGAGGTCGCTAAATGGGCACACCACAGTTAGCTGATCGGCAAGTCACGTGTGATCCAGCAAAGTGTGGCTTTCAGCCGGCTCTTCCAACACATCTGGTCAACGTGGAAAAGTAGAATATGGGACCTTCCTGGTGTGGACTAATCAGTTTCAAAGACAATGCATATATTATCAGAGCATGTTTCCATGTTCACCACAAGTACGTGGTTAATCCAGACAGGATTCCTTGAATGAGGATTCTGTTTGGTGTTTTAACATCTTGACACCTGTTGTATTGCCAGAATGGGTAAAACCTATTGCTAAATGGAAAATTAGACCAAATACTCGTAAAGAGTTCGCTCTCATGAAGGTCTTTTCACCAGCGGTTGTGTGACCAAGCAATTGCAGAGCTGCACTTTTATATAAGTCAGGTCAGAGCCAGATACACATTGGAGGATAAACATCCCACGGTGGCTGGGCAATTGTTGTGCAATAATGTCAGGTCAAACTTACTTAGGATATTTACAGGTGCGTTTTATTCATGCCGTATATATTAATGCACACATTGTGTAGTGGTATTATTATTAAACTCACCTTTAATGACGATGACCATAAACATGATTAAGAGTGTGACTATTAATGAATGTGCGACTGTACGATATGGACGCAGCGGAGGGGCCCCCCACGGTGGTTGGCACCTCACGTGCACAGAGCGAGGCAGGCAGAGCCAGAGGGGGGGGGGGGGTGGCGTTGCCTAGGCGACGTTGGCGTCCTCGCGGTCTACTCCACGGTCAAGCTGCGTGTCACTTGGTGACCCCCCCACCGCCTCTTACTGGACACCTGTGAGTGAGAGCTTGATAGCGCTTCGGATTTTGATTCCGAGTACAGTGTGCACAGCACCTGTACGGCGAATCCTCGTTTAACGCAGTAGATGCGTTCCTGAAAAGTGCCGCGTTAAGCGAAAACTATTTCCCCCGTAATGAATGTCCAAGCGCAGTCAGAATTGGGTTACAAACAACTTGAGGGGACGCCGCCGCGTTACCGTCTCGTCTCGCTCAACCGCGCAGCTCAAGAAAGTAGTTCGGCGTCGACCGCTCACAAGTCGCCTTATGGCGGTGCGCGTTCCCTAAATGAAGGCAGCCGCGTTATAGCGTGAACACACGGGACAGACCCAGTTGTCGTGTGCGGGTCAACTCCCTGAGATAAACTTGCTGCCGACTTCATGCGTTGTATACGCCCAGTGCTCAGCCAATTGTTGTGAGCGTCGCTCCTCTGCCCTCTGTTGTTAATGGAGGGAGACTGCACCCAACTGCCAAGTATCATCCTTCGCGAGCCTCTTCAAAATGCTCATCTTGACACCGCTGGAAGCAGTCATCGGCCTTGACCTCACCCCGCTTGCACCAATCGCACAACATCACAGCGTTGACTCTCAACTGTTACTTGTGTAGAGGGGGTCAGATTGTCCAGACATTCGGTTGATACTAATAGGGTTTATTTGCCAGTATTGTAGATTATTTGAATTACATTTGTTTGGGCGTCAGGGTGGTGCAGTGGTCACGCCCGTGCATGGCATCTTCTGAAGGAGTGCCTGGTTTCACTTTCCTAATTCTGGTCCCTTTCTCTGCAAGGGTTTACTCCCATAGCAAAACAACAACAAACACATACAATGTAACTGGTACTACCCAAACATTTGGGATTGTTTTTGTTATGCTGCCTTGCCCAAAATGGCATTTGGTGATAAAAACATTTTGGCAGGAATTGATGCACTAATGCAATTTGAACTCTTATATATTTTTATTTCATGACTTGCTTAGCGTTCATATTCTTGGTTGTTTCGGTAAAGTCACGTAAATAGAAAACAAGAAATAAAATTCAAATTAAATTAAAAATAAAATAACAAATAAAAAATACATTTAAAATAATAAAAGCAAAAAACCTAGGACGTTTCAATCGCAACACAAGCGGTCTTTATTTTATTGTTTTTTGTTTTCTATTTACGTGACTTTACCGAAAGAACCAAGAATATACATTCCTGCAGTCACGAAAGTTAAGTCAAAATTTGCTTCGCGTTCCTTTACTTTGCCCTCCCATCTGTTTGTACTGTTGTTTGTTGTTGTAACTTTCTGACTCGCCCCGACTGGACATCTGTGAAAAAAGAGCTTCATAGCTCATCAGATTCGTCCAGCCTAATTAAAGATTCTGATTCGGACATTAACTGACCCAGTTTTCGCGTGGAGATCACGGCCAGGATGCGGAACAAAGGGACCACCGGTCACACTCACGTGGAATGCCTAGGGCATTGCACAGCATTTAAATGGACTAGTTTCGTGAGATTTAGTGGTGGCTTAGGGAAGGCCTTTATTCAACAATGTATATCATGTATATCATGGCCGATAAGAATTTTTATAGTCATACACCATAGCCCACGATTTCCTGCACCGTTCATTCACTTGAGGAGACTGCACATGGTGGAGATGGATGACCCTCGGTATCCTGTCCCAAAGTGATTCCAGTGGTTCAGGTAGTGGAAGAGTTGCTAGAGCTTCTGGCTCTTGCCGAAGCCTTGTGACTTTGGGATGAGAGCGTGGTAGGATGAGTGAAGCGTGGAGCTAAAGCTCCTGGAACATCCTGTACCCAAACAACACCAAACATTCAAAATCTTACAATGCTGCTGTTCCAGCACGAACAACATAACAATGAACAACATTTTCACAAATTCAACGTAATGCAGGAAATTGAGAGGCTCGAGGTTAATTTCAATGTCAGAGCACCGAGCCAATGCCATTGAGGTCCTCCGTTCAAAATTCAGTGAGCCATCTATCAACAAACGTTCCTGCGAATTGAGGGCAGGAATGCTGTGGTCTGAACTTGGTCACCAATGGCTGCACAGTAAACATCATGTCAAATGTGTTTTTGATCACTGAAGCATATCCCAGCTCTGAGGGTTTGAATTCCATTTGACGTGTAATGAATTATCTTCAGCTTGGATTTCTGGTAAAGCACATCAGTGGCAACTTGTCTCTGAACCAGGAGTTCCTTGTTCGACAAACTGTGTTTCTGGAACATTCAAGCATCCTCAAGTGCCGTGGATAAGTAAGAGTTTTATCGTTCCACTATTGTT
This sequence comes from Petromyzon marinus, assembly GCF_048934315.1. Lineage (NCBI taxonomy): Eukaryota > Metazoa > Chordata > Hyperoartia > Petromyzontiformes > Petromyzontidae > Petromyzon > Petromyzon marinus. Next base: position 16,579,712 of record NC_133725.1, on the reverse strand, counting down.
TTGTGCACCGTATCAGCTTTAACAGGATTTGCCCAAAAAGCCTTAGCAAGGAAGGATGAGTCTTTGTAAGTTAGCAAATAGAGAGGGTGGAGACCTCAGCATGTAGACATCTCAACCACAACTCTACCTGGTCTCTGTTATTTATTTAATGAGCCAGCCCTTGCCACACTGAGGTTATACGAATGAACCTTGCATGCCACAGACAGGGCAGTGAACGGCAGTTGCTGCTATTGTTTTGGTTGTTTGTAGTTTTTTCTTACCCAGCGATGGCAAGCTCGTACTCCGAGTGCCCATAGAAGGAGGCTGGGTCAAAGATGACGGGCCCTTCATTAATCTCTGCAGCGGTTCCCAGTCCATAGGTCACCGTGGAGCAGTGCTGGAACCACCTCTACGTCCCGGAAAAAATCCCCCAACCGAAGCTGCACACCACGCAAAAAACAACACCACTTTATTCATGATAACGTTGTTTTCGAGTTAGATCGCATAAATTTACAAGCATCGTACACCCACCTCCAATTTCCATTAGGCAATTGCCAGAAGTCAGAACGCTTCTGGCAATTGCTTGATGATGCTGGTTGTAATCACCAGCGAAAGGTCGTACTCGTTTGAAAATGTTCTGCGTTTCCTCTCTAACACACCAGAGTGCCGAGCACTAACATAAATGGCACGTTCTGTTCATGTCAGAAACATTACTAATGGGCTGTGTTGGGTGGATGTGGGTGTACGACGCATTTACACTTACGCGATCTAAGCCAAAAAAAACTTTATCATGAATAATATTGGTCGCGAAAGCCTGCGTGTGAAACACCACTTTACCTTTAAAGTCACCTCGAAAACCCACTGCGATCAAATGGGTTTCCCATATGGCTGTGCACATGATGAGCTACACTGCTGCATGTATTAACTCTTTAATGCTCCGAGATGACTGCAAGTTGCGGGGTGCATCCCGTTCACCGCTGAATCTCGTGTACGTCATCGGAACGTAATAGGAAGTAAATATTAAATAACTTTATCGGTACCGTGGATCCCACAAGGCCGTGCGGGAAGGTGTGTAGCACAGTTTGGTACCAGCTATAATAGAGTGCTGTCCTGTCGCTACGGTGCTCTGCGGCGAGTACAATGTCTTTAAAAACAACGGCGCTATGCCTCTCTAAATAAAATTACCGCTGAACCGCTTGCGCGTTCCGAGATTCGGTGGTGAACGAGACCCATCCTGAAATGAGCAGTCGTCTCGGAACAGGAAAGGGTTAAGGGCGAGAGTGAAACAGCTTACGAACCTGAAGCCGAGACCAGAGCTCGCGGGTTTCCCGTTCACCGTAGTCCTTCTCTATCATGTCCAGCTGAAGCTGCAGTCGCTGCCGTGAGAAGAACGTCACCCAGTCCTCCTGCCACTCATTCAGCTGGTGGCATTAATATGGTTTTATTACGGACATTTGAAAACATAAGCAAATAATACCTACTTTATTTGGCCAATCCTTGACCTAAAACAGTGATATTCACTCATTTTCGGAGGGGGGCCACTTTCGCGAATAAGACATTATCAGTGAAAGAGCCATCTCACATTTGAAACCATTGGGGGGTTTGACAGCATGATGGGGTGTTTTCACTTGTGTGTATTGTCGGGGACTGCACGTCAGGGGTCGCAGTAAAAAGGACACCAGGGACTGCCACCGGCCCGCGGGCCTTGCAATGAAGAACACGGACTTAAGATGTCACCCAGAAACGTTGAATTTTACGTACAAATGGCTGGGTAATTCTTAAGACATAATTCGACACTCATGTTATGTACCGATTATCATGCTGTAGTCTTTGAACATCTCATTTCAGCCACCAATTGATATCCTCATAAAAAATTACAACAGCATTGATCCTAACGATAGGTTCTGCGCTTAATTCCCGCACCTCCGTTTAGCACGGTTGGCTATGTACGGTGGAAAGGAAGTTCAACATACATTCATACAAGTCTGTCAAACCCGGCTGAGTGTAATTGGTAATTAGCGAAAACATAACTGATTATGTGAACACTGGTTATGAAAGATCGATCTCTGAGGGAACTTCAGTGACATCTGGTGATGTCAGTTGTAACTGTGTGCCCTGTTATCAATGGTACAACTGTGTGCAATGGAAGAAAATATATGCATTTTTTAATCAAATATATTATTTCATAAATTTGTGTACTTATGCAAGATAAAATGTATGCCAATCTAGTTCTTCTTAAAATGTAACCTTAAACCAATGTTACCATCATCAGTGGTTAATAGACTATTACACAAAGGACTCTCATATTTCTACGATGTAATACTAATTAGACTGACATCTGAACAACTGCTGATTTTACCGCTTCATGATAAAACTAATTTAATCAAGTTAACATTATTACCGTTCCTATAAAACTTTGGTCACCCAGGCTGTCCTTCAACAAAAGGGTATATTAAATCTACAATATAGTTTTTCTGGGTTAGATCGCATAAAAATAAATGAGCCGTTAAACCCACCACCACCTAACAGCCAATTAGTAAGGTTGTCACGTAAACGGAACATGCCAATCCGCTACTTGTACAGCAAACCGAAGTGTTGGAGAGAAAATCCACAACATTTACAATCTGAGTATGACGTTTCGCCAGTAATTACAACTATCATCATTAGGTGGACAGCCAAATTCGTAGAGAAATCCTCCTGTTTCATTCCTTGGAGGGATAGATGTGATGACGTCACTTGTGAGCCCTTCACGAATTGGAATGTTCTGTTTATGTGACAAACCTTACGAATTGGCTGTGTCGGTGGTGGCGGGTTTAACGACAAATTTATATTTCAACGATCTAACCCCAAAAAAACGATATTATGGATGATATTGGCCGCGAAAGCCTACGTGTTAAACGGGTATATTAAAATTTAAATGGGCTACAACCAGTTTCATGACTTTAAAGCGGAGATCACATGTGGCATGTAACCACAGCATATAGCCGTATGAAACCCACATACTCTACATCCTCCTGCCCAGGGTCCATACCTGTTGAGAGAAATTCAAGACTGAAATTTTTATCAAAATCTGTAAAGCACATAAGAACCTTAATTTAGCAGTCTCAAACTGACTGGGACCCCTGTCGTGACGGAGCAGCTGAACATTGCACAAAATCATCAACGCATATACAGATATATACCAAGGGTGACCAACTTTCCTGACCCTACCAGCAGCATACCATAATCTTCAGGTGGCCGCGGGAGCCACAAGAGATAAAGATTAGCCATACAGAAGTTGACTCGTGTCGACTGGCTGTGTAATTTTGAGTTTAGAAATCTCAGTGCCCTGGGAGTACTCATGGCCTGCCTCCGATACCAGATTGTTCTCACTTCATATAAAGTTAAATTGAAGAGTTACAAATTAGCAGCGCCTCTGCAGAGCCACACTTGAACTGCCCAGGAGCCACATGCAGATGCCGAGTGATGGTCTGGCCAACCATGGTATTTTCTGTACATTATAGACTTGTAAATCTAGCGTATATAAAAAAAATAGCTGAAAACATTTATTTTAGCATTTACTCTATTGCCCTTTAATGAATGAATAGCAAAACTACATGAACTCTCTCCTAAAGCCTTCTTTTGGCTAGCAGACCTTGACATTTATCTCCTGAACATATTGCGATAATATTCTTGGTTCTTTCGGCAAAGTCACGTAGAAGGGAAATAATACAAATAAAACATAATATAATAAAATTCTCACGACATTTCGGCCACAACGCAAGCAGCCGTCCTCAGGTGAAGAAACAGAGCTGTCGGAAAGACAGCGTCTTAATAAACACTGCCCAGCGTTCACTGCCCAGTGTTCATTAAGACGCTGTCTTTCCGACAGCTCTGTTTCTTCATCTGAGGACGTCTGCTTGCGTTGTGGTCGAAACTTCGTGAAAATTTTATTATATGTTTTATTTGTATTATTTTATTATTTCCCCTCCACGTGACTTTACCGAAAGAACCAAGAATATGAATCCCTGCAGTCACGAAAGCTTTAAATTGAAAAATATTGCGATTAGCAAAAATATAAAGGGACGCAATGTTGAATGCTCTAAGTCTCCTTTGCAGAAGAGTTTGCCCTGATGGACTTAAATACAGATACTTTTAATAGCCATAATTCATATATTACCCAACATAATTCATATTCTGAAAAGTACATTGCACACACATGAACAATACAGTTCCCTTCATCACTAAGATGGCTAAAACAAAGAGATGAATGTGATTAGGTGTGGAAAAGCATGACCGCTGGCTGGCTAGTTGTGTTCATGTATGAAATAATGACAGCATGTGTCTATCTCATTCACTAGCTCAATCGCTTGATTTTTACGATTAATAAACAGCGGTATGAAATGTGTGTTTGTTTACACACAAATCGCCTGTTTACACATATTCATTAGATCCGATTAGCATGCCTACTCTCAGTGCGAAGGAATGTCAACATAATACATAGTTGACATGATGCTAGGGTTGGATCGGTGGGCCTAGTTTTCCACATGTTTTACATTTTCATGATTCAATACCGATAGTTTTCTCTTCCTTGTGAAGCCTCTCTCCAATCTTCCTGTTGTGAAGGTGCATTTCAGCCAGATGCTGCCCCAACAAGCCTGAGCCCCTGTCAGAGTGTACAACACAATAGACCTGTCAAAGAAAACATTAACTTTATCATATCAACAAACCCCAAGTAATAATTCATATGCAAACTAAACTACATCATATTTGTCCAGGTGGTCTGTGGCCGAGAACCTCGCTTGAAAATACGAATATATCAGTTCACATTTTGGTTTGGGTGACTCAAAACAATATTCTTCTGGGGTTTATACAATGAGTGTTACTTCCTGAGAAGTCAATCACATATAGACTATAAATGAAACCATTTTTTATTTTACCAGAGCTATTTTTCAGAACCGACCTGGCCACAAATGATAGCCTAACGAAGTGGCTTATCACATTGAAATTTATAGCAGCCAAATGCTCAAAATACTCATGTTTCTAAATGTGCAGGGAAAAACTGGAGAAACCGGAGAAAGATCTGCACGACCACGGGGAGAACATGCAAACTTCAAATATACAGCAGGCGTCAAGGTCGGGATCGAACCTACGAAGTCCAATATACCAGGCGAGGTGGTTAACATCTTCTAGCCACCATGGCGCCCCATTCTATGACTTATCCACCCACTCGTAAAGCCACCCACCCACTCACTCACCCTGCCACGTACTGAATCTCTAAACCAACAACTCAACCACCAACTCACTCACCCTGCCACGTACTGAATCTCTAAACCAACAACTCAACCACCCACCCACTCATCCAACCTCTCACTTACTAAACCAGCCACTCACCAACCCACCGACCCACTCATCCACCTATTCACTTAAAATAGTTCAACTACAATTGAATTATTTTAAATTCACCAAGTAAGGCCCACTGAGCTATACAGATCCTTGTCGGAAACGACGTGGCAAACAAATGATAGCTCAAAGAAGTGGCTTATCACGTGGACATTTATAGCAGCCAAAGCCTCTAAATGTATATTTCTAAATATGCATGAAAAACTCGGAGGTCCCAGAGAAAAATCCATGCAACCACAGGGAGAACATGCAAACTCCAAATATACAGGCGTCACGATCGAGATCGAATCCACGATGTCCTATACAAATGGTGAGGGAGTTAACATTCCGCTACCCTGGCGCTCCACTCTGACTCAGCCTCCCACCCACCCACTCAAACACCCAGCCAAGCACTCATGAACCCAATCACCCTGGCACCCACTCAATCGCGAAACCCACTCACTCATCAACACACCCAGCCACTCACTTAACCACTTACCTACGAACCCACCTGCATACCCCCCACTCACTAACTCAACGACCCACTCACTCAACACTCCACTAACCCACCCACTCACCTATTCATGCCCCAAATCACACACTGACCCATCCACCCACTTAATCTATAACTCATGCACTCACCCACCCACCTGCTCACCAGCCACTTATCTACTCACCCACCCACCCATCCTGCCACCTACTCAACCTCTAACCCACCCACGCACCGAACTACCCACCTACCCAATCACCCATCCAATAAACTACAACTAAACTATTTTGTATTTTACCAGGTAAGCCCCACAGAGCTATATAAAACATTTTAGAAGTGATCTGGTTACAACTGATACGTGAACGAAGTGGCTTATCAAGCTGACATTTCTTCTAAACAAATCTTGACTCTAAATGCGGAGGGATAAATCTGGAGGACCCGGAGAAAGATCTACGAGGACACAGGCAAAACATTAAAACTCATAATATACAGGCAGCAGGATCAGAATGGAATACACGATTTCCTGTATACTCAGTGAGGTAGTTAATATCTCACCATAGTGGCACCCCGCTCTCTGACCCACTCACCCAATTACACACTAACTCACCCACTCAACCTCCCACATTAACTTACCCACCCACCAGTCACTCCCCCATTCACCCAACCACCCCCTCACTCACCCAACCACGCACCAACTCACCTACCCACTAACTCACCCACCCATCTTCTCCCGCACTCAGCCAGCCACCCGCTCAATCACGTGCCGACTAACTTACTCACACACTCACCGACCAATACACCCATTCACCCATTCACTTACCCATCCACAATCTCACTAGCCAAGCCAACCACCCAGCCCCTCACTCACCCACTTATTCAATCACTCACTACCCCACACACTCACCCAACCACTTGCTCACTTACCCATACGCTAACCCAACCACTCACTCACCGACTCACCCACCCACTAACTCATCAAAATTAATTCTCAACCACTCACCCAACCACCCACGCAATCTCATACCCACTAACTCACTCACCTACCCATTTATGCACTCACGCACCCACTTACTCACTCACTCACGCACCCACCAACCAACCCATCTACGCATCTCTTCACTCACTCACCCACCCACACAGTCAATCACTCACCTACATACCTACCCACTAATACTCACCCACTCATCCAACAACGAACTCACCAACCCACCCGCCGACTCACTCACTCAGGTACTAACCCACTCAACTTCTAACCCACACACTAACCACCTAACCACCTACCCACACACTCACTCACTCACCCACACACTCACTCACTCACCCACACACTCACTCATCCACCCACCCAAACATCCACTCACCCACCCACTAATTCACCCACCCACTCACTCCCTCATCCATCCACTCACCTACTCGCCCATCCACTCACTTACTCAATGAGCCACTCACCTTCTCACCCAGTACTTACACATCAACTGACCCTGCCACCCACTCAATTTTTAACCCACCCACTCACCCAACCAGCTGCCCACTCCCTCAGCCACTCACCTACTTACCCACCCCACTTACACATCCACTTACCCTGCAATCCACTCAATTTCTAATCCCCCACTCACCCAACCACCCGCCCACTCATCTACTCACCCATTACCACGGAATTATTCACCCACCCATCAGTCAACCACCCCATAATTCAACCACTCACAAACTAAATCGCCTATTAATTAAACCACCCACTACCTCAACCACCCACTAACTTAACCACCGAGCCACTCACCCACTCAGCAAGCCACCCACTACTATATCTCTAACCAAATATCTCACTCACCCACCGCCCACTCACCTACACACGTATGCACTCACTCACACACCGCTCACTCACCTACACACTAAATTATGTTTATTTAACCAGGTGAGGCCCAATGAGCTACATAGCTCGTTTTCAAAACAACCTTCACCACAAATAAACCGACCATTAAAATTATAGACTGATCATTTCTTTGTCAGTGGGCAAACGTACAAAATCAGCAGAGGATCAAAAACTTTTTTCCCTCACTGTACATTGCGGGGGTCACAAAAATATCTCCAAAATCCTGAATAAACACAAGATCCAGGTCCGATTCAACACAGTACAAAAAAATCCGTGATCTGGTTCCATCTGTAAAGGATGTGGTTCCAGACATACAGTACCCGGGCGTTTACAAACTAAAGTGCCTCTGTGGTAGCAGCTACATTGGAGAAACCATACGACATATATCGGACCCCATCCGCGAACATAAAGCAGACTTGAAACACGGTAGGACGAACTCCTCTGCCATGGCAGATCACTGTTATAATTCAGTGGGCTCACATGACATTGACTTCTCCAAGACAGAGGTTCTTTGCAAGCCAACCGGCTACCATGAGAGATTCGTTCATAAGGCCATCCACATATACAAGCACAGAGACAATTTCAACCGAGAAGATGGATTCTGGCTTAGTAACCATTGGAAAGATGTTTTAAACCATTTCGGTTCTAAATTTATTGTATTTTATGGTGATTTTCAGACCGCAGCCCTTTCGCTGGCACTGCCTCTTAATACTTCTCACACCACGGTCAATGGTATGGTTTACAACATGTAGTATAATAATTAATAGTATAACATTGTAATGTTTAACATAACTCATAAGGCAATATATAGCATCATAATGGCATAATTAATATACATCAGTGCGGTATATAGTTGGGTTCATAGAATAAGACAGTGTAATATCACAAGTCTAATAGTTTATAATCTAAAGTATAGGGTAGTGTAAAGTAACGCATTGTATAATTCAAAAGTGGAATTTGTCTATGATGTGATGTTATACCATGTAGTTTAGATTGGAAAGTATAATATTGTATTATATAGTAGTCCAGTTTACAGCATAGTCATAAGGCAACTCAGGACACAACAGCGCACCTTGGCTGTTGCACTTGCCCCTTTTCTTGTTTCCTCTCTGCCTGTGTTCCCAGCCCCCTCCCTCCTCCTCTCCGGAGGTGATGCAGGTAACATGCAAATTCATATTTTAACTCCGCCCACACAGCTTAATAGACGCGGTCCTTGCATGTCAGCGTTCATTCAAGCTCTGTCTTCCAGACAGACCTGTCTCTTCACTTGAAGAAGGCCACTTGTGTTGTGGCCAAAACGTCGTGAGAATTTCATTGTCTTATTTTATTTTATTATTTTATTCCCATTCTACGTGACTTTACCGAAAGAACCAAGAAGATGAATCCTTGCAGTAATGAAAGCTTTAAACTGAAATTTACTTTTTATTTCACCAGGCAAGGCCCATTAAGCTATATAGATCCTTTTCAGAATAGACCTGGCTACAAATGATAGATATACGAGTGGCTTATCACAGATACATTTATTGCAGCCAAATCCTCTAAACGCATGTTGCTTCTAAATGCAGAGGGAAAACCCTGAGGATCTAGAACAAAATCCAGGCGACCACGGGTGAGAACTTGCAAACTCCAAATATACAGGCGACAGGGTCGGGATCGAATCTACCACCTCCTGTATACTAGGCAAAATAGTGAACATATCACCACCTTGGCGCCTCACTCTCTGACTCAACCATCCACTCACTTACACGCTAACTTACCCACTCAACTTCCCATGTTAAATTACCCACCTAGCCGTCACTCACCCATTCACTTACTCACCCAACCCGTCACTCACCCCTCCGCTTACCCACCCACTCACTCATTAACTTGCCCACCTATCTTCTCAACCACTCACCCAGCATCCCACTCAATCTCATACCAAACTAATCTACACACACCCACACACCCACTCACTGACCCACTCACTTATGCACTCGCCCAACCACCCACCCACTTACTCCCTCATGCACTCACCAACCCACCCACCCATCTCCTCACTCACACACCCACCCCATCAATCACGCACCCACTAACTAACACCCACACACTCACCTACTCATCCACTCACCGACCCAGCACTCACTCACCGGGCCACTCAATTGCTAACCCACCCACTCACCCACCCACCTGCCCACTCACTCACCCAGTCACTAACGCACTCACTCAATGTATAACCCACCCACTACCCACCTAACCTCCTTCCCACACACTCATTCACCCAACCACATACCCACCCACACTCACCCATACACTCACCTACTCGCCCAGCTGCTCAATAATTTACCGAGCCACTCACCTAATAACCCAGCCACGCACCTACTCACTCACCCACTTACACATCCACTCACCCTGCCACCCACTCCATTTCTAACCCACACACTCACCCAACCACCTCCCACTCCCTCAGCCACTCACCGACTCACCAAATCACCCACTACCCAAATAACTAATCATCCACCCATCACTCAATCAAACAATAATAAAGCCACCCAATAATTAAACCACCCATTAACTCAACCACCCACTAACTCAACCAGGTTTATTTTACCAGGTCAGGCCCACTGAGCTATAAATATCGTTTTCGGAAGCACCATCGGCAAAAATTATAGCTCAAAAAAGTGGCTTATCATGTATACATTTATAGCAACCGACTCCTCTAAATACATGTTTCTAAATGTGGAGGGAAATATACAGGCATTAGGATCAGGATCGAACCCACAACCTTCTGTATACGAGACGAGGTAGTTAACATATCGCCACCAACCCAAGCACACAACAACCCACCTACCCATTCACCAACCCAGCCAATAAACTAAACTAATTTTATTTTACCAGGTAAGGGTCACAGAGCTATACACTGTACATCGCTTTCAGTAGTGACCTGGTTACAAATGATAGGCTAACGAAGTGGCTTATCACGTAGACATTTATTGCAGCCAAATCCTATAAATGCATGTTGATTTTATATGCAGAGGGAAAACCCGGAGGACATGGAGAAAAATCCATGCGACCAAGGGGAGAACGTGCAAACTCCAAATATACAGGCAGAGGGGTCGAGATCGAAACCACAACCTCCTGTTTTCCAGGTGAAGTGGCTCGCATCTCACCACAATGGCGCTCCATTCTCCGACTCTCCCATCCATGAACCCACACACCCACCCACTCAAATACCCACCCATTAACTCAACAACCCATGAACTCAACCACCCACTAACTCAACCAGCCACTTACTCAACCAGCTACTTACTCAACCACCCACAAACTCAACCACCGAGCCACTCACACACTCACCAAGCCACTCTCTCAATCTCTAACTCACACTCATGCATCCAGCTACTCACCCATCCACTCATCCACCCACCCACACACCAACCCACTCACCCACGCACCCAGCCAATCATAAAAAAACACTGAACTAAAACGATTTTTTTTCCAGGTAAAGCCCACAGCTATATAAATCTTTATCAGAAGCAATCTGCCCACAAATAACAGCTCAATGAAGTGGCTTTTCACATAGAACGTTATAGCAGCCACATTCTATAAATGCATGTTTCTAAATACGGAGGGACAACCCGGAGAACCCGGAGAAAATTCCACCCGACCATGGGGAGAAGATGCAAACTCCAAATGTATACAGGCTTTAGGGTTGGGGGGAACCTACGAACTCCAATATACCAGGCGAGGGAGTTAACATCTCGCCACTGTGGCGCCTCATTATCTGACTCACCCACCAACTCAACTACTAAAGCCACCCACACACTCACTCACCCACTCACAAACCCACTCACTCACTAACCCACTGACTCATCAACACACCAAGCCACTCACTCAAGAACTTACCTATGCACCCACCTACACACCCACTCACTCTAAATATACAGACGTCAGGGTCGGGATCGAACCCATGACCTCGTTTATAAAAGACGAGGCAGTTAACATCTCGCCACCATGGCACTCCGCTCTCCGACTCAGCCACCTACTCACCCACCCACTCACAAACCCACCCACTGGATCTCAAACACACTCACTCACTCACCAATTTACCCACCCACTCACCCTGACACCCACTCAATCTCCAACTGACCCACCCACGCACTCAAAATCCCACCTACCCACTCAACCATCCAATAAACTGAAACTAAACAATTTTTTTTTTATTTTACCAGGTAAGGCCCACAGAGGTATATCAAGTGACCTGGTTACAAATAATAGGTCGACGAAGTGGCTTATCACGTAAACATTTATTGCATTCAAATCCTTTAAACGCATGTTGATTTGAAATGCGGAGGGAAAACCCGGCTATTTTAATGCACACAATGGACCAGAAGGACAAGCGCAAAGGGTTCACATAATGCGCATGCATAATGTACGTTGACTCATTAATCTCTCCCCCCCTCCCCACTTTGCATCAAGAGCGCCAAAGTGTGGTCACCACATCTATGCCTCTTTATAAGGAACGAAACAGACTAACTTCTCCACAAATCTGGCTGTCGCCTGATGAAGCTAGTTGTAATTACTGGCGAAAAGTTGTACTCAGATTGTAAATGTTGTGGTTTGACTCTCCAACACACCGGTGTGCTGTACTAGTTACAAATTGGAATGTTCTGATTACGTGACAACCCTTACTAGTTGGCTGTGTCGGGTGGTGGTGGGTTTTAACGACACATTTATATATTTACGCGATATAACCCAAAAAAAACCTCTATTATGGATAATATTGGTCGCGAAAGCCTACGTGTAAAACAAACCCCAAGGAATCAAAAAAATCGACGCGACCACGGAAGAAGATGAAAACTCCAAATATACAGGCTTCAGGGTCGGGATCGAATTGATTACATCCTGTATTCTGGGCGAGGGAGTTAACATCTCGCCACTGCGGCGCCTCATTATCTGACTCACCCACCCGCTCAACTACTAAAGCCACCCACACACTCACCCACTCACAAACCCACTCACCCTGCCACCCACCCACTCATACAAATCGGGAATCAATACCGTTGCTTTGTATGATCTGTGAAACGCAGAATATTGCAGATAAAATCGGACATTTTGAGCTTGCTGCCGGATCGATTGAGTGGAATCAATCCCAACACGTACACTCTCACTTCACCCCCTCCCGTGCCCCCTCTGGCGACCCCCCTCCAAGCCCCCACTGCCCCGCCCCGTTCCCCCTCGCACTCCCACCCCCATTCCTCCGCTCGCGGCCCCCCCTTTAGCCCCTTTCCCCTCCCCCCTCGTAATCCCCCATGCCCCCCCCCTCGCGACCCCCCCTCACGCCCCCATTGCCCACCCCCCTCCCCCCGCTGCTACTTCCGGTCAGGCAGGGGGCGAGTGGAGGCGGCGCGCGCTGTGGATTGTGGGTGGCGAGCGGCTGATTTGGTTTCCCGCTCACGGCCACCGTCAGTGGGTCGCGAAATCTTCTGAAGCGGCGGCTCGCTGGGCCTCCTCTACGTCGACTCAGCCTGAAGGTGAGAACCTCGCGCGGTGTGCACACATCAGCAGTGGCGGCGGTGGTGGGGGGAGACAGAGGAGGAGGCGCCTGGCCCACAGCCGTCACGTCCTAGACGCCTGCTGAGTTCACGGCGCTGCTTCAAGCAGAGCCCGGCCCTGCTGCTGATGAGGCGCTGACGGTGGAAACCGGCCCCAGAGTGGCCCTTGTGTTGAGCCATAGCTGATGAGAGGCACTCCCAGACTGCCGTGTGTTTTTATCTCTGGAGGGACGGGTTTGTTGTGGAGGCGAATCGCCTGCTGCTGGAAAAGGCATCCACTAGAGGCCGCTATATAGAGGTATTTGGTCTACTCTTCCACGCTGGTCCGGACGTGTTGGAGCAAAGTGGCCATGCCCACACTTTACCCCACCACACGCGGGGCGTTAGCTCGCTGGACTTGCAATGCAGAGGTGCAAGTTCAATTCCATTTCCCACCCACTCACACACCCAGCCACTCAGCCACCCACCCACTGGGATTTTCGCCATCGTCACCTGTACGGTTTAAAATGCTGCCCCTTCACATACGTTTGTTTTCTCCGGGTGCTCCGGTTTCCCCCCACTTGTGTAAACATTCGTTATTCATTGATTGAAAACAACTTACAATAAAAAACAAATTCAGGACTTTACTATGACTCAGCGTGGCTTTCCTGGAGTAAGTTTAATTATTATAAAGAATTACAGGGGCTGTATGATGACACGACTAGAGAGCTGGCTTGCACTGCGGGGAGCTTAATAGTCAACTTGGATTCCGCACCCCTCAATGCCCTTTTTAAGTTCAGTTTGTGCACTTAAGACTCGCACAAACAACCATACTCAGAGAACCATAGATTCCCACTCAGACCCAGAACCAGAAACCCATAGACTCCAACAGAGACCCATACATTCCTTCAGACACTCATAGACTCATATGGCGACCCCATATACTGACACAGGGACCCATAGACTCACACAGAGACCCATACACTCACAGAGACCCACAAACTCAGAAATCCATAGACTCGCACAGAGGTCAATATAATTTAAATCAATATTTATTTACACTGGATGAATCCGATGAGCTACAAAGATCTGTTTTCACAGCCGTCCAATCGGGCAGGTCAGAACATAACAAAAAAAATACAAAATACAACAGGAAAGGCAAACAAACTTCAAAAGTATACAAATGAAACTGAACTCTTTTAATCTTGATTTGAAGCTTTCGTTACTGCAGGAATCCATACTCTTTGGTTATAAAATATAACAAATCACGATGTTTCGATCGCAACACAAGCGATCTTCATCAGGTGGGACAACCACAGCAAAAAAATGCTGTAGTCGGTGGGAGAGCTGCCGTGGCAAGAGGTTATATAGGTAAGAGAGGTGGGTACAGGCATGGGGGGAGAGAAAGGGGAGGGTGTGGGGTAGGGAAAGGGGGGGGGGCCGCGTGAGCGCTCTGGGAAGAGGACGTGAGGTTGGGGTGGGGAAAGTGGGCAGGGCTAGAAGTGGGAAGGTGGTGGAAGAACAGAAAGAGGACGTGTGAGGCTGGGGGGGGTACATGGGCAGGGCTAGCAGTAAACCAGCAGGTAATGATGGAAACAACAACAATTAAGGCATTACCTGGTTGATAACATCCTTCCAATGATTGTTCAATTTGTATCCATCTTCTCGGTTGAAGTTTTGTCCGTTTATAAATGTGGACGGCTTCATGAACAAACCTTTGATAGTAGCCCGAAGGTTTGCAGAGTACCTTGGTCTCGGAAAAAAACAATATCATGCGAGCCCACAGCATTATAACAAGGGTCAGCTACGGCAGAGGTATTGGTTCTGCCATGTTTCAGATCTGGCTTGTGTTAGCGAACACGGTCCGAGACATGTCGTTTCATTTACCCAATGTGACTGCTACCGCAGGTAATTCCTGACATGCAATACCCTGAAGTCTCCAAATTGAGTTGTACCTGCGGTAGCAGTTACATTTGGGAAATGAAACGACATGTCTCGGACCGTGTTTGTGAACACAAGGCAGATCTGAAACATGACAGAAGCAATACCTCTGCCATAGCTGACCCTTGTTATAATGCTGTGGGCTCGCATGATATTGTTTTTTCCGAGACCAAGGTACTCTGCAAACCTTCGGGCTGCTATCAAAGGTTTCTTCATGAAGCCGTCCAGATATATAAATTTAGACAAAAGTTCAACCAAGAAGATGGATACAAATTTAACAATCATTAGAAGGATACTCTTTGGTTCTTTCGGTAAAGTCACGTAGGTGAAAATAAAATAAAATATTTTCTTATATTTTATTTTCACCTACGTGACTTTACCGAAAGAACCTAAGAGTATATGGATCCTTGCAGTCACGAAAACTTCAAATCTAGAATCATTGGAAGGATGTTATCAACCAGGTAATGCCTTAACTTGTTGTTTCCATCATTACCTGCTGGTTTACTGCTAGCCCCGCCCACGTCCCCCCCCCCAGCCTCACGTCTTCTTCCCCTAGCGCTCACGTGCCCCCCCCCCCTCTCCCTACCCCACAACCCCCCCCCCCTCTCTCCCCTTGCCTCCTCACCCCTCTCTTAACTATATAACCTCTTGCCACGGCAGCTCTCCCGCCGACTTCAGCATTTTCTTGTTGTGGTTGTCCCACCTGAAAAGATCGCTTGTGTTGCGATCAAACGTCGTGATTTGTTTTATTTTATTTCTACCTACGTGACTTTACCGAAAGAACCAAAGAGTATGGATCCCTGCAGTCACGAAAACTTCAAATCTAGATTGAACACCCATACCCTCTAAAGAACTAACCCTCAAGACGCCTAACCCTTAAAACACCTATACCCCTAAAACGCTAACCCTTTAAACACATAACACTCTAAGCCCCTAACCCTCTAAACCCATAATAAATATATTTTCAGGTAAGATCGTGTAAATATAAATGTGTTGTTAAACCAGACACCACCTGACACAGCCAATTAGTAAAGTTTGTCACGTCAACAAAAAGTGCCATTAAGTGTTGGGGACTAATCCAAATCACCTTTAGTATGGATAATATCAGTTGTCAAAGTCTTGGTGTTAAACCCTCTAAACTCCCAAACCCCAAAACCCCTAACCCTCTAAACCCCTAAACCCCATTTCCCTCCAAACCCCTCAACCTCAAAACCCCCCTACCTCTAAACCCCTAAACACATACCCTTATAACCTCCTCAACTCCTAACCATCTAAACCATTCAACCTCTAACAATTGAAACCCATAAACCTCTAAACACCTAACCCTCTAAACCCCTAACCCTCTAACCCCAAAATCTTATAAACTGTAACATTCTAAACACCTAATCCTCTAAACGACCTTACCCTTAAAACCCTAACCGTCTAAAAACCTCTCCCTCGAAAAAACCCCACCCATAAACCCCCAAAACTCTAACTGTCTAAACCCCAAACCCTCTAAACTCCCAAACCCCTAAAACCCTATCCTCAGCACCTAACCTGCTAAACCCCTCACCCTCTAAACTCCTACACTCTTAATAGCCTATTCCTCTAAACACCTACCACTATAAAGCCCTTTACCCTTAAAACCCTAACCCTCTAAACCCCTAACCCTTGAATCCCCTCAAGCCCTAACACTCTCAACCTCTAAACCCTCGAAATCCATAAACCTCGAAACCCCTTATCCCCGAAACACCCCGAAACTCCTAAACCCATAACTTTATAAACTCCTAAGCTCCTAACCCTCTAAACCATTAAACCTATAACAATCAAAACCTATAAACCCTCCAAACACATACCTCTCTAAACCCCTAACCTTCTAAACCCCTTTACCTTTTTAACCCTAATCATTGAAACCCCTAAACCTCTACACCTCTAAACTCCGAACCCTCTAAACCCATCACCCTGTAAACCTCTAAACCCCTCAACTTATAATCCTCTAAATCCCTATCCCTCTAAACCCCTTTACCCGTAAAATGCTATCCGTCTAAACTCCTCACTCTTTGAAACCCTAACCCAAATACCCTAAAACCCCTAAACCCCCTAACGCTCTAAACTCGTTTACCCTTAAAACCCTAATCCTCTAAACTCCTTGATCTCTAAACCACTAATCCTCGAAACACGAAAACCCTCTAAACATCTAAACCCATCACTTTGTAAACCTATAAACCCCTCAACTCATAATCATCTAAATACCGAACCCTCTTTACCCGTAAAACCTTATCCATCTAAACTCATCACCCTTTGAAACCCTAAACCAAATACCCTAAAACCTCAACCCTATGAAGCTCTAAGCCTAAATACCCCTACAACGTTAACCTTCTAAACCTCTCACCTTCTAATCCGCTAACCCTTTACACCCTTAACCCCCATAACACCATAACCCTTGAAACCCCCAAATCCTCTAAACCACTTATCCCCTAAAAACTTCAAAACCTCTAAACCCATAAATTTATAAACTCCTGACCCTCTAAACCACTAACCCTGTAACAATTGAAACCCACAAACCCTATAAACCTATAAACACCTAACTCTGTAAACCTCTAACCCCATAACCTTCGAAACTGTATCCCTCTAAAAGCCGAATCCTCTAAACCTCTTTGTCCTTAAAACCCTAACCGTCTAAACCTGTCACCCTCTAAAACCATAACCTTATAAACTCCTAACCCTCTAAACCACTAAACCTATAACAATCGAAACCCATTAACCCGCTAAATAGCTACTTCTCTAAACCCCTAACACTCTTAAACCCCTTTACCCTTAAAACCCTCACCCTCTAAACCCCTAAACCTCTAAACCCCTAACCCTCTAAACCCCTAAACCCATCACCCTGTAAACCTCTAAACGGCTCAACTTATAATCCTCTAAATCCCTAACCCTCTAAACGTATAATCCTCTAAATTCCTAACCCTCTTAATGCCTTTACCCATTAAACCCTATCCTTCTAAACTTTCACTCTTTGAAACCCAAACCCAAATACCCTGAAACCCCCTAACACTCTAAACAACTTTACAGTTAAAATCCGAATCCTCGAAACCCCTAGATCTCTACACCCCTAACCCTCTAAACCCCAACCCTCTAAACCCCTAAACCCCTCAACTCATAATCATCTAAATCTCTAACCCTCTAAACCCCTTTACCCGTAAAACCCTATCTGTCTAAACTTGTCACCCTTTGAAACCCTAACCCAAATACCCTTAAATCCCAAGCCCTCTAAACCTCTGAACCCCTTTACCGTTAAATCCCTAATCCTCTAAACCCCGAGATCTCTACACTCCTAATCCTCTTAAAACCTAACCCTCTAAACCCCGAACCCTTAAAATCCTCAACCCCTAACACGCTCAACCCCTAAACACCATAACCCTTGAAATCCCCAAAACCTTGAAGATGCTTATCCCCTAAAACCCCCAAAACTGCTAAACCCTTAACACATAACCTTCTAAACTCCTAAACCTCTAAACCACTAACCCTGTAACAATCGAAACCCATAAACCTTCTAAACCTCTGGACACCAAACTCTTTTAAATTCTAACCCTCTAAACCCATAACCTTCTAAACTGTAAGCCTCTAAAACCCTAACCCTCTAAACTCATCACCCTCTAAACCGCTAAACCTCTAAACCCCTTTACCCTTAAAACCCTCACCCACTAAACCCCTAAACCTCTAAACCCCAAACCCTCTAAATACCTAACCCTCTAAACCCCTAAACCCATCACCCTGTAAACCTCTAAACCCTCAACATATAATCCTTTAAATCCCTAACCCTTTAAACTAATTTATCCATAAAATACTATTCGTCTAAACTCCTCACCCTTTGAAACCCTAAGCCAAATACCCTAAAATCCGAAATCCCCTAACAATCTAAACCCCTTTACTGTTAAACCCATAATTCTCTAAACCCCTAGATCTCTCAACCCATAATCCTTGAAACACCTAACCCTCAAAACCCTTAACCCTTTGTGTGGAGTGTGGTGTGTGGAGTGTGGTGTGTGGTGGGTGTCACGGGGTGGGTGGGTGCAGGGTGTGTAGTGGGTGCTAGGTGTCATGGGGTGGGAGGGTCCAGGGTGTGTGTGGAGTGTAGTGGGATGTGGGTGTCACGGGGTGGGTGGGTGCAGGGTTTGTGTGGAGTGTGGTGTGTGGTGGGTGTCACGGGGTGGGTGGGTGCAGGGTGTGTGTGGTGGGTGGTGGGTGTCACGGGGTCGGTGGGTGCAGGGTGTGTGTGGTGGCTGCTGGGTGTCACGGGGTGGGTGGGTGCAGGGTGTGTGTGGAGTGCGGTGGGTGGTGGGTGTCATGGGGTGGGTGCAGGGTGGGTGTGGTGTGTGGTGTGTGGTGGGTATCACGCGACGGGTAGGTGCAGGGTGTGTGTGGTGTGTGGTGTGTGGTGGGTGTCACGGGGTGGGTCGGTGCAGGGTGTGTGTGGTGGGTGGGTGCAGGGTGTGTGTGGTGGGTGGGTGCAGGGTGTGTCGTGTGTGGTGGGTGTCACGGGGTGGGTGCAGGGTGTGTGTGGTGGGTGGTGGGTGTCACAGGGTGAGTGGGTGCAGGGTGTGGGTGGTGGGTGGTGGGTGTCACGGGGTGGGTGGGTGCAGAGTGTGTGTGGGGTGCGGTGGGTGGTGGGTGCCACGGGGTGGGTAAGTGTAGGGTGTGCGGTGTGTGGTGGGTGTCACAGGGTGGGTGGGTGCAAGGTGTGTGTGGAGTGTGGTGGATGGTGGGTGTCATGGGGTGGGTGGGTGCAGGGTGTGTGTGGTGTGTGATCGGTGGTAGGTGTCACGGGGTTGGTGGGTACAGGGTGTGTATGGAGTGTGGTGCATGGTGGGTGTCACGGTGTGGGTGTTGGTGGGTACAGGGTGTGTATGGAGTGTGGTGCGTGGTGGGTGTCACGGTGTGGGTGTTGGTGGGTGCAGGGTGTGTGTGGAGTGTGGTGGGTGTCACGGGGTGGGTGTGGGTGAGTACCGGGTGAGTGCCGGGTGTGTGTGGTGGGTGTGGTGATAGTGGACGTGGATCACACCGATCAACGACCACTACCATCTCTACTGTGCGGTGGACCGGCCACCACACAGCAGCGCGCGTCGGAGGAGTGAGCGGATGGCTCTTCTTATGCAGGCCAGGCCCCCTGGCTTCCTCTTCTCCTGCATTACCATCACCTGATCCTCTTTCCTTGTTTTCTCCTTCTCCACCACCACCATCTCTTCCACCACGATCGCCTCCACCAAGGTCTCCTCCTCCTGCAACCCCAGCTCCTCCACCAGGGTCTCCTCCTCCTGCACCACCAGCTCCTCCACCAGGGTCTCCTCCTCCTGCACGACCAGCTCCTCCACCAGGGTCTCCTCCTGCGCGACCAGCTCCTCCACCAGAGTCTCCTCCTCCTGCACCACCAGCTCCTCCACCAGGGTCTCTTCCTTCTGCACAACCAGCTTCTCCACCAGCGTTTCCTCTTCCTCCACCACCTTCAGCTTCCATTCAGAGGCCTGGGCGAGCGAGGAGAATGGGGGCAGTGCCAGCTCCGCTCTGTGAAGAGATGCGCACGACATCGTTCCAACATACTGCTACAGCAGAGATCGCTGCCAACCCCTCCTCCTCGGGGGGAGGGGAGGGGGAGCTGGCAATGCCACAGTGGATAAAGGGCTACCTACATGGCAAATATATGGCTGCTTCAATATTTGTCCTCACCCAGAAAGTAATTATAAAAATACATCCGTATATAACCGAATGTACAGGTGGGATTTTAACTCTCCGTGTGTTAGTTTGTGGGCAGCAAGGCTGGAACGCACAGCCAAAGAGGGACCTGGGTTTGATGCCCATACTTGGGCCACTTTCTCCATGTGGAATATGGAGTTGTGACTTGCCCTGGGCCCCACACCTCTCTATGGACTGCCTTGAACATTGGACAAGCAGAAAGTGGGTTACCGTGGTTCAGCAGCTCCAAAGCACTGGACACGGCCAGGAGTAGCAGTGGTTGTGGCATTGCTGGTGGTGCTGGTGGCCGCGGTCCGGAGCCAGCTGTGATCCAGCGCCTGCGCTGGCGTCATACGACAATCCGGATCCCATCTGTTGAGAGACGCGTGGGAGACACACGCGCCGCACGTGGTGAGAGAAGCGTGGTGAGAGCATTGAAGTTCCTTCCCTTCTCCTACAAGGTCCAGGAATGCACGGCAGCAGCGGAAGCAGCAGGAGCAGTGGCAATTCTCTGATGCCCAGTAGCCTAAAAATGCCTCGAGCTTCGCATTGGCCAGCAGCATCTTGCACGGACCTCCCCCTCCTCCACAGAAGGCGATCTTGACACCGGTGGTACTGCACATCGGCAGGTCCACTCAGCTCCACATTTTCCTGGCGATCGGTGGAGAGTGATCGCAGATCAATTGGAGGGGGGGATCCTCATGGGGAGGGTGTGTTGGGTGTTTCTTACCACAGACAGAAGCTGAAGAATTCCACAAACGCCAGGTCTTGGCTTTTGAGCACCCTGTCAAGTGGGAAGCTCCCCGGTACCCTTTTCTTGCCTGGGCAGAACATCTTCCCTTGGCGGTCTGCGAGAGCCATGCACAGCAGGACAGATGCAGTCAAAAACTACCACGTCGCCTACTTACCCACTTACCGACCCATCCATCAACCCACTCACTCACCCACCCACTCCTCCACCTACACAATCACTCACCTACCCAATCACCGACCCAACCACTCACCCATTCACCCGCTTACCCACTGACCAATTCGCCCAAAAAAACCTACAACCTACTCGCTTACTCACCCATATACCCACCCACTTGCCCACATACCTATTTACCCACCCACTCACCCAAGGAATTTAAAATACAAAGAGGCCATCCCCCCTCCCTCCCCCCCAAAAAATTACAACAGCCGCAGGCCTCTCCTTAAAACTGAATCCGGTCCGTCACTCGTACCACCCTTTAACTCACCAAAGAACTGCCTTCTGTCGGGAGCTGCATTCACCATGTATTTTGGAGGCATTCCCAGAATCTGTACATGGTTGAGACAAAGACAAAGGTCACCCGTGTAACCTCGGCTGACTGTAGGGGCAAGTGCTGTTAGTATGGCGAAGCAACAGCAGCAGCGCTTGTTGAGGGCCAGCATTATGGCACACAGAGACAGGGGATGGTGGGCCACATTGACCCAGGTATTTTACACATTGCACTAGGTACTCATTTAAGGCTGAGTCTAACTAAGGGAGGCCCAGGACCGGTTCAGATGATCATCACTAGTATGGGCCATGAGCTCGGATCAAACTCAGTTTATAAAGCAGCATGCTAACCGCTACACTACCACTCCCCTCACACATACATGATGGACACATGTACACACATACACAACATACGACGGCCGCTATTCGCCAGATCACTAAGTGGCCACCCCCCCTCCTGCCACGCCCAAAACCAAGAGAGGGGGATCACGAGCGGATGGACGCCCAGTGGGAAATACCTCAATGCAGTACGGGAGGTGATCTTTGTCGCTGTCGGACTGAAATAATTGCCTGCCCGTTGCCATCTCCGCCACCGTGCAACCCACCACCCACATGTCTACTCCACAGGTCAAGCTGTAGCCCAGGTACAGCTCCGGAGCCGAGTATTCCAGGGTCCCACCAACATACATAGTTGCACACCAATCACAAGAACAACACATGTGTATTCTTGGTTCTTTCGGTAAAGTCACATAGAAGGGAAACAAAATATTGCAAATATAAAACAATACAATTCTCACGACTTTTCGACTTCAACACAAGCAATCATCATCAGGTGTGAAGCCCACAGAAAGAAAATTTGAATAAAGTCGCTTTTTTAACGTTAGCACCACGGAGAGCGATTTGGCAGTTATTCAAATGGACGAGTCCATCTATGTTCGGAAAAGAGGAGGGGGGAGACGAAAATAATGGACGCGGTCTGAAAGCCACCGTAAGCGTGAACAATCAATTAAGTCCCGAAATGGTTTATCAAATCCTTCTAATGATTGCTAAGCCAGAATCTATATTCTTAGTTGAAATTGTCTCTGTTTGTATATGTGGATAGCCTCA
Organism: Petromyzon marinus; assembly: GCF_048934315.1. Classification (NCBI taxonomy): domain Eukaryota; kingdom Metazoa; phylum Chordata; class Hyperoartia; order Petromyzontiformes; family Petromyzontidae; genus Petromyzon; species Petromyzon marinus. The sequence continues at coordinate 16,556,508 of NC_133725.1, read as the reverse complement.
TGAACGAATCTTTCTCGATAGCCAGATTGCTTGCAGAGAACCTCTGTCTTGGATACGTCAATGTCATGTGAGCCTACTGAATTATAACAGTGATCTGCCTAGGCCGAGGTGTTGGTCCTACTGTGTTTTAGGTCTGCTTTGTGTTCACGGATGCGGTCCGAGGCATGTCGTTTGGTTTCTCCAATGTAACTACTACCACAGAGGCAACTTAGTTTGTAGACGCCAGGGTACTGTATGTCCGGAATCACATATTTTACAGACGGAACCAGATCACGGATTTTACGTAATGTGTTGAATCGGACCTGGATCTTGTGTTTATTCAAGATTTCGGAGATCTTTTTTGTGATCCATTCCCCTGGTATAGCTTTTCACCTTTGCCATGTCCAACCGGATCCCCGTTTCTCTCATCACATCATAAAGGCTCTCCCTGTGAGAGAGACAAAAGCTGAAACAACACCACAGTATCAGTGTCATCTCCTTAAATGCTGCGCTGAGTCTCCTAACGACAATAATCTTAATACTGTTCGTGCATGTTCACGACCAATATTTAGTCATAGTTCAGTGTGGGTTCAGGTCGTTGGTTTGCCATCAAACCAAATCAGTTGGCTCATTTGCTCACTTGACAACTTGATTTCATTGGCATTTTTGCCAGGTGGTAGAGGGTTATTCATTGGGAGAAGATAAAAAAAAACTCCGCCTGGTAAGGTCGTGGAGTTTGATCCCAAACTTGACGCATGTACATTTGGAGTTTGCATGTTCTCCCTGTGGTCATGTGGATTATTCTGTAGGTCCTCTGGTTTTCCCCTCCACATTTCGAATCAACATGCATTCATAGTATTTGGCTGCTATACATATCCACGTGATAAGTGGATATCATTTGTGGGCAGGTCGCTTACAAAACATAACTAACAAGTCAGTGCACCTTCCCAGGAAAATAAAAAAAGTTTGTTTAGTTAATCAGTTAACCACGCTATTAGCGGGGGGAGGGGGAGATGGAACACACGGTACATACTTCAACAGCTCCAGGACAAGGCAGTTTCGGACGTTGATGACGTTGTAATCTGCATTGCTGTCCTCACTCTGAAGTTCCAGAGCTATCTGGAGCTCCATCCTCTGCAATGTTTCTTCCTTGGAGCTGCGCAGAGAAAGTCCACAAATTAATAACTTACACTTGCTTAAGGGACACCAAGAGGCAAGTACTATTCAGAATTAAATAATTAAATATGCTTTCATCATGTCTGACAGCATTGTGAGCTAAAGTAGCGTTCTCGACTCTCATTGGTACCATACGGGGCACAGGAGCCGACGTAGGGTGCCCAATAGGATTTCAAGGTGAATAGCCATTCAATTTGGATTGGTCATTCGGGAAAACTAAATGCAAACGCCCGTTAAAACAACGCGTTTTTGCTATAACGTGGTTCTTCCACACTTTTACACAATGCAGAATGTGCCCGTTGTAACACGAAACGTGACCATTACAACACAGAACACACCCATTGTAACAAGATACACACACACATTATATCACGGAATAAGCCCGACATAACATGGTTTGTGAGTGGTTGACAATAAACTACTTTTTTGAGCTGCACCTTTGAGCGGTATGATATAGTACTCGGAATGATAAAAGTATCGTGACAGCATACCCTTAGTTATTGGTCTCATCATCTCACAGTGTATGCATACATTGTATCTCGCCCTATTTTATTGTTACATTATTTATGAAAAGATTATTTTCGCTCAATGCTTTTTTGCTTAATGCGGAACTTTTCATGAATGTATCTACAGCATTAAATGATGACTTACTGTAATGTGGAGGTAATATTTTAGCAATGAGATGTTTTGGCCCATACCAGTTGACACTGTGTATGTATTTTAAGCTTTAGGGACGAAAAACCAGAGTACCCAGAAGGAACCGGTGCAGAACAGGGGTAGAACGTACACACTCCACACATGATGGTGCCCGAGTCAGGAGCCGAACCAAGGCCCCCCTTCTCGCTGTGAAGCACGAGTGTCACCACCGCATCGCACGGCAATGGACTTAACAACAACGTCGGCCTCGTGATGGCACGTCTCTGAAGTCTTACCTCGACGGTGACACCAGGATCTTTACAACTACCAGGGTGTTTCTCTTATGGTCAAGGCACTGGATCACCTGGCCTTGACCTCCTTCCCCAATAATCTTGAGCACCTCATAGCGGTAGTGGAGGTGATCATGTCGGAACTGCACAAAAGGTACAATCATTTAAACTGACTTGTTAAAATCACAACGTTTAAGAAGTGTGAATGTAATTTTAACATAAAAATTGCTTGCAATTATGAAGTTATTTTTAACCATAATTTGGAATGCTCAGATGTCTGTTGGCGGAGTCACCCTTAAAAAGAGCTTTTGAGCTCAATGGGCTTTACTCGGGAAATAAACTTCTGATTCAGATGTGTGCGGGTGAGTGCATTGGTGAGTGGGCGAGTGGGTCGGTGAGTGATTGAGTGGGTGAATTAGTGAGTGAGTCAGCAAGTGAGTGCGTCTGGGGGTGGGTGAGTAAGTGTGTGAGTGGGTGTAATTGTCGAATGTTTTGATACTGTCTGCTGGCGAAGATTCCCTTAAAAAATTGCTTCTTATCTAAAAGGGCTTTACTCGGGATTAAACATTCTGATTTTGAAGCGCGTTGGTGTGTGCGTGTGTCATTGCCTTGGTTAGTAATTCAGGTGCAATAACAAGAAGCCACAAACCCCGCTACCTCTGGGCCCTGTGACCACCCCCAAGGCTGTAGTTTTGTGGTGAGCCTCACCAGAATGTAATTACGTTCGTCGTCATCATATCCATGCCTGTTGCATCACTTGGGTTTGTTGTCGAGCGCAAAGTACCACACTTCTTGCATGGCTGCGAGCTCCAGCTTTTCACGGTCGGTCAAGTGAGGGCCAAAGTGAACCAGGATTTCTGCAGGCACGAGGAGAACAACAACAGGTGTGTGAACCAAAATTTTGAGCAATTTATAGGGTAAATATTTCAGGATCGGGATGTTTTTGCCAATCCCAGCTATGTATGTTGAAATTCTTTTGCACCACATGTAGCCAATAGTGCTAATCAACAGTGTCGGGGAAGGTTAATAAACTAAACACGCAAATAGGTTCCACACATCTGTTAGAACCTTTAACAGACTGCGAGACAAGAAGGCTCACATGATCGAGTCACTCACCTTTCTGAAGAGATGCCGCGACAACAAGGTAATACCGACCACATTTAAACTCACATCTGCTTCTGTCACTTCACCCAACTCTAAACGGATCTTATTCAGAGCTAGCCTTTCTCTAATCTCAAAAGAGGATAAGACTACTCCGGCTTGAACTTGATAATTTAGACAAATGTCTCCTACAATAACACTTAACATTAACAGATAAAATATCCGCATCTGATTGGAACCTTGTAGATAACATGACTGCTTTTTCTGCCACAACAATGTCTTCCAAATGCAAGGTTAACCTTATTGCTAAATTCAAAAACTTGTCAAAAGAAACCAGATCCACACATTAAAAAGCTAGATGTTAACAAGACTGTTATTAATCAGAGTAACAGCACAATCTCCGATAGCCTAAAATCGGTACTAGCTAGAGGGCTGAATTTTGCTGTCACCCCCAAACACATCCCAGTGGATGATACAACAACCCAGGTAGATGTAGCCCTCAAAGGCTTGGGACACATCCCGACAGACGTGGCAAGATCTAAAATTTCCACCATCTTTAAAAATGCTAAGAATCCTATTAATAACATCAGCAAGGACGAGCGCTCTGAACTCGCCAAATTGAAAAAGAGGACAAAGTCATTCTCTCAGCTGACAAGGGCAATGTTACTGTCATCATGGATAAAACCACATACAGCAACATAATCCAGGACCTTCTTAATGATAGCAATTTACACCAAAATCAACAAAGATCCGACCAACCGCCTGGCTACAAAAAACAATATTACCAATTCGACTTCTCTAATCGAACCATTCAAGCAGCTCTTCCTAAAACCTTCTGCTAATAGACCACCCAGATTATATGGTCTTCAAAAAATCCATAAAGAAGTTACTCCACTTCGGCCCATCGTTTCCACTATCAACTCACCTCCCTACAAACTGGCCCAATTTCTGAGAACTTGCTTCCATTCACGGGCAAGAATACCTCAGCAGTACGAAACTCAGCTCACTTGATCTCTCTAATCAAAGGCATTTCACTGTCCCCAGATGATTTGCTCATCAGCTTTGAAGTAGTCTCTCTGTTCACCAAGGTTCCTGTACCTGACACCTTATCAATAATTGAAGACTTGGTCCAACATGGACTGAATGCTGATGTACCAACTTTGGTTAGGAACTGCCTTACTAACACTTACTCTTTGTTTTCTTCGGTAAAGTCACGTGTGTATAAAATAAAATAAATGACGACGTTTCGATCACAACACAAGCGGTCGCTCTCAGGCGGAAAAAATGCATGCAGTAGTAGAACTGCTGAAGCAGCACTTACTTCACCAGGAATGGTACTTTCTACAAACAAAATGAAGGTACCCACATGGGTCCCCCCTTATCACCAGTGATAGCGAATGTTTTCATGGAGAAATTTGAAACTGATGTCATCCAGACATGCACCCAACGGCCTTCCTTGTGGAAGAGATACGTAGATCACACTTTCGTCATTTGGCCACATGGCCTGCGAGCATTGAATCAATTTATCAACAACATAAATTCCATACACCCATCCATCAAATTCATCATGGAAGTGGAGAAGGATGGTAAGCTACTAATTCCTTAATGTTTTGTTTGAGAAGAGACCTATCTAAAACCCAATTCCCACCACCATCCGGCGCAGAAGAATTCCCTCATCAAACCACTACACCATAGGGCCCACTGCATTTGCGACCAACACCACCAAGCCAGTGAACTGGAACACGTACACCAGGCTCTTAAGATGAAAGGGTACTCGGACAGCATTATTCGCAAAGCTGTTTCTCCAAGCATGTAGAAACAATCCACTGAGACGCCAATCAAAACCATCACTTTACCATACATAAGTGTTACCAAAAAGATTTCCAAAATCTTAAACAAACACAAGATCCAGGTCCGATTCAATACAGTACACAAAATCCGTGATCTAATCCCATCTGTGAAAGAAGTCATTCCTGACATGCAATATCCTGGAGTCGACAAACTGGCATCACGATGGCCATGCAACATGGCTATCGTGATGTCCCACTATTTACCGTGGCCACTGTGACGTCCCTCATTACTGTTCTTACCTTTCGGCGATTTGCTACAGATGGAGCCGGTGCCCTCTGAGGACAGCGCACTCCACGTGGTGCAAGATGTGTCGTTACTCCAAGCCTCTCCAGCTCGGCTCATCTACACACACACAAAGACAAAGGTCCACCACATAGGCTTGATTAAGATGTTGGAGCAATTGAGGAGGCGAGCACTGAGCCAGCATCTCTGAGATGTTGGGCTCCATATTCAAGAGGGTCCTGCCGAAATGTTGTCGGTTCTCAGCATTGGGATATTTGGCCAATATCAGATGCCATGCTTGGATTTACAATGAAAGACGCGTGGATTTTGAGATCACACGCAGGGATTGTTCAAATTGTTAAGAGTGATTGGGGATCGGGCATTACGAGCCATGGCAAGGAGGGACAACAATGGCTGATAGTCAAGAATAATAACGGAGCGGCAGCCAAGGAAGGAAACACATCGGAGAGGAGAGCCACCAGAGAGATGGTGCGACAAAATCGGCGCTTGGTGGATTATTCCATCACAGCATTTGAGGGGTAGCAGGGTCTCACAGAGGAAGGCATTCTCATCCATCAGTGGATAGATAACAGTGCTGTAAATGCTCACGCGTAGACAGGCAGGCACACCAACAGGATCTCGGAGACACACTCTGCTAGACATACACATACTCAGGCGGACAAGCAGAAGCACATCCAGGTATACAGGTAGGTGACAGGTAGGCACAAGTCGAGGGGAAAACACACGTCCACCCATATTTACCACACGAGTTGAAGAGCCACAAGTACCTCCATGGTAGCAACTTGCAGAGTAGGGTGCTCAGAGCTCACTGCGTTTCTCGCGCGGTCCGGGTCTCTGCGTGGAGAGCGAGAGACGCAGGCGAGCGTCACACAAAACTGACGGTGTGCGACGATACTCTTGTCTAAACACGCGTCATGTCACAATGCGAACTCTCATCATCAACACGGACTCACATCATCACAGACTCACAACCTCACCACTCACCCACAACACGAAACACAACAAAAACAACAAAGACCGCCATTTGCCACTAAGTAGCGGCAAATGCCAGGCCAGGTGCACTTTGAGACCACGTGAAATGCTGAAGGCTCACTGACAGGTCACAGGTCAGACCCAGGTGCCAAGAGTTGACTGACTGAGATGACTGTGCCAACGTGCTGCATTTCAGCCGCCCAGGTCAAAGGTCGTTGTTGCGGCTCATTTTCGTGTTGCCACATTGCATACAAATGCCATGAAACTTCCAGAGGCATTTGCAGCAGAAATGCATGTGCACTCAAAAAAGTCAATTTTTACGGATAGACCCCGTCAAACAGTAAAAATTGGCGGGGATGTCTCTCTTGTGGGTCATGAGGCTATGTTGAGCTCGCACAAAAATCCTTCAGAATGGCCATGCGGCTCATTTTCGTGTTGCCACATTGCATACGAATGCCATGAAACTTCCAGAGGCATTTGCAGCAGAAATGCATGTGCACTCAAAAAAGTCAACTTTTACGGATAGACCCCGTCAAACGGTAGAAATTGGCGGGGATGTCTCTCTTGTGGGTCACGGGGCTATGTTGAGCTCGCATAGAAATCCCTCGGAATGGGAAAACGGCTCATTTTCGTGTTGCCACATTGCATACGAATGTCATGAAACTTCCAGAGGCATTTGCAGCAGAAATGCATGTGCACTCAAAAAAGTCAACATTTTTACTGATAGACCCCGTCAAACGGTAGAAATTGGCTCATTTTCGTGTTGCTATCCCTGACATAGGAATTGCAGTTAAAAAAATGCACTTTGACAGACACCCAGAGCGTGGCCATGCGGCTCACCTAACCGTTTTTTTCCGACCGAGAAAAGTCCACCGAGACCCCCAGTATCCCATGGGGATGTGTCGGCGTGCTCTTTTAGGACAAAGATTAATTGTCACATGAGTGCGTATGGGCCCTTTTAGGAGCCGCGGTGCCCATGGGTGGCGCCAGGACAAAGCTTTGTCTCGAGGGCTGACTTTCAGTAAATCGCAGCGAGGAAGCTGCTCTGCCACTTACAAAACCCCGAGCCAGAACCAGGTCGTTTACGAATTATTTGGCACCCAGCTTCCCCGTGAACGTGCTGTCGAGCGACTGAGGAGAGGGCCACCGAACGCTTGCGGCGGCGCCTCGATCCAGGGTATTACGGCATTCCGCACCGGGCAGGAATCCACCCGGCTATGAGAGGCCAACCGAAGATCCGGGCGCAACAGTATCGTCGCGTCTAGGGGGGATTCGGACTTAGAGGCGTTCAGTCATAATCCCTCAGATGGTAGCGTCGCACCATTGGCTCCTCAGCCAAGTGCACGTGCCAAATGTCTGAACCTGCGGTTCCTCTTGTACTGAGCAGGATTACTATTGCGACGACACAGCATCAGTAGGGTAAAACTAACCTGTCTCACGACGGTCTAAACCCAGCTCACGTTCCCTATTAGTGGGTGAATAATCCAACGCTTGGTGAATTCTGCTTCACAATGATAGGAAGAGCCGACATCGAAGGATCAAAAAGCGACGTCGCTATGAATGCTTGGCCGCCACAAGCCAGTTATCCGTGACAACTTTTCTGACACCTCTTGCTTAAAACCGAAAAAGTCAAAAGGATCGTGAGGCCCCGCTTTCACGGTCTGTACTCGTACTGAAAATCAAGATCAAGCGAGCTTTTGCCCTTCTGCTCCACGGGAGGTTTCTGTCCTCCCCGAGCTCGCCTTAGGACTCCTGCATTACCGTTTGACAGGTGTACCGCCCCAGTCAAACTCCCCACCAGACACTCCCCGGAGCGGGTCGTGCCCCGCACTGCGAACGGTGTTCGGGCGCCAGAGGCACTTGGAGCCAGAAGCGAGAGCCCCCCACGGGGCTCGCCTCCCCGCCTCACCGGGTAAGTGAAAAAACGATCAGAGTAGTGGTATTTCACCGCCGGCACCCAGAGCCACGAGGGACGAGCACCTCTCACTTATCCTACACCTCTCATGCTTTTTCACCATGCCAGGCTAGAGTCAAGCTCAACAGGGTCTTCTTTCCCCGCTGATTCCGCCAAGCCCGCTCCCTTGGCTGTGGTTTCGCTGGATAGTAAATAGGGACAGTTGGAATCTCGTTCATCCATTCATGCGCATCACTAATTAGATGACGAGGCATTTGGCTATTTCTTTTAATTCCCCGAAAGTTGGTAGGGTCGGGTACCCCTATGAAAGGCAACGTAGTTTGTTATATAGATGGGTCTGCTGCCTACCCAAAAGGGAAGGCCGCGACTAGGCAGATTTCCATCAAAACATTCCCGCGATTTTACCTTAGATTATCCTTTGCTCCAAGAGCGTCATATCTTTACGGAACCCTCCATGACCTTGATCAGCGCTAACTTTACCCATGCACTTGACAATCCTACCTTTTTTGTTACCATATTATTTAAAGCGCACCAGCCCCCACGTGCAGATATGATTAATGCCTCCGTTCTAATTTCTTTTTCCGGATATATAGTTTTTAAATATGCTTGCAATTTTTTGTCAGTAGGGTATTTTTTCACCTTAAATTCGTATGCATGTGCCAATGATCGAGACTCGCACGGAAATGCCACATCTACTATCAAGACATGAGAGTCTCTTACTAAAATTAAGTCCAGTTTTGCCTTATTCGTATCGCTCGGTAAAGTGGGTTTTTTGATAACGTCCCAGTTTAGTTTTTGTGTGGCCGTTACCAGAAATTGCACCAGAGAATCATGCCTTGCGATTCTTGAATAATGACTGCGATCACACTTTTGCGGATATGTGCCAATGTTTCCTCTGAAATTTCGTTGTTAATACTTCGACATTTAAATCTACCGGTAGCAGCCGCTACCGGTGGATAAGCTGTACAGCCTTGTGATCATTTGGCAAGTGTGTGTCACGTGCTGTTTGTCGTACACACTTGTCGAATTGATCATTATAGCCTCTTCCACATAAGTCATTTTCCCACCTCCTCGGGGTAGAGTGGGTAACCTCTGTTATAGAGGGCTGAGAGGAAAATGGCGGCCTTCAACGGGATTTCTATGGAAATCCCGAAGCGCCTTTGAATACATTGACATTTAGAGAAGCGTGTGAAGGTTCTGCACACATGCAATACAATGGTTATGGTTAATGCACCAACTGCTTGCTTTACTTCCGTGCCCGAAATTTTTTTTGTAATTATTTTTTATGTTATTTATTTGTATATTTTAAAACCTTATTTATATATTGGCTTAATTTATTTCTTTACTTCTAATACCGTCTCTGTGGCTCCACATACCCTGCAATTACAACCTCATCATTTGCTGCAATAGAAACTGCTGTGACTCCCGTTAGTTACTATTACTGGGGTGAAGGGGGACAAGAGTTTGGGCGTGCATCCAGTTTCCTTGGTGCATGCAGGAGTGGTGGTTTAAATGACGATACTCTACAGGGCTTCCATGGCTTCACCAGCTTCCATGGCTATACGGGATGCAAGGCATCAGACATTTTGGCACAGGCAATCCTTTTGGTCTCTACCACAACCAAGTCTTAGACCTTAGTAGCGACCACTACAACCACAGTGGTGACTGCTGTTGAGTGAAGGACGACTGGGCGCTGGATAACAACTTTCTTGTGGGGCCCAACATCGAAGCAACCACTTCGGAGCTGGCACAAGGCAAGAGGGCAGCCCAAGGTGTGAATCATCTCAACTTTACAGCAGGAAGAAATGCTGTGCAAGGATGAGTGTGAACGACACCAACGGGATTGTTGCTGACCAGGAGGTGCCAACCAAATTTGAATGGATTGACTTTGTGCTGGACTTTTCCTGCATGTATCGCCCGGAAAAACATGTGGCTACACGTGTGGCCATCGTGACCTGCGGTTTCGCAACACAACTCTACAACATCGACAACTATGAGGATGACAATGTACTTGAAGAACAAAGGGACTAACGCCAAAGGGGATTTCAACCGCCAACTCGTACATTGGGTCTCACTACAATTTTTTTTTTATTTTTTATCTTCCTAATTGTCTGTACTTGCCTTTCTTCTCTGCTTTTTCTGCATTAATTGCATATCTTATGCAAATAATCGAATTAACCACCACCGTGCAACTATATGCGGATGTTACGGCTGAGCCCTC